>NC_086284.1:194192969-194811965 GCF_963924245.1 Chroicocephalus ridibundus
TTAAATGCTATTTGTCTTTATATTCCCTTTAACCTCTTTGTCCTACTGGTAGTTATATTAGCTGGAAAAAATAACAAAATAACTAGTATCAGTATGCAGTACCTGATTTTTACAGAGAGCTTTAATAAAATTCCATTTATCTGTAATGTGCAGTTTAAAAATAAACAGAGATTTACACTATCTTCTTTTTGGGGTTATACTACTTGCCTTGGGTTAATTTTTTGTCACTTTCATCTTTCCACGGTATTAGTTATATATGATCTTTTCATTTAAATTAGCAAGAAAAAAATAGCAAAGCAAAACAACAATAAAAACCGACATAAAACCAAACAAAAAAATACAATTCTTCAAATTTCTCTTTGTAATACAGTTACTCTGTGAGCTTCTGCATTTTGCTATATCCTGAAGGGGGTGTGTGGTCTTTTTGCAGTACAGTTGCATTCAGTTTCTACTTAAACTGGTGATTTTTAGGAGACTGTACGTTACTACTGTGACTAATCTGTAATTTCACTTGACAAAAGTCAGTCTGCTCTTGATACATTCACATTAAAGTTGTAATGGGCTGGAACTGTTTGCATTCACCAGTGCGTCACAGACTTGGAAAGATACAGATTTGTATAATTTACGCTGTTTGGTGGGATGACCAGAAGTGGCTTAAACTATCATTGTTAAAAAAACGGTCTGATCTCTGAGGTGGACATATTTAAGAAAGAGCTGTTGTGTCAATATATATTGATATTGCACCTTCTTTCTGCTTCCTTTTGCCATGCTTCTCTGTGAGGCAATTTGAAACCAATAGTGTTGCAGAGGAGCAGCACTGTGTTACCCCTCTCCCTCATGAGGATAGAGATATTTAACCATGTAGGTCTCAGAAGTGTTTTCTCAGAAGGTACTTGAGGTACAAAGAATCTCCCTATGCACATCTTACTTCCCACAATATTTTCAATTTAAGAAGACACTTTGGCTTCCATAAAGAGCTTTTTTTTTTGCTGTTTCACGTGCAAGGTGGCTGTTGAATTTCACCTGTGAGACAACTTTCATAGAATCATATCATAATATCATAGAATTATTCTGCTGGGAAGGGACCTTAAAGATCATCTAGTTCCAACCCCTCTGCCCTACCACTAGACCAGGTTGCTCAAAGCTCCGTCCAGCCTGGCCTTGGACACTTCCAGGGATGGGGCTTCCACAACCTCCCTGGGCAACCTGGGCCAGTGTCTCACCACCCAGAGAGTAAAGAATTTCTTCCTAATATCTAATCTAAATCTACCCTCTTTCAGTTTAAAACTGTTACCCCTCATCCTATCCCTACACTCTCTGATAAAGAGTCCCTCCCCATCTTTCCTGTAAGCACCCTTCAGGTATTAGAAGGCCATTATAAGGTCTCCCCAGAGCCTTCTCTTCTCCAGGCTGAACAACCCCAACTCTCTCAGCCTGCCTTCATAGGAGAGGTATCCCAGCCCTCTGATCATCTTCGTGGGCCGCCTCTGGACCCACTCCAACAGGTGCATGTCTTTCCTGTGCTGAGAGCTCCAGAGCTGGATGCAGTACTCCAGGTGAGGTCTCACCAGAGCAGAGGGGCAGAATCACCTCCCTTGACTTGCTGGCCACAATTCTTTTGATGCAGCTGAGGATATGTTTGGTTTTCTGGCCTGTAAGCACACAATGCCAGCTCATGTTGAGCTTCTCATCCACCAACAACCCCAAATCCTTCTCCTTGGGACTAGTCTCAATCCATTCTCCGCCCAGACAGTATTTGTGCTTGGGATTGCCCTGGCCCAAGTGCAGGACCTTGCGCTTAGCCTGGTTGAACTTCATGAGGTTTGCACAGGCCCACCACTGAAGCCTGTCCAGGTCCCTCTGGATGGCCTCCCTTCCCTCCATTGTGTTGACCATGCCACACAGATTGGTGTTGTCATCAAACTTGCTGACGGTGAACTCAGTTCTACAATAACAACAATATTAAACATCACTGGTCCCAGTACTGAGCTCTGGGGAATGCCACTCATCACTGATCTCCACTTGGACATTGAACTGTTGACTGCAACCCTTTGAGTGTGACCATCCAGCCAATTCTTTATCCATTGAGTGGTCCATCTGTCCAATCCATGTCTCTCCAATGTAGGGACAAGGAAGTCATGTGGGACAGTGTCAAACACTTTACACAAGTCCAGGTAGATGACCTCAGTTGCTCCCCCCTTACCCACCAACACTGTAACACCATCATAGAAGGTCACCAAATTTGTCAGACGTGATTTGCCCTTAGTGAAGCCATGTTGGCTGTCACCAATCATTTTCCGTGTGCCCTAGCATAGTTTCCAGGACAATCTGCCCTGTGATCTTGCTGGGCACAGAGGTGAGACTGACCAGCCTGTAGTTCCACAGGTCTCCCTTTTCTCCCTTTTTAAAAATGGGGGTTATGTTTCCCCTTTTCCAGTTAGAGAGAATTCCACCGGACTGTGATGACTTCTCAAATATGATGCATAGAGGCTTACCAGTTTCATCCACCAGTGCCTTCAGAACCTGTGGATGCACCTCATCGGGTCCCGTGGATTTGTGCACCTTTAGGTCCCTCAGATGGTCTCAAACCTGATATTTTCCTACAGTGGGTAGTAGCTCATTTTCCCAGTCCCTGCCTTTGCCTCCTGTGACTTGGGCAGTGTGGCTAGAGCACTTGCTGGTGAAGATTGAGGCAAAAAAGTCATTGATTACCTCAGCCTTGTCCGTGTCCTGGATGACCAGATCTCCTGTTTCCTTCTGGAGAGGGACAACATTTTCTCTAGTCTTCCTTTTGTCAGTTACATACCTGTATGTCAGTTGTTGCCCTTGATGTCCCTCGCCAGATTTAACTCTATCTGGGCTTTAGCTTTCCTAACCTGATCCCTGGCTGCTTGGACAATTTCTCCGTATCCCTCCCAGGCTACTTGTTCTTGCTTCCGCCCCCTGCAGGCTTCCTCTTTGAGTTTGTTCAGGAGCTCCTTGTTCATCCATGCAGGCCTCTTGGCATTGTTGCATGACTTCCTCTTTGTTGTAACGCATCACTCCTGAGCTTGGAGGACATGATCCTTGAATATTAATAAGCTTTCTTGGGCCCTTCTTCCCTCCAGGGCTTTATCCCATGGTAATCTTCCAAGCAGATCTCTGCCATTTCAGAATTGAGTGGCTGCTCTGTACTGTCAGGAAAGCACTTTGTGATCTTCTTGTCTTAAAAATATTATATAAGGATAAAGTACTGTATTAATAGTCTATTTATTGCTTCATTTGTCTTTATTTTATGGTATCAGTTATCTATCTTACAGCAAGCAAACAGAAGCATTGAGTTTGCCTTCAGAATGGGTACAGCAGGGCAACTGGTCAAGTCCAAGCTTCCCCACATTGTGTCACTGTTGGGAGGAAGAAGGAGCACTTTTTGGGATGAAATGTCAATTAAGGCTTCAGGTTCATTAAACAAGAACAAACAAATTGCCCTCAGAGAAGAGACTACTAACGCGTTCAGTCTGCTTTCCTGTCACAAATGCAAAATAAACACCTAACAGTATTGACCTCAAATCTACATTTAAATCTAGATTTGCTATTCCCATAGTCTTCTAGGGGACTCAGATTTTCAGGACATTGTTTTTAGCTTTATTTAAAATTTTCGGAAGATTCAGATAACGCCTACAAAAGAATCAAAACTGAGTTAAATTCACTTCCATGTGCATGATGGACTACAGACACGATAACAAAATGGATAGAGGAGGCATAAGGCAGGGCTGCTGGAGCTAATGTTGAATAAGTAAGGGTTTTTAAACTAAGGAAATGCTGTTTATGAATGGCTTTATACATAATTTCTTTGCTTAATATAGTTGACATGGAATAAATCACTACCACCAGCAGAGAAAATAACAAGTAGATTTTACTTGTTATAAAAATAGGAAAACTGTTATAGAAAAACTAAGTGTTTGAGAGTGTATGCTTGAAAGAGCTAAAAAATAAGCAGAGAGGTGGCTTTTAGGATGAGTGTTATATTTGCCTTACGGCTTACAAGATATACTGTTGTCTCTTTTGTGCATAGGTTAGGTAACAGTTTTGTGCTGATAAGGTTGTTTTTGGTTCTCTTCAGCTGTGACACAATTTGAATTTTCAATATCTTCTCTAAATTTTGTTTGTCTGGGCTTTTCTATTTTTTAAAACGTTATTAGTACAGAAAATAATGTGAATGTACATTTTTTCATTTTACCTGAGATTCCTCTTCAGTGTTTGTTCAGATTTAAGATTCCCGTTTGTATTCTTTTTCTCGTTTAGGATGTTTTGCTGAAATACTGCAGTTTAATTTAACTTTCTTATAGATATGACAGTTATAGTCTCCTCTTCGAAGATGAGAAGCTACTTCTATAATCTATTGGTAAATATAACTACAGTAGAGCCTTGCCTTCCCCCAGTGGGAAGTAATTCCTTTGCTCAAAAATCCACCATGGAGTCTGAAAATCGGTAAGATTGGTTATAACATGGTACATGGTAGTCCAGCAGGAAAAGAGTTGATATTCAACAGAAGTTATTTTATTCTCAGTTGGTAGAAATAACTCATTCTGAACAAAAAACACATTTAAAAATAGAATTTTTAAGACACGCTATTCCACAATAAGTCTCCCCCCACCCCAAGATTAACTTCTAATGTATTTATTACTATTCTTTTTATATACTTCATTAATCTATTGGGAGTTAAACAATTACGGAGTATTTAGCATCTTATATGAGCTAAGATATGAGCCTTGTCTCAATTAAATGTCAAAATTGGAAAGTGTGCTCCTGACAGATTGACAGAAAAGGTAAATTTCCTCCTTGAGGGAGCTCTTGACAAAGCTATATCTAATACCTTAGGAAGCTTCATAGCATCCAGAACCTGATGGGCAGTGGATCTCATTATCCTGCGTGGACATGAGCAAGGCTTCAGATGTGGTAAGCTGACCTAAAATGGGCTTTTTATAATGTTAGCTAAATTTTAAAATCTTTTGAAAACAAAGATCTGTAATGTTTTTATGCAACATGAAAGAGCTTCAATCAGAGAGACTGAGTGGGTCCCCACCTCCAATATGTAACACTCTAAAGACTAAAGTATATTAATAAGAGGTGTAAAAAGAAGTTTGAAAAGATAGTTGCAAGCAAAGAGGTTGAGTTTGTTCTATTCTTGAAAGAAGAGCAACTGTTGAAACCAGAAATGTTTTTTGGAGGGTGCCCAGCTAGAGAAAATGATTTTCCTGCCCTATAAAATAAAGCACAAATGTCCCTGCAAAAAGTACAAAGTCCATGTCTCTAGCCTTATCACCCTTAGTTACTCTGCTAGTGAGGAGCTTTTCTGCCTATGGCTTTTTTTACCCTCTCTGCAAGAATGTAGATCTTTCTATGCTCTCCACATGAAAACTGGTGTCCTAACCCAGTCCGTATCTATCATTACAGGGTCAGGCTACCCAAGTTTAGTGCTTAGGCATCTTTAAGGAGTTTGACCACATGCTAATCTGCACACTTGAACTGGGATCTTAAAGATGACTCAATAAGAAACAAAAGCCAGGAAAATGTTCTGAGATCAGTCCTTAGGTTTAATCAGCAACATGGAAATTAAACTGTTGTATATAATTCTTAAAGAATGGACAGGTGGTACACAGACAACATACAGCTGGCAAGACCAATTTCTTGAAAGATTAGAAATAAAGCAGAAATACTGATTATCTACATATCACTCAAGAGTTAATTGAAGGACCAATCCCCAAAATAATTTCAAAACTTGTGTCTGCATTGTTTTGCATGAACTATGTGACAATGCCTTCTTTTATTGAGCCTGAAGATATTAATTTCCATAGCTTTCCAGCAGCTGCTTTCATTAACACATTATTATTCACGATCTTTTATCAAGACTGGAAAACACCTGGCTTGGAGCAAAAATATGCTTTTGAAATGAGATCTTTGACTGCAGTAACCAGTTCCACAAACTGAGCTCTACACTTAAAATCCCAAGGAGAATTCAGAGATTAAAGAAGTCCCACTCCTTGGAAAACAAGCTATCTGATTCAGAACATTGTTTGCAATTCTTTGTTGGGACTTTAGTAAGGCCAGGTAATAATAGCTAATTGCTTAGAGAATACTAGTTGTCATTGGTAATTCTTGAACTGGAACTACTTCTTGGCTTCAAGAATTAGAATATTTGGGTCTCCTATGACAGTTACTTTACAGTCTTATCTTTATACTCACCAAAATGAGATTTTCAAATAATAGTTGTATTTAGAACTAAAAATTAGTATCAACTGACCAAATGCCAAGTGCCAAGCCTGTAGCAATAGTATTTCCAAAGAAATTGCATTCTTGGTTAGACTATGGGAAGGAAAGTTTTGCAACAGTGTTGTCAATTTCAAAGCAGCATGGCCAATGACACTCTTTTGTTAGAATTCTTAAGATATGTAGAGTATCAAAGCCCTGATTTCAACATTTATGTACCATCAAAAATCCGTTTTTTTATCATGTCACACAGATTCTTAACCACCCTTTTGCTATCGAATCATCCCAAATAAAAGCTTTAGTTAAGTTATGAAAATAAACCAGTACTTCAGCTTGTTGATACCTACCAATGACAGGATGTTAGAGAATCATTGTTTTGCAAACTCTGCTTTACCGATAAGGTTGAAGTCTATCCCTGTATCTAGTCACAGGGGGATACAAGAAAGTAATACTGCTAGTTTATTTAAATAGCAGTTCAAGACAGTTCTGCTGGAGGGATGTGAATATACAACCAGGATAATCCAAAGAGGCTCACCTGCTCTTCTATTCGATCCTGTCATTACCTCGGTTTCCTTCTTCATTAATTAATTAATTAATTAATTCATTAATTAATTAAGAATTCCTTCTTCATTACCTCAGGGCTGATATTTTGTAATTGGTATCCTTCATCATGCTCTGACTACTGTATTTTTATTGTAACAGACCAACAGAAACAAAGCTCAAAACTTTATTTTTTTATTGTTGTTGTTGTTTATTTGTTTGTGGTTGTTGTTTTTTTTTTTTAATTCTTTTACCTTGGGTTAATTGAATCTGTCGTTTTAACTGAGAATGGGTTACAATATTTCTTTATATCAAGTTTCAAGCCCATGCTGAAAAGACAAGATTACATGGTTTCAAATTGGAAGTCTAAAAGGGACGTGGGTCTGAAAGTTTCCCACTCCTCAGGATTCCCTAGGCCCCACTGAAGATGAGTTTCTCTTTCTGTCATTTCTTTTTGAGCTGCGAGTCATTCGTAAGAGGCTCCTCATTACTTCTTTAGTAGGGAAAGGAAAAGCTTAATGTTCTAAAGAACTTATATGTTACAGAATCCCTAAATAATCTGCTTCCAGAAAGAGACTTAAAAGATGGGCATTGGTTCAGATATAATCATTTTGGAGACCTAATGGTACCTCATGACTGTATTAAGATATTTAGATGGGTCCTTTTTAATGCAAAATTAGTTACGTATATTACTAAAATATCTTTTAGACAGAAACAATAATTCAATACTGCTCCTTGGAAGACTGAGACACTTACACAGAAAGAAAAAAATTGCCAGACACAATGGACAAGACAGAATCATAGCTAAAAGAAGAGAATGTAGTTATATGAAGGAACAGCAGTATCTGCCTTGACACATGTGAGAGTATATAAAAAAGTATTATCACATTCCTCACTGAATATATCACCTCATCAGTTCCAGAAGGTTTCAGTCCTGGGACGGGAGATAATCTACAAAAATCATGAACTTTAGAGTTTCCCACTTCACATGAAAGTTGCTGCAGTACAGTATTTTAATATATTTATCATACTTAATAATTTTCAATCTGACTTTTACAGCCTCATGCCTTAGTTCAAAAGGCTAAATCTGACCTCTCTTGTTCTAAGAAGAAAGAATATTCCCCTAAAACGAACACCTTTTTCTTCTGAATCATACTTTTTGTTCAGTTTCACCATTTGATCTTATATCAGAAGCTTTTGTGTATCAATGAAAGAGTATCCAAACAAACACAGTTCTATTAATTCACCAATACAACTATTTAAAATTTGGACTTCAGAGCCACTATTTGTCTATTCTATTACACGGCATGTATTATTTTAGATTTTAAGTCTGGTTATGTGTGGAACCTAATATAAGAATATAGCTTGCTTACTTGGAAGATGTAGGTTTATTCATACAAGCTACACAGTTTTTTATGGTCTTTTAGACCTGTAATATTAAGAGGTTCTTGCAACTACTCTGCCCTAAAAAGCCTAGCAACCACATGATATACATACACGACTGAAACTTTTTCACAGTCTGCTAGGCGCAGCATGAAAGGATAAGCAGTAATTGAAAATAGCAGGCATAAAGCACAAGTAGTGCAGAATGGAAGGGTTTGCAGTTACTTTGCATAGCTGTAACTAGAAGCACTAGTTACAGGCAAAAGAGAATCACGCCCAGAAGCTGCACATACCAGTCCCTCACCAAATATAAATTTTCCCTAGTCCATTGATTTCAATGGAGGCAGACAAATTTGCAGCAGTGAAAGCTCCAGGCCATTTTAGCGCCCAGGTTCATTTCTGAACATATCTGGTGTGCAGCAAGGAAGGATATCATAGACCCCGGTTCAGCTCTGACCCTGCAGAGGAGGAGTTTGTTCCTGGACAGTTTTAATGTGTTTCACTAATGAAGTATGAGCGGCGGTAGGACTGGTGCAGAACAGGGGCATTTCACCCATTGCTTTGGATTCTCATCTCGTCTGCGTTTGTGTGGTACTGGTGGGGAAGAGCAGTATATAAGCAGAGGCACAAGCAACAAATACTTCTTGAAGAGAAAATTATCTGCATGTCCTCTGGGAGTCTAAGAAGCTGTGAAAATCCAGCCTTTATCTACTTGCTATTACATAGTTTTGATTGATGGGATTAAAAAGCAGTTTAAAAATCTCGGGGCACTATTCTGCATAGGTTTGCATGTCGTATCACATAAGGCCAATTTTCTCATAATTTATTAATTTTAATTCATAATTTAAATGAGAAGGTTGTAAAACATGGCTCTAGCTGGAATTGTGAAAAATCAGTATTCTCCAGCATGACTCCTTTGTTCAACTGTCTGCGCCATGAATGTGACATAAAGGTAGAGGTAACTTAAAGGAGGGGAAGGTTTTTTTCCAGAAAAAAAGTACATCCAGACAAAATAATGTGAGTTTGTACTTAAGAGTCATATTTTTTTAAAAACAAGTGAATAGCCTTTGTTTGCCAAAATATGCTGGTAGCCAAATGAAGGGCTCAGAAATAGATTCCTGGCAATCCAGGAAGTGTGTGACAAACTGAGCTACAACATCAGCTCAACGGCCCTTGGCAGTGTATTTTTATTTGATTGTGTGGTGCAAGGTGGGCAAGGGCAATGGAGCAGAACATGTAGAAATGTTTAGGAATACCTTTAAAGAGTTGTGAGTGACAGTACAGGAAACAGCTGAAGGTACAGAAACGTCACTTCATGAACTCCTCTTCACCTCTTCTTATTACACAAATACAAAAGGATACTGAGTAAAACTGAATTATGGGAAAGTAAAAAAATCATTATTTTCCACAGCATATAATTAGCCTGCAATACTCATTACCCCAAATATCAGCAAGAGTAAGGGCGACAGTTAACAAAGCAGTCAGGTGCTTAAAAACGCAGCTCCATTCCAACAGGATTTGCAAAAGGAACATGGAGATTATGTAGTAAATCCCCACTGGTTTTGTTTACACTCCTCTGAAAGCATGATCGCTGGAAAACAGCTTTATATAAGGTGTGTTATGTGCCTATCTGCCTCAACTCTACCTTACAGAGACACAGAAAATACATAGGCTGCCTGTGAGACATTCCAGTGTATGGAATACACAAGCACCCTGGATGAGCTCTGGTACAAGAGATGCCCGTTTTTTAAGGGTGTTCTCTGGTCAACATGAACACTCAGCTTGAAAGCTCAATCAGCAGCCATGAGGGTGGGCTCTAATATCTAAATCAAACAGCTGGGTGGTTTTTGAGCATTTCAGTAGGTATTAGACATCATTATTTTGAGGCATCTTAGCGCTTTTGTGAATCAGACCCCATGATCTCAGAGGATTTGAAATAAGGACAGGCTTTCTTATGGTTAGCTGAGGTAAGAAGAGGGATATTAAAGTGAAATATCTAAATCAAAATAAAACAGGAAAAAGAAAAAAGAAAGCACTTTGGAAGGAATAGAAATCCTTTTGATTTAAGGCACGAGCCATTTTCTGGCATTGGATAATAAAGGGAAGCACTGGGGTGAGAGGGCTTTTCCATAGACGGTGTATGGAGTGTTTTCTGCACATAGTTCAGGAATAGCAGGTAGTGTTAGTGGCAGTAAATGGAGCTGTATGATCTGCTGATCTGAATGAGTGTGACCACAGCTATGTTCCTACGAGCAAAAGCCAGGAGCTGGTTTTTCGCTGCAGTCAGCCAGGCTCAGTGCCTTTTCTAATGAGGGCCTTTTCACCTCTCAAACTACTGTACTTTGCCACATTTTCTTTTGTTTCTTTTTAGACCTCTCTCATCGTCTTTACTTTCTCGTGTCATTTTTTCCCACTCTGAAAGGATATGCAAGAGAAAGGACTTTAAATTAATTTTTTAGAAGTGCTTAATGTACGTAGTGCATGAGGGCAGACAGAATTCAATTTAGTTGAATGTAAGCTAATGCATACTTGCAAAAAATTGTCTGAATTTCTTGTGCATTCTCAAAGGCTCTGACATCCTGATTCTATGAGCGTTTGAGTGCTCCTGAGAGAATAAAGCCCCTTAATTTCCTTGTCAGGAGTTAAGGGTTCTCTTTCTACTCAATCAGCATTGCAAAGACCTTAGCATTGAACTTTGTCCCCTCTTAAGAAGAATCTAAGTGATTGTTGTTCAATGAAGACAGCTTCTTGGTGTATTGCAGCAAACAGGTTGCTTGGATGAATTACAGGGACTGAAAAATGGCATATAAATACCATAATCCTATTATATGAAGCAACACTATGAGCTGAGTAAGTGCCGAGTCCCACATTCATAGGATCACTTCAAAAGATTTAATACTAGAATTTCAGAGAAGGTTAATGAAAGCAGTAAATGATATGCTAGAATTTGCAGGAAACAAGGCATCACAAAGAGCAAGGTGCTCAGTTCCAGCCTCACTGGGGCTTTTTTTATGATGGCAGCAAACCAGCCAAACTGACCATTCCCCAGGAGAGAGAGAATTTAAAGCCAGCGTATGCAATTTTATTGCGTTGCCCTCTGCAGTCTTCAGGATTGCTGGAGCACTGTTGGAAGCGGGCCTGGGAATAAGAAGGAAAGAGCGAGATGTCTGTGCTGAATACTCCAACCAGCCCAGCAGCTCAGCGGGGTCTGTGAACAGCCACTCCCAGGAGAACCCTTCTTAGAAGAACACAGGCAGGAGCTGCCCTCTCTTGGTGCTGCAAAAAGCAAGTTTACTTCCTTCCCCATCTTTGTGCTTCGGTAATGGCAAGTTTGGATTACTGAAACACAAGGAGGTAGGCAAGATACAGAGTTTGACAAAATTCTGACTTCTTATCAAAGTTGTTTCATTTCCTACGTATTTCAGCATAGAACAAAGCATTACCAAAATTTCTTTTGCCCTTTACACCCTCATTTTATTAGCAATACGCGTTTCTGCAAAATGCCCCTCTCTGGCTGAACATGGCAAATGAGCTTTCACCACCTCCAGACATGTGCATTCACATTACGAATGAAAAGTTGGATATCTATACATTTATTTCAAAATTTGTAATTTATTTCATAGTTCTGCGTGTGCAGAAAAAATATAATAGTTACCACACTAGAAGATGTGTCAAAGATTCGAGACTTTTTGCTGGGATTTCAATTGAATTTAGTTTCTTAATGCTTATAAGGAGGTTGTTATGGTTTTAAATGAGATCTGTTGCTAATGGCAACTGTTTCAGTAATTGTAAAATCTATAAAATAGACAGGGCTATTTAAGCCGCTTAAAAATTTATAGCATATTAAATTTAATTAATACATTCAAATATGAGACGGCATTAATGATTTAAAATCTGAATCAATATTTTTCTCAATGTGTATGTTTTGTATTAAAAATAATATATGCAATTTTCTCAATAGTATTAGAATGGATGTTTTGTCTAAAATAGTACAGTGCCTCAGTCCACTACTGTATTTCTTGACCTCTGTATGTCACAACTGAAATCTGGATTATGTAGGAAGGAATTACTGCAGGAGATTTAACAGAGCTCTTTGTCGGCATGGGAAAACCAAGGTTTATTAGCAGGGTTGTAGTTGTATAGTCACTGCAGTGTTCATAGTGCATTCAGCTCTAGGTGCAATTACCGTATCTAACCCCACACATGTTAATTGGTTTTATTATAAACTACCTTTCCTCTCCTAATAAATAAAATTCACAGTTATTATATTTCCTTCAGCATAATTATGTTTTAAAGTGTTATAATAATGTATAGAGAACTCTAGTGTGCTACTTAAAGTGATATTTTCAAAGCTCCTTGAGGTCACCAGATAAATGGAGCTTAGTAAGTACAAAATTATTATTATTACTATTACACAGAAAGTGTAGGCAAGACTGCAAATAGAGTATGTATATACATATATGTCTATATATTTATACTAGTGGTGTCTGAAGTACTTGTAATTACATTTCAGGGTTATTTCATTCTACTATAAAGACAAATAGAAACCTATTCTTTTCCTACACCACATTTCACTTGAAAGATGGCTTCCTTAACTATAAAAAAGAGCTAATCTCTAAAAGACTGAGCTTGCTCTAGCAGGAGATGGCAAGGAAACTTAAAGCTGTAGTATTTCACTGAGTTTTGCCTGGGAAAAGATTTGCAGGAAAATTCTGTACGGTTTTCCTAGTTAATATTTCTCCAAAACCTCCACTGCTGAGTAACGGATGGGATGTATTTTTCTCAGAGACTCAGTGATGGTAGCCACCCATTTCAGACTGGAAGACCTCTGGAGATTTATCAATCTCCACCTTAGACTGTCTCCAAGAAGATCCAGGACCAGAAGGACAGTCTCTGTTTCAGTCACTTCCTCTGCTGTGATTCCAGGTTAATCAGAGAATTTCTGTTCTAAGATGCTCCCTAAACTCCTAAAGAGAGATATTTTTCACCAGCATGGAAATTATACTGCTCTTGCTTCTCTCAGACTCAGTGGGATGAATGTAAAAGATCCATGAAGAACTGTAAATCCATGGGAGTGTAACAGGCTATATCTCAAGAGAATTTCTGCAATGACTGCAGTTTTTAGAGGACTAGCTTTAAAATACACGTTTGTAGCCATGTAGTATGTTACAACACACAGTTCAGCAACTGACCCAATCCAGAAAGATTTTACAGCTTGTATTGAATGCCTTGTCATAACTGCACTGCTGCAAGTAGCTATGCTAAAACTAGTGTGAGCATGTTTACAGAAGCATCAGAACCATCGTGTGTAATCACAGTGTGTGTGCACACAGATTGATCCAACCCAGTTGTAGACGCATACGAGTTAAACGTACACATCTAAGCTAGTTACTCTTCTCAATGGAGAAAAGTAGACACATGGAGAGATTAATTGATTTGACTGAATTGCTGACTAAAAGACGCTGGCCATAAGGGATGGGAGCCTGCATACCTACCTTAAAACTCAAGTTCTGGTGCTTCATTAGAACAGACAAATCCCATTCACAATGCTTAATGGATGAAGAAAAGATAAAGTACACTCTACTTGAGATTCACTACTTAAAATTGCACATCAAACCTAAAGATAAATGAGCTAAAATGTCAGGTAAGGAGCGGAGGTCTTGAGACAACAGATATTCCTGAAAACAGTAAAATGTCTGAAATCAAGCCTATTGCGGGAAACATTCAGACACAGAACAGTGAATATAGCTTTGTACCTAAGAAATTTTACAGAAGAGGATAAACACATGACTGGAAAGGGTCTACACAATCTCCATATAAATCTCTAAGCATAAGAATACAAATATGATATTTGTCTTTACAGCCTCTAGGTCACCAAAAGGAAATTGAGTGTTCAGCTTGGAGGGAGATCTAAGGAGGGAACTAAATTTAACAGAATAGCAATAATGACTGTGGCTGTCTGCATAGATGCTGGTGAAATGTTACAGGGGGCAAAAGGAGGGAGACACTATCTCAACAATTCAGGTATTTCCACTTAGGAAAGCAGTCTGTATCACATAACAGAAGGTCTTAGTCTCAAATTCTGGTTAACTAAGATGAAAAAGCTAATACAAGAATATCTGTAATTGGCAGGCCAGATAATGCAGGATCAGCTGAAAGCAAGTTTACCCATGAAATCTCACCTGAATAATTTTAAAATGTTTGTTTTAAATGGTAATCTTTTGCTCTCCAACTGGTTAAACTAAAGAAAAAGGTTTCTCTGTTTCTATGGAGTAAGACTTTCAACTTCAATGCAGCCCAGCTATATCATATACAAAAGACCATCTCTTCCTTAATGGAAGGAGGCATAAGAGTTCGGACGGCAGTACTCAATGACATCCCACTAAGATCAAATATGACAGCATGTTAAGCTGAGCATATTCATGAGTGGTAAATTCTTAAAAAGAATTGAATGGATTTATTGATTGATTGGCTGATTAAAAAAGGACCCTCCCAGGACTCACCAAGCAAGGCATGTTCCAAAACTGCAGTGGGACGTAGACTACATGCAGCTGAACATGTCTCCAGAAGTGATAAGCAGCACTCCAGGCAGCCAGAAGATGAAACCGTCTGTCCAAGTTGTGGAATTTAATGTGATGAAAGTGGAGTTTCTAGTGGAATATAACGACTAGTTCTAAGTAGTCATAATTAACCTTTTGAATTTAATTTCTTGGATATATGAACTGCGTGTGTACAGTTTGTTAGTTTACCTGTGTGATTCCAAAGTAACACTTACGAATGTTTTGGTTAAATTCAATCAGCTTTGTCACAGAGGCAGATGTTTCAAAAATAAAAAAAGTCTGAGGAAAACAGATGATGAGGCAGAAGAGGGAAATCCAAGTAGCGTCTCAAGGGAAAAAAAAAAAATAAATCAGGAGAGCACAGTGTTTAGCCTACATAGAAAATTATTCAAAAATAAGGATTTGTGGGCTATTACGTGTTCCCTGTGATTTTGAACACCACTTTATGGATTTTTGTCTTCCCAAAAATTTATGAAGCCTGCAGAGGCTCAAGGCGACAAACCTTTTGGGAATTATTGTTGTCTTAGATCAATCCTGGTGTAGTCAAACAGTAATAAAATGTATTAAGTGAAAGATAGCTAAACAATTCATTCTTCTTATTAGCTAGATGTTGTGGGCTTACGGCCAATAATTATATGTTAATTAATGAATATCTTCTGCAGTAATTTTATGGCAAGCTAATCTCTGATTATCTTGACAGAGAACATGTATACTTTGCATGTAGTCTACACACTGTGCAATAATCTGCTGGCTTTGTGTACATTGTTCTGTTAAATTGCTCCAAAATATTTTCACAGCAAAAGCAGTTGGTAGAGCTCATCAGCACTCCACTGCAGAAATTTAGTGCACCTTCAGAGAACCGCCTTTCACCCATATTACACCATACCCTGACAAAATATTATAATAGCTTGCCCCTTAAGTCCTGCCATCATCCCTTCCAAAGCCTTTCCAGTACTTTCGAGAACTCCATTCTTCCACACCTCAGTCATCTTCTACACTGTGTTTCGTTCCTGCTTCTCCACTGCATTAATGTGTTGATACAGTGCAGACCTTGAATTTAGGTCAGTTGCAACCTCTAAAAAAAGAGAAAAAAATCCCCAATCAGCAAATAACAACACTACAACACACACACACACACACACACACAAAAGTACCCAGACAGGTATTTCAGGTGTTACAGAACTACTAAAGGTTGTAGATAACTGCATTAGGTACAAATCAAAAGCTGTGGCAGAAGCAGATATCTTACCAAGCACCTGAGAAGAACTGATGGGAAGGAATACATGTTGCCCTCTAAAAGCTACATGTGCATGGTGAAGGTCTTGTGTCACTCCTGAGTTTAAAAGGTACCTCTGATTTTGAGTGCTTCTCTGTATGAAGACACTGTCACTAGAAGAGGATATGGTAAGACACATGCTGAAGCGTACTGCTGGGTTGCAGTCTTGTTGGTCAGCATCTTTCATTCCTGCACACTGTACCCATGGGAAAAAACCAAACAACAAAACAACTGATTGAGAAGATAAAAACAGACACTTGATTTTTAAATCTCCAAATTATATACAATTTCTTAATGCAACACATCACATAATTTCTGTGAGCCCTTTATTCTTGTTGATCTCTACCAAGCACAGGGTGCAACAGAAGCAGGGAAAGATATTTGTAGGCCACCTCATCTTGATCCCAGAAACAACTGAACTGATGGAGCAACTTCTTTGAACTGTACTTGGCTCATTGAGTGCAGCCTCAGTAGCAAATCACTAAAACATTCCACAACTGAACTCTTTTTTTTCCTTACTCTGAAGCAGTTAGTGTTTTCCACTGCCGGAGGTCTGATACCGGATTTAGCAGACCAGGGAACTGCTTCAGGTTGCCACTTTCTCTGTTAGAATAAGTAGGTGCTAAGCTGCCTCTAGGAACTGTATTAATCATCCTGCTGGTTCTCTTTAGGCAGAAAAGGTTGAAATAAAAGTATGTTAATTGACTGAGCAAAAGGAAAAATCTTTAACATTTTCTGGTATCTTAGCCTTGAGACTCTCTCATCATGCTTTTCCTATCTTTCTGTGAAAGTGATAGAAGTTCTTATTTCAGACCTGAGTCACATTACTGACATAATGTCAGGTGGTTAAAGGTAACAGCTGGGAGAAGAAAGGCATCTATTACATTTGCATTCAGATTATCATCAGGGTTGTGGAAATCTGTAACACTTCAGGGCTAATTTTTGCAGCAATGTTAACTAAATTCAGAAGCAGGTTTGTGAAATTTCCATGACAATTTTGTAGCTGTAAATGCTGCATAATTTACAACAGCAGGAAATATAATACATGTATTTTAAAGCATTTTATTATTATTTGGTTTTATATCCAAGTAATAAATCACACAATGAAGACTGGTTGGGCTAACAGGGAAGTTTGCTAACATAGCAAACTTAATATTTGCTATGCAGTCTCACAAAAGAAGAATTTTTTTTCCTGCTGGCAGCATTATTTCCCTCAAAGTAGGATAAACTTATTATTTTCACTGCAGTCATTTTTTTGTTCAGTTATATTTATTCATGTATGTGTATATTCCATTATTTACTTATATTAGAAAAACACCACACTAATTTGACAGAAAATTATCCTGCCAGAAAATTTAATTTTTCAAAAATGAAAAATGGAAACAAAAATATTAGCAGTGTTATAACAAAGCACTTCAATGTTAACAAAATTTAAAAAAAATAATCCAAATTCAATGTCAGTGAATTCAACTGAATGCTTCAACTGAAGTGTTACAAGTTGATATTGTTGTGTCAGATTTGTATTGTTTCCTCTGTGACATGAGCACACGTAATACTAAATCATCAACAGCTGACAGAAAAAATCTTTTAAAATTAAAATATTTAAATATTTTTAGAAATTTGAAAAAAAAAAAAATTCTTCCAGGCTGTTTGAACTACTTATATACCCAATACTTACATGCTCAAATGCTTATTTCTTAGCCATGGAAAATGAAGTACTGAAAACATTTACATGAAAAATGCTAGGTATAATGGAGATGTGGAGCAGCTGTTGTTTTTCTCTGGTAGTATGTGAAATAAAGGATGGAATAGCAAGGGGCTTTTCTGTGTTACTTGATTATACTGCTTGCATTGATACATCTTATGTCTTTTCATGTATTTAACCAAATTAACAAACAAGATAAGCAATTAGATAGTGAAAAGGAACCTATAAAGGCATCCAGAACTCCTGCAATAGAGCTCACAAATAAAGAAGTAATACAGGTCAGATCTTCGGACTTTTCTTAAACTGAAGGAGGGAAGGAAGCCCTCAAGATCCATATCACCCAAAACCAAAGAAACCAGTTGATAAGTTAGCTACTGATTAACATGGTAATTCTTTGTACTGTATTGAATTTGTTGCCTAAGTCATATGTTCTATTCTGATAAATAAATCTGCCCCTTGACAGACAACAGTCTTCTCTCTTTCGATATGGGAAAAAGTCACACCAGAACTCCGAACTCATGTTAACTGATGACAACTAATGTTGTCAAACTGCTGCAGCCTGAAATAAATGAACTGTGTCAACATGTTCCATGGAAGGAAAATTCTGCCTCTTGACAGGTGTATGTAGGTCTCTGACAGTAAATAGCACAGATTCAAGAAAATTGTCTGATTACAAAGAAAATGGGATTAATTTTACTGCATGGCAGTGTTTATATTGGTAACCACACACTGAACATAGAAAAACAAAGATCCAAAGATATGAAAAGTGCAGTTAATTGTCAGTTGTGTACATAGTAATTGTTACTTTTACCTTTATAGTTCATCCTTATTCATAAGATAATTTTGAAACACCAAAACTTGGAGCTAATTGCTTTCCAAACAACCTCCAGTGGCAACATAGCTCAGGCCTTTTGAAAACAAAATGTACTATGTCTGACAGTTCTTCCATACTTGCTGATGTGCTCAAAGAATACAAAACACATTTGGTAAGTGTGATTTTCCTTTGAAAAAACCTACCTTGTTCCTACCATATTTTCTTGCATTTTCTTACAGTTTCAAACCAGTGCTTCTTGCTTGAAGTCAAACTTGCTTCTCTGCTAGTCTACTGAATTACCTCTGATACCTTTTACAAGTTAGGTCCAGATTTATTGTCTTCCATTTGTGTAGCAAATTACTTGTTCTTACTGAGAGAAGGCATATCTTTGGTAGTCGCGCAGCCATGTCACTTTACCACTTCATTTAATTTCTCTACTCCTCATTTTAGATTAGAAAATCCCACAAAAACTAGTATTGCTTTAAACCTGTAATTTGGTGGTAGTGACCTCGGGCTGTTTATGAATGCATGCTGGCCAAAAGTAAAGACATCCCCTTGCTAATGTATGTAAATTAGGAAAGCAGACTTTGAAGACTTCATCAGCAATTTGCTAGAGGGATTCTTGCATCAGGGACAATATAAACCATTTGTAAGCTGGTCAATCTTATGGGACAGCATTCTCAGCATGTTGATTGGTTAGACAGCATAATACATTCTATTCTAAAATACTGTTAGTAGGACAAACATCACAGAACCTGTTAATAAACAGGTAAAGGAAATTAGACTTTTCATTTTGTTAACTGTTTTGTAGTGTTTACAGAATCAAATCTGTGATAAATGTATGATGTAAACATATCAAGAACCATTTTCAAGCATTTTCTCGTGTATCTGTCTATTATTTGCTGGGTGTAACACAGTAAAATTTAATTACTTTTCACATTTCTAAAGTGAGTTTGGTATTTCTGAGTTGGCAAACATACCTGATTAAAATCCTCTACCAGAGCTAAGGCAGCAGATTTGCAAACTTTACGGCCCTACCAGTAGCAGTGTGACACTACCAACTCAAATAGGAGGCAAATATAGCTGTCTCTGAGTCTATTTCCTCCCATGTCACCTTTTCTAGAGGGTGACCAAACAAAACTGTTTATTATGAGGGTATTTTTAGTGTAGTGCGTACCTCTCTTCCAGAGCATAGCCTCTAAGTCACTTTGGATGTGACATTAAAACTCCATCAGAGCATTACAGTAAATAATTGTTTTGTCCTTGATCTATCTATGGAATTTTTATGGACATGTACATGGTCATGAAGAGTCTTTGTTTGACTTTGTGACTTCGCACTTTGCTGTGAGTACCTCAATTTACATTCATTCATAAATACAATTGTCATGCAGAAATAAAACTTTTTTTCACCTTAGTCTTCTAAGTTGTTAAATTTTCAGAGCATATTTGAAATTCACAAAAACGAATGGTATTAGACTCCACAGAAAATGCAGCTATTTTTGCTTTTTTCTTAAAAGCAGATCTGTCAGTGGACATACTGATGGTTGTCTTCTTACAAGAGCCTACCTGCTTAAGTACCAATTCAGGAAGTGAAATATCCACTTCCTGAAAATTTCAACTTGCTTTTACCTAAAACATGCCCTAGCACACAGGCTATTAAGCAAATGTGGCAACAGCCTCCATTCATCCTTCTTAGAAACCTAATTTTGCACAAAATTTAGATGAATAAGTTGCATGAAATGAATCTTACCCTATCACTTTATGTGTTTCCTCATATTGTGTCACTTCATGTATATATATATATTTGCCCAGTTAACTTGTGTATAAAAAAAACTTACTTTCAATTGTCTGGAAAGAATGATTAATTCTAAAAAATTATGGCTTAAGTATTAGAGAAGTAATTTTTCATGATTCTTGGCTTAGGTATTGGTATTGGTAGACAAGAACTGGTAGGTAATTTGACATACATGGTAGCCTGTGTAATGAAATGAAGATATTTGTCACCAAATCATGAGCATTCATGCTGGTTTCATGGCAAATAATGTTTCATTTGATTGCATTTTGCTAGCTTATGTGATCAAAGGTTAATTTCCACCAACCCAAAGGAGCTCAGAGGAAAAGCGACTGGCAGAGTAACGCCAACAACCTCATCAGAGCAAAGGAAGCCCCCAAGGCAGCTCCTCCCAAGGCGATGCCAAGGGAACCTCAGCCCATGGCCCTGGGATGGCACCCACCAAACTCAGCCAGCGAGAGAGACTCCCTCGTTCAACTTACAGACTGAAGAGGAGGCTTACTGCCCCTCTGGACGTGACATTGAATATGGGATGCCAGGAAGATCCTTTTGATTGAGCCAGACTTATTCTGGGATGTTCAGAGCAGGGACCAAAGACTCGGAAAGAGGGGTGGACTGGGGAGGTACGAGTGTGGGAAGAAGGGATCGAAAGGAACCAGTTGTGTATAGCATGCTTGTCTGGCCATACCCTGCACCTGGTCCCCACAGTCTGTCCTGTTTTCTCATTAAGCTCCATTTTTTCCAAAAAGCTCTTTTCGTGGCTGCAGGGATCTCTGTCCTGTATGCACGTGTGTGCCTGGGGATTCGAGTGCAGCAGCTGGAGTGGGACCAGAGGTGTCAGGGGCCTATGTGTCTGTGGTGGGAGGAACTAGAGATACTAGAGGATGTGTGTGCATTGTGTGCAGGTACGTAATGTCACTGTGTCATCACTGAGTGGATCAAGCTGGACTAGCTGGCAAGTAGGACAAGAGGCTTGGTGGAGGGGTATTGGAGTGACCAAAGGTCTGGGATGGATCCTGAAGAGACCAGGGGGTCTGAGAGTTGGATACTGGAGGGACCAGGGGCCCCATACCAGATACTAGAGAGACCATGGTGTCTGGGATGGGCTACTGGAGGGGACCCAGACCTCAACCAGCTACTGATGGGACCTGTGGTTGGATACGTGTGTGTGTCTGTGTGTGAGGCACCTGGGAGACTGGGAAGGCCAGGCCCAGCTACTGAACAGACTGAGCTTGTAAAGTTAGTTAGCAGAGCAATGCGTATGTATAGGTGTATGTACATATGTGTGTGTGTGTATATATATGTATATATATATTTCGTTAACAGGCTTTCATCCTGAAAAGTCAGAGTGGGTAATCAGAATTTGGCTGATATACGTATATGTATATATACCTATGTGTATATATGTGTATTTGTATACATGTATAAACGTATATGTATATATGTATCATGTGTACGTGCCTATTTGGAAGAAATAATTTAGACAACTGAGGTAAGTGTCTAAAATCAAGGGGAATGAATCTAGACTTTTGTTGACATGTTGATCTGTACAAATGCATATAAATTGTAAATATGTGAGCTGAAAAGGTAACCATTAAAATCTCCACAACAAAAAGGAACATTTGTAGTACCTTTTTCTAGAAAACTGGAAGTCAGGGGTGCACCAAGATCATAAAAAAAATAATAAGCTGTGGAACCGTCAGGCCTGGAGCAATAAATACACACTATTCTGGACGTAATTTATTTGGCAGCAGCAGGTAATCTGAAAGACAACATAGCCTAAATGATTCATGTGTACTGAGAAAGCAGGTCTAATTCACCTCAGGAAAAGCTGTCTCAGTCGTAGCCATTAAGCCTGGCTGAGTTCAGCCCTGTGTGCTTCTAGTGCAGCTGTGTGTCTGCTCTGGTTCAAACTCTGCCTCAGCCTGAAGATTACCAAGTAACAAGGAACCTGCCTGGGAAGCCTGTTCTTTGGTACAGGCTATCAGCATCTTTATATCCTGCTTGCTTTCCTGGGGCTTTCAGTCACGGTGAGGTACAGCGGTTATTCTGGGACCCCTGATACCTGTGTGTGGCATGTACGCAGCTGTCAGCATACATTTTGCATGCCTTGGCTTTGTTTTCTGGCAGCAGGGTGGTACTTCCCTTCATGAAAATGGAGGAAGACAACAAGCAATGAAGCCGTCTTTGTTCACAGTGTGCCTGAATTCTGCCTAATCGCTCTCTCCCTTTGATGGGGAAGCAATAAGGCCTATTTTTTAATCCTGAACATGTTTTCAGCATTCTAGAAATGAAAAAAAAACAACTGTAAATAAATATGCTCGGACTAAAATATACTATAATGGACCTCAGTACCAAACAATTCAAGCTGCTAGAAGAAATTAAATGGCTTGCCATGGCTGTTTTTTCAGTAGTTGTATCCATTTTCCTTCTCTGAATGGGTTACTCGAACAACAATCTCATCCTTTGAGCCCTAAAGGTAGATTTTGAAACATCAGTCTGGCACTTTCGAATCCAGTCTGGGCTGATCGTTTTTACTTGGAAATTAGGACTGTCTGTTAGATCCTAAGAGATAACTTGAACCATGTAATTCCTTGATAGGGCTTCATGTTTTACAGGAGATCTCGGCTGAGAGTTCTTATCTCATTTCACAATTATTAGAGCTCTGATCACTAGCTGTGCTTGTGACACAGATTGGAGCTGATAGTGCTGTGATCAGCAACGGCACAAAGCAGTTAGCAATGATGAGGCTGCTCTGCCCACTGGACTCACCGGTAAGGGAAATTGAAGAACAAATGTAGGTGATGGAGTTTTGAATTAGCCCAGGACCGAGCAATGACGGGACATGGTCTTCCACATCCTTTTTGTTCCCCTTCATTCCCCTTGAACAATTCTATATCTATTCTTGTAACAGCTAAGCAAAGTGGTAGGTTATACTCTGCAAATCTGGATGAGAAGAAATAGAACAAGTGAAATACCTAGAGTCATAATGGTCATTGCAATTGGAAGATAATACCGTCCATTGATAAAAATGCTATCTGTTCAAAAACAAATAAATAATCAGTAAGGGAATATTTGGACCTTATAAACCTTATTTGATTTAAAAGAATGAATAGCAGGTATGATGACATATGTAGTAGACTTTTTTTTATTTTCCTACACAAGAAAGTCTTTATTTGTATAGGGTGTACTGGGTAACAGATCACACAAGCATACATATATGAAAGCTTCTAATTTGAAATACAGAAACCATGCATAAGGTTTGTTTTGGTATCTGTCATCTTGATAGCAAAGGATTTTGAACGATATAAACAATATAACAATATGATCATAAATTCTGACAGAGATTTCGTGTAAATGTGCATAATTTTGGGTAATCTATATCAGTTAGTCTATTGCATTTACCAAAATGCTTTAGGAGACGTTTGGAAGATTGTATATACATAAACCTAATATTCAACATGAAAGGATTGTTCAAATAGTTCTTTTCAGTTTTTCTCACATATTGTTTATTGAGTGTTCAGTTCTCCTCCTTTGCTAAGAAAGCTTACGGGATAAAAGCTAAGTTGAAAATATGGCCATACGTAAAGCCTGAAGTAGGTCTTGCTGGATAACTTTGTCCTGTGCTTTGATGGAAAACAAATGCTTGATTTAGTGACAAAGAATATTAACCTATGCATCAATTTCTGTTACAATGTAATAGTTTCAGTGTGATTGATCAGAGACAAACTAAATAAAAACGATGGATTCATTCAAACCTAAGCTGATTGTCACTAGCATGAAGGTAGTAGAGTGGTGACAGGAGATGGTGTACAGTGAAGGTGCAGAGAAATTTGGAGACAGTCGAGAGGAGGCAAGGGATGTCTTTCAGTCGTGTTCTCATTAGACTGGAGACAAACATACCTGAGATGATTGTTTGACCCTGGGTCTTGGTTGAACTTCCATAACAGACCATTAGTTCAACGTTGCTGCTGGAAGAAGTGGGAGGGGGCGCTCTTCAGAGCTGGGATGTTTATTCAGCTGAAGCGCAAAACCAAAACCACTTTGAGACTGGACTAGTACAGTGATGTTACTTTGTTTTCCTGTCAAAATACTTTACTCTTTTCGCCCAAAAGTTTCTTTTATATTGAATGGACTTCCTGATTACAAGTGGGAGAAGTATGGACTTTTAAGGGTATGAAGTGAAGACACTCTTTCCAAAGTCTCCAGGTGGGAGCTCAAACCAGGGGTTTTTTTGTAATTTTTCAAATAAATTCTAGATTTTTGAGCTGGCTGCTGTTACCACTAACTTTGGCTGGCAGAAAAGTTACTCTGGCAATGTGAAATGGAGCAAGAAAAGAGAATGAACTTCTAAGGCAGCTATTTTTGTTCAGGGTACTGCATTTAGTCCTTCCATTTGGCAGTGGAGGTGTGTTAGCTTCTGAAAATAACATTTAAAAGCTCTCAAAAATCTTCCATAAGAGAAACATAGATTTCACTTTTACTGAAGTTTACTCATGTTAAAAGTTTCATATCTGAATGTTCACTTGTATGGGACAATTTCTGCCAGATCCCAAGCTCTTCTTGAGTGCTGCTGAAAGCCCCAAGTTCCCACTAAGATGCACGTGAGCCGAAGCTTCTGTGTGGCAATGTAAGATGCTCAGTTAGTCTCGCAAGTTCAGATCCTGTGTGAAGTGTTTCCTCACAATAAAAAGCATATTATCCCTTGATGCTTTTCCTTTTAATCATAGTATTTCTATCATTCTGGCATTGTATTTCTCACTTTTTTCTATTTCTTATCCTCACTTATTACCTACTGGATTATTATTTTTTTTTTTACTTCTCTGTAGGTGGGGGAAAATAATTAGACTACCATGCCATGGGGGATACTAATTTCTTCTAATCTTTTCCCTCAAACCTCGGTCTCTAAATTTTAATGAGGATCTGTTTGATCCCTTTCAAACTGCAATGTAATATTAAAGTTTTACTGCTTACAATCTAACTGGTCATTTGGTTATATTACATGTGCAGTGATTTTATATACATTTGAAATGATCTAATAATAATAAAACCATCAAGGGAAGATTGAGAAGAGAGATGACTCAATCCTACCTGAGACTATCTGAGGGATACTGTAGTTCTGCTTTTGTACTTTAAGGCTGTCCTGTGAGACCTGGACTTGTCATGCTGGTCTCATTCATTGCAGCAAATCATGTTTAAGTATCTTATTTTCATGCCCAATCGCTACAAAGTGCTGAGTTTGTGCCACTTCTTACGGTATTAATATCGTCTAGATTAGATTAATATCATCTAGAAAAAGCTTCTTACAAAAAGATAAAAACTGGCAGAATATAAATTCTGAGCATGAGGAAGAAAAAAAAAAGGCAAGCTGAAATTGGACCCTTTGTTTATAGTGAGTGTTGTGGGAGTCCAAAGGGAAATGCATCTATTTCTAGTGGGATTAAGCATAGATTGGGAAATGGATCCTTACAATGCTATTCTTTCTCTCAGCATAGTTGAACAATTTTAACTTCCTTGTAAGTTACAGAATAAAACATAGTTTAGACAAATATGGGGGAAAATGGCAGAATCTTGACAAAATATTTCTAACTTTCTCTTTCACCAAAATTTCAGAGTAGTCATCAACTCAGCGTAAATTGTAACACAGTAGATAAAACTGATGTTTGAATTAGCAGAGGAATTTTATTAATCTCTCAGAATGAAGCAGTATTCAAGCCAAGTTAATAATTACTATATGACCACCACAGAGCTCCAGCCAGGAACACTGAATGAAGCAGGTATACTGCGGTTCTCAAGTGATCCAGGCTCTTTGGAGGCAGGGGAGAGGGCAGTTATAGTTTCCCTGCAGTTAATTTAACAAGGTGCAATATAGTGTCTTGTCGAGGAAAGGATAGCTGATTGTTGCTGGGTTTCCTTATGCCTTGTTCCTCTCTGGCAGATATTCAAGATGTGCTAATTTACTCTGGGGTAAACCCCAGTGCACAAATGGTTCTACCACTTTTGGAACTTGCTCATTCTAACTTGATCTGAGACTCCACCCAAAAGCCAAAGAACAAATCACTTTGTCAATGTTTAAACGATCAAACAAGGAGCAAATCAGAAGAAAATCAGGCCCACAGGCTGTAAGCAGGCTTGGATGGTATCTCACTAGGGTCCTGCAAAAGGAAACAAAGTTGAACACAACAAAAAAAACAACAGCAAAAACCCAAAACACACACAAAAAGAAGTAGGAAAATAATTTGTTTCTGATACGCTTCTCTGGAATTACTGGAAAAGTTAGATCTCTGTTGTTGTTGTTCCTGGAAATTTAAAGTGCTTTTGGCTTTATGTACAAATCATGTTAATGAAAGATTTGCTATGTGTATTTGTTGTATATATATGTATACCCTGGATATAATTTCATAAACACTTAAATTCTGTAATTCAGTATTTGATTTACTGTAATTCGGGCTTTTATTTATAAATTTTACAGGTACTCACCAAAGAATAAACTGCCATCCTTAAATTGCTTAGAGCTCAGAAGTTTTGCAAGTCCTGTTGCAAAAATGCTTCAGAATTTCAGAAGTGAAAATCCATAGTAAATGGCAATACCACTGGGTAGCTGCTATGGCATTTGGAGGATGGTACCATGTGGAGAAAAATGCTGGAGCACAGTCCTTTAAAACATAGTCTTTGATTTTTTTGAGTATCCTCGTGAAGAAAATCTGAACTCAGAAATTGTGAATTGTCAGATTAACTGAGCACTTAAATGAAATACTGACTTCAGTCAGATCTGGGGACATACAAATAAGTCCTCTAAATTGTCAGGAACTGAAAAGTGAAAATCCCACTAGTGGAATTCAGCTCACTGAGCTATTTCTGTCCAAAGGGCATGTAGGGTTAGCTGCTTGTCTAGTTTGGCTTTTCAATCAGTGGCAAGAAATAGGCATTTCCAAGGACAATTCGTTTGATCTTCAGAGAAGTATCTACCCTCAGCCAAAGTTAACTGATATATTTCTTTTTCCTGCCCTGAAGCTTATGTAAATCTGATATTTAAAAGTTCCGAGGTGTATTCTGAATTCAAATTCTTTGCTCTGCCAAAAATATAACACTTTCTGACCTGAATATATATTGAAAAAAACAAAATATTGATAATGAGGGGAAAGCATGCCTGACACATTGTGTCTGTGTGTTACAGATAAGTGATTTCTTAGCACTAAATAGACATCTGTATATTTAACTCCATTTTATATAAGAGTATCTTGTCTAATCCATTCACGTTAACATTAATATGCAATGAATAGTGTTACCTAAGATAAAAATCAGTGTTAACTGGGTTGGAGTGGGAAGAATTGCATAGTGAAGTTGAGATATTGGCTCCTAGAGGCTGTGATAGGGGCATAGCACAAAATACGTTTACATTGTCACCACTGAAACAGTCTGGGGTAATGTATGTAGAGTTATGAGGTATGCTTTAATTTTTTCAATATTATTCATGTGGTAACAATTATGGGTCCTATTGCCACTGAAGAGGAAATAAATTTCTGTAAGAAATATAAAGAGAAGAAAAATCCCCTTGCTTAGGTTAATGTGTTCTGAATGTAGAAGAAAAATGGAAAACAAGAATTTTTTTACATTCTAATTACAAAATATCTTGCTTGTTTAGCCAGCGAGATACAAAATAAAGTGTGTTTTACTATGAGATAACACTCACCTCTGGGGCTGTTGCAAAGGAAAAAAAATAAAAATTGCCTTCTAAGGAGAGCTGGTTGCCTTCAAAGAACTTGAGAAAATTGGTGTTACAGTCAGAAACACTTCAAAGTACCTAATTAGGATTTTGGGGATGGGATTAATGAACCATTTTTAAGAAAAAGAATCCATGCTTGTTAGAGCAGTGATAGATATTTCCACTTGTTCAAAAAAAAAGAGTAGTGAAAAAAGAATGGATGAATCATAACACATTTTCTTTCAAATGTGCACATATGTATGACTTTTTAAATATACAAAAAGAACATCAAGATTTCAAAGAGGCAAGTGCTCAAAAGTCACGCTACTACAGTACCTTTAATTTATCCCTTGTGCTCATGTCTTAGAATTTCTGTCTCAATTTAAGATCTTTACTTGTTTTATCTGTAGTGGAACAGGATTTTATTATCTTCTTAGTGATATTTGATACATTTGAAGAGAGTTCTCTCCAGTCAGCTCCTATTCACACTAACCAGACCCAGTGAGACAAGCTTTCCTCCCCAGCCTTTCTATTTTTTGAACCATTCTTACTCCTTACCTCTGAACCTCTTGTACATTTATCTTTCATTTTAAAAATGTGTGGTAGTATTCAGAGCTGGAAAAAAGTGAACCTGTTAACCAGCAGAGTCCTATTGATGCTGAGGAGAGTGGGTTTCATGTACCTTACATACGAAATCCTATTTACACATTCCAGTACAATAGCAGTTTCATTTCTGTTGGCAATCACATGACATTGTTGGCTTGTACTCAGCGTCTACTCCCAGAGAATTCCCATACACTTCTGTGCCAAACCGCTGTTTTGTGAAAAACCAGTAGTTCCCCACCTTGTTTCTGCAGGTGATTAATCCTGTCCTAGGAGGTAGAATATGAAACTTTGTGATACATATTGCTGACCAGAATGTTTTCTCCAGATGAGATAAGTCCTCCTCGGGATTCTAGCTGTGGGATATCATCTTGTGCTCATCACATCAATTTAATTCATATTTGGCCTTTACTAATGCTCATTGAAGATTTCAATGTTTTCTACAAAGTTATTTGTGAGAAATTTAAGCTTTTAAATTTGAATTAATTTAATATTATTTTTTTCTTTAGCATAAGTACTGAGACTGTTTTATGGGGAGAGTCCAACCAGATGGAGACAACAAGGTTTTCTTTAGTGAGCTGCAGCTGTGGGCACTCTGAGGTGCAGCAGTCATCCCATAGCAGCTCTTGGTGCTTGACAGCATATGAATGTATTTCTCCCAGTATTCTTACTGACTAATGGAGGCGCCAGGGTCATAATTGGCTCATCAATATATTATGCTAGTGAGCTGAGAAGTTTTAAGCAGGTGTAGGTCACATCCAAAATAAAAAAAGGCTTTCCAAATAACAGAATCTTTTTGGCTTTCACTTCTATCTAGATCTATTAACACTTAGCTAAGTTAATTTAATATTATTCCCCAATGCAATGATTCAAAGGACTAAAAGAAAAGGAAGACATAATAAACAATGACTCAGTCTGAAGAGAATGGACATTAAATAAAACGTGTCTTATCTGAGGCCCCACAAGCTCTGCAGATTGATCAATCACGAAACTATACCAACCAGGAACTTCATCTGTCTGAGACAGGCTACATTCTTTGAGTTAGTGTCTGTGTCTTTGCTTGTTTGGATTGCTAATGAAGTGTAAAAGTAGGAAGTTTGTCTTCAACTGTACTGAACAAAATTTAGTCCAATATGACAAACAATAGGTGAGCTACTAATTACTGTATGCATGCCAATGTCAAAGTGAATATGGTGTTGCGTGAAAGGGACAGAGCGGTTTTGGCAGAAGATAAACCCCTTGCGTTCTAACACTCCTCACCGAGGTGGGAGGCTAGGTGCAGCTAGGTTTAAATTCTGAGTGGTGCCCAATTCAGCACTATCAGTCCAATTGTGTTTAATATGTATTAAACTATTACGATTTGGATACACTAATAGTGGACTGCACCTTCAGTCTAGTTGTGCTCACGAACTAGCACGGCCACTCTTGAGTCTTTCCATCTCCATTTATCTCTGGAATATACTTCACTTCCTTGTATAACCAGAGTGGAGAGATTTAAACCCTTTTTGTTTTCTGGTGTTCCAGTGCTTGCAGTGTACCGTGACAATGCATTATCCCAAAGCTCATTAGTTGGGTCAGGTTTGACTATGTCTATCTTGAATTCAAATAGCAGCGCTATTTCATCCTGCTGCCAACAACAAGTTACAAGAGTTGGTTCCACAAGAGTAAAATTATACCAGCAATCCCACTCGTCGGTGACACAGTTCTTTGTTGTCATTGAGCGTGGGTTCTGAGGGCGAAATATCTCTATTCTCGTGGCCTTCTCATGGTTTGAGCCGTTGATCATTCTACTTCCTACTTGGATTTCCACCCCTGCCTTACCTTTCAGGGTTGGATACCAACTATTCCAGGTCCACTCATGTAACAACTTGTTTTCATGTAGAACTACAGTGGCCAAACTCAATTCCCCCATTCTTGTACCTGCCATCACATTGTGTTTAACAAAAGCTTGAGACCATGGCCACACTGTGTCTCTTTGACTACAAACAACAGGGAATAAAAAGGTAAAACTGAATAGCATCAATTCCATCTGCCAATCCATCATTTTAGAATTTGGGCCTCCAGATAGCCATACATAATAAAAATAATCTTATTGCCAGGATCAATGTCAGGATTCCCTGGAGACACTCAAGGTTAGTGTAAGCCAATCCGTCTGTCCACGTACAGTTCATCCAAGGTTCCTGTAAGACACAAAGGAAAAGAAAATCTGCTGTCTTATTTGACCAACGGGGTTAAAAAGAGGGCGAGATCCACCGGGTGCTGATCTGGTGTATCTTCCCTGAACAGTCTTTGGCTTCCCATGCATGGGGATTTTTGGGAGTAGCTAGCACCATTAGTACCGTTCCAATTTGAGGCATTTTCACTAGCACAGGCTGCCCAGGGTGAAATCTTCCTAGGTATTTTCCCGGTTCATTGGGAACTTTTGGAGGGATGATGTTAGCAGATACACAGAAAGCTTTCATTTTAGGACAGCCATCTCCACTCCATGAAGCACCTCCTCTGAAGGAAGGCAGTGATTTTACAGGAGTGTGGTTTACTGATGAGTCATCTCACCATGATAACAATAAGGGGAAATACAAGGCCGTAGCACTGGAAGTAGCAACGGGAGAAAGAGCGACTGAAACAGGAGATGGTAGTACACAAGTAGGGGAACTCAGAGCTGTCCTACTAGCTGCACAACATGGGGCTACTTACATTTACACTGACTCATGTGCTGTTTTTAAAGGAGCCACTGAATGGATAGGTCACTGGGCAGCCAATGATTGGCAGGTGGACAGAGTCACAATTTGTGAGATGGATAGTTGGAAGCACCTGTTAGAAATAGGAGGACAGAGAGCATTGTACATTGGTTGGGTAAAAGGCCATGATCGTTCGAACTTGATCACTGCTCAGTTCAACCAACAGGTAGATATCCTAACGCATCTGTAGCAAATAGATATTGTAGATGATGGTCGGGAATGGGAATGCTTACTCGAATGGTTACATGTTAAGCGTGGCCACACAGGCCGTGCTGACCTGTATCAGGAAGGTCTAGCCCGCGGGTGGCCTGTATTGGTTAAGCTGTGTTAACAAGTAGTAACTGCCTGTTCACAATGTTGCCTATGACTCAGTAAAGGCCATCCAAGTAAGGCGCTTCCCTTACACATTCAGGACAAGAAAACATTGTGGCATTCATGGCAGATTGATTATATTGGGCCCCTGAGATCCTCAGGTGAGAAAAGATACGTCCTGGTAGGAGTGGAGGTTATCTCCATCCTCACTATGGCCACCAGCTTCAAATCATCTACCAGGGACAATACAGTAAAAGGCCTAAAAGTGTGGTTCAGCACACTTCCTCTTCCCGAGGAAATCCAAAGTGATAACGGTTCACACTTTACTGCTACAGTAGTACAAGAGTGTGCCAAAGAAGAAGGGATTCGATGGGTATTTCACACTCCCTATTACCCTCAGGCTAATGGCATTGTTGAACGCGCCAATGGATTGGTTAAGCATTTTGCAAAAACTCATGAACCTGGTTGGCATTTGCTATTGGATGATGCCATCTATCAATTAAATAAAAAATGGAGTGTTAGAATGCAAGGGGGTTTATCTTCTGCCAAAACTGCTTTGACCCTTTTCACACAACAATATGGTGAATAAAGAAACAGTTTTAAATATCTGACCTACAGTTAAAATGGGACAATCTGAAAACCAAACACGTAACATATCTTGAAATATGTCTGTCAAGTTTTATTCATGATTGTTATAGTTTTTGGTGGGATAGCATGACCTTTTAATTTGTTTATTTTAATAGGGTTTATTTGGTTGGTTTGGGGTATTTTGTCTGCTGAAAAACTGATTTCCATCAATTAAAAAAAATAGGTAAGTAGGTATAGGTTTGAAAATATCTAAACCTATTCTTTTCAAGCTTTATACTGGCATGATTGTGGATTTACAGATAAAATACTAGACTACATGACAGGTACAATCAAATCCAAAAAACCAGCCAAAGAAAATTGTAAGTAATTCACATATGAAATACTCTATTTTTTAGACATGGTAATCAAGTGAATAATATGTGAGAAAACAAAAAATTTGCTCTGCAGATGCATCCTGAATCACAGGTTGACTTATATTTTCCCCAAGAAAATGCATAAGCTGTGTTTATTTGCGAAAGTAATTATCTAAACTATAAAGCCTTTGAAGACTGTTTTAAAAGCTTAACTCAGTTTTGGTTTGTGGTTTGGGTTTTTTTTCTACTCAAAATCAGATACAAATTTCAGAAGCAGAGTAATACGTAAAGTGCATGAAAATGTATTTGCTTCATTACGTTAACTATAGACTATTTTAGTCTTTCTTATCAAGCCATTCTATCTAGCAAAAAACCCCAACACATTAACTCTGATAAGAGTTGGTTAAAATTCGGCATGCATTGTGTGTCTGAACTTTTGCCTGCTCTGGAGATAATGCTTACATTACTGCATACAGCTGGCAGCAGATGCTGGTAATGACCATGAGAGAGACATTGCAAGAGGTATTTTTGTTAGTAATTTAGAGAAAATGTTCCTACTATGGCAACTGTAAGTTTTCTATGTTTTAATCAAGAAGCAGACTCACATTAACAAGTTCAGTAAACTTTCCTACTTTGCCCGTGATGGAAAGTTCTGTGAATTCCAGAGCTAAGTAACCTTTTTGAAAAAGATGAGTTATCATTACTAACAGTTTTATAGTTACAGAATTTCAGACTCCTTTATTTGTTGTAAAGAAGAGAAAAAGGAGGAACTTCTGCCCAGTATTGTAGACTACCCAAGGACCCTGCAACAGCCAAAAGCTGTTTGTGTTAAAAAATCCTCAAGAAATATTTTCCATCCTCATTTTTAAGCTAGGCAACCAACAGGAAATTGCACACCCCCTTACACAGGCAAGCTGGTAAATTGGGTCTTGCAAACAAGAAAGATAAAATGCCATGAAGCAGGTTAACAGCATCACAACACTTTAACCACTATTTCCATTCAGTGCTAGATGTGGCTCAAAGAAAATTCTCCACAATGTAAAACTGGTTATTACTATACATGACCGGAATCTAGGGGCTCAGATGTACTTCACTTATTGCTAGAAGCAGGAAAACAAATGAGACTTTCAGTGATGAGTGTGTCAATTTGTTTTTAAATGTACTTCTGAGTAGACTGACGCAATTGGCCTGTTTCACTTTGAGAACACTTGTGTATACATGAGAAGTGTGTGAATATACAAATACCTCAAGCAAACCCAAAACGTTGCTAGTAATTTATACTCCTTAAAGTATACTTATGTCAGACAAAGTTAGTGATTTATCACCTGCATTTCAATGCTGGTTAAACACAAAACTCACAAAGCATACAAATACGCTGCCTTATACACCAGTTATTATGACTCAGGTATGTGCATGGCAGCATGGCAAACCAGTATAGATTTGCATATTTTAGTATATAATTCATTAGCTTGGCGTCATACAAGGTACTGCTTTCTAGTTCACCAAGCACAAGACGTAAAGTTTATAAGGTGCAGGATAAGAGACTGTCCAAAGGGACCTTGCCTTCTTGGCAATGAAACCAATGAAAGATATGTCTTAATGTGTGGCCATTAACAAGACTGCCAACTTGCTGAAGTAGAAACTGCTTAATGGAAAGGTCTTATGGGATTAATTATTTAATTTTTTAATTGCTAGCTATGAGTGTCGCATAAAGAAACTGAAAATTTACATGAGGAGTACCTTCTCCAAAAGAAGCATTTTTCATTAGTTGAATATACATCAACCAGGTGAGAATCCCTTTTAAGAAGATAGCGTCCGTAACACAAAAGCTAAATGTACATGTGTATCCCAAATGAGTGATTATGTTTTTTTTCACAGAAGTAATCTATGTCCATCTCTATCTTTAACCCCTACAGGTTTATCCAGATAGTCTTAGAGACTTTCAAAGCATTTTCCCAAGACATTTAAAAAATGTTTCTTATATTATGGGTGGGACAGTGGCATTCTAGTTTGTAAAAACTCTTCCAGATAATTGGAACAACGACTGGTCTTTCCATGCCCTCCTGTCCTAGCATCCTGCCTTAGCCTCTGGAGTTGGAATTTATCTCATCTAACTTTAGACATCTAAAATTCATACATCTGAGATAGTCAACTATGCTCCACTCGTGGTCAATGGAGAGAAACATGCACCTCCAGAGGGCTATTCATCTGACCAGTCTTATATGGCTATAGCAGCACAAGACAAATGGCTCTCTCGGGCCTGTTTCTCTTCATTGACTCTGAAAAGAGACTCATGTGAGTACAACAGACTTAGATGTATGCCTTTTAGATGCTTAAGCTAAGGCAGATGTATTCAGCTTTAGGTTCACAGTTAGTTTCTTTATTTGTATTTATATTTATTTATTCAAAATCAAATGGTTTCAGCTGAAAGGACTGAGGGAGACCTGCTACATAAAACCATACAAGATTTATGCTTTTCTGGAAGTTATGCATTAACATTCTCATCATTGAGAGAACAAAGTGAACCTGGATCTCCTGACTCCCAGGGCAGTTTCTGTCTGGCAGTACACTGAATATAAGGCATTACGTTATCTGACTGACTTATATCTGAAGCCTATTTTGAGAAAGCAGTTGACGGCTGTGGTTTCAAAACTAGGAAGATGGGACAATAGCATTTCCTAATAATAAGCTGTGGAAACTTGCAGACCAAGTAGGGTCCTGGATTTTCCCAGGGTTTATTACAATTCATTAAGTACTGTGGTATAAAAACTGATTTTGTGAATCTCGATTTTTATGAATTATCATCAAACGATTTTTAGTTGTTTTACGTTGAAAAGTGTTACTGAAAAAAAAATTACTCCCATTCTGAGTTTCAGAGTGACACTGAATATTAAAGCCATGAACTCTTCATGTGTACAAATATCTTTATTGAGATTTTTTTTTCCTGTTATTAGATATTTAATGATACTCTTGGCTATAAAAAATTAATATATTTTTCTTAATAGCTATTCACTTGCTCATAAACTGTTTTAAACTGTGGTGATATGATATTCATTCCAGTTGAGAGGATTTCACACTGTGTATAAGAGGTGTAGCTGCTATTCTAATTTCCTAATAAGGGAAGCTTGTACATGGAAATAGACAGTAAAGCTAAAAAAGCAATGTAAAATGGAAACATTAACTCAACCTAAACACTGGCAGTGATGATCTGAATTCTACATTTGGTGAAATGAATGACAAGGCTTCCACTAAATTCAAGCAGAGTTATGTCCGTAATTTGGAAGGAATAACATCATGATTGAATATAAATAAATGTACAGCTCCTAATAAAATAATTAGAGTTGTCAGTAGCACTTTGGAGTGATGCAATGACTTATGTTTTGTCTGTTGATGAAAAGTCTTAATGACATAAATCAGCAGTTAATCAGGGACAGATAAGTTTTCCTATTCAGATTTTTCATAGTCTGCTTCTGTTTAGCAGACAATTGATAGCTCAACATTTTGTCATCCTGGTCCTTGAGTGATTTGGCATCCTATAACATTTGGAAAAATTCAACTTTAACAATTCATCAAATTAAACATGGTCAAGAATGGCATATGGACCTTTAGCCAGGTGTGCCTTTAGTGGGATTTAAGTTTTATCTGTATATGAAGCTAAAATTTAACTTGCTTTCATTTACTTGTACATTTGATGAATATTGAGAATGAGTAATGCTGTGTTCACTTTGTGAAATAAACTCATTCTATTTCATGAGCCATGGTCAGTTTACAGCCACATAAAAGACAGATTTTTATCATAGAGATGACACCTGAAACAAGGGAAAAAAATTATTGATTGTATTAGATGAAGCACTTGTAGAAATTGCATGTGATTCACTATTAACATGCTGTAATAAAATCCAGCCCTAACAACTGAAGAATTCACTACTTTAATCAGAGAGGGAAAAATAAAGAATAAGGCTGTTGGTATCTACTGAAACATAAATCACTTCAAAGTAACAAATTAAGCAGAAATAATTGCTAATCTTTTTTCAAGCTGTTTTTATTGGTGATCGAAATTACTTTAGATACATTTTTTAAGCTTCTTTGGTTGTTTCGCACTGTAATTTTAGAATCCTTTAGAATCCTTCATTCGATCTGCTAGAGAAGGTTTACTTTTAGTGGAAGGCACAGTTTTGATATTCAGTTCAATACTCAGGGACGTTATTCAAGCCATCAGATGCCCGTTCATAAATGTTCTTTCCAGCCTCACACAAAAACTTGGCTGCCACTAGTTCTTAGATAAATGATGCATGCGATGTGTAATTGCGTTGCCACAGAAATACTGAGCAGGCATTTGCTGAGGACTGGCTGCCTCAATTATAGGAAAGATGAAATAGCTGTTAATGCTATAACCTCTTAGTGTTACTCTGGGCCTTGAGGGTTTTCATACTACATAAATACTCTTTCCTCTCTTTCAGTGTCTTTGAAACAATGCACATATCTAGAGCATATTCTTACTATCCGCTTCAAAAGGCGGTGCATCCCTGCAGACAGGAGTTAAGGAATTCATGTCTACAAGAACCATTTCTTTCTAATCACTATGAGATATTTCCTCTTGCCCACTGTGCCAAGCACCTGGCAAACACATGTTCAGACTTGGCTTGACAACTTACAGCACAGTTGTATGGCTCTGTTCAGTTTTCAGTCATCACAGGACTTTGAGTTTGCCCTTGCTAGGATGAGTGGAAGTCTATGTTTAGGTACCTACTGGGCACTACAGTTCAAAAATAAAGGTGTCATACGGTTTTTGATGTTCCCACTTGTGTTGGTACATAAAAGAATGTCTCTCCAGTGGAAAGGTCCAAATCAGATTATATGAGAAAGGAACCTAATTCAGAACCTTTACTGTCTATATCAAAGTGGTATAATTTATTTAATAATATAAACAATTAGAAAAGCATATACGTTTTTCTAAAGGTCATTTCTGAAGTTACCAGATGCCTCTGTGTTTACAATATATCTTTAACAGAAATCTTACTCGGTCTAAAGGAGATAGAGCTCAAAGAACTTCTGTGGATCTTGCCCAATGTCTCTAGAACTGAAGCTAAGCTAAGTACAAAAATGTATTGACTGAGATGAAATTGAAAGATTTGTAGGAATTTATCATGGACTTTGCCTTTGACACAAGTGATAAACCTGGTAAAGTATGTCAAACCAAGTAGATTTGTATGATAATTCAGCTTTTTTTCAATATAGTACTGTAAAAAAAGAAGTGGTTTCCTCTCTGAGGAAGATTGCTCTAATCATTCATATAACCTAGGGTAGGCATCTTGATGCAAACTCATTTGTAGCTCAATGCCTAGAAAATTAATAATATATTCCACATCCTGGAATTTCATTACAGATTTAGACTTAGAGAAAAAGAAATTTTAGAGATTCAAAGGTAAAAGCCAATAGAAGATACATCCATTAGTGCTGATGAACTTCATGTACTTCACTTTTGATCAGTTGCTGTTAAAAATAAGAGGAAAAGATGTTAAAAAAATAGAAGAGAAGGAGGATAGAAGAAGCATGGGCATCTTGTTTTGCTATAATCCTTCCTTTATTTCTTAACTAGACAGTGGAATGAAATGGACTGTAAAATCCACTATATAGGGTCCATTTTACTTAGTAAAAATTATACAGTCAGTTGAAAGAGCAGCTGGTGACATTGTAGTCAATGCTCTCCAAAAGCTAATTGAGAATGATAGGAAAAAAAATCTGATGTAATATATAGCTGAACAGATTTCCCTCTCACCCCAGACACTCATTACACACATCTGTTCTTCATTCCCAATGAACAACACAATTCCTCTGAGTTTCTCCAAAGAAACTCATCAACGACCCGGAAGACAGAGAGGCATACGTGAAACACATGTTGAATTTTATCCACCCTGCATTAACAGTTGCTCTAATCATTATCAACTTCCACTGTAATTTGAAGTATATCATCAATGTACACTTTTTCATTAAATTTAGAAATATTTTTATGACTTGTGTTATTGTGGTGCCTATAACATGAAAAACGATGTTCATGAATACAGGGAAATTGTTGCAATGAAATAGTTTGCAATCTAAAAGGCACATCAAATAAAAATGTTGATTTAAGTCTGTGTTTTGAAAAAAAGAATCCATTTTGATGAGTTGGTGGGGTTCTAAGGGTAGATGCCATTTTCCTGAATATTTTCTGGTGTTTAAATTCCCACAGAGTATTTTATATTACTTGGGATATTAAATCAAGCAGTATGTAAAAAATTAAGAAAAAATACTTTCACTTCTCACATTTTCTCAAAGGTCATATGTACTGAGTATTAATTTATCATTTGGTTGTTAATCTAGTAGACAGCTTTGAGGAATCAACAAGTTGTGTTCTACTAATAACATCCTTCTTAATGCACCATTAATTATGTTTTTTGTCATTTGATATTAAAAGTCAGGTTTTCTGCTGGTACACAGTCATGGAGTCCTATCCAGATTGATTTGATGACATTTTATGTATGCTAAGAATCTGGCCCACAGACAACGGAAACGGCTTTTTCCTTTATATAGGATTCCACTTTTTTGCGGTAGTAATGGGAAGTACCAGAGCATTCTTTTCTAGATTCATATTTCTTCACAACTAAACACATCAGGTGAAATGGAGTCCCGAAACTGAAGTAGTCTTTTTTCCAAATGCTCATCTCTGCCATCAGACTGTCAGTAATTGGGATTAATTGCAATGGGAAAGTCTTCCTGCATGTGGTTGTTGGAGGCACTAGAGCTCAAAGATTCATAGCTGTCCTGTCTCTCATACTGAACATGACCTAGAATTGTCTCCCATCTCCTCTGCAGTTGGGCCTGTACCATAACTGTTTGCACTGCTGTATCATCTCCCTGCAATTCTGTAGTCTCACATATCTGTCATAGCTTACTAGAATCATAGAATCATAGAATTGTCAGGGTTGGAAGGGACCTTAAAGATCATCTAGTTCCAAGCCCCCTGCCATGGGCAGAGACATCTCCCACTAGGCCAGGCTGCTCAAAGCCCCCTCCAACCTGGTCTTGAACACTTCCAGGGATGGGGCTTCCACCACCTCTCTGGGCAACCTGTGCCAGTGCCTCACCACCCTCATGCTGAAGAACTTCTTCCTAAAGTCCAGTCTGAATCGACCCATGTCTAGTTTTAATCCATTCCCTCTAGTCCTACCATTACCCGACATCCTAAAAAGTCCCTCAGCAGCTTTCTTGTAGGCCCCCTTAACATACTGGTAGGCCACTGTAAGGTCTCCTCGGAGCCTTCTTTTCTCCAGACTGAACAACCCCAACTCTCTCAGTCTGTCCTCATAGGAGAGGTGCTCCAGCCCTCTCATCATCCTCGTGGCCCTTCCCTGGACACGTTCCAGCACGTCCATATCTCTCTTGTAGTAGGGGCTCCAGAATTGGACGCAGTACTCCAGGTGGGGTCTCACAAGAGTGGAGTAGAGGGGGAGAATCACCTCCCTTGACCAGCTGGCCACGCTTCTCTTGATGCAGCCCAGGATACGATTGGCTTTCTGGGCTGCAAGGGCACACTGATGGCTCATGTTGAGCCTCTTGTCTACCAGCACCCCCAAGTCCTTTTCTTCAGGGCTGCTCTCAAGCCAGTCACTGCCCAGCCTATATTGGTGCTTGCCATTGCCCCGACCGAGATGCAGGACCTTGCAGTTGGTCTCGTTGAACTTCATGGGGTTGGCATGGGCCCACCTCTCCAGCCTGTCAAGGTATTTCTGGATGGCATCCCTTCCCTTCAGCGTGTCAGCCGCCCCACACAGCTTGGTGTCGTCAGCAAACTTACTGAGGGTGCACTCTATGCCACTGTCCATGTCGCTGATGAAGAAGTTAAACAGGACTGGTCCCAGTACTGATCCTTGAGGGACTTCACTTGTCACTGGCCTCCACTTGGACATGGACCCATTGACTCTTTGGGTGCAGCTGTCAAGACAGTTCTTTATCCACTGAACAGAATAGATGAATAGACCTATTCTGCAATTTACCATTTATTTTGGGAACCCTGTTGGTCACGGATATAGAGTAGAGGCTTGCAGATATAGGGCAGAGGCTTAGGGTGCTGCTTTGCAGCTTTAAGTGCTGCAAATGAGTGCTTATTATAATTCATGCTTCTAGTTTCTGTTTAATGCCACAGCCTCTTCCCAGTCAAATGAACTATCTGTAGCAACTCGATTCTTTTATTCTTTCTATAAAATGACATAATGCATGGGTTCTTGTCTTTTGGGACGAAAGAAACTTAAGAACTCTATAGAGTAGTGGTGGATATACTGTATGACATTAACAAGAGAGTACTTATACTCCTTTAGGCATGTGTAGAGGACCATACGCCCACTATTGGATATTTACCATCAGCACTGCACCATTATAAGTAATGATGCTCTGAAAAGGAGGCCCAGAGGAGTAATCCCATGTCAAAAAGTGATGAGAACTCTTATTCCAAATACCAGAAACACCTCTGAGACTTAATTTTTCCTCCAATGTAATGTGAGAAGCCAGTTAATGTATTATATTTACCATTGCAACCTTACACAGAAAATCTTTGAGCAAACTCCTTGGAGGGATAAAAGTCACCAGAATTAGTAAGTTATAGACTGTTGCACTGGGAAAGACAGATGTGAGCAGTGCTTCCAAAGCATACAGACAATGACACTGGTGTTCTATACATCAAAGAAAGTGTTTTATGTGTGCATGCGACTGTTTGTGCTTCCATGCAGAAAAGTCCAGAACCAAAATGTTTACCTCTGCAGTTACAGTAAGAGTTAAAAGAATAAACCAAAACCCTACATTGTCCTAAGGATTTTCAGTCATTTAGAGAAGAGTTAATTATCCCATCTAATTCAGTAAGGCTCTAAAATTCTGAAGAGACTGCAGTACTTACAGTGAATGCTCATTTACTAACACCTACAGATACTCTTCTAATCCAGCCTAACACTGATAATTATGTTGGACCGAAAAGACAGAGCAGTGTTGTCCCTTTTGTCTGGTAAATGTATAGGAGAATGTAGACTTTTGAAGGAAGGCAGCTCTATTTCATCCTTGGCTAGCTAACATCATCAACGAGCAGTCTCACGATGCTCTTGAAAAGGATAAAACTTAACACCCTTATTTTACAAGCAAGTCCTCCTACGATAATATCATTTTGTCCTATTGCTAGGAACATTGAAAATGTTACCACACTGTTTGACAGAGTATCTTTGTTCTGTTGTACTCTTCAACTTATTCTACTGAGAGGCAGAATGATAAAATCCTAATCACTTAACCTTATAAGGTTATAATCTTATGTTTAAAGCTTCCACCACCTGTCGTCAAGTGTAATTGTTGCTTGGGAATCTTGGTTTTCTCATTCCGTGTCTTTTTGATAATTTTCCATTTTACTTGGGGAATAATAAGAAAAAGGAATCCTGAACTTTTCCTTGCTCTGAATCGCCAGCTGTCTCCCACAGACCATCAGCTCTTCTCTCTTCACAGAGGATCTTCTTCCTTGTCTCATATTTTTTTTGTATTAGTTCCTTGATCATAGAGTCGTGAGGTTCATGAGGAAAAATTGGTAAAGGTTTTAGCAAAACCACTCAACATAAGAGAAGCTTTGTCTACATCACTGGGTTTTAAAAACCTGTAGAAATAACAGGACAGGCTCTGGCTGTGCCAGGCCTAACCAAGGTAACTTTATTATGTGGCTGACAAGGAGCAGACAATTCGGACTAGCGCCTGTTTTAACAGGGTCTGAAACTCAAATATCACAACGTTGGCTAAAGCTTGAACTGATGTTAAGAATCTGCTAATAAAGCCCACTGCACGTCTCACAGGCAGCGATATGGGTGTACGGTGATGGGCTTGGGAGCCTGCCAAGCCTTAATTACAGCCTGGACTGCGGGATCTCTGTAACAAATAAATTAGCAAAGCCTCTTGCTGACTTTCTGTTCTCTGACCATCCGTAATCTCCCTAAAACATATTATTAGAGTAATGGCTATAACATCTTTCTCAGTGGAGACATCCACAAGTGGCCTCATTCCTTCAGATTTCCTATTTGGAAGTTGTCTAATGCTTGAAATAGGATACAATTATCTTGCTTTTAGGAGCAACCTTGTTTTTCTTATGGCAAATGTACAGCAGAATGTTAGCTGCTAAACACTTAGGGTAGGATTCAGTTCCCAAAGCATGGGTTTCTTAAACCACTTTAGGTGCCTCAACTATCTGCATGGGGATGGAAAATATGACACAAGGACCTTCAGCAGACTCTTGATTTTCTGGACCAAAAGCTGGCGGCCAGATAAGAAACGGCAGAGCAGCTCAAATTGTAGCAACACCTATATTCAGACAACTGTATCCCTCCTCTAATGTCTGATCTCTGCTTCTGAATCCATGGAAATTGATAAATGGCAGTCCTTCATATACTCCCAATCTGAGATGCCATCAGCAACAGACTTCTATTATAATCTCTTTCCCTCTGCTATTTTTAGAGATAGCAGTTCCTCAGACAGATGGGAAGGCTCTTGCTCTGGCCAAGACTGTTTCAGAAAATATTCTGTGACTGTAACCAGTTGGGTCATAAAGTTGTTTGAATAGTAAGTTCTCTGGAGGACTTTCCAATAAATTGTCTCAAGTTTTTGGCTTTTACTGGGCTAATGTGTACATATTCCACTTGAAAACAACAGCCAAGCTGACCAAAAGGAAGGCTAATACTCTTTCAGATATAGCTGGGAAAATTCTGTTCTTAAGCACTGGTTTTATCATCTATCCACAGTTTATGAAAGACAATATCTATATTGGATAGTTTATCTTTTTACTAAGATCTTTTCCCCGTATGTCAAAAGGAGCCTGATTTATCTGTGTGGTCCTTCTGGACCTTTGGGCTTCCATCTGAAATGTCAACATATTGGGATCAGAAACAGGGTCATGTCCTTTATTTCTGGACTTCCAGATGCAAACCATTGCATTTTTTTTCCCACCTAATAGAAATAAATCTAATTTAGAAACTACATCAAGATCACACAACTTGAAGTGAAACAATTTTGAAGTGAAGTGGAACAATTTTCTGTATTGAACACATTCTCAGAACAGTTGACATTACAAATTTGCTAGTTCTTGAAAATTAGGTATACTGCTGTGAATGAGCAATTAGATATAATTGGATAGCAAATTAATGAGCTGAAGAGCTTAAAAGTAATGAAGAAAAAATATGGCCCAAATGAATTACAGTAAAACAGACAGATGACAAAACGAGGTATGCAATACTTAGTCTTTTGCAAATATTTTAAAACACAATAACAAATTTTTAATTCCTATAGAATACTATTTTATCTATTTAGTAGGAAACACTTATGATTTTTTAGTTGCTATTGTATTCTTTGCAGGCATTTCAGCTGAAAGTAATAGTATGCACTATCTCTTTGTGTGACTTACATGAAAAATGCAGGATATTTCTTGCAAATGCCCGAGCACGCCTTGTCTCTGTGTGTGGCTGTGCACGCACTTGTGCTCACATGCACGTGTAATCACTTAGATTTCAGTGTCGTGTCTCTTCCAGCCCCCATACATGTGCTCTAAGTTCTACCTTCCTCAGTAATGTCTACATTGCTCTAACATAATTACTGTGCATCTATTGCTATTTTGCTTGGTGAAGATTGCTCATATGTGCTGCACACTAATTCAGGAAGTGTTTCCCATTGGTGGTGAACCAGTCATCTATTTCAACATTTTTTCCTCTCACTGTAAATGCAAAAATGTTTTACTAATGTTTTCCGCTAGATAAGAAAGTATTTTTTCATATAAATTTCTCTTTCATTTTTCTTTCATTATTTCAAACGCCAGGAGAGAGAGCAATAAAGCCCTGAGATGCTGCAAAATTTCCAGGAAGATTAATGTTGTACTTTTCACAATAGACTGTTTATTAATAGAAAATCAAAAACAAATAGTACAAAATGCTGAGATACAGGGAGATGTACAGCATCCAAAATCAATGCATACAGATATAGGTTATGAGGCTGATCCAAGTCAGAACTGCCTTTTCAGTTGACTGAACAGTACCAATATTCTAATCAACTACCAAATTGGCAATAGTATTTGGAAGTGCAGAATAAACATGATACCCAGAAGGGACATTCATGTACATTCACACACACATATTCATGTTCATACATGAGTAGAGCGGGATATAATTTTTTATTTTCATACTCCCTGGGTATCCTTCCACTGAGTTACATTTTATTGTCTTCCTCACAGGGGGGGTTGGTGTTTCTTGTTTACTTCACCTCTACGTCTCTTTTCCAGATAGTACTTTATGTACCGGTATGCAGTTGGTTAGTAGAGCCACGGTTGCCATTACTCCTAGGCACACTGCAAAGATGAACAAGGGAGAAAATAAATTCTTTTTGCACAATATCTCCCCTATGTTAACTAGCAGCAGCTTAGAGGTCTCACGCTTTCTTTGGAAAGAAGCTTATCAGTTTTGCATACACGACAGAGGAAGTCCTCTTATCTTACCTGTTTACACTCATATCTCTTCCTCTATTTTAGAGTTTCATTGATCAACCTGTAAACTGACTTTTATGTCATTCTTCTCATTGGACAGAAGCTCTGTGGGCCGTTTTCACTTTAGCTAAATGAGGGAGAAATGTTAGCTTGAATAAAGGCTTTTAAAAAGTGGATTAATATTTTGTGCCATATGGCTGCATAAGGTGATTCACTAAATAAAGGTATGTATCTTCAAGTATTAGGCATTCTCAACAGTACCTGAATATCAAAATGGCAATGTAGTTGACATGTTTATTCTTTCAGGTTTGTAGATTAGTTAGAAGGGTCTAAAGCTATTTTAATTTGACAGCACACTCGGGAAAGAGAGGGGGTAAGTGACTCAGATTCGCAAGTCCCCAGCGACGCAGGCTAAGGTGAGACAAATCTCAAGGTCCGTATACAAACATTTATTAGAATAGTAACCAGATCTTAACTAGTTCCATGATAATTGGTTAGGTATGTAACAAATTATGGCAAGCAGTAAGGTATGCATTGCATTACTTAGCAACGGGTATACAACAAATCATGGTAAACAGTACTTAATAACAGATATGCAATAAATTATGGCAAGCGGTACAGTATGCCTAGTGTTACTTCTTTGAAAGGAAAGAGAAAAGAGGAAAGGAAAGGAAAAGAAAAGAAAGAGATAGAGAAGGAGAAGCAGAATGAGAGGAGGAGCGGGACTGTTCCTGGTTACAGCGTTAAGCACTCCTCTGTGTAAAATCTCTTCAGAGCCTCTTCAGGGAAAAATCCTCCCAGGCAAAAATCTTCTTCAGGCAAAGTCTTCCCCCTTTTATGTTTGCCCACTCCTAGGGACAGCTTTGTCTCAGGTTTCTTTCCCCCCCAGGTAATGTCTCCCCACCCAGCCTTATTTGGGTGGGGAGAGAAGAGCTATAGTCATTTATGTTTAGCATGATCTCGATAATCTTCATTAGCATATGCAAGGGTGTGAACTTTAATATGCATTTTGCAGGTAAGGAGGCAAAGGTCACCACTGGGTATAATGTCGCTCCAAAGAAACAGCTTGTCCTTCATGGGAGAAACAACAGGCCTATTCTGTTTCTGTTAAGACTTGTCTTCCAGGCACCAGTTTTCTCTCTCCCAACCAGGTGTTGGCCTCATCAGTTCCTTGAGCAGAAGGCCTGGTACTGTGAATGTTTGAGACATTAAAAATCTCTTCAGGCTGCCTTGTTTAGGAGAAATTACGAGTCGTCTCTTACACCACCCTGTGGCTCAAACAATTGAAGAGGAAATTACAGGTTGTCTGTTACACACACTCATTCATATCACCCCTTAATGGTAAACACAACTGGTAAACACAGAATTAAAATCAGTTAAAGGGAATAACATGAAGGTAATAAAAGCAATACATGTTACACAGGTGGGACCCACTTTCTAGATGGATATTTCAATAAAAAAGAAGTCACTAACTTAGGTTGAAAACAAATACTCTTAACTTTGCATCTTTTGGCAGATAAGGGCTCATCAGAATGTGCTCTGTAGGGAAGATGCACAAAGGTGTCAGGCAAAGACTTCTATTCCCCACAGGCAAATATTCTCTTAAAATCTCACCTGTCTCCACCATGGAAGCGTGTCAGGCTCCAGAAGGTTTCCCCAAGCTACATAAAATTATTTTCCTCTGTCATTATAGTATGTCAGTCCAATGGGTGAGATCTTCAGGAGATTTTAAATATAAGAATGAAAAGTTTGACTCATAGAGCAAATGACTCTTTGGACATTTAGGTACTGACAGTACTAGCCTACCACTTGGTATCCTTGAAAGCAGAACTATTACATGAATGAATACTGATGTTTGCAACTGATAAATAAAGCTTCTCACCGTATGTGAAAATAGTTTGACTCTATTACAGAGTTCTGCCAGAAAGGTCATCGTGAAAGACAAATTGTTCTTAAATTTTTGCAAGCGTGACTAGCTGTATGGCAAGAATATTTTCCATTTATGTACCATAAATGATCCTCACTCAGTATTTCCTTAAAAGACGGCAACAACAAATCCCCTTTGGGAGAATTTTCTAAAACATAATCATAAGGTATAAAAATGAGACATGATTTATATAGGGACATATAGGAAAGACTTAGCATAGCATTCCAGAATTCTGAATTCTGAGGCTTTCTAGAGCAGAAAGTTTACAGCTCCACTAATTTGGAAAACAAAATAAATTAAAAAATTACTATGCCTGTGGATTACAAAATTGTTCTTCATATAGGCAAGAACCATTAGGATTTCAAAAGTGTAACTATTTTTTTCTTGAGGGAAAAATGGCTAAATGATGCAAGATGCTCTTTCATAATCTATTATTCATTGGAACATATTTGTAGTTCCTACTATTGCCCTTAGATATTGAAACCAAATTAATATTAATCAGAAATATTTTGCATTTTTTGTTAAGTTCTGGGCAGCATAGCAACAATGATGCACATACTGTTTTGCAGTACCTTCTGAACAGCCCACCCTAGGTTATTCTGGGTTCATGGCCATTTTTCATTCTTGCACTTGGGCAAAATATTTAAACTTTAGTCTAGAAAGTAAACAACTTAGGGGCAGTTAAATGTTTAAATGCTTTCCTTCACAAATTTAAACTGCCCAAAGGTATTTCACTAATTTGAGGATATTTCACTAACGAAAGTACTGAAAATTACTTTGGGCAGTATTGCTCTGTCAAAGCACAGCTCATTAGTGAGGTGAGAGGAGGCTTTTTGCTGCAAAACTGAGAGGATGATGTGGCCATTGCTTGGTTATTTTTAAGTTAGCCAGCCTGTTAAGCTCTCTGAGTGTTCTGATATTGGGTAACTCTAGCAACAGGATTGTCACCTCTAATTCTTCATCCAGCTAACCAGCAACTTACAGCAAAAGTCAGAGAAGAATGATTTCAAAAGAGGACTCAAATTGGCACAATATATTTTTTTCCTCTTTGTGAGTCATCTGGATTCTAAAATATTTAAATCATGTTTCTAAAATGGTGATGGAATTCATATTGTCAACGTAGCTAAAATCTGTGTGTGTGGGGGGAAAGGTTCTCTGTAGATGTGACAAGTTATCCCATCATTGGGATGTTTTTCTTTGATTTCCTGCAGAAATGATATTTTGGGGATTTCCATTATGCATGTGTGCGTGTGTTTGTAGGCATTCCTTGAATGTTTCTGAATCTGCTTAGGTACTGTTCCTGAGTCTCCAAAAGCATGGACAAATTCAATTAATTTGATGGACAGAAAGTGTCATAAATTCATGTAAGTAGCTGACAAAGAAATGGAGAAAAAGACACGAAGCACATTAAGTTTAATGAAAAAGATTATATATGTATGTATATGAAATGTGTATAAAGGTCAATTCATACACATACCTGTAGTATCATGCATCAATACGGAATGCATGAATGACCCAATTTCAGCAGGATTGAGGCAAACTAGATCTTCCTGTAGAAGTCCTAATCATCCTCTGCAGTCAATGGAAAAGACAAGCTTCTCAGGAGCAATTCAGATTGGAGGAACTTAAGTTGCTGTGGAGGAAAGTCTGTCTTTCTGCAGTGGCTAAATATGCAGTCAGGGGCAACTAAACTCCTAAGTGTTCAGGTTTACGTGTGTCTGGTTCAGTAGCATTAATTCAGAGTCACTATTTGAGTGCTCAGAAAAATATCTTCCTTCAACAAAAAATATAAATCAACATTATTTTGATTGTCCATTAGAAGTATTGTTCTAGATTAGAAAGTAATTTTGTTTATTACAATAAGTTGACACTAGTAAATTGAAAAAGATCAAAGCAAAGAGGTGATTAAGATTGCATGTACTAAACATCCTTTCAAAAATGTAGAAGAAAGAAAACGTATTAGATCCTATTAGATGATCTCTAACTGCTTATAGAAATTATCTTGAATGCTACTACTTAACTGACGGAAGTGAATGTTTTCCTCATTACCTGCTATGTGTTAAAGCAGCCTCTGCTCAAAATGGGAAATTTTGCTGTTGTCCCAAAATGCAGAGTTTGTTTGGTGTCTGTTGCACAATGAATTGGAAGATATTTCAGAGTCAGTGAAGAGCTGGTAAAATATGAATAAAGGATCCTTTAAAAATATTCTGCCTCAGCCAGACGTTAGACTCTACAGGAGTAAAATAGAAAAACAGATTGACTTTCTTTGCTTCCACAAATCCATCAAACTGTCAACCTATCAGACTACCGCATTTCTTTTCCTTCAGCCCCAAATGGAAATTCAGGTAGGTGGTTTCTTTATTACAGTGGTATCTACAGATGTCATTGGTGCATTAGAATAGGTTGCCTTTGACTTTCTGATTTAGTTTCACCATCCATCTTTGTGTTCCATGGAATCACACTGAAGAAGGACGTTTGTGGGTGGCTGGTGAAATGAATTTAAGGATATATTGCGAGCTGAAATACTGTCATGAACACAGTAAGTTTTGCACTAGTGATGCAGAAGATGATCTAAACACGTGCTTAAGACATTTAAGCATTTTGTTAAACCATTGTGCACAGTTCCAAAGAGAGATTTTTGCATGTTATTTCCTTCATGATGGTACATGGTTCTATTTTTCAAATGTTGAGTACAGAATTTTCTCTATTGCAGAGAACGATCCCCAGAATATCAAGTGCACTAGTGTTATGCACTTTACCATTCTCCATCTCTGTCACTCCCCACCCCATCCTGGACCCAGCACTGATACATTGTCAGTCCTCTGCTAAGAAAGTTTGAATAGCTCAGAAAAATGCCAGTCTTTCTCTGAATAATATTGGGATTAAACTGAAAACTAAGAAGAAGGAATATACCTCTTTCTGATTTGTTTTTTGTTTGTTTGTTTCCCCCTCTTCTCTTATGAACAGAGTTCTGCTTGTAGAAGTCTAATGCTACATATTCAGATAGGTCATTCCAAGAAAAATGCAAATATGAAAGAAAAAAACTTTTCTTCCTAGTAAGACTATTTTACCAGAAGGCTCATCTGAGCTCATCAGAAACCTTGATTGCCTTTCCAGATGTATATGATCTTCCCCGGCAAAGTTATGGGATTGCTAAAATCACCTACAAGCCTATCGTGTATGATGCTCAAAGGGATGAATTAACCTGTAGCCGGGACCAAGACCAGGTCACTAGCACATATGGGGTGATGATAATCAGCTGTCAAGAAAGAAAAAGGATTTTCTCTCAGATCCTTTTACTTTATTTTTTTATAATAATTTTATTTCATTCCGTCACATTTTATGAAATGTTTATGTGGGTCCTTAGCAAACTTTAGACAGCTTTTGGTAATTTGTACCTGTACGGCAACACACAGCTATATCGCTTGTGTCTAAAGTATCGAATCTTCCGTAACTCACATCTACTAGCTACAAGATGCAAAAGATATAAATGTAAAAGCACTCTAAATTACTGACACATAAATTTCCCCCCACCCCCACCCCGTTTCTTAGTAAGTAACATCAAAAGTAATTCTTGCAGACAGGAACAATTCGGTGTAAACAATAAGATGTGAAGTCAGCTTGCTTATCACCTCTAAATTAGGTCTTTATTGGTGAGTTTAATTAAGTTGGAGAGAGTCTAAACAGTTATAACCTGTATAGTAAGTGTCATGTAAAAATATGTAAATATGTCAATTTCTATTTTTCAGTAGCTTCACTTAGATTTTTTTGGGTTCATTTATAACTCCATCTATGAATTTAGTCACTACTGTTAACACACTAGTTTTCATTTCATGCTTGAAATTTTGCTTGTTTATAACAATTGATGCTATCAGAAGCAGGGTAATTTTTCTTGTTCTTTTTCTACAGAACAAAATGAGGGATCAGTTCTGGGGAAAGCAATGCGAGTTTTAATCTCAGAATAGCCATAAAGGGATAGCGGTGCAGATTTGCATGTATATCAGTATGGTAATTTGTCACAATGCTTCTGAATCAGTCTTTCATTTAGTGGGGATTATATATCTGGTTAGAAAACATGAGTTCCTAACCCTTTCTCTTCTGATAAGAGATTCTAGAGTAATGGGGTCGCTCTGATTGCACTACAAATTAGGATCAGTGTGGCATGTTAGTGAATTCCTTAGTTTGAATAATAGCCTTCACTTGTCAACAAATTGATGAATCCAACTAGCATACAATAGTTTTTTTTAAGTAGCTGCTTCTTCATGCTGGAGTGTTATACATGTCCATTTCTTCAGGACCAATTCAGAAACCCCTGAAAACCATCTTAAAAAAGATTTAGCTCATGCTTTCCTTCTGCAGTGTAGAACAATGCAGTGTTTATGGGTCTGTCTCCACCAAGTTCAACAATGTTTTTACTCTTTGGCATAAATAAAGAAAAATTTATTTTACTTACCAGCTTTTTCATTTAAAACATTGAAGTGGCCAAATTAACAAAATGTAGTTCAACTGAGTAGTCAAATGCTGACAAAAATTCAATAGTTAAGTCTTCTGGGATGTTGGATCTAATGTTTTGTGTCATTAGGTCTCAAAATATTTTAAAAAGAATAATGCTGAGATCTAGTGGCACAAAAACTGTACATAATTACAAAACAGCTCTTAAGTCTAATTCTTAAACCGTAGTAGTTGATCCTACAGTGAGATTTATTCCATAATCATGGAAGGCAATGGCATTTACAACTAGAATAAATTAAAGTAAATGAAGAGGAAAATTGTATTCTGTGTAACATTTAGTTCATTATAGGCTTAAACAACTATGCCAATCCATGTTCATCAATATAAGTTATGATGCTCACAGACATAATTAAATAAAAATGTTATCACCAAGAAACAGTTCGTGTTACACAAGCATAGAAATTGTTACATTGTAAGAGATATGCTTTTTTTTAAGGTTTCATTGGCAATGCTCAAGAATATGAGCAGTAGAAAATAATATCAAATTTTTTTTTGTGGTTTGTTTGTTCGGGTTTTTTTCACTAGACGTCATAATATATAAAATTATGGCCTTTTCTGCACTGTCTGCTGCTGGGTCTTACTCCCTACTGTGTTGATGCTAGATTCCATACCTCATTAAGTGCCACTGTGGCTCTTTATTTGTTCAGTTAGGGTCTCACTGGATTTCATTAAACCACATTAGACATAACTGATATTCCTGAGGGAACTGCAGCATAAGATGTACAAAAGCCTAAAAGAGAATTCTGGAATTTTGTACGGTACGTAGAAACAAGGAAGTCTGTAAGGTGTGGGGCAAACTCCGCATCAGGTTGTTTATATATCAGGTTGTTGTATTATCTTCTCAGGATCCTGAAACAAGCAAACTATGAAGGCTTAAAAAACTTTTTCTGAGATACCATAAATGTTCCATTGAATTTTTTATTTACTGCAATTTTCAGATACGAAGATGGAACTATAAATAGCTTTTCAATGTCTGCATATACTATCAAGTGGAATGAGGCTCAAATAAAATAAGCAAACAACTTAAAATAAACGTTGTAGATAAGAAATGGGATAAGATTGTTTTCTAGTAGTCCTAGTAGTATTGAGTATACGAAGTATACTCAATATATATATATCTGGTAAGATACAGAAAAAAAGGTTTTAGTTTGGTGGTGTCAATATCTTCCTGTGGACTGGAACAACAAGGAATAATTATTTATACCAACACCATTTTCAAAAGAAAGGAATAGTGAATGACAACAATCAACTATCTACTTACCTGAATCTTAAAATATTGTCCAGTCAGGTGGTTTGATCATGCTTGTGGGAGAGATGACCTCAAAGATCTTCATGTAGAGACATGAACTGAAGTACAGTTCTATTAATCTTTGAAGAATAGCCCTAGACACTGTGCTTCTGAGTAAAAGGAAAGTTACTCATATAGCTTTTTGGTCAGACTAATGATTTGTTTCATTTATTTATTTTACAAGTAGCCAGTGTGATATTTTTGCTTCAAATCAAAATGACTTGCTTTGTATTGAAATAAATAATCTTTCTTTTGCAATTACTTACTTTGAAAAAGAAAAAAGCACAGCAAAATGAAATTTTGGTTAATTTTAACATAGGGTCCTTCTATGTTTTAAAAAAAAAAGTTTTCCTTTTTATTATTTGTTTGTTGATGAATTACAGGAAAAAAAAACAGTTATCCCTCAATTCCTAGAGATTCCATGAAGGACATCGCATGATTGGCTTTACAGGGAACAGAAGAATTCATAGCAGTGCAGTATAGCACCAAAGACTTTATCAGCTTGTTAGTGCCGACAACAAATAACAAAACCTCTTTGGACACAGGCAGGTTGTCCTAAAGAATGCACTGCATGACACAAAGAGCCATGCCATATATTTCACAAACTATTTCAAAATGGCATGGGGGAATCATACCCATGTCGAGTCTCAACCAGCCTACAGAAGGTTACAAAGATTTTCCGAGGTAAAGATTTTATGCATTTTCCTTCAAATTTCTGCAGGATCTGACTCCCAGTTCTGATTTAGGTATAATTAGCTTATAGGGTGGGTTGCAGTAATACAGTTTTTGATTGATATTTTGCTACTTACACAGGTCTTAAAAAGCAATCATTCTAATAGAGAGATATACCGAGTAGTAATAACAATAAAACCAAAGATTAAACAGGGCACCAAATCTAATAGCACTAATAAGAAAAAAGTTAGAAAAATGTATTAATGATTAGATAATGGCTTAACTCCCCTTTCTTCACTGATCTTAAAAATGCATAGTTACTTCATTTTCTGTGTGAGTACTTTAATAGTGTTTTCAGGTAAATACTTTGTACGCAGACACATACCCAAAAACTTGTTATCAACAGTACCCACCATCCTGACTTTGCTGTTTTGATAGTTAAAATGTAATGGGTTTAAAAAATAGGTAATTTAATGAATTTATTCCAAGTAAATGTAGATTCGGTCTTAAAAGTACAAACAGAAGGAAATGAACCTCAAAACACAACCTCATTCCACTTTCTTTTCAGCACAAAAGTGAGGGATATTCAATGAAACTGAAAGTTAGTAATTTTTAAAATCATAATTAATGTGAGAAACATATTGCAAAAAGAATTTGTCACTAAAATGAATAATGACAACATATGCACTTGTATTGGGATAAAAATATATGGAGAAAACTTCATACCCCAGGACACAAAACAACTGCTAACAAAAGGAATTTTGAATAAACTTCCCCTTTTGGCAGATCAATATAACTAATGAAACTCACAAAACTATACCCTGAAGTCAGCAAAACTGATGCCATTAGCTGCAACATAGAGACATTGTTGAAATACAAAAAAAAAGAAAAAATATATTTATTGAATACAACAACTAGAGAAGAATCATACTACTACGAGAAAGTAATTGACAAAATGAAACCATGCATGATAAGAGAGTTAATAGATGCCAAGTTCAAACATGGACAAAATAAATTTGGGCCCTGGGGTAATCTTTGTACACTGGATACTCCCATCAAAGAAATTAATAGAAATACACATAGATGAGGTCCAACTCACCATCAGTTTCATTGATTTTTCTCAAGACGTGTACGCTCAGGCATACAATGTGGTCCACGCATATCATCAGCCTGCTAAGTGAACACCAGCTAGTATCCATCCATGAGGACATCATCTATCATGATGTTCAGGAGACACCTAGTAAACTTTAGTTGGGACTGGAAGGCAGAATTTCCAAATTGCACTGAGTTTGTCTCTAAATTTGAATTTAGGCATGAATTCACTGAAAATACAAAAATAGACCACATGGCTAGTTTATACTAGTAGTGGTGGAGAAAATTCTTACAGGTTTGGGGTTTTTTTTCCTATTTGTTTTTTTTGTTGGGGTTTAACAACCAAATTGTTTCAGGATAAGTAACACTGACATAGTCTTATTCCCTAGTTATGATAGAGGATGAAACCAAGACTGAACTTTATTTCTTTGTCCCATTCGTTTGATATTGGTTTCAGATTAATATAGTTTCTGCATCTTTTTATTAGTGGCAACTGGTTGACCACTATGGTATAAATCAACATGGTAGCATTTAACCAATTTTTTAATTTTTAAACTCGCCTGCACAAGACAAATAAACAGGCTTTTTAAGCAATGGTGATTTCTTAAGTCTTTTGTGTCTGATTTCCTAATGAAGAGATGACTGAAGTAATAAATAGATTTGAAACAATATTTATTCTTTTTCTATAAAATATACAGCATAGCCTGGAGAATTTCAGATAACTCATGAAGAGTCTTTCATCTATCCAGTGATTTTAAAAATCGCACATCTCAAAAATACATGTTTTCTCGTATTCACTTCATTTGCTCTGTTCCTACAGATTTGAACAGAATAATTAAATCCCAGAGGATATAACTGAAATTTAGCTAACTGCAGTTTGTTAGATTGCATTACACTGTGAGAATTGAAAAAGGCAAATTTTTACATTCATGAGTCTCATTTCATTGTTATTAGAACTGAAGGTAGAATACTGTGATGATAATTAATCAAGGACGGTTTTAATTCCAAATATCAAGCAATGCTAAACTTGTTAACTTCAGAGGAGCAGCAATGAGAAAACTATCTCACTGAGGGATACAGAACCTTCTAACCTGTGTAGTATAAGAGCTAGATGTCAAAGAGATGAAAATCACAGAAGTTCTTAACTCAGAAATGTAGCTGGTGCATGAAAAATGCCTTAGAACAACCCTACCAAAACCAGAAGTTCGGATATCTATATCTAAGCAGTGAGCATGAGCCAATTTTTTGATGTTATAACTACTCACTTAAAAAAAAATAAAAAATCCCCCCAAAACAAAACCAGGGACAGTAGTTTAAACTCTATAGAAGAAAAAAAGTTTCCTTGAATAGTTTAAGATGTTGGAGTTGTACATTCTCAAAGCAAAATTAGGCATGACTACTAAACATAAGGAACAACAGCTGAAGAGTTTTCTTGACTGGAACTCATCCAAAATTTTTTAAAGCCCATGACTGAGAAGCAGATAAATATATGTTAATTATATAAAGCACAAACAACACAAAATCTATCCATTCAGACATGTCTGCCTTTGAATTATAAAGACTCCACTTCTTAATTGCAGCCAGGAAGGACCTGCATGCCATAGATTTATTGCGAGGGTCGCATCCAGAGGGCATCTCATGGTAACGGGGTCTCGCTTCTCATGAGCCTTGAGCTAGTGATCTAGTGCATTTTAATTTCACTTAGTTTAGAGTCACATGTTGGGATTATACTAAAAATAACAGAAGCAATAAGTTTTGCTTGCATTCATTGCCAGGTTTACGGTTTTATATATATATATAAAAAAAAAAGTAGTATACTTAATAAGCATTCTATAGAAAGCTGTTACAAAATCAGTAGTTGGTGACAAAAATATGATATTGAACTTCGTGTTGTAATTGGAAAGAGGTGAAATTTATCAGAGTATAAACATCTTAAATAATGTTTAGTCTTTATTCTTCCATTAAAGCTTGCAATCTAAGTACACTTTTTTTTTTACACTTTCTCTTTAATCATGTGAGGTATTTATAAACTATTCGGAAAAAAATTACATTCATAATAAAAATTGCACAAACTCATTTTACTGAAAAATGAGATCTTTTTCCAGAAACCTGTAAAAAAAACGTAAACCTAAAAGGGCTAAAATTTTGATTGAGTTCAAGACTTTTATGTCATATGTTAATTACAGTAATTAACATATCCAGTAACAAACATATTTAGTTAACATAATTAAAGTAATTAACATTTTTACTAACATAAAATAAAATTTTATTAAAAGAATAAAAACAGTAAAATATTGCTAAGATTTTGAATAAATATAATTTTCATTATGCAAAAGATGGATTTGGGTAACATTTCATCTACTGACTTCTATTTTTAAAGTTTCATTTAGTATCCCTCAAAACACCACCTTGAATAATTTCAAAAATTGAAATATGACACATTTTGGAGGATATAATAATTTTTTTGTTTATGATTTTTATTTAAATTATATATTTTTCATATTTTTCTAAACTACCCCCACTGAATTTATTTGAAATTGAACCTAACATACTGATTTCCTATTAGTATAGCAGTGCTTTAAATTTACATACTTTGCAATTACACCCGCCAAAATATTCTTAAAGTGCACTAAAAACAACAACTACAACAACAACAAAAAAATTTAGGAACCAAGTGAAAATAAAAAACATACAAAATGTTCAGAGTAAACATTTTCATCATGGGTTCACTGCCATTTCAAAGCTTTCAATGTTGGAACCTTACTGAGACCCTCAAGAAAACAAAATAATTTGTAAATGAAACTAAAGCTGTGCTATGTGCACACATACTAAAAGGCTATTGTGATCCTCTAATCTGATCTCTTGCATAAAAAGGGCTAAAAGATTTCAGCCTATTAAAACCATAACTTCTCTTTGAAACTTTTTTTTCAGAAATGAATCCAATCTTGATACAAGTATTTCAAGTGATGCAAAGTCCAATGAGTTTTTCCCTCAGTAGCTCCAGAGTCGTCATGATTAAAAAAACCAAACAATAAAAACCAAAAACCCCAAATCACTATGCCTTATTTTTACTCTTAGTTGACCTGCGTAAAACTTCCCTTCAATTTGTCTCGCTATATCATTTACTGCCTATTTGAAGAGCAGTGTCAGAAATCTCTTTTCAGTGTGCGTGCTAACAATACTGGCTACTCTTCTATGGGGTAAGTGTTACATAAATTAGTTTATGATATGATGCATTTCCCAGGACCCAGATCACATTAATAACTCTTTTCTGAATTCATTCCAGCTTTTCAAAACCACAAAACAGCTCCATTAAACTTCTAAGCACTTTTAATACTACCTCTGTGCTCATAACGCTCTGCATATACATACACATATATAGCAATACTTCCAACATCTCCCACCCGGGAGCATCACCAAAGGCTGCAGAGCCTTATGGGATCAAAAAGACTCACCTTCCTTCCCCTCCCCTCCCCTTGGATACCTTTTTGTTTTCCTGAATATGAAATGTATATATTTTTTTCCTACAAAAAGTATCATGTTATATATGCCCATTCACAGCAAAAAAAAAATATCAGTTTTTCAGTACATCTCTTTTGTTTTAATTACTGTATGTTACAGCAGTGGCTGCTTTCAGTATTTGGAGAAAATAATTTAATCTTTGAATAAATTCTATGAAATATTCCTTAAAAAAATAAACTTAACATATTTCAATCTGTTTCACATATCGGTAAAGACACTACAAAATTGTAAGAACTATTCTCCTTTTCTGTGACCAAGTCATGAGTTTTCCTCAAGAAGTGTTAGTTGTTTTTTGGTTTTTTTGTGTGGTTTTTTTTTGTTTTGTTTTTGTTTTTTGTTTTTTGGTTTTTTTTTTTGACAATGATGTTGCAGATTTCAGTTACTAACTTTACCCAGTTCTCTTTGCTGCAGATTGTAATACATTTTGGCTTACCCACAATGTCTTTGAGCTGGAATGCTTTCTTCACTTCTCCCATTTCTGTAGTTTGAGGTTTCTTGTGTAATGTTCAGCTGTCTGTTTTCTAACTGAATGTAATAGGTGTGGGTGCCTAAATATTTCAAATTCTGAAGTGTAGGTGGTCATCAGATATTGATCTAATTCTTTTTAAGAAACTGTCATACAATAGACTAAGAGGACCCAGTACCCTTTTCTCCCCATTCTTATGATGTGACTTCTTATGATGCATTTCATTCTGACAATGGCTGCTCAAATCCCTTTAAAAGTATTAATTCAAAAGGATTCTAGTGGAACTAGTGCAGTATAAGCAATACATTATTTCTATATGATGGTATTGAGACTACAGTTCTTCAGGGTTCATGTAGATTTAATGCTGAATTTCTATGGCTTGGTTGTAACGATGAAAATGTCTGGATTTCCTCAATTTGTTTTGTACAGCTGACTTTAAAAGTCCCAAAGTAGGTGAGATACCATTTAAAATAATATAGTGTGCCTCCTTTAAATTTCAGCATAATAAATTAACGAGAAAACTCTATTTGGAAGTGTGAGGGGAGATGTCACTTAGCCGTGGAGGCTGCAATTCCCACCCTGTTCATGATTATCTCTCTGTAATTTGCTGTCTTGAACTGAGATGATGTTGGATTTCAAGTTCAAGGTAAACTTTATGTTCATGGCAATGATAAACCAAGGGGTGGGGAATGCCATCATTAGCTTACCAATGAGCTCCTTCTTATTCTACCCTTTCACCCGTGGCCTAACTTTATTTTCTTTTCTTGTCCTCTGTCTATAAAACTGATACTTCCCTCGCAGGTGAGTCTCTTTTCTGCATCTCATTGTCTTATCTAGACACTCATTATTTCTTCATTCATCAGATTGCTTTCATTTTCACTCCTGATTTCAACACTCACAAAATATTTGGGGAGGGCAGGAGGATTACTGGCAAGGAAATCGTACAACTCGGTAAAGCACAGAGACACATCAGTAAGTGCAGACAGAGAGCAGCTTCAGGATCCAGGGAGCGTATGCAAAATGGACATCGGACCGAACTCATCCATTCAGATGAGAAGTGTACAAGCCTATCAAAGTCTGTATCAATGTGTCAAAACCTCTGTGTTTTTTCAAAACTCTGTCACCTCTTACAGTTGGCTTCTTTCTAACAGTGGTAGTCTTCCCATTCAAGACACATATTTCTTCCTGTTTCTGCCATACATGCTTATACAAACAGAACATCATGATGCTCACAGCCTTGAGGCTGCCTGAAAAACCTACAAGCTCTTTAAATTCCTCCTCAGGACCTAAATCTTGTCCTTCCTACAGGAAACGAATTTCTTAATATCTAACTACATTTGAAATGAAATGCAGCTGAATCAGCTGAAATGTGGAAAAAGTCATTCCAAGGCACAAAGTAGACATTGTAGATAGATAAGAGCAAGATCACTAAAGGACATGCTGACCCTTCTGTACCTAGCCTAATCTGTACTATAGCTCCATGATCAGGTGAACTTTACTTGCTTCAGGGTTCCACCACTGAAAATTTAAGTATTTCTTATCAGAGAAAGAATCTGTTTCCCTGGTGTCCATGTACAGCTGGCTCATGCAAGTGTAGTGTATGTGTAACCTTACTAAAAATAGGATCTGCAGTAGCTTCATTTTAAAGATAAATAAATGTGCTTCTTAAAGTCTTTCAATATAGAAGAAGAAAAGAAATTCTTATTTGAAGGCTTATGGCTAATTGCTTACTATTTCCTAAAATTTTGTCTTTGGAGTAGGTCAAGCAAGCATCTGAAAATCTGTGAAAAGAACTTTCTGGTTTTGGATTGCAATGTCAAATAGCATGGTTTAATAATTTTAAATAAGCCTTTTAGGAACAAATTGCAACCAGGTTGACATCTTTTAAGCTGAGTTCCATTCCAGTGGGAATTAAATTCACTGAGTCATAAACTCTTGAAAAAAAGGGATTATAATAGAACTGTGCTAGCAGGCATAGCTATAATTACTCTTTAAATAATGACAATGACAAACTAAAATAACAGGTTTAACACACTTCTCCAATAAAAAGGGAAACACAGCTTCTCTGTGCTTAGTGGTGATGAGCAAATTAAACACTGAAAAAGGACTGAATGTCTTTCCCCCCCGCCCCCCCGAACCTACATGTTGTTGGTTCCAGCATCTTGTTGGTTACTCTGTACTTCCTGCTGACAGTGACATTGGGTAGCTCACCATAGGACAAAAAGATAATACCAGCCTTATCCAGAGCTTAAAAGCTCTGGTTATTTTTAAAGATTTGTGTTTCAAAGTTTCTGCTTTTCTTGCTATTATATGTATTACATTTGTTCGTCCTTGAGATGATCAACGTGAGGGATCCCATTGCAGTGCTAGTTAATATTTGATGACCTCCTGTTGTTTCTCTTAGTTTTTCAATAAAGATGTGGAAAAACAACAGTATCAATGTCAGAAAAGACATCTGATAAAGAGATGGCTACTTCATCTTTTATGGGAAAGCTACTTTACTTATTACAGAAAAAATGGTCTTCATGGAATCACAGAATGGCTGAGGTTGGAAGGGACCTCTGGAGGTAATCTGGTCCAACATCCCTGCTCAAGCAGGACCACCTACCACCAGTTGCTGAAGACTATACCTCTGAACGTGAAGACCTCTCTGGGTAACCTGTTCAGTGCTCGGTCACCCTCACAGTAAAAAAATGTTTCCTGATGTTCAGATGGATCCTCCCATGTTTCAGTGTGTGCCCATTGCCTCTTATCCTGTCACTGGGCACCACTGAAAAGAGCCTGTCTCTGTCCTGTTTTCACCCTCCCTTCAGATATTTGTACACATTGATAAAATCACCCCTGAGCCCCCTCTTCTCCAGACTGAACAGTCTTAGTTCACTCAGCTTTTCCTCATATGAGAGATACTCCAGTTCCTTAATCATCTTAGTAGCCCTTAGTTGAACTCTCTCCCATCTCTCTTGTACCAGGGAGCCCAGAACTGGACACTGTACTCCAGGTGTGGCCTCACCAGTGCTGAGTAAAGGGGAAGCATCACCTCCCTTGACCTGCTGGCAATATTCCTCTTAATGCAGCCCAGGATACCATTCAACTTCTTTGCCACAAGGGCACGTTGCTAGCTCATGGTCAGCTTGGTCCACCAGGACCCCTTGGTCCTTTTCTGCAAAGCTGCTTACCCAGACGGTTGGCTCACAGCATATACTGGTGCATAGGATTGTTCTTCCCTATGTGCAGGATTTTGCACTCCCCCCTGTTGAACTTCATAAGGTTCCTGTCAGCCCATTTCTCTAGCCTGCCAAGGTCCCTCTGGATGACGGGAGGGAAGGGAGAAAATTAGAAGAGAAGGGAGAAAATTGAAGGGCCACACTTAATATGGCTACTGCTGTAAAATACAATAAAAAAAGCTTCTATAAATACATTAGCAACCAAAGGAGGGCTAAGGAGAATCTCGATCCTTTAATGGATGCAGGGGGAAGCACAGTCACAAAGGATGAGGAAAAGGCTGAGGCACTTAATGCTTCCTTTGCCTCAGTCTTTAATAGTAAGACTAGTTGTTCTCCAGGTACCCAGCCCCCTGAGCTGGAAGACAGGGACAGGAAGCAGAATGAAGCCCCCATAATCCAAGGGGACATGGTGAGTGACCTGCTACACCACTTAGACACACACAGGTCTATGAGGCCAGATAGGATCCACTCAAGGGCACTGAGGAAGCTGGTGGAAGTGCTCACCAAGCCACTTTCTATCATTTATCAGCAGTCCTGGCTAACCATGGAGGTCCCAGCTGACTGGAAGTTAGCAAGCATGATGCCCATCTACAAGAAGAAATAGAAGGAGGATCTGTGAAACTATGGGCCTGTCAGTCTGACCTGGGTGCCAGGGAAGGTTATGGAACAGATCATCTTGTGGCATGTATAGGAAAACCACGTGATTAGGCCCAGTCGCCATGGGTTTATGAAAGGCAAGTCCTGCTTGATTAACCTGATCTCCTTTGGTGACAAGGTGAACAGCTTAGAGAATGAGGGAGAATGGCTGTGGATGTTGTTTACCTGGACTTTGGTAAAGCCTTTGACATGGTTTCCCACAGCATACTCCTGGAGAAATTGGCTGCTTGTGGCTTGAATGGATGCACCCTTTGCTGGATAAAAAACTGACTGGTTGGCTGGGTTCAAAGAGTTTTGGTGTCTGGAGTTAAATCCAGTTGACGTCTGGTTACATGTGGTGTTCCCCAGGGCTTAGTCTTGAGGCCAGTTCTGTTTGATATCTTTATCAATGATCTGGATAAGGTGATTGACTGCACTGTCAGTAAGCTTGCAGGTGACACCAAGCTGGGCAGGAGTATTGATCTGCTTGAGAGTAGGAGGGCTCTACAGAGGGATCTGGAAAGGCTGGATCAATGGGCCAAGGCCAACTGTATAAGGTTCAACAAAGCTAAGTGACAGGCTCTGCTCTTGGGTCACAACAACCCCATGCAGCGCTACAGGCTTGGGGAAGAGTGGCTGGAAAATGTCAGAAAAGGAGCTGGGGGTGTTGGTTGACAGCCAGATGAATATGAGCCAGCAGTGTGCCCAGGTGGCCAAGGTGGCCAAGATCATCCTGGCTTCTATCAGAAATAGTGCGGCCAGCAGGAGCAGGGAAGTGATTGTCTCCCTGTATTTGGCACTGGTGAGACCCCACCTCGAGTACTGAGTTCAGTTTTGGGCCCTTCACTACAAGAAAGACATTGAGGTGCTGGAGCATGTCCAAAGAAGGGCAGTGAAGCTGGGGAAGGGTCTAGAGCACAAGTCTTATGAGGAGCAGCTGAGGGAACTGGGATTGTTCATCCTGGAGAAAAGGAGACTGAGGGGAGACCCTATCGCTCTCTACAACTACCTGAAAGGAGGCTGTAGTGAGGTGGGGGTCGGTCTCTTCTCCCAAGTAACAAGCGATAGGACAAGAGGAAACAGCCTCAAGTTGTGCCAGGGGAGGTTTAGACTGGATATTGGGAAAAATTTATTTGCTGAAAAGGTTGTGAAGCACTGGAACAGGCTGCCCAGGGAAGTGGTCGAATCACCATCCCTGAAGGTATTTAAAAGACGTATAGGCATGGTGCTTAGGGACATGGTTTAGTGGTGGACTTGGCAGTGCTGTGTTAATGGTTGGACATGATGATCTGAGAGGTCTTTTCCAACCTAAACGATTCTGTGATTCTATCATTCTGTGTTCCTACTCTGTGTTGGAAATGCATCAGGGGTTAATGTGAGGCTGTTGAGTGTAAAGATAAAATGTTGGGACATCATGGGATAATGCAATTAAGAGAAGCAGAAAGCCAAATCAGAGAAAATGCCCGTGAAAGATCTGAAGGTATCATTTTGTAAAGCATCCACAAGGCTATGAAGTACTGGTTCGTCCCTTATTTTAATGAAGAAAAGACAACTGTAAGATTGGAGTACTGAAAGAAGGATTTTTTTATATTCTTTGATTGCAAGCAGCTTTGCTGTATTCCTACATAAATTCTGTCTTCTCCCCCGTTTGTCAGCATCGTGATGCTGGTGATATATCTTGAACAGGAGGTTATAAAATATTGAAGGTTCACTGATACTGTAAAGAATAAGCATGCTTAACTTGACTACCCTGTGTGTTGGCTAGCTTTAGAAAGCCCCAAATCTTACTACCTTCTTTTATTATCATATCACTTGGCAAATGTATGAACTATTGCTTCCTTTAAGCACCTGTTTTACCATTACTTCTTTCCAGATAATTTTATGCAAATTAGTATTTGTATTGTGAATTAAAAATTTACATATGCTTTTGCATAGTTTTACTTTGAGTCACTATGCATGACATTCCTTTTAACATTTGTAAGTCACTTTGTGTGAGTTTTGTTCTCTTTAGTGTCTCCTACAGCTTGCAAAAGAAAGCATTTGCAGTCCGATACCAGCATTGGTATCTTATTTGGATGAAGTTAGTATCAAGATTCTATGTCTATTTTGTTTCTTAAAAGTCAAGCTAAGAGAATCTATGCTTCTGCTCTCATAAATCAATAAATTTTTACATGCGTTTTGTGATAGCATCATGAAGAGTATTGTTACAATTGACCATTAGCAGAAGAGCTCAAATAATTTAGTAGCTCTGCAGATAAGTTTGGTAAGTTCTCCATTGACAAAGCTTCTCAGAAAAGACACTTATAGGGGACTGAAATCTGTATATTTGTATTACGCATTAATCAACCCTTGCATAACTATTCACTTTCTCTATTAAAAGCTATTTTTATACCATATTCATTATTTTTAGAGTGTAACCAAAAGAGTTCAATTTTCCCTCATTTGTCAAGTAGGATTTCTCACTTAATGTAAAAGAGTTAGACCAAAGTTAAAGTTAAAAAAGATTCCGGTGCCAGAGTTATTCTCCAAAGAATCTATTTAACATTCAAAAGAGCATTGCTCTCTTTCAGGTTCACCATTTTATTTTAAAAGAATGATCACCAATGTTTGACTCTCCTTCCAAAACAACAATGTTTTATCGATACACTATAGAGGCTTTTGGTATTACTGGACAATTAGTTCTGGTCTCAGGTTTCTTCCACTTGCTGCAAATTTTTTCATTATATTGCAGTAAACAGTAAGAGTTTTCACTGTCGATCTTCTGCAGGGAACAAGCAGATCAGACAATACTATTTTCTTATATTTAATAATACCCCAAAAGGTCTGTCATGAAAAAAAGTTAGATCAAATATAGGTTATATGCATGGTGTACTGATAGAAATGTTTGTTTTCAGTCGTGGCAGCCCAATATAATGCCTTACAAGTACTTCCACAATAATAACTCATGCTGTGGTAATGACATTACACTTTCAGCATCTTAGAATAAGTAAAACGTAAGTGGATGGTAACTCTTCCCTTGCTTTTGAAAGGAAAAAAACCTCTCCATTGAAATAGGTGTTTGTTTTCACACCAAATAAATTTAGGTAAAATACCAAGTGTAATACAACTATTTGTTCTTGCCTAAATGAATACACATAACGAAGCTGGTGAATATTTGTAGGGACAAAGAAGATAAAAGTGTTGGGGAATTTACATATGATTTAACAGGTGACAGCTGAATTAATTAATTTTTTGTTAATCATTACATGGGTATTTTTCAGCACAAATTCTATGAGTTATCATCACATAGATAAGGGTGATATAGAGGGATAGAGGCAATGTACCACTTTTCCTTTTTGCTTTCTCAGAACTAAGAAACACTGAGATTCCACAGGTCAAAAGTCTAAATAAACCTGAATGCTTGGATGCTTAGCTAAACCCAATGGTTAAGCCTAAAATATTTACAATCAAATCGGATTCTGGCTACTTTCCCTATGCATATATTTTAGAAGGAGAAAATCCACTTTTTCCCATAAATAAATCCCTGTATGGGACACTCTTTTCTTGTTCAAACCAGCAAAGCATTTTGTGCTATCTAGTCACACTGACTTGGTGTGATAGGCATAATCTGCTGCTGCTATGTTAAGTGCAGACTATCTTCATATAAATGAAAAACAAAGCTGAAACTTGCCCTTCAGAAGTCGTAGTGAGACACCTCAACCATTCTGCTATCTCTCCCACTCTGCTAGGTTGTGCAATAGCAGATTCCAATCCTTGGAAGAAGGAACAAAACCCAAATCTGGCAGATACCAGCTATATTAATAAAAGAAATTAATTTTGCATCTCAGATGTTAATTTACTCTTTGAGCTGTTCAGAAAGGAGGACAGTAACTGCTGTTCTTCAAAGCCACCACCTAGCATTATATGACATGTGCTAAGTATAACTGCAAATGGAGGTAGACATCATTCTTAAAACTTGTGTTGACTTGAATTCTCATCTTAGCATAATATACTAGATAAGTGACTCCTCGTATACGAAATAATATGATGGAATTCAAGGAAAGGCCTTGCAGAACCAGACCCCTTTGTTTGGTGGGATCTAATGTGACTTTATACAAAAAGGAAATCCAAAATTAATAGGCATTTCTAAATACGTGTGACAGAAATGATATGTGTTATCTTCAATACCACAACTGACTTATTTTTGAACATGTGGAAACATTGACTGTAATTATTGTTTAATTAGGTTTCACTGAACCAAAACTATAGTGGAAAGGGAACATTAACTTTGTTTGCCGTTCTACTGACAGTCATGAAGCTAGCCATGTCCTCACTTAACTTTGATATGTGTATCATAATCAACCAGCTAAACAAACTCTGCAGATTATTTTGATATGACAGAAACTATTTGTGAAAAAAGGTGGGACAAAATTTTAAATATGGAAACCTTATATTGACTTTTATAGACCTTATCTTAAAAACCAGTTGACAGGATCCATGAAAATCCATTTTTTTAATGCTATGACAAATAAAAAATTCTTCTGACATGCTCTTTTTCATATTTCTGCAATAAGAAACACTTAATATGTATTTTGAAAAAAAGCCTACTTTTCAGTATAATGAAAGTAGTGAGATTCTTTCATCTTTCCATTTAAGCAAGGACTTAGAAAACAGTCCCAAACCAAAGGAAAAGTGGACTTACTATGACAGCTTAGTATGAAAGACTGAGGCAAAGAAGGCATTAAGTACCTCAGCCTTTTCCTTATCCTTTGTCACTACGTTTCCCCCTGCATACATTAAAGGATGGAGATTCTCCTTACCCCTCCTTTGGTTGCTAATGTATTTATACAAGCTTTAAATCGTATTTTACGGCAGTAGCCATATTAAGTTCTAGGTGGGCTTTGGCCCTTCAGTTTTCTCCCTGCATAACCTCAAGACATCTGTGTTGTCCTCCTGAGTTGCCTTCCCCTTCTTCCAAAGGTCATAAACTCTCCTTTTTTTCCTGACTTCCAGCCAAAGCTCTCTATTCACCCAGGCCAGTCTTCCCCGCTGGCTCGTCTTTCGGCACATGGGGACGGCCTACTCCTGTGCCTTTAAGATTTCCTTCTTCAAAAATGTCCAAACTTCCTGAACTCATTTGCCCTTCAGGACTGCCTCCCAAGGGACTCTGTCAACCAGTCTCATAAACAGGCCAAAGTCTGCCCTCCAGAAGTCCAAGTTCTGTTGACCCCCCTCCTTACTTCTTCAAGTATCATATACTCTATTATTTGGTGATCGCTATGCCCCAGACAGCCTCCAACCATCACATTACCCACAAGTTGTTCTCTGTTCACAAACACGAGGTCCAGCAGGGCGCCTTTCCTAGTTGGCTCGCTCACCAGATGTGTCAGGAAGTTGTCTTCCACACACTCCAGGAATCTCCTAGATTGTTTCCTCTCCACTGTATTGTATTTCCAGCAGACATCTGTTAAATTGAAGTTCCCCATGAGAACAAGGGCTGGCAATTGTGAGACTTCTCCCAGCTGCTTACAGAGTATTCTGCCAGGCTCCCACCATGATATCTGCCTTGTTGGCCTTCCCCTTTATTGTTACCCATAAACACTAACCCTATCGTCACCTTCATTAAGGTCTAGACAATCAAAACACTCCCCAACATACACGGCTACCCCACCATCTCTCCTTCCTTGCCTATCCCTTATGAAGAGTTTATAGCCATCCAGTGCACCACTCCAGTTGTGCAAGTCATCCGACCATGCCGTGATGGCAACTATATCATAGTGTTCTTGGAATGCAGAATTTCACCAAAACTAACAATAACATCTCCTAAAACAGGAGGTAGACATGACTATAAATGTTCATATCATGAAAAAACAAACCTGGTATTTATTTTCAGATTGTAGTTAAATCAGCTTAATCAAGATTAGACATGGTTTTTTTTTTTTATTTTCCTAAAGGAGCACTTATAAATGTTACACTGTAAAATCATTTATTTTTTCTCTAAGTATGGTAAAAATTCCTTTAATTTCCACTGAACATAATAGTTTCTAGCAGCTGGTGACAGCTGATCTGTGCATGAGTCATATTGGATATAAAGCACAATTCATGTTAAGAATGAATTGTGGAATTAAGCACACCGTGCTTCTTTAAGAGTGAGATGAATGAGCTTCAAGGTGACTTTTCCAATCAAAGTTAACTCTAAGCACAGACTGCACAAATGACAGACAGCCTTGCAAAGGAGGGTGTTTATTTAGGGTGTTATGGTGAAAAAGTGAAACATGACCTGAAGTTCAATTTTCAGTGAATTCAGTAGCTAGTTACTGGTAATAATGCTGGTACAAAAAGCCAGGGTGATTTGAGAAGCCCTGAAAAAAATGACAGTACTGTAAGAAATAAGGCTCATAGCAATTGAGATGGCAACTAAATTTAAAAGTACAGGTCTATTTTATTTTCATACTATTTGGCTTCAAAACATTGTTGTGTTGCCAGAGTAGGTAAACTGGTAAATAATATTTGTATATAGTATATATGCAATTATATACAATTTCCATACAATACAGATACAATTTGTGTGCAATAAATATACTAATATAGTTATCTACTATGTTCACACAAAAAAAATGAAAACAACAGAAGAAAGGGAAATCACAATAGTCCTTTTGACATCGCTGTTGTAGAACAGGTTTCTCTTCAAGATGTGCAGGAAAGCCTGCAACATATAAGGGGATATGGTTTATTAAGGCATTCAACAGCAAGAATGAAATGTTCACCCAGGCTTGCTTATTACACGCTTGCCAAGAACTCATTAAATTATTCCGCATAAATAACTAAAGAAAAATACCTCTGTTCTTTCTCATTCAGCATTGTTCACAAAGATGACTTTCTCAACTCTCACATGTTGCTAGCCTTGATCAAATAGTCTAGTAGAAGGAAATGCATGCTTTTGAATGCTCGTTTTGACTCTGCTATATGACATTTGCCATTGATGAGTGAGTGACAGGTGACCCTAGTTAAATAGCCCTATCTTCTGTTCCCTGATTGTATGACTGAAATGTTTAAGAGAAAAAAATAGTGAAGTTACTTTGTGAATAGAAAATAGGGGAAATTTCATCTCTGAGACAAATTTCTTGGAAAATGGCTGTATATTCTGAAGTCCATAAAATCAAATATTCAACCCATATGTAAGATTCTTAACTAATGAAGGATAAAATCTGACGATCAGGAGGGAGGTGAAGCTACTTTCTTAGGTGTATTCACAAACCTGAGATTTGTACAAGAGGCTCATTTCTCCCACATTCCTTGTGAGGAAGACCAAGTAAACCAGGATTCTCCAGAGAAAAAGGCGACTGAAAAACAGTATGATAAAAAGCAAGAATGACGGAAAGAAAGTGAACAGAAAGCTATTGTTCTTGCTCTCCATCTAATAAAATATCTAGAAGTGATCACATCAAAATGGCTGTTGACATTTAAAACAAGCAAAACAAGATGCTTATTCACTCATTTATTTATGTTTTAAGGACTCCCTGTGGTAGGGAGTGGATCATTAACGCTGATGCAAAAACCCAACTGGACAAACAGCAAAAATAAAGATCGCTGAGATGAATAAATACAAGCTCTGAACCAAGAAGTTGTTAAGGTAGGAATGGCAGGAAGCTGGCAGAGGGCTCTGTAAAGTACCACAGTGTCCTGTTGACTCTGATCCATGACTCTCACAGGCATCCTGTACTGCCTGCCTCTGGGATTGGCACGCTGAAAATGATGATCTCTTGGTATGACCTGAAATAACTGTTCTTTTTAAGCTCCAGCAGAGTCCTGTCTGTCTTCAACAAGACTCAGCATTTCCCCCTTCATCTCTTCTCCAAATGCTTGTATAATTCCATTTCTTCATTCATTTCAAATTGAGGAACTGATTTCAAAATTATAAATCCAAAAAGCCTATTTCTGTCCTGGTGTTCTTTATCTATTACCTCGTCTCCTTAATTACAGTCCATGATCTATTGCAATTGGAGTTACATTAGGAACACCAAATGTTTCAAACTATTGAAGTGATGTGATACTGCGGGTTTTATGTCATTATTTCTCACAGCACTTCTATCTTCCAATATTTTTATTTTTAACTTCTTAGAACTGTCCTCAACATAAATTGAACCATGTGGACATTTTGCTAAATGAACAACACATTCACTATGACAATTTGAACAATATTTAATGTGATTTTTTCCTCTACAATTGAGAATGATAGAATACATCCCCTGTAATCCCATTATTTCATTATGTGCAAAGTCCACATAGATAAAATCCTGTCCGAGTTGCTTTGAGTTAACTTAGTAAACTTCCTTCTCACTTCTGTAGGCGTTGTGTTGAGATGCATCAGCCCTCCAGCAATTCTTTTTAAGTCCGTGATTTTACAGAGAAATTTGGATCTTGCAAGACATAGATTTCTTTTTTATTCCTAGTGTCCAGAGAACAACACAAGTTATTAAAGTGTTCAGTGATAACAAATAGAAAAAAACACGTAAGTTTCATAATTACAGCACCGAACAAGTAAAGCAGGAGTATCTGAAAGATATTTTTATTCTCTACCCAATGCACTGTGCTTCTACTCAGAATCTTTCTTAGTCCTCTTATTTTGGTTTCTGGATTTATTTTTTAAGAAAAAAGAAACAAGCTAGTAAAGAGACTTGTGTTAAAAGAAACATAAAAACTTGAGGACATATAAAATGGAAAAATGATCATAGTAATATGACAGCTTGGAACAAATAATTCAGTTGATGTATTTCACCTTTTATTCTGTTTAGGCAAGATTCTTAAACATATCACATTTTTCTCAACTCTTTTTCATCATTTGAAATTACAGAGCCAACATGATGACTGATCTATACTTGGGCTGCTGTTAATTCATTAACAATTGAAATATGTGACACTGTAGCATGTTTACTGACTTCTAACACCTCAAAATTTTCCAAACTAATGTAGGTCTGCCTGTGTTCATCAACACTGTCATGATTTTTCCCCAGGCTGCTGTCCCGGAAAGACGTTCACTCAAGATGGCTGCACAGCACACTGGGAACTTTGCATTTGCTGTTATTATTGATTTATTTATGCAGACACCATGCTGATTCCCCAGGATGATAAGGCATTTATAGCATCTCAATCTTTGATGAATCTTCCAAAGTGTGGATGTCTGATCTCATAACGCTCCTTGTGATCAGGCATCATAGAGGCAACAGAACCTCAGAGCCGGAGTCACCCATGTAAGCACAGTAACTCTTGGAGGGTACATTGGTAAGCGGAATCCATATGCATGAGTGTTTCAGAGGGATGGTTTAGCTCAAAGCTATAAGAAGGTAATTTGTAGTAATAAGCATTTCAATGACCCAAGCTAATCCTCTGCTTACTTCTATACTCAGTGCAGATAGGCCTCCCCATATGCAGGTGCAATTTGAGTGGAAAAGGAAGGGCATTTATTTTGTATTCCCAGAATTCTTACTGAAGAGTTTTGGGATTAAGCCTGGGGTTATAAGAGAAGAGGGTAAAAACAGGTTGTCTTTTCCAGATGTGTCAGCCAGTCAGTTCCCAGCAAAGAAATTACTGCTTATGCTGGCACCAACAGCGAATAAGAGTTTCTGTTCAGGGACAGGGAAGACATGAACTTATTTAGATGCAGCTTGGATTCAAACCTGGAATTTCTCTTTTTCACTTCATCCCTTTCTTTTCCTTTATTTGGAAATATTCAGAAAGGGACTGAAAGCCCTCTTCTACTTTGCATGTTTTCTTAGATTAATTGTCTTGATGACTGTGAGTCCTCTCAGCAAGTGAATTGTTAACATGAGATTAACATGCTGGAATTGTTGGGATTTTTTCCCTTTTGATTTAATTTATCTGCGCACACACAGGAGAGAGTCCAGTAAAACTGTGTTGCCTTTAGTTTATTTAACTTACCATTACTACATAACAATTTTATATATTGAATTAACATTAGCTCATATTCTCCTTCAGATTTGTAGATGTAGTTCTTAGTGGGTTTAGTAGTCAGTTTAGTTACATGTCTTTGCACATAATTTTGCACTGAGTAATGAGTCATTAACACACATCATTAAATATAAATGGTGGAATAAAACAACTCTTACACATCATGCTTTTGCATTCTAGGTATTTCTACATTCTAACAAATTGCAGTTCTGAGTAGTACAGTATAAATCTTTCCAGTGTCAATCATGCAAATAGATAATGAACCTTTTAGACATTTGAAGGACTTTTCTGACTTTTAGGTGTGCCTATACATGTCTAGACATCTTCACAATATAGACTCTCTTAAGATTTGTTTTTGGAGGAGATATTGTATTTTTAAAATGCTATTAGCACCTATTAACTAGAAAATAAAGACAAACTTAAAACTCAAGAGTAAATACTAGTTACAGTCTGAGACAAAGTCACATTCCCTAGGTGGAATGCTGGAGCCTTACTATTGACAAAATGTTTCTATGCTAAAACTATTCTACCTCTCAACAGTGCATGCAAAGCCCCAGAACATCAGAATACTTTTTTCACTGATTTTGATCGGTAAAGTTACAATTTTGTTGGTTTAAGTCCTTGTTTAAGTCCTCCATGCTTATAGTAATTTAGCAGTGTAATTTCTTCTTTGCTTTTTAAGGAATATTTTTTATGCTTAGACAATTCTAATAAAAATGTAACCATTTGTGTGCAGGCACGTGTGAAAAGGCATATTTAATAGAGAATTATTGTTTCTTACAAGTACATTTTCAGCATTAATTCTACATTTTTTCACTGGTTCTATGATAATGTAATTTTCCTTGATATGTGATGATAATCATCATTATAACATCATTATAAAAAGATTTAACTTACTTTCCCACACATGTCAGATCACAAGCCATATATATAAATACTAAGTAATATTTTTACATAGGTATCACACACACATTTTGAAGAGGTAAAGAAAAGAAAACTGGTTTAAACTCCTGATTTTCTGGTATCTGAAATACCCTAAATGCAATTATAGACGCTTCAGGGAAAGGGAAAATGTGTGGAAAAAAAATTCCCCCTATTAAAACAAGAGCTTTCTTTTTGAAATATCAGACCAGAATCATATAGAAGTTTAAAACCATTCAAGAAAAAATTCCATTCGATGTAGTTATTTTAAAGTACAACAAGGCAGAACACAATTCTTCGCATAAGGAGTAGTTAGAATAAGAGCGTTCACTTATAGGGATATATTTTGTAAAATTCAATAGACCTCATAACAATTTTGTCCATCTTAACTTTCCTATTTTTAGAAGCAATCAAAATTTTTGGCAAAGATGGAGACAAAGGAGTTTATCCATATCAAGGATGTAATGGAGAATTGGAGGTCATTATTGTATTGATTATAGACACTTATGAGAGAAGAGAACAAAATTTAAATACACCCTGGAAAGTAAAGCAGTTCTACAGGGTGTTCCAAATGGTATGAGAAATTGAGAGACAAAGAAAGAAAAAATATTCTTTTTATGTCTATAGCAACATCATAGATGAAAGCTATTCGTTAAAAGAAACTAAGAAGAATTACCATTTTCTCTTAAAATTACTTATGTGGAAAAATTACCTCTTATTACAATGTTAATTATTTTATCATTATAATATATATTTACAATCCCTGTAATGCACTGTTTCTAACTGTGCAGACATAATTTTAGAAAAAATAAAGAAAACCATAATTTACTGGAAATACTCTGCTTCCCTATGAATGAGCTGCAGGGTGAAATCACCAAGCTGCCTTTTCCAGACCTTTGTAATAAAACTCAGTCATGTGAATCCAAACAGTTAAGCAACTAATTACATATGAACTTATAAATCATGAAGCTTGAACCTTAAAAAGTTCTAGAGCTCTTGTGAAAGACTGCAGACAGCTTCTTCAGCTTTCATTCTTACTTTTGTACCAGAAGAATGGGCAGTCTCCAGAAACTGTGAGAATTAGATTCTTCAAAGAACACAAAGAATATATCTGTTGGGTTTTTTCCAATTCTTTTCCAAACTTTTTTTTTTTTCTGTCAGTACTATTTCTTTCCTTTACATCTATTTTGTACGGGTATAATCTGAAATATTTCAGGTGAAATCTTGGATCTGTCATTTCAATAAGGCAAGAATTTTGCTTTTGTGTTTGAGAAGAAATGCATGAAACATACTTTTAAATGTCATTGCACTGTAATATCTGAAATTCCCGTTACTTGGCATGCCTGCAGACTTCCTTCAGTCAAAAATCCCAAGAGATCGCACCCACTTCTGTCTTTCTGGAAGTTACTTACACAAAGCAGCACAATCTCATTTGGTGAGGATGAACATGTTAGATATTTGATATCTCCAAGTCAGTGGAGAGTAAGAGGCACCTGGAGAAGTGATGATCCAACTCCTGCTAAGGCAGGTGCCTATGAAAAATAACTCACCTTCAGGGGTGGACTGTTTTTCTTAATTTACCATAAGAGGGGCTTAAGTGTCTTGTTTGTATGTGACTAATCCCATGCTACTTGTACATGAAAGACGTTGGTGACCTATGGCAGACCTGACTGACATTTTCCAGATTTCTAGACGGTAGTCTCCTCTGGTTTTTTTTTTTTTGGGTTTGGTTTAGTTTGGTTTTGTTTTTTTTAAGTAAAAAAAAAAAAACAAAAAAAAACACACAAAAGAAAAATCATATGGCCAGATTGCTGTCTATGTATTCCATTTAATAGATTGCTGTCTATGTAGTCCATTTAATATTGTTTAAAGTTTTCTGGTACAGAATCTTTTTTCATGGAATTATGAAATCTGATAAAGAGTAAGGTTCTTTGCACATCTTCCAGTCAATGAAAGTTGAGGAAGGCAACTGAAAGAATACACCTAAATAAACTAGTTGTCTAAATTGTGGAGTGCATGAGCAGCCAGTTGTGCAGCAATTGCCCCCACTGTGCTTGTCTGGTTAGGAATTTCTGATGACTCATTTCCTGTCTTAATGGCATATAATTTTACCAAAAATGAATCTCTGAGAAAAAGGGAGATGGAATATGTGTATATTAACATCGTGCTTATCAAACACTGGAAAACAAAATTGCAATTACCTCTTTCACCCACCCCTTAGGTATGTACTCTGCAGAATAAGCTTTGCTTTCTTAATATTTAACATTGCCTAGTGAGACTCTTGCAAGAATTACCTTTTAACTGTCCAAACTAGCACATGGATTTTTAATTTACGATACCAAGTTTCAATTCACTGCCTTCAGAAAGGTCTGTGAGATAACACTTGTGTCTTCTTCTGCTGTTTCCCCTCTCATATCCACATTTCAAACAAATGCAAATTCCGTTCAAATAACTCATTAACTGTTTCATTCAAATTTTTGCCCTTTGGATGGACCCTAGTTATTTTCACCTTTTTTCTTGCCATTTCTTTCCACACCCCTACCCACTTTAACCTTGCACAAAGCAAACACAGTGTCCAATAAATTCATATTTTTTTGAAATATGTAATGAATTGGTGTAGAAGGGAAGAAAATGAAGAATAAAATTCAAAGCATTTCTGGAAGTAATCTTTTATCGACTTGGTGGTTCAGTGGTTACTGTATTTCCTCAGGATCTGCAAAGCTACTACAAAATAGCATTTTAACAAATACATGATTTGTCTCAAAATGACACAGTTTTTAATTCTAGACTGCCAAATTTTTGAGAATGTGTATAATTTCATTAACATGCAAATATTATCTAGATTTTGTTCTGATCAATAAACAAATGTGCAATTGTGATAACTTCCACTTTTCTCAGAAACTTGAATTCTTGTTCCCCATTCAGCCTGTTTTAAATAACAGATAGTATCACTGATTTATAATATAATAATCAGGTTGGATTTTCCCATGCCTCCTATTTAGAAAGGTTTGGAGCAAAAGACAATCAATGATAATGCACTCTAATAAGTGTTCAGTTAACTGTTGTTTTAAAATCTAAAAAGGAGAAATATTTGGTTTGTACCCATATTTTAATTTATTTCATGATATACATTCAATAGAGCTGTTTGTTTAGTCACTATTCTCTACGTAATCACATTAACCTCAGGATTAGATACAACTATGATGAGAGAAGGTTTATTTTACATCTCAATTGTTACCTACTAACTATAAAAGCCAGAGCCATTCCTTTCCATTTCACGTACATCCAAAAAAACACTCCTAAGTCTGTTATTAGAAAGGCAGGTGAATCAGAGGCTTTAGACATCTCCATAGCTGTCTTCATCCATAACTACATACTTTGACATCTCTGGATGCATTTTACCACTAAAACCAGTTCTAAATCAATCAGCTACTTAGAAATCCCTATCTGAACAAATAAATTAAAGGAATCTGAATCTTCAAATGGACTCCAAATAGCTCATGGCAAAAAAAGCAGTTTGGAAAATAAAGGTCAATTAACTTTTCTTTAAATATCACATTACTCCTTTGTAATTAAAATACCAGTTCTTTGGCTTAATATCTTCATTCTTATTATATTTTCATCTCAGAAATTAAGCTACTAGTCCTCAAAATCCTTCAGCATAATCTGTTTTGAATCAGTTCAAATCATACGTTCAGTATTCAGAGAATTGTATGATCTCATTCTCTGCTTTGAATCAGATCATGAGCAGAGCTGAAATTAGTGAATAGAGTCATGATAATCTTATGCTGCCGGGAAATGCATTTCTCCTGGTTCTTTGCTCCATGAAGGATTTTACATTCTGTGTTTAGATGTTCTTAAATCACCGTTCATGGCTTGTAGCTCACATGTGTGTTTATAGAAGTAAACCTGTCAAAGTGGAAACAATAATATATTTTGGAGTTTAGATCTGGACTTAAATTAACTTCTTTTTTTTTTATTCCTCCCAGCTTTCTAAATTGGTAACAGACAGATGATACAAAATAACAGATTGTTTTAAATTGGTGGAGTCACTTCAGATTACAGCGCTTACATTTTATGATATTGCTAGTTATTATCACATGATGTAACGTAATTTGTCAAAATGACATATCAGTAACATGGCAGAAACACCAGATGTCATAGGAATGTAAGAACTGCCAGCCCAATTTAGTTAATTTGTCCTTTCCAGCCAACCCATCTCTAATAGTGGCCAGTACCAGATGCCTCAGAAGAAGCGAAAAGCCTTCTACAGTAAAAAAGATGTGAAAAATCAGTGTAAGGCAGCATTTTCTTTCTTTCTAAATCCTACTCAGCAAATGGTTGACTTATTTCCTGAAATATAAGGATATAAATTTCTTCTGCTTTTGAAAACAGAACTATCGTTCCTAGTGTAACTGTTGATTTATTTCCTTATCAGTATCGTCATTAGCTCTCTCTGAATTCTGTTAAAAATACGACCCCTGGAATTCGCTGTCATCCACATGACAAAGAATTCCGTGATGGATTTGTATGCTTGATTCCTCTCAATTCGTACTTCCTTCCTATTAATTTAAATATGTACCCCTTCAATTTAATTGACTTTCTGTTTTTGTTAATTAAGAGAGAACAAATAGAAACAATACTCTTACCTTTTCTAGAAACCAGTGTTAAATTAATTTAAAAATGAGCACTCATTAGAGTTTAATAAATCATAAAAGGTTCTCTTTATTCAGCTGAGCAAAACCACTCTATACATTAGTGGTTCTCTGAAACACTGGCGTGCTAACTCTTACATTCCTCAAGTCCCCCAAAAGTCTTCATTTCCCTCTAATTTTGATTATGTTCTTCGTTCACACTTTCGTGTCATTCTCAGCTGCTTTGCTCCATTTTTCAACCAATTTACTCCATGCCATTTAGGATGTGATTCAACAAACCAAACTGAAGAAACATTTGTGCAGGTAACCATATATGCACTGATTATTTGTGTATATAAGGAAATGAACTATAATAGTCTGTTCTCTGACAAGGAGGCACCCTTTTGTGAAAAAAGGGAAATCTTTCACAAAGCTAGGGTTTTTTTTAAATACCTTGAGAAAATCAAAATGATGTTTTTTTCCAGAATGCATTCATACCTGCCACATATATAAATAAATCTGCTTGCTTATATTTTGTCGAAAGTTCAGACAACCTTCACATAAGGAAATTTTTGACCAACTTGAGATGGACAAAGGAATGTGGTCAAACTGCCTTTTCCCACAGAGTCAGAGAAACTTCAGGAATAAATGTGTTAGCAAAAAAATATACTTCCCATCCTTTCTTATCTGAACCAGTTTTCTAATTCCTAATTTTCACCACCTGCTTAGTAAGTCACAGTATAGAAAACTGTAATTTGTCTGTGAAAATTAATGGTTTACTGATATTCTGTTAAATCAGACAGCAAGGATCAATTTCGTGACTTCTGGTAGGGACTGAGTGATCTTCATTTTACATCACTGGTCCTGGGACAGTATCTATATAGTTCAAGGAGACTGTTCTTCAGTGCTTGTTGCCCCCACAGAAAGAGAACTCACCATTTTTTTAAATCAGCTTTTCCTATTTGCTAGCTTTTGTGTGCACTGCCTGCACTTCTATAAGGAACTTACTAGCAGTCCTGCTTCAAATTCTCAGCAGCTGCAGAATGAACATGTTTATTTTCTGTTGACAAATGCTACCAAGCAATGACATGCCTAGATAATTGAGAAACAGTGTTGTCATGGTTTAACCCCATACAGAAACTAGGACCGTGCAGCTGCTCACTCACTCCTCCTTCTCACCCCCAGAAGGGTAAGGAAAAGAGTGAGAAAAGGAGGAGAAGGAAAAAAAAACGGAAACTCATAGGTTGAGATAAAGACAGTGAAGACGGTTTAACAGAACAATAATGGAAAAGGAAAACAACAACAACAATAATAATAATAATAGCAATAATAATGGTAAAAGAATATACAAGACAAAAGTCACTCTCACTGCTCAGTAAATTGGTTGCCCAGCCCAATGTGAGCAGTGATTGCAGATTCCTGCCCCCCACCCAACCCCCATTTATATACTAAGCATGATGTCTATGGTATGGAGTATTCCTTTGGCCAAGTCATTGTTCTGTCTATGCTCCTTCTAAGCTTCTATGGGAAGCTGAAAAAAGTCCTTGAATACTAAAAATATCACCTAGCAACAACTAAAACAATATGCATTATTGACATTCCTTTCATACCAAATCTGAAACACAGCAGCCTCTTCAAAGAAAATTAATTCTATCCTGGCTGAAACCAAGACAAGTGTGTATTCAAAGCACCACGGAGGAATTAACATGGATGAAATAAGTGAAAGGGGGGAAAAATTCATTGAAAATTTATCTGACTTGTATATTCTCCCAACAACAATTTAATTACAAAAAATAAATGAGATTAAAAACCAGCTTTTTGTCGCTAAAAATTGTATTAGTTGCAGGATGATTCCCAGACAAAACAACTTACTGAAGCAGCACTGCTAGACAGTGAATGACTGACAGTCTGAGCAACCAGCCTCCTCAGGGGCATCTAAACATAGTGCTCCATAACAATCCAAATCCAGTAATGAACCTCTAAGCTATAAACTCTCTAGTTTGCTGCATTTTGTTAGGATTCAGTCCCAGAACCCCAGACTATTTAGGGGAGAAAGAAGGGCAATATCATATACTGCTGTTCAGTCACACTTGATCACATCTTTCTAATAACTAGATGAAGCTTGACCTTGACTTTGATGTTTATAGGGTAAACAAAAGGTACAGCACAAAGCTGCACAGGACCAAGCAGGCAGACAAAGGCAGACAAACTTTTTTTGTCTTTACAAACAAAGAATATTTTATTTCAGTTTTTTACATTTCTCTTTCTCTTATTTCCTATTCTGACAGGTGTATAGGGGGACTTAGGTATGTATTTCTGCATAAGCTCAAATCAGGCATACTGACCTGAGAGCTAACATTGGCCTGCAGCACTTCTATTGCTAAAATTATAGGAAAAAGAAAGATTTATTTTTAGCGCTAATTAATTTTTGTTATTAATGACTTTGTGATACACTATTAGGCTATAAGCGGAGACACAGGAAATGATGCACGTCATGTCATTTTTCTCTTTCTGCTCCTCAGAAATATATTTTTTCATTCTGCGTTTAGCTTTAGACTAAGCTGTAATGTAAACTCATTTTTTTTCCTGCAGAGGTAGGTCTAAAGCCAGGTCCATTCATTCTGGTACAGATTTCCTGTTCAAGAATGGAGTTCTGCTGCTAGAGATAAGATTGTGCATACTCGTATGGACTTGCGGAGGCATAAGATGGAAACTGTAGGGACATATAGTGTTACTATTGATTTGGTGTGGGGGGTTGACCTGAGCCAGCAGCTAAGCCCCCACATAGCTGTTTGATACCTCTGCCCCACCCCAGAAGGACAGGGGAGAGAATAAAAAGAGGAAACGCAAGAAGAGTCATGGGTTGAGACAAAGATAATTTAATAAGTGAAGGAAAGATAAAAACCTAGTAGCTTTAAGTTCCTGAAGGATTTTTGAAGATCTAAAGACTAATACTGTCAAGCTAATGAGATGAACAGAAATTATCCTTATCAAACTGGTTGGCAACTCCTATTTCCGTAGTGTCATAAACCCCTCAGACCTTACTGGTTATCTCAGTCCAAGGACCCTTCTACTCTTATAGGGCTTTTTTCTGACTTCAACCACACAACTTAAATTCTAGAAACACTTGAGTTGGGTGGCCAGAAAACATATTCTTAGAAGCCACCGTAAACCCACGTTGCACTAGAGCCTACCCTTTTGAATATCAGGACATAGAATCTGAAACTTCTTGACACTGTGTTGACCCCATTAGGAACCCCTTGTTCTCTCAGAGAGAGAGACTAAATTAAGTTCTATAGTTTTATTGCTCATAGACAATATCATTAGCAAACATCTTCAAATTTCTTAGCCAAGATTATTGATGAAGGACTATGTAGAACACCTCTATCTTGACTAGATGACTATTAAATCGGCTATCCATTACAAAAGACCTGGTAGAGGAAAAAGCACTTCTCTGCATGATTTAGCTTTCTGTGAATACAGACATGGATAGGACTTTTGCAATTTTAGCACACCTTGGCTTTTGTAGAGAAGGCATATTTTGGTATATCATAATTACTTGTAAATAGAAAAGTAAAACAAATAATGCTGGACTGTGCACAGTATGGCTGTTTTTTCAGTAAGACATCCATTAGCATACCAAAAATGGCCAGTGAACATGACAGCTGGATAATTTTAATTTCAGTCTCATCAAAACCTCAGGGAAAGCAGAAAAATACAAAGAAAATGGATTCTATAGGAAACAGGTCTTAGTACTACACATGTAGTTATTTTCTTCAGGAAATTTTTAAGTGCTGGTTTGAGTACTGAGGTTATGAAGCTAACTTATAAATTACTCTGTAGACAATTAAATAATCCTTCTGGGTATTAAATAGGAGCAATGCAAAGAAAACCACTGTAAGACATTTTTCTAAGGAATCAAAATTAATTAGTGGGTCTTCAACATTTTGAAATTAAGCCCAAGTGAATTGTTATTGTTGGAGCTGGTATGAGGAGTTATGTAGTATTTTCTCATTTTATTAGAATTAAATAAAAGATGCCAAGCCTTAATGAATTTAAATGCTGATATAATGCAGTTTCTGTGAGAAGGAAGACACTCATTGAGCAATTCCCCTGTTTACTTTAACTGAAAAGTCCAGCACCTAATGTGATGAAGGGAACGTCCATATGTCATTTACAACACTGTAATGGTGAAGATGGCACTGTAAAGTACCAAAACCTTGCAACTCTGTAAACAAACTGATTAAAATGCGTAACAGTGTGTATAGTAAGGCAAAAGTAAATTTATAATACGTTCTTAGATACAGTAGCATGTTGACTTCTAAGCAATAATGGGCTATTATGCCTGATTTATCAAAGGAAAATGCGTAGTTTTTTAAAAAGATGTTAATGAATAAGTGTCATGTACTTACACATTTATCCACTTTTGAGTTTTATCATATTGTTCTAGAGATAATAATCTCAGTCATTATTATTAACCTATCAAGGGAGTCACCAGTTTCCATGAACTGAAAAATGAAGACAAGAGAGAGGCTAGTTCTCTAAATCCTTGCATCTCCGATATCTCCAAATGCCTTCTTCTTTCATCCACATGCTGGTTTCATGGGACTGGAACCTCACCTGGTGATTCCTCTGGTGTATAGAACCTCACCTGACAGACTCAACAGCCACAGATGGCCTAGGTAAAACACCTAGGCCTAGGTCAATGTCAATTTACAAAGGGATGTCTGTTGGTTGGGAGAAAAGCTGGGTTCAATTTAGTGTTCTCCATAAGCTTAATTTATCTTTATTACCATGTTAATTGCCATCTTCTTAGAATTTCCATGATACAGTCTGAAGATGAGGCATATTCCTAGTTCCATGCTTGTTTTGTCTGGATTTTCATCTTCTTCCCCCAGCCTCCCTCCTAATTCATACTAATGAAGAGAACACATTTAGTCTAATTTCAGGAAGGTGAATTGCTAAATTCTTATTCAAATGTACAGCCCTGATTCCCTTGTCTAATTTTTATTCGGGTGCTTTTCTTCTTAAGAAAGTAGGAGGTTTTGTAATTGAAAGCAGAATGAACGGCCTTAAAATGCACCTTCGCATCTTCAGAAGGGAACAAATGCTCTAACGCTGTTATGATTTTTAGTGTGTGTTTTTTGTGGGGCTACAATATGCTATGTAGAAACATATTTGTATTGCAGCCCCATTAATAATCCATCAGCTATTCGTCATCCCTTTCTCATGTACCATCCTTAGGCATTTTTGAATTTTTCATTTTTGATAAGAGAAACTGTGGAAAGCTTTAAAAATGCTATAGTACTTCAATTAAGTCTACCCTTCTTTTTCTTGTTTCAATGTTTTCATTTTAGTTTAAGTTGGAAATTGCCATGGTTCTACTAAAATCTTTCAGTACTTTCCACGTTACCATCTCATTTTATATTCTTGCAAAATGAGAACACTCTTTATTGCTTATCATTATTTATGAAAATAGTGGATATAATTTGTTACATTTGTGACCAACAACAGGGGTAGTTTTAGGCAGTGAGTATTAGAAAATCATTAAAATATTAATTAGTCTCTTAATCTCCTCAGAAATTTAGAAATGGTATATGACAAGATACACTCAGGGACTAAGCTTCTCCTTGAAAATTTAAAGATTGCTCAGACCTAATACAAGAAGATATAGCACCAGTCCCCTGCAAGCCCCCATAGATTAGTAGCTGGTAGAGAAAAGCTGCTACAGAACGTATTCCCAAGTAATGATCAGACTTGTTCCCCAATAACTTTAGCTTTAAAGATAGTTACTAAGCAACTCCATGAGAGATGTACTTCAAGAAAAAAATCTAGATGTTAGTTTCACAATAAATGTCAAAATTTTTTCTGTAGCTGGGAATTTTTCCTGCACTATTTTCTCTTTTCTGAATAGACCAAAAGCATCTGCTGGAAATGTGGCATTCATATATTCATAAATAAAACCCTTTCTTGTTGTAACTCTATTGACTTCAGTAATACAAGTGAAGAACTTGTCACAAAATCTTTAGCTCAAAAACCATGCTATCAATTCATAATAAAAATGCTCTGTGCTATATGAAAAGGTGAATTAAAATACTTAATTTTACATAGTAATATATCCATCCATGTTCCCACTTTATATTATATATACAGTGATGGGGATTTTCCCAAATGAAAGGGGAATACTAACTGGCACAAAGCAAGAGACACGGAGGATCTATATTCATTACAGATTTAAGCAGTAAAATATAACAGCCTGTGCTTCGCGAGGCAGATTATTATTATTATTATTAGATATTGGTTGTATGGTTGGGCTGAATGACACAACTAACACAAATAATATAGTTTACATGGCATACAGTAAGAATATTTTAGTAGTTATTGTTTTTTCACTAGTATGTTTGTATTAAAAATCATAAAGTGCTAACCTGAATGCTCTATGAAACTAATTCTGTCAGGAGGATTATATCCAGGATACACATAGTCTTTATTTAAAGTTATTTATTAAGCTTGTTTAAACAGATTCAGACACCTAAAGTTGGACATCTACGTGAAAGCTGTGTCAGAGCTGTGGCTGTAGCCAATGGAGACCTGGCTGATCCAGAGTACAGAGACCTATTCAGCTCACTTGTAATGAAGGTCAGTCTCTGGACTCCACTGACAGTACTGACTAGACATCCATTGAACAAGCTGTCATTACAAACAGGGCAGCATTAAATTTCCTACACATAAAGCTTAAATGCCATTTCGTAAACCTGAGGACATCTGAGACTTCTACAAGATCTGTCAGATATCACATAGCTTCCAGCGAAGACCCACTGCTCTCTGGGGTGGCAGCTGGAAAACATACAGGGTATTCTGGAGGATCTAAATGTCACTAGATACTACCATTTAGGCAATTCAGTGGAGCTTCTAACTCACGTGCAGGTCTATGTGTAGCTATACCTGTGTGTCTTAATATGCAGTGAATCACACCTGTAAAGACATAGTAACTTTGAATCTGTACTGGAGAATTTTAATGAAGGATACAGTGTGTTTAAACCTCCCTTCCCCTTCTCCATTTAAAACACATTTTCACAAGCTTTTCAAGAGTTTGACCAATTATTTCAGGTTTATTAATGATGGGAAAACATGTATTTATATCAGTTTAGTCAGGATGAACTCTTTCATAGTTAAAAATGGAATTCAAAGAGTTGAACAGAAATGGCCTTACTGTGTCTAACCTCTAAACTTTTTATTGATATTGTCTCTTGGCACGTATTTTGTATGACAGACAGGACAACTACACTGCATTTCTTCTGTATCTTCTCTGAAGTTGCAAAAGGAGGCATTTAGCCTCTTTGAAAGGTAGAGGCACTGGGCAGGCTTTATTTTCTAATAGCTCTAGGCAGATTTTCCTTCCACCAATTTGTATACACTTTTGTGTGTAAAACTTTGGCTACCACGATACCATATGGGAACATATTCCATTAACTGTGTGTTACCTGAAAACACACGTTGCTTTGTTTTGAGTATATGCCTGATAAATACATATTGTATCACTAGCTCCTGTACTGACATAAATATTTTAGCATGTGTAGTGTTTCCACCTCTTTCTGAATGGTCACATTTTCATTGTACTCATCGCCTTTCTCAGATGAATCAAGATCTATCAAGTCAGTCAGCAGAGAAAGGCAGAAAAGTGGGGTAATTGTCAAGTGTCCAGTTGCACAGATTAATTGTTTAAGATTTTCCAGAACAGTGATCCTTTCCAAAAGGCCACTGAAATTCATCCTCCAAAAAGAATCTCTTCCAGCTGATGAACCTATTTCTGCCTCTTCATCCTCCTCATCATACTGTCATGGGCGAGACGCAGTAAATGACAAGCCCAAAGTGTATTTGGACACTGACACTTATTTAAGAACTAACTAGATTAGACCTTTTAAGTTATTATCTCACACTCTCATTCGTTCATGCCCTCCTGACCCCCAGTGCTTTCTCTTGACCTCCCTGCCGCACAAGAGGACTGCACCTAGCCCAGGAAGATTGGGCAGAAAGGTATATGAATTTCTGCTGTGCATCTGCTTAAATTTGCCAGTCTTGGGCATTAATGATCAAGGTTTCTGGGCAACCTCCAGCATTTGTCTCTGTTCAGCTCTCTGATCTCCTGGATCTTCTCCCACTTCCAGGATCTTTCCTTCACTCAGGACTTTTGCTTTCTTCTTTCCAGGCCCCCTTCTTCTTTTGAGGACCACTTCTTTTTGGGAACCCTTCTTTAATGCACTAGCTTTTCTTTCTGGATGTATAACCCATGGTTTTCCCAGTCTAAACCGTCTATGTGCAGAAGCATGACACGTGATCAGCCTTCTAACAGGTAGTTCTGTCTCATGTCTCTTTATTAATTGGAGGATTCAGGACAAGTTACTTTTGCTTAGTTAAGGTGTTACCGAAATTTAGAACCAGCCTATCGGTACCAGTTGCAACCACAGGCCTCTACTTTAAAAGTTCAGTTTTGGACTCCGCACATCCCCCTGCCCCAGCATACACCCAACTGTCTGTTGCCTGCTTAGCACTCACAATTTAAATTATGCACATATTATGTGCGTTTCTTAATTCCCCGCACACCTACCCCTCCATCCAGTTAAACTAATTTTTATGGAAAATGCTATCTGGTGAATTGCTAAAGACCATAATTACTACCCTCAATGGATATAGGTGCATGAGTGTACTATGAGAACAATTATTTTCTTTTTACTTTTACCATGGCACTTAATGATTGTAGCAGCTGCACCAATGTTACGAAGCAATGTCATTCAGTAGGAGCAGAACCATAAAATGAAACGGTTGGTGCTGAGTGTTAAGATATGCAGACACGGCATGAGGTTTAGCTATCTGAACAGACCCTGAGAAACTACAGAACGTGACGTGAGAAATTGCTGAACACAACAAATAACACAGTGAGAAGCTGGCAAAAGTTACAGCTAGTGCTGTGAGGAATGGCTGCATTGCACAGATGGTGAAGGCGGAGTTATGTGAGAAATGGCCAAGATTCACAGGTAATTGTGGGGAGCATTGGGGATCTATGGGGGAGAAAGACCTAGGTAACCATATTGGTAATATGAGGTAAGGCTGAGATGATCTAGGTAACAGCATCAGAAACATCAAATTTGGGTAATGGTGTAGCAAAATTGAGACCACTGGAGAAAAAATAATTACATGTGGGTTGTTTATGTGGGAGGAGACAAGGGTGGAGAAAGGAAGGATCAAGGTGGATGGCTGAGAATTACACCTATGGGAAAATGAAGAGGAGGGGAAGATCCTGTTTTATGTAAGCAAGGGGCTGGTCAGTACACTTGTCTGACTGAGCCTCACTACTTTTGCTTTGTCATGTTGCTCTCTTCCTATGTGTGTGTGTTCGAAAGTCTAAATGACAGCAACTAGACACCAGGTTGTGTATACTTACCTAGTGAACTTCAGTCCCCTGTGTGCATGTGTGCGTGCGTATCTGCCTCTCTGAAATACTTCTGCCCTTCTGCTGGCTGGGCCTGCAAACAAGAACAGCAGCAGCTTTGCAAAATGCAGTAAAATGCAGGAAATGGTGATAGTCAGGAGTTTGACTCCAAAAGCAGTGACCCTAAGTCAGAACCGAGACAACAGTGTAGTCATATAGGATGCTACTTCATACATTCTCATTCGGTTTTAGCATTTCTAAGGCTGATGGATCATTCCAGGCTGATGGTCATGATGTTTTTCCTTGTGATTCCACACCTTTATTCATCCATCGTTGTCCTCTGTAAACTTCCTAGTTTTCTTTATGTCTTTTGGGGGAAGGGTGACAAGAGAAAGAGTTTCTGCACATCATCAAACTGTAATGGAGAACTGAAAGAGTATCACAATCATGCTGATGTTACCCATTTTGTGCTCTATTCCTTATCCTTAAGACTTTTTTTTTTAACGTCAGCTGAAGAATTTCAGAATAATGTTATGGTGTAAACTATCAAAGACATTAAGTTAACAGATATAGCCTATCCCTGATTGGACACCAAACTGGAAGATAGCAGAAAAAAGAAATATTCTGATGGAAAAACATGGAGTTTGAGATCTGATCTGAGGTCAGCTTTCCTGGGTGGTGCTTTGTGGCTGGAACTTTCCGAAGTAGAGAACCTAGGCACAGAGACATTCATGCAGACCTTGTTAAACCTGAAATGTACTAAACTGGGTGCTGGCAGTGATACATATGAATATATAATCTTTAAGATCATCTATCTGATAACTCAGCCACAGGAGCAGAGACATCCACCACAGCAGCTTAAGGCACAGCTAGACAATGAAACTTCAAACAGAAGACCCTACGAAATATTGCTATGATGGAAAAAAAACCTGGAACAGAGTCTTCTACTGCATTTATTAACATGTCTGCTTTGTTGTCTCAGGTGAATGATCTTAGAAAATCACATGTCCATGTTAATATCAACCATTACTGCATTACTAAGAAGGAAAGAACAGAAGGGCTGATACAGATCACTGAAGGAGAGCGAACACTGTGCTAGCAATGCAATACATGTTAGTTCAGCTCTTCATCTTCCTGGGATAAATGAAGCTTTCTCACTCAACTGGAATGTGAAATAAACAAACAAACAAACAAACAAGCAAATTGCAATTTCAGAAATTCAGGAAGCTGCAATTCTTTTGCAAAAAATAAAAGCAATATTAGAATATCAGCTGGTTTCCCTCTCTTTTGGGTAAACTCAATCGTTTCAATGGGTTCTTAGTAAACAGGTATATATTCTGTTTAAGCCCTTACATGCAAGCAGAAAACTAGAAATTTATCTTGGTGAAGATTTGACTAGCTCTGAGCATTTGCCAATGAATATAAAAACTGCAACACTGCTACAAATTCTTCCTTGTGCAAACCTACTTTATGTTTGTATTTATTGACCATTATTAGCATGAAAATACAGTAGGAAAGGTCACTATAGAACTATCTACTTACTTGTACTTTTATCCTTCACCAGTTAATGCTAATTTGCTAAATTTACATGTCAAAACAAAGTATTTTCAGCCCCTTCTGTTCCACTGATACCAGAAAAAAACCCAAGCTTTGCCTCTTGGTTCATACATCAACCCAATTGTTACCAAGGATCTTACTTCAGAACACTAAACTCCATTTGCAACTTTACTGCTAAATTGACCATAGCTCGCTTTCATGAGCTACGAGGTAACAGCTGTGCAATACTGGCAGTGATTTACGTGTATCAGAAACAGGCAAAGTCCACATCTGACCACTTTGTATCTTCTCCAGTACATTGAATCCAGTTCTGAACATTGCAGCAGAATCTACTCTTTTAGTGGGCTGAATTAAAAGTGAATCTGGAAACGTTGGCAAAAATACCTATCAGCTTGGTAATGTGTGCTCAGACTTTTTAAAATCAGCTGTCACAGAGATATATTAACATGGAGAGGGTAGTATTTTTCACAGGCTACTTCATAGGACTGTCTCCTAGCTCCAGGGCTTAATTGCAGATCCTCACTGAATCCAAACTGCACGTCAGGCTGAGACAGGTGATATTTCCCCTGGGCTTCCGTTTACCTTGAGATGAAACTAGGCCTACATGAAAAGACTGAAGTTCAGCAGGGTGCTCTTGAGTATAGAGAATTGGTGGAGCTGATCACAGAGAATGGATGCCCCTGCATTCAGAGGCTTCCATAGGGAACTTTTTCCTCATCCCAAGTTCTTTATGCTTCAAAATTTGCTGACTAGGACTCACATACTACAGTAAAATGTCTCCAGTTTCCAGTATATTCCTGTTTCCAATGTTTGGCTTGGAAATTATTCTTTTTTTTTTTCTGAATAGTACTGATTTTTATATATATGTTCCTCCCAGTGAGGAGTGTGTCGTGACTGAATACTAGCAGAATAAATTATGACAAGAGTCCTGAAGTCCTAAAGGACTGATAGGTTTTGAATTCTCTAGCTTCAGAAGTAAAGTAAGCTCCTGTTCTGCAGTTGGAGTAATGTAAAAGGCTAAAGCTTGATTTATAGCTTCAGGGACAATTTATCCTTTTGCCTTTTTAGAGGTGGCCCACACAACTTGCGAAAACTGAATCTTTTGGGTAAGTTCCAAGAATCCTTGATTACTTTGCTTGATCCACGGTGCTGAAGGTGGTTGCATTTAGTTTCTGGTGTGCAAGACAGTAGTGTGTCTACGTCAGTTCAAGACAATGTAGATTGAAATGGACTATACAAATTTCCAATATCAATGTGACAGAGTACAGGCTGCGTGTAACATTAAGAATTACGAAACTTTGCTACTTAGTTCGAACACTGCTCCTCTCCCCTTGTCTTTTATTTATATTTTCAATTTTGAATCATGTATATAAAACAACAGCGGTGGTGAAATCAGAAACTCTGGTTGCTGGCAAGTTTTTCAAAAATAATTACAAAATGCAAATTTCCAGGGTAAATTTCTAGTAACTGACTTGTAATTAACAGAATAAAACATTTCCTCCTTGAAGTGTTTCTTGCAAGATTCATTTTGCTAATGCATTTTACGAAGTGAAAGATCGTTGCTTTAGACTGCAAAACTTCAACATGCAGGCCACCCCTCCCCCCAAATAAGAATGCAGGACAACAGTGTTACTATTCAGGCATTTTTCCAATTTATGTATTTGTACCAAAGCACAGGCAGACTACTTAAATTCACTTGTCATTTGAATGAAAACTGTGTTCTTCAAGCTCTGTAGATATGACCTAGCTGAAATGATGACTATAAACACACATACACAGCCTACCTTCCTGGAAATTCTCTCATTAATAAATAAAAGATAATTTAGTGGAGTGGCAACATCATTCCCTAAGCAAAGCAGCAGCAATGCTGACAGATGTTCATTTGACATGGATGAAAGGAGGTACGTTTTCATCAAGTTAAGCTGGGGAAATCTATACGATTCAGATGCTACAGTCAGAAAACCTGACAACAATTTCTTGCCGCAGTGTTTGGAGATATGCAATAGACTGTGTTTTTATACAAATATGAGGAACAGACATTGATATTAATTTTCCCTTCACAATATATCTCTAATTCTTCTGATAGTTGAGAATTCTTATCACCTCAGTCAGCAACATGTTCATCCCTCTTCTAATCATTTTTACTGCTTGCTCACACACAAGTCTTCCTTACAAATTGCATTTCTGTCTTTTGGAAACAAATGGTGCCAAAAGACCATTTTAAAGATACAAAAATGCAAAAGGATTCTTCAGTGAAAGATAAGACTTTGTATAGGAGAAAAAAAAAAAAGTTAAGCATGTCATAATGAAAAATATGAATGTATAATTTGTTGTAAACACGTCCCTCATGTTATTCTTTCACAACCTAAAAAAAAAAAATCTTGTATCAGTATAATAGCTGTTTCTAAAGATGCCTTTCATTTTCTTCAGTAAGACATACTAAATCACAAAGCATTGCTGTAAGATTGCATGGTGGAAGACAAAAGTTATTTTTAATTATTATGTGTCTGTAGTCAGCCAGCTTAATACTTGTACAATGGCAATATCTCTATGACGCTTTCTTAAGATCCCATGTATCCAATTCTAGAAAAGGTTTTCATTCAGCAAGTCTGTTCTCCCAAACTTCTAGATTCTTTCTTACGTAAGGAGTTAATAGCTGGTTAATTCTATCAGTAGTTCAGAATTATAATCTACACGCTTTCCTCCTGTGTAAAACTATGTGTATGCAAAATGTCATGGTTGCTACGAAGCACAGATGACAACTATGCAAATATTTTATTGCCAATATTTCACAACAGGATTTATGCTGTCTTTTGTGGCGTATATAAAGAGGTGCTCACTTTCTTAGACGAAGTCTTGGGATCCACTTGCAGCCACACAGTAAAATCTCATAGATGTTATTGGTAGGCCTGCAGAGAAGATCTGAACAATATCAACTGACTATTACTTCCTTTTGCATTATATTGAAGATGGTACTTCAGGGTTTTCATCCAGAATTTTGGCCAAAGACAATAAACAGTATAACCCACAGAGCATTCTGTCCCGGAAGAGCTTGCTAACTATATTCGCATTGATCAAAACGTTATTTTTGAACCAATAACCAGTGACAAGAGAAACATATCTGAGCTATTCTTCCATAAAGGGCTGTGTAAAACTTAAAATTCTGCTCCAGTTGTCAACAAACTGCTGTGTGATTGCCCAGAACAGAAGTTTTTCTGTTTAACAAAAATCACAGGTAAGCTGGTATCGGGAGAAAGACAAAAGGAGATCTAACAATGAATGAAGCTTTTACGCTTTTTTGCAAAATTAATGTAGATCTCTAGATTCAACTGGGGCTTTCTGATTGTAATGTCAAATGCTTATCAAAGAAGTCTAGAGAGACTCCATTGTTTTTCTGTATGAATTCTAAATTGTAATGACAATAAACTGCTCTAGGCATTGTGCATTTCAGGTCTATTATTATACTTCACAGTAGGCTAGAATCACTTGGGTCTTCAGTCTAATGTTTTATTCCACTACCCAAGGTGTACTAAAACTGGCCCAAAATGCACCGCTTTTTATGTCTAATTGTTTAAGGAATTTGATTATTCTCAGTAGGTGCTATTCAGTGCCTATTTAAAATGTCATATATATGCTTGTTGGAAATTTATACTTCCTGTTTATTTACTACCTTATCATAAAACATAAATTGCTTGTGGAAATCAATGCTTAGCTGCACATTCTTGCATAAGAATCTTTGAAATTAGAAACTACATTAGTTTTCAGATTTGGAGAACAGATAAAAGGTTGCTGACTGGATTTTAAAGAGTTTATTCATTATTTTTGTAAATAATTTAATATTCTGTTTTCCACTTATGTTGAATGCCTTTCTTTATGTGCTGCATATGAAAAAAAGATTCAAATTTTTTTTAGATTATGATAAAGGATTTTTATTTAGTTCTATTATTTTCATGTAAGCTAGAAAAGCTAAAAAAACCTGGAATGAGCAGAGATCAAGTGGTACGTTTGTTTTTTCTATTCAGATATCTTTTTTGGAATTGAGGTAACAGGTAAATTACTTATTACACCAGATTGGTAGATATGGTGCTGTTTGTTCTAATATTATAGAACAAAAAACAATAAAATCCCAGATGTGTCACTGGGATTCTCTACTCAGTTCTCTACTCAGAAGTCTGTTTCTATTTCCTTTCCCTCCTTCATCTCTAAGTTTTCAGGAGGTTTTTTATTTGCCCCTAAGTATCAAGAGATTTTTTTCACCAGTACCACTGCAGTCAGAGACTTCCCTAAAGCCAGAAACTTTGACTCCTGTGGACCATCCAAGTGGCGCATGAAGCTGTATGACTATCAGCTATGCTATTCATAACAAGAGAGGGAGGAACATTTCTGCAGGCCAAGAAAGGTTGCACCTCTTCATCCAGGCTTGGGCAAGCTGGTACTGCCCAAGACCTTCTCCCACACTCCCATAACAAGAACCTGCAAAGGATGTGTGTCTGAGGCAGTCCTCTTCCCAATATTTGCGTGGGAGGAAATGCCTCAATCTCTGTGGTTTAGGATTGATCAGACATGCTAAATAGACCCAGGTGTCAGCCTGTATTGCCTGATCTTTTCTTACATCTTTTCCATAGGCTTTTAGCACACTCTTGACAGTTCATTATGGTTGTCCGTATACTGCTGGCATGAGTGAAAATTGCACTTCTCTTTAGAACAGAAATACCCCAGTAGTAATCGTCAGTATTATATCACATATCCCTTCCTCATTGTCATTTGGTCTTGCAGATTGGCAGTTTAATTGAGAAGATAAAGCAACACTAGGTACTGATTTTGGTAGCAGCTATTTTTAATACTTGGTAAAATTAGTCCAAATCAACACACTGTAAGAGGTAGAATGACATACAGTAGATTATAAAATTATGTAACTAAGTAACAGATAAGAAGTAAAGTTTGATATAACAGATAAAAATCAAGTAACAAACAATAAGTAATTAATAATTTGAGCTGTATCAGTGCATGCCTGACACAATTTTGCAAACTACTTCAGACATGCTGTGAATCATAGAATCATAGAATCACAGAATAGTTTAGATTGGAAAAGACCTCTCAGATCATCATGTCCAACCATTAACCTAACACTGTCAAATACATCACTAAACCATGTGCCTAAGCACCACATCTACACATCTTTTAAATACCTTCAGGGATGGTGATTCGACCACTTCCCTGGGCAGCCTGTTCCAGTGCTTCACAACCTTTTCAGCAAATAAATTTTTCCTGATATCCAGTCTAAACCTCCCCTGGCACAACTTGAGGCTGTTTCCTCTTGTCCTATTGCTTGTTACTTGGGAGAAGAGACTGATCCCCACCTCACTACAGCCTCCTTTCAGGTAGTTGTAGACAGCGATAGGGTCTCCCCTCAGCCTCCTTTTCTCCAGGATGAACAATCCCAGTTCCCTCAGCTGCTCCTCATAAGACTTGTGCTCTAGACCCTTCCCCAGCTTCACTGCCCTTCTTTGGACATGCTCCAGCACCTCAATGTCTTTCTTGTAGTGAAGGGCCCAAAACTGAACTCAGTACTCGAGGTGGGGTCTCACCAGTGCCAAATACAGGGAGACAATCACTTCCTTAGTCCTGCTGGCCGCGCTATTTCTGATACAAGCCAGGATGATCTTGGCCACCTTGGCCACCTGGGCACACTGCTGGCTCATATTCTGCCAGCTGCTGACGAACACCCCCAGGTCCTTTTCTGCCAGGCAGCTCTCCAGCCGCTCTTTCCCAAACCTGTAGCGCTGCATGGGGTTGTTGTGACCCAAGTGTGGGACCCAGCACCTGGCCTTGTTGAATCTCACACCACTGGCCTCAGCCCATCGATCCAGCCTGTCCAGATCCCTCTGTAGAGCCTTCCTTCCCTCAAGCAGATCAACACTCCCACCCAACTTGGTGTCGTCTGCAAACTTACTGAGGGTGCACTCGATTCCCTTGTCCAGATCATTGATAAAGATATCAAACAGAACTGGCCTCAAGACTGAGCCCTGGAGAACACCACTTGTGACCTGTTGATATAGGTGTTGTAAAACACTGACATAGGAATAAAGTATAATAAATTTGGGATTTAAATTTCAGTTTTTATTGTTTGTTTGGTTTGGGTTTTGGGGTTTTTTTGTTTTTGGTTTTTTTTTTCCTAAAATCCCCCATCATTTAAAAACTACATTCATCTTTTCTGGGGTTCTAAAATTCAACTGAAAGCTAGGTATTGTGATTCTTCAAAATAAGTACACTAAAAGTCAACATCAGTAAACTCTTAGCAAATCCATTTTTCATATAAAAAGAGAGATCCTAAAAGTATGATAAGCATTCCTCTGTAATGCAAATGGCCTAGGTGCTGAACTTTGTACTAACTTGTTAAACTCTATTGTCATTAATATCTTTACTGCACTGAGGGAATAAGGTGCATAAGAGGAGCAGTTGGATGGAGTTTGCTTGATAGGCTGTAAATTTTGGTCAGATGGATGGAGAAGGGGAGTTATAAAAAGTGGAATTATTATAGGATTTGCAGAGGGCACTCTCTTAAAGCCATTGTTTTCTTCCTAAGGATGAGCTTATTTAGATGATTAATAAACGCTAATTCTGCAGTTGGCTTAATGTGAGTAAATTTTAATGGCCTCACATATGGAAGTCAGAAATGGGATTTGTGTCTTAGAATTCTAGGACATTTGTTTCTAAGGGAGAGATGGTTAGCATAATATAGCATAGAATCTGAACATAAAATTCTACACAATTTACCCCTTTACTGAACATTAAAGTGAATGTGTGACAGCCCTGGGAGACAAAAATATGCAAGTACATACATTTGTTGATAATTTCATTAGTTTCATGCATCACTGATTGTATATGGTGTAAAAGAATAGGAATTATGTAAAAAAATACTTCTGCTTCCAAAGAGATGTCAGAAATGTCTATTATTGTGGAGTTCAAAAATTGTCCCATCATGTGAACAACGCATTTCACATCTGGAGCAAATATAATAAATGACTACTTTAAGAGACTTATTGGGATTGTACCCTGTGCTTAGTGAAACAATATTCAATACTGAACAGCCTATGGAGCTATCAAAAGATGGAGAAAGCAAACTCATTTGTGGTGAAGAGTGCATTCTGTGTCATGATAAAGACCTTTCAAGCCTCAACCAGTATGCATGGGTTTTTAGTATGGGAAAAATCCTTCAAAATCTTTTCACCATTCTGACTCTTATGCTTTTTTCTTTTCTCTGTATGATGGCCAGTAGTACAAGTACCACTGATAAACCAGGCAAGAAGTGATAGTGTCCCATCCCCAGCTTCTGGCAGAAGTCCCACCTGCCCTTCCACAGCCTCAGGGGCCATTTGCCCCCGAAGTCTCTCCCCCTCCCCCAGTCACCCCATGTGTTGTGACTGCCTGGCAGGACCAGCCACCCCAACGCTTTATTCAGAAGAATGTCAGACCCTGAAGGCACTTCCCTTACCTACACAGGGGGGCACCATTTTGTTTTGGCCACCATTTTATGACAGGGAGCTGCCATTTTGTTAACCGACATAACCCACAGGTTTTCATACTGATCGGTGATTGGCTGATGGCCATTTCTTGAATATATTGTGTACAAATGTATATTTTTATGTATGTGTATATATAAAAACATAGAAAATTTAAAGCTGTCACCTTCCTGTACGCAATGATTGGGGGCTTCCTTTTGTTACGTGCTTCTGGGCAGACAGCTAGGGTCAGCTAGTCCTGCCAGCCCATAACAGGGGCTGAGGACACGTGCGCAGGACAGCATCAAGAAATGGCCTATAATGTATATCTGTACATATAGATACATATACATGAATTTATGCATTAGAATATAGTCCATCTTATTGATTTTTTGGGAAGGGATATTTACATAGCAGTAAAAGGTAAGATTTTAGGTGTAACGCAAGATCTTTCATAGGATGGGTAAAGTATATAAAGAGATAAGCATAAAGGAATGAAGGCAGGCGGAAATACTCAGAACCAATTAACAATAAAAGGCACTTAGTCCCCGAAGGGAGGCATTCTTTGCCTAACCTTCTTCTCCAATGCAGACACACGGTATGTACTATACAACTGGGCTGGAGGCAGTTCACCTTTGTATTGATATTTTCTGCCTGTGTTCTGTATTGGATGTATTTATTTTTACAACTGAAATTTGAACAAGTGACGTTTTTCAGAGGCCTGCTGTATGAATTTTGAAAGGTATTTGAAAGTAGTTAATGGTAGTCTGGTGAAATTCTGTTGAAATAACTACTCACAGGCACAAACTAGCATATCCATTCATCAGAATTTTCTTTTTGTTTTAGTTGAACCCATTTCAGAGTATGCAGAACACTGGGAAACACTGGGAAAAAGTTCAGCTGAAAGGAACATTTTTAAAAGGTTCAGCATAAGGCAGTCATCTTGATTATTTCTCCATCCTCAAACCTCTATAAGAATCCTTCCATTCAAGAAAGCCTGGCATGTACTAAGTTTTAAGACTACTTTTCCCTTTCTTAAGCCAAGGATTCCACAGAATTTGTCAGGTCCTGACAATGCAGAATGCAAGACTGACCTTGTGTCCACAGTCTGGGTTTTGTTGTAGATAAACTGTTGCTTTCTTCTAGGAAAACTTCAGAAATAAGTATGAAGAATAAATTATCCTTCTCTAACAGTACAGGCAACTTTTGCAGGACGGAAGAAAAGCATTAGGAAAAGAAAAAAATTTGTAACAGAATTTGAGAAAGGTGATATTTCATCCATGTGCTCTCTGCTTGATTGGTTAATAAACAGAAGGTTACTTAGTTTCTGGAGATATTATTGCATTTGAAAAACACAACATTTCCACACTTCTCAAAAATCTAACCTAGGAAACACCAAAGTGTTAAGAGTTCTTGGATTACCTTGGTCTAATAAAGCTGAAAATTTTCAAACCGCAGTAAATCAGGATCTGTGAAAGAGATTTTTATAGGCTATTGGTAGGAGACTAAATTACTTGTAAAATAGGCAAGGAATGAGTCTGTTCTCCCCACTGATGTATGTGATCATGTATTTTCATCTGTGATGCATAATAGGAGTATCGCAGATGCACAGGAGGATATATCCCAACTGATACAGGGTGGAGCCAGCTGTAGAGTATTAAACTTTCATCTGTACTCAGGTTATGTATTTCAATATTCAGAACTTAAACCTATCCTAAATGTTGCATTTCTGAGCTCTCCATTGTGTTTCATTTCCCATTGCCTTCATGGGGAGTTGTTAATACACTGCAGCCTGCAAGATCAAGTGCACTGAGCACTTCAAAAACATGAATCTGTATGATAGCAGGCTATTTTACACTGGAGCTAAAGAAGTTACTTCCCCCTCCTCCCCCCAAAGAAAGCTAATTTTATGAAGAGTCAATTATCCCAGCCTCTTACTCAGCCTGGTAACTATTTCATCACTATTTAGTATCAACATTCATGAAGCAAAGTTTTTTAAGATCCTTAGGGCAGGAAAGGATTGGAAAGAGAGGATGTGTGTACATAAAGAAAGGCTGCCAGGTAAACTAGCATGTGCAAATATGATCCCAAGATTAAGTTAACTTGGTTACTACTGCCCCCTGTTCTCCAATTAAATTCAGAGTACAAAAATATTAAACCAATATTTATTTGAGCAGGCAGGCAATGAAAAAAAGGTACTATTAACTGGCTATAAGCACAGGTTGGGTTTCACGGTTCATCACAGGCCATGATGCAGTCAAAGCCTGATGAATATGAAAGAGCTGTTCCTCTTGCCTCTAACATGTCTGTTCAGATTACAAGTCCACAGCTGCTTCCCTCTTTGCTGCTTAGATAGGAGAACCACAAGCTGTGTAAGAGTCACAATATGACCTTCCATCGTGATAGCATGCCAAAGCAGTCAAATCCACATTTTTTCCACTGACCAAAAAGTCTGGATTTATCTATTTTGGGACAACTATATTGCATACTGCTCTTAGCAGGCATGTCCGATATTGGAAAATAGCTGAAATCACTCATGCAAAGTCTTTGTTCATTTTTCTGCATATATACAGTCTACCATGGCTCCAAAACTTTGTCTTCAGCAATCTTCTGCAATTCTTATGGAGCAAACTGATGCAATCCTCAGCCAGATTTTATCTCCATTAAACACGAAGATTTTATCCTATCCCAGTAACACTCCTACCACTCAATGAAGGGAAAGCTCTACAGGGTCCGGGAGCAGTACCATCTTCTTCATTTATTGCTCAGAAGGAAATGGTGGCTGATAAGAGAATAGAAAAAATAAAAGTAACACCCTTCCAGTGAAAACAAAAGTGTGTGGCAGTAGATCATGCGTGCCACTGAGTACAGAGTACTACCGAGATCTCTCTCCCTAGGCCATGTAGGGTTGCCAGTGCATGGTACCTCAGCTAATAAACATAGCATTTGCCAACTGCTATATCGGTCATTTTTCTTCCTTTTTAAAAACTTATCTTGTAAGCTTCTTGAAGCAATTGTACCTGGAGCTCATGGCCTGCAGCCCCACTCTGATCTCTGCTGCAACTTCTAAGTATACCACAATGTAAATAAATACTACTGTGTAGTTCATTGTAGTAGTAGCAATCTCTTCTACGCAGGTGCTTAGGTAGGGTTTTTTCGCTTATTATCATTAGCCTGATGAAAGAATGCACCACTGATTGTTAGTCTCTTTTTCTGTCTTCCTCTCTTTATTCTTAACAATTATAGCAGGAAGACAGAGAAAGGCAGACTCAGTAAGTTTTGAGGGGAAAAAAGCCAACCCTATTCATTGATGCAGAGACTTCAGAAAACAAAGAGAGCAAGTTCCAAGGTGAGCCTACTTTACTTATTATTTCCTGTTCAGCACTAAAAAAGAACAGCTGTTACTGCACGTTTTTGTTTTTAACCATTTGACACAGGTGATCCCGCTTGCTGTTATGGAAAGAAACTCATGAGAGAATAGAAAAGAGATGACCTCTTCTGATCTCAAGAATGCGGAGAGCAAGGTAACTTCTTTTGCAGCTCCCAAGCACATACTCCTCTGTACCCAAGCAATAGTTTCTGCTCTCACCTCGATCTTTGTTGCCAGAAATTCCACAAATATGTTTGGTCTCCAGAGCTACAGTTATCCAGTACTGCTCTTCTGTCTAATCTGATGTATAAAGCCATATCAACAAAACTGTAATCCTAGGTGGAACACGTACTTGAGGGGAAAGAAAATAAACAAAAACCAACCACAAAACCAAACATACAGCTTTGCACTTTTAAAGTCATTATAGTAATAAGCGGTGATGAACAGTGGATCTGAAGCTTATTTATTTTTCCCTAACCTTCTTAGCCATGGAGGTCAGAGTCCCCTAACAGTGTAGCCAACACGCAGGGTTTTACTCTTAATCTTCCATTCTCATGTTTTCTTCACTTAGAGTGTCATATGGGGAAAAAAAAACCAAACAACCAAACAACAAAAAGTACCTCAACTTTTACTTTTTTAAAAAGAAGCCAGATTTGGCTCCCAGTATTTGAGAAAAGTCTTTGGATATTGGAACTCCACACAGCAAAAATTAGCAATTAAGTCAGTGTCGTGCCTTTTTTAGGCTACTAAAAGTCATCCCTCACAGTAGACCTGTACTGCTCTAGACCTCTGGTAAAGATTGGGGACTACATGAATTAAATGTGTCAGACACTACAATGTCACGGGTGTAGTTCTTAGGAGATTAGTTCAGATGAGGGAAGAAAGCAAGGGAGAGTGCACCCTCCCGTTCTAGCACTTCCCTTCCCCTCCACTCCTGTGGTCACTGTCTTCGCAGCAGTCTTGGGGAAGAACAGTAAAGATTTTACCAGTTTTCTTGAAGTGCCCAGACTCATGAAAATAGCATGGACATAAAGGCTAATGCAGGCAACATCTAATGACAGAGCTGAAAAAAAGCCGAAGTATTTTTATGTTACAGTGTGATAAAAAAGACCTTTCCAAAATATATGGGGTTCTAAAGCCTGGTTTCATGTATTGGCAAATAAAACAGTGACTGGCACCTATGTCTAAATATTTGTGTTGCAAAAATACAGCAAAGTCTATCAAATAGACTGTGATGATATGTTAATGTTAACTGTTTTCTGGTCTACAAAGAAACTATGCATCAGTCTTACAGAATGATGACCTCTGCATTCTTGAAAGATTTATTCCTTTTCTGTGTATTCAGTGCAGTCAATGGTGTGATTATCCTACATGTGGAAATAAGAAAAGCAAATGTGAAGAAGAAATGTGTAGATTTGCAGCTCATAACTTGGGAGCTGACTTCAAAATTCTGAGATGGATTTGGGGTTATTTTAAAAGTTAGTAAATGGGTATGTGAAGATTAGAAAAGGAATAAAAGAAGTTACGAATCAGATGGAAATTCTGAGTGCTGGAAAACTTATTTTGTAAAATAGACAATACTTAAAGGAACTGCATTTAACTAATTTCCTTCTGTAGCACTTGAGCATTAATCTAGGAGGCTTATGACTTTCTTTTGGGTAGAATTAGAAAGCCAACCAGCCCCAAATCAATCAGTACATTATGTAATATAGATTGTAAAAAAGAACACTCTATGGCTTTTATCATAGACCTCTGAGAAATAAGTAGAGAAATAAGCAATCATTTATTTCAATAGGCTTAAACAAATGAGGGATTTGAACTGTATTAGAGAAGACATCACTAATGGGCTGTGCAAATATGTCGGCAAAAAGTAAAGCCCACCCCTTCACTTCATGGGTGTTTCTTGTTTGTTTAATAAACATGAATTGAGTCGATATTTTAGTTCAGATGATTTATTCTCCAAAATACTGGAGAACATGTAGATCTGTACTGTGAAGGTAGAGGTTCATCCAGGAATATCAGACACAGACAGCGCAGACCTGGATTAGGAAGAGTTATGAAGAAGACTAGGAAGAAAAAAAAGGTTGCATTTAGAAAAGCTTAAAATGAATTTTGGAGAAAGATTTCTAGGAGAAGATATCTGAGAGGAAATGAAATTACAAGTTGTAGCAATAAAGGCTCACTACTCTTCAAATAAAGCTGACATTTTATTTATAAATAAGACAAAACCTGTATTACCAGATTTATTGAACAGATAGTAGACAGCAATTGACATTCTTTTCTCTACATCACATCATTCCTGACCAGATGTCGCTTGATCACACTGATCTTTTGATGTGCTGTTTAATATGTTCTCTTATGAAAACAAATGTCTTATTTCTACTGATTAATTTCCAATCTCCCTCTGTTATCCTCTTGACCTTAACAGTATGTTTTTTCTAGCTCAAATCTATTCTAGCTAGCCTATGTTGTGTATTTCTTTCTCCTAAAGGTGATTACTTGTGTTTTCTTGCTTCTTGCCACTCTTAATTCTAGTCTCCATCTGGCATCTGTTCCTAGTACTCTCCCTCCTCCATCTAGTTAAAGGTGATTTCTGTGACCTTGCGTTTTCCTTTTCCAGCAAGGGCAGCGGTAGGTTCTTCTTAGACTATTCAGCTGGACAGAATATTGGAAATTGGATAGGAAAGATTTGTGTCTGTAACTTCTAGTATTGCTTATGAAATAATATGTATGGCTCATTAGAAATCTTCAACAGTAGGTATTAGGAAGTTGAGCTAAGTTGCTTAGTTGTGGCTGGCCACTACAATCACACTGTATGGTGTCTGGTCTCTGATTACAGAAGCATGACTCTTTAATTAGGAGAAAAGTGTACAGGAAACCACTAAGGATTTAAGTCTGTCATAGAGCAAAATTAGCAAGGGAAGAGATGTCAGGCTGAAAAGCTAGTGGAAATCTTACTACTAGACTTACCTAAAGTAACATGCCTGAAATTCTTTTTTGGGTGCAGGACAAGTGTATATTTCGTGTCCTGTCTTCACATTCATGAAGTGTAATTGCACATACTTTCACCAGCCTATCCATCTTGATTCATTTAATCACTCCTTGTATTGTATGGAAACCTGTCCTCTGCTTTCTGAAGTGGTTTGCTATTCTAGTATATAAAATGTACTCACATAAAGACTTGTAGTATCCTAGCTTAAAATGTACTTTCTGCAAATATCCACGCAAGGCACACAAACCTCTATTGCAAGGAAACATAAGAAAGAGCATGAGAGGAAAAGAAACTCATTCAAGCTCAAGCAAACACTCATAGAAACTATTTTGTTGTATTCACCAGACTCTAGTTAGTGGCGTACGATGCGTGCAGGAAGAGGTGGAAGTAGACACGTTGTCAGCCCTGTTTCCCTTAAAGTTTCAAACCAAGTGGCAGGCCTATCGGACAGCAAGTGGAGCTTTCAATAGCAATACTGAAAAATTTCCGGTAAAAGACCATCTTTTTATGATTTTGTTTACTTACATACATAAATATTTTTTTTATCAAACAAAATCTTTTCAAGAACAGCAGTGCTTCATTTCTCAGCTATGACACATGACAGCTGAGTAGAAACAGAAAAATTTTTTGCACAGTGTCACAAGAATACAGGTATTATAGTCCTTCAGAGTTTGGCAGGTGTGCTAAACCATGTACTTCTTTTTACAGTATATAGTAAAGAAATTCCTTTTGCAGCAAAGGATTTCAGTTGCCTTCTTGAATGATGAGAACAATTTGTCTCTACTTACATATTAATGGCTAAGAATTTTATGCCATTACTCAAAATAAGTTGCATTCTGCAATTAGTCCATTGAAGTATGACATATCAGCATGGACAAAAATGTCTTGCAATGGCCCTTTCTTGGGTATAAGCTATAGGGCTACCATTTGCAATTTCAAACATGTCAATAAACACTAACTAAAATGATGTCAAAAGTGGAACTTTCTTGAAACTTTAAAAAAAGAGTGAATGCTTTACAAAGCCAACTTTTTCACATCATAAAACTCAACATAATTCTGAAAATTCAGTTCCCAAATTAAAATTAAATACCAAAGAATTTCATTAAGACCCCAAAGTAAACTGGGACACTAATAAGCATCAAATGTAGATTTTATTCAAGCGTGACTAATATGTTCTTTGCAAGCTGCTTAAATAAGTGTTATTTCCTTATTCAAGACTATATTTCTATCAAACATGCTGTGATCATTTGGAAACAAGAAGCATTTTTGGTATTTTTCCTCTAAACTATTTAAAAATCAATTATATTTCTGCCTGAAGGAAAACAAATCTCAGGAGGATTTTTCTTCGTGACAGGATTTTCCATGGATTTTGCAGTAGCTATAATGGTCTGCAGCAATATTTTGACAGTTCATAACCAGCGTGACATTTGATACATTTGCACTTTCTTTGACTGTTGAAGGATAATCAAGCAGATAAAATGTAAAATTTATATTATCTGTTATTAAGAAATAGATAATTTTCTAATTTATCATGACATGTTCCAGTGAATTCCCTCAGTATCTCAAGAGTTTACCTGATGAATGAAATCGTTAAATTGCCAGATGACTAATGCTTTCTGTGCTTTAGCTGCAGCGGTGTTAAAATCAGCGAAATACCCAGTAGAAAACCTCCTCGCTAGAGGGTCAGAAGAAGGTTGTTTCTCTCTTCTACTTACGCTCCCTTATAACTGTGCCCTTATACAGCAGAAAACATGGAGAGGAAGGGATATTTCTAACTGTGCTGGAGGCATGAGGAACATACCCACGGCAGTCAGTAGGCTTACTGGTATTGACAGCTCCAGCATGGGACAAAGTTATCCTGCCTACCTGCTGGCCAACAGATTTAGCCTGTATAAAGGGTCTTCCTAGAAGTCTTGGAGAACTTTTTACTGTGTCATCTTTGCTGTCTCCCTCAGTGCACACCCTCCTCTAGCTTTCCCAAGTCTGGCTGGGGATACACTGCTCTATGTTTATTTTGCAATTTCAATATGGATGTATACATGATATAGGGGTGGATTTGGTGGGGAAGAGGGGGTCATACCCCTGATGATACTGTTTAGTATGACAGAAAATTTTCTCAGTGCCACAAGACGGTACCATGGCTACACAATTAGGTGATCCACCCCTCTGTTTAGCTCAAGTTTGCAGCTGTCCCTTCAGTAATATTGACAAATGGAACAGAGGATTTCTCTCCTTCCTCATGTTTCCACCTGCCTTTCTCTATTTCTGTTGTATTCAAAACAGCAGAAAAATGCTAACGAAAAAAGGAAAAACTGTCAAGTTGAAAAAATTGTACAAAGAGAATGGAAAAGTCTGAGGGTAATACAACTGTTCTTCTAAAACTTCTCTTAATGTGTTAGACTTCAAAGACAATATTGAAATGTGTCATGGGATTTCTTTTCTAAGAGCGTATTTAATTTCTGGGACTGTACGTAAGAGCATTTTCATCATGGATTCAAAAAGCATATATACATATATTCACCCTGTATCTTAGTTGGTCTTTTTAACAGCAGCATAATTACTTATATCATGTAGTCTATACATATTCCATAGCAAACACAAGTCAGGAGACCTGAACTCTCTTTCAGACTCTTCTATTGAGCAGCTTTACAACTTTGGGGTAAACCTTAGACTTCACTGTCCACCCCGTGGGGATAATGATTACACAGCGACATTTAGTAAATAGACTAGAGCATTTTTCCTTCTGCTTTCAAAGCTCAGAAAGCACTGCACATTTGTATAATTAAAACAGAAGTATTCATTCCAAATATGCATTTTATCTCATTTAATAAACAAAGAGATTGAAACTCATGCTCATGAACCTACCAGGATGGCCTCTTAATTACATATATAAAACTGTACAGGTGGACATGATTACTCCTCAGATATTCCAGTAAATATTTCTGTTCTGTACTTGAAATAAAGGAGTAAGATCTAGCCTCCACTCTATATAATATTGGAAGGCAGCATAAAACTCAACCTGGAAAAGTGTTGTGTTATATAGTCAAATGGAGAAAAAGTACATCCAGAAACAAAGAATACATGTTTAGAAATACAGAGTGGAAGATCCTAGGAAGGAGTTGACTTGGACAAGGAACTAGCGAGCACAGTTTATTATTGTCCCAAATACAATCTTGTAGTGCGGTGCTGTGGAAAAAAGGATGAGTGAGGTCTTTGAAGATATATAACAGGAATATCCAGTAGAAGCCAGGGAATGATCTTGCTCCTTTGTAGAGCAGGCTTCTTGGATTTTGTGTCCTCATTTCATAAAAAGGATGAATTAGTAAACCTAGTTATAAGAATGGCCATAAAATGATCAAGGAATTACAAATTGAGTCATTCACCTTGAAGTTTAAGAAGCTCTGTTTTTTCCAACTCATCATAAGGCTGAGAGATGACTCGATCATTATATTTTAGTACTTACCGATGAAAAGGATATCTGAGGGGCAGTGAGGCTTTTTCAGTATTGCTGGCAAAGGCATAAAATTGGACTAACACAAATTCACCACTGTAACAGGATGTAAATAAGTGGGTAATCAAAAGTGGAACTGGAGCTGAACTCATCCTCACTTGAAATGTTAAGAGAAGAGTAAACCTTTTTTTTATATAAAGTTATGATATATTCAGAACCTAAAAGGGTGAAAAAATCAATACCTGAATCCAAACCATTGGGCTTTTTCATCATGGTAATCTCTTCTGACTTTACTTGGCATCAGTAATTATGTTTCCACCGCATTTACTCAACTTTCCAAGTGGGGACAGAATTACAGCAGTTAAAGAACACAAACAGTACAAAGCCGAACCAAATAAAAGGAAGAAGTAGAGAGAGCAGGAAAGAAAAATTTGGATAGAATTATCACCTTAAAAAAAAAATAAAAAGAAGCAAAGAAAATACTTTTGACCTATAAAAGAATGACCATGTTGATTGCTTAGGTGAATAAGATTATGTAAAGAGCAACATTTTGTCTCAGTTGGACAAGATTTGTTTTGTAACTGCAAGGCAAATTTTGATCCAAGAGCTAAGCTTACATCACTGTGTAGTTCACATTATACATTGCCACTATCTAAATGAATTATCAAGGGCCTGGTGTTTAGAACTGTGGAGTCTCCAAAATGGTTATTGAAAGCACTGGGAGCTGAGGTTCTCAACATCTCCAACCTGCAGGAGTTACTTTCATCCTTATTAGTTGCACATCACTGAACTAGATCCAGCCATCATACTTAACTACTACTGTCTCTGTTGACTTTAGGGGGAGAAATAGGGTCTGCACAATACAATTACATTTAAATTATTGCATCTCCACGGCAGTGAACAAATGTTTGGTTTGCAGTAATTATACATTTATGATATGTACAAAACTAAATCCATATTAGCACAAATCACCTACTGTGGCACTCATGCATGTAAAAACATTGGGGAAATCATCACTGTAGTTCAAATAGAACACCATTCAATAATATATAAAAGAAACTTTTACTCAGCTGTTGATCCCCAACTGTTACATTTTTAGTTTTCTATAGGAAACCATTCTAGTGACTCTTGAGGTTTTAACTCTTGTCTTGTGGGCAACAATTTCTGTTTTGTTTTAAATTGCTGTATAACCTCTAATGCTGATAAGTTGTACTCTAAAGTTCTGCTTAAGAATTTATATTTTCCAAATTTTTTACCTCCCATGACTTTCAGAAATGTTCAACAACTGGTTTTGAATTGTGGGAGAATGAGGAAGAATAAAGCAAAATAAGATCTTAAAGAAAAGAATAAATGATTTTTTAAATTTTTTTTTTCATGAGTAACTAAAAACTACATAAAATAGAGCTAGTGTTCCATAAGACTCCATCTGGCTAAGAGCTTTTTTTTCCCCTTGCTGTATGCAACGGGCAGCCTGGAGAAAAAAAAAAAAATCAGGGGTTAAGCCAAACAAATGCAAAACAGTTTTGGTGTTGTGGCATTCTACCTTAATTTAATCATTCATAAGCCTTCCTCCAATTCTTAAGAGCCATTGACCGGATTCATGTGGGTACGCTGAAAACATCAAAAATGAAGTTATTGGCAAGACCATGATGTGAGAGGTCCCTGATTTGACAACTTCGCATTCTTAGTCAGGAGCAATGACATGTACGAGGCTCTTCTGTATGATCTGAACCTCTGCAGTGCAATAGCAGAGCCTCTAGCAACACCTCTGGAACTGTGGCTTAGAGGTAATGCCAGCTGGTAATATGAAAGCAAAAGGACTGCAGAAGTTCTGCATGTTTGTTGCTCTGCTACTGCATATTTTCAAAGATCCATTTTATCTAGTATGAGGGATGTCAAAATTGGGTAGTTGAATGATGGTATCATTCATGGGAGCCAAGAACAAAGTTGGTGTGACTGGTAATGGAAGTTTGAATAACTTCATGATACCCTCTGCATCACTAAGCAAGAGGTTCAGAGTTTGTAGGGTGGTGAAGTCAAGAGAGAGAACAGAAATTTGATAAATCTTTTGATCAGCTACTGCAAATGACTTGAGCATTCTCTGCTGGGATTCAAATTCAGCCAAGTGAAAGCTTGCTTTTCTTGTGGTTTTACTGAGGAATTTGGGAAAATTGCGCATTCTCTCTGCACAATCTATGTGGGGGTGCTGCTAATCTTGGCATGTTGTTGAGACAATTTGCATCTGAATTTGCATTTGAAACACACAGAAGAAAATCCTGCTGAAAGCTTGCCTAAATAAAAGTACAGGAGAACGATAAGATACTCAAAATAACTGAAGACCCCATATTGTCTCATTTTAAGATAACTTCAATTATGTAATATTTTTGCAAAACATTGAAAAAAATTATATATCTATACATCTGCACATATATACACATAGATTCTATATTATGTTTTGTTATGTACTCAGGTGCTTATATAAATATATAACATAGACATAAACCCTTATACAAATTCTTCTTGCTTTTTAATATTGTTCTAACATTTCTTTGTTTCCATGTGCAAATATTATCTCATGTAACATCCCTTATACCACAGTCTAGCCTGCAAGATAAATACTTGCTACCTGACAGATGTGTTGGGAGACTTTCATAGTCATTCCAGTGGCAATGTTAAAACTTTCAGTCCTTCATGGGAAATGAATTTGTGATGAACTTCTTAATGAGAGTGACATATAATCATTTGATATCCAAAATACTGTGAAAATGCTTAGTTTTTTTATTTATTTATCTGTTAAATCACAAATATTATAGAAGTGTACAGTAAAGTAATTACTTTTCCTATAAGGACCTTATTTCTTGGATTCTTAACTTGTGTTTCTCTAAATTAGTAATCAGGCTATTACATTGATGCAGGATTTTTTATCTGCTTTGCTTACAAGAAACACAGCAAAGCTATCAAATCTGTGTGATATATTAATAAACTGATACACATTATAAGGCAAAGCACCAAACAGAATCTTCCGGGAGAATGAGAGTTTTTTTACTGTATCTTTTTCTTGTAATTTGATTTCAGGATAAAGTGATTTAGAAGCACTGTGGCAGGGTATTACAGTTAAAAGGCTGTAGAAATAATGCGGGAGACAGAATATAGGCATAACACAGCACGATCACATAGCAACCAAGCCAGAACTATGATTTCATAAAGCCGAACATAATGCAAAGAAAGAACACATGAAGCATATTATGCAAAATACTAATGTTAGAGATAATTACACACGAGAATAAAATAAGATACATCTTCAAAAATTTTAAAAGGAAAAAATACTGAACCCAGATGACACAAAATGAATACGGAAAAGAGCAGAAGTAACCCTGGACACAAGAAAATTTATCTTAATGTCTTTCTTCCTCATCCAAAATACTAAGTGGATGTGTCCTTAGCATTGTCAGTTAAAGCCCAAAGCATTTCTCATTCCGTGTGTCTGGAGAGCACATATGATTCACTCTGTAATAACCAAAGAAAAATATCCCAATACAAAGAGTCAGACATGTTAGTGATTAGAAACAGGCAATGTGTGCATCCTTCCTGTCTCTGGTCATGGACTCAGAGACTCTGGCATCCTTATTTAAAATACATTTGTCCTAAGTGCTGTATTTTCTGCTGCTGATGTACAATCTTCATTAAATTAGTTTATAGATTGGCTTATTTATACTTTACGAGAAGCTTGACTTTTTGCCACTTACACTTGTTTGCAAGCTGATCTTCCACATCCTGACTGTGCTAGGAACTTCAGAATAGATGTTCTCTACAGAGCAAGAGAGAAACATTCCTAGCTCTGGATATGTACTCTATCCCTATTCATATGTACCTATTTGACCTGCTGCTTTGCAATTTAATTCCCAGAACTACTGTGTCTGGACAGTGGTGATTCCCAGAAACATATTTCAAGGCAAGGCAAATCAATGATTTGATGGCTGAAATCTAATTTCTAGTAGTTGAGTGTAGTATAGGACCAGAGCCATATGTCTGAGAATGATAATGCAATACAAAAAAAAAAAAAAAAAAGAAAATGGGGACACACACACAGATAGATGGGCAGGACCTAGTAGCATAAAATCAAACATGAATTCCACTTTCCAGATTTAAAACTTCCTTATCTAGAGTCTGCATTTTGAATCCCACTTATTCTAATAAAAGATTTCTAAAATGTTTTTTCAGCTATTATACTCATCAGTTTCAATCTTAAAACCTAGATAGACATAATTTAAATCTATCAGAACATTATTTCTTTTCTGAACTATCTTAAAAATTCACATTTGCAATCATTCTGTGCCATCATGTATTGTCAAAAAAGCTGTTTTATGTTAACAGGGTATTAGTCTCACAAGACATTTTCTAACATTGTGGAAATTATGTATGTTTAATCAAAAAAATTATCTGTGACTAACATTTATAAAAGCATTTTTTCCTCCCCCAAAATGAAACAAATCTCTCTTTACCCCAAAATACTCCTGTTCTGGCAGGAAAATGGATACTTCAACCATCCAATTTAAGTATAATAAAATTCAGTGTCTCAAATCATTAAAACAAATGAATTGAATAAACTTCGCATTTTGTTTTCAAATTGATCTGTGAATAAACTTGCACAGTACTGATTTTAAACAAAGGTGCTATTTATTGAAAAGCAATTCTAGTGATTCAGAATTTTTCCAGGATCAGTACACATCTTAAAAGGGATAACTAGGATCTTGAAAAGCATTCAATAACCTGGGCACATTTTACATCATTACAATTATGTCTTTGTTCAGGTTTATCACACTCTCCATTTCACAATAACTATTGATCTCCTGTCTTCATTAACATCATACAATAGTTTTTATTTTGGAAACACGTTCAGCATCTTTATGACAGAAAGTACCATAACAGCATGATTAAAAATTAGCTTTTTTATTATATTAAATCAAATAAAATCTTCAGGTTTTGAAATATAATTCAGCTGTATCATTGGGGAATCACTCCTAGAATCTGTGTTCCCAAGCAACTCTGGAACTCTCTTTAGCTTTTTTCCTAGGGATATTTTTCACTGTTATGCAGTTTATGACATTTCTAGAAATTGAATTTTCTGCATTTTTGTTTTTTGTCTCAGTTTTATCTTCAAAATATGCTGCTAGGAGAACCACTGCATAGTGACAGTTCACTGTGTCTAGAAATCTCACCAGCTTTTTTCAGTAAGGAGTAGCTTCAGATGACACATAGTTTAGGACAATAGTGATACCTTGACATGACCAGGCAAATATTTGTGAAATGTTTGTGTGGGGAGTGTGTGAGGGGTGAAGAATAAGCTTTTACCTGTTTTTGTCATTAATGACCTAAAGAACGTGGCAATGGGAAGTATCCACCAAAGAATAAGCAGAAGCTGTTGCATTTCAGATACTAAATAGTGTACAAGGAATTATTACCATTTACTATTATACTGGAATATGCCAATAATACCAAAAATTCTGTAATGGAGTGAGAAAAATTTGGAATCAACACCCAAAAAGGAAGTAAACTATTCAAGCATTCTATAGGAAACATGCCATTATTATCCTGACTGATTTGTAGAAAAAAAAATAATCCTTTCCATTAAACCTTTGGGCATAGTCGAAAATTAGAAGATCAACAAAACAAGTGTTTGAGCATTCAGGAAAGAAACTGCTCTTCATGCAGTAGTACCAAGGAAATTGTTCTTTCCAGAAGATTTATCTCCATGTCACCCTTACAAAGCCCTGTACAGATGTTACAGAAACCATCCTTTAAACAGTTATTACAAAGAAGGGAGACTAGAAGAAGAAAGACGGTTATGACAGGAATACCTCATATTCACAATTGCTACTACTATTCATAGTAGGTATTAAGTAATGATCCTATTACTACTATTTGTAAAAGGGTGGCACCCAGAGAATCAAATATTAGGGCCCAATTGTTCTACAGAATGTCCAAAAGATCAGTTCAAAACACATCCCAAAGGAGTAAAAAGTCAATCAAAAGGCAGAAGCAGCAGCAAAGACTTAAAATAACTGATCTCCTGCATGACTTCAGGCAAATAGGCCATTCAGGGCTAGAAGGTGGTCTTCATGAGGTTCTGTTTAGCAGGTTGTGCAATGGCCACTGTGCTACTCAGGTTTAGAGATATCATTAAAAGTTCTCCATGACTAAATGTTTCTTCAGTTTCCTGAACTAAGAAAATAATTTAGAGTCTTCCTAAATTTCTTTTTTTCTTACTGGTGAAAGGAGAGGTGTGAGAACAACAAACAGTGGATAATAAATTGAATAACTAAGATATTTGGATGGTGACTAGAATATTTTGCTTGGCCAGACCCAAAATATTTTATTTCACTAGTTGAAGTGCTGACATAGCTGTAAAAATTGAGTAAATGAATTCCAAAATTATATTTCCTTTTAAATTCAACACTTAAACATTTTAATTTGGAAGGTGTTTAAATGACATTAGTTTGCAGATGGTATTATTTTGCAGGAGTCAATGGAAAAAGGAATTTTATTAACTTGATACATCATTATTAATTTATTTATTTTCCCCAACATTTTTTTAGTTAAAGGAAGTATCACAGCCACTATCTCATCTTTCCCTTTGTACATTTTTTATTTGTGGTGTATTTGTCTCAGAATACTGGAACTTAAACTAATGAATAATCAAATCAGGCTATATCAGTTTCCTAATTTTGTTTTTATTTTGTAATATTGATCTGAAAGGACAGTGTGGGGAAAAAAAAACAAAAGGACAATAAGGGGTCTTATATTGACATTGTTGTAAGAGCTTCTATTCCACCATTACAGAGGTCATTTCTGGCAGTGCTTTTGCCTATTACCAATGCTGCACTGTGTGAAACATATGCTGTAAAATTCCAGCCATCCACTAATATGTTAACCTTTCTCTAAGATACTATATCACAAGAACATTATGTATTAATTCTGTACTTCTACCTTCTCAGGTTCTTCACAGTCAGTATATGAATACTGAAACTGTTTTGATAAAACACTGCACTTTTACTGTCCCATTGAAATATGCTTATTAAAACAATGTCCTTATTGCTATATTGAACCATAAAATTCTAGTTGTCATATGACACTATTTAATTAGATTTGACATATTAAAGAAAAATAAATACACCTGTGCACTGTTCTAGATATTTTGACAGAATTCATTCATAATACATTAAATCAGAACATACAAAATAATAATTTCAAACAGGAACTCAAACATTTCAGAAACTCGTTTACTGAATATTTAAATGAATGATAGTATAAACAAGTACTTACTTTTATACCTGAGACATCTACAGGACTATTTTAACCTATTTATCCTAAGTGTAACAACATGTCAGTTTAACAAGAATGATAAGAGAGAGTACAGTATAACTGGAAATCTTTTTCTTCACTCTGTTTTACACTTAGCAGATCCTTTAATAGCATACACATGTGCTTAGTTATTAATATGCTTAGCTAAAGTAATTGTATTTGAAATTACTATTTCTGGTCCAGAGTTTTCTTAATAGTGATCTGGCTACTCTTAAAAATCCCATAAAAACAAAGAAAAACAATATTTATTCACTTTGAATCTTACTCATCATTAATCTAGAAATACAAATACATGTACCTTTAAATTCACATTTTAAACATTCAAAAAGACCGATTAATAATCATACAGCTGCTATATGTCATTGTCTTCCATTATATTCAATGTTTTGAAGATATCACTGAACAGACGTACTACATTTGAAATTCCAGGTCTTCAAAAACCTTAGGTAAGTGAACAGTTGCCAATACTTGCTTCCTGGATGACAACATTTGCTATAAAGAAGTTAGTCTTTCATAGTATGAATATGTTAGAAAAGAAGAGCCTTCAACAAGAATAATTATATAGCCAGAGCATCCTCCTGGTATTTTTTTGGATGAACTCTTTCTACCAGATAAACTGATGAGATGAAGACAAAGTTAAATCATAATCAGTGACTTAATACAGAAAAGTTCTAGGGATAATTTTCATTATGTCAGTGTGCCATCTTACACTTCTTTGATCAGGTAATGCTAACGTTCTAGATCTTGCTATTTAATTCAGCTGCCCTTTGTCCTGCCACAACCCATTACCAATGCCATTTGTACTGCAACCCCATAGAAATGTCTTTGGTCTCCCTTGAGTAGCCATTCACAACCTTTGATTTCACACTCTATCAGCTTTAGATCAGATGTATTTCCCTGAGTATGGGACTGCCTTTTTGATAGATAACTCCTGCCTTGGAAAGCCTTCGTTCCTGAATCAAATCCTGACAGCTGGGCTAGGGCCAGTTCTTTTTTTGCTGTATACGTTACTGGAAGAAATTCAGGGTCACTTGTCAAACTACTGTTCCTTAGGGTAAAATAGTGGCTGACCACCAGCTTTCTTCTGTAAATGGATTGTTTAAAGCCATTTAATAGTGATGTTAGGGAGAATGCACTGAACAGATGGGTTGGATGTTTGTGCTAGAGTAAAACTGAAGACAGAGTAAAAAAAGAAATAGCAAAACCAAAGAGCTTTTTTCCATTAGATAAAATGTGACTCTCTATATAAACATATACATAAATGTTTGTCAAAGCACAAGTTATCACGCCCAGTTTTAAGTATCAGCTATTAAAAACCAATGTTGTTGCTTGACCTAAAATTTATAAACTTCGCAAACAGATAAACAAAAAGGAAACCAAGCTGAAGGCCTGAATTCAATTTTGAGTCCCTTAACCCGAAAATATATGGGGTAATTGGAGGATGTCTGGTGGAGAGCAAAAAGCATAATCCAGAATCAAGGAAACATGAACTTTACGGGAAGATTAAATGGACTCTAGTTTTTCCGAGAGAGAGCAAAAATCAAGAGGCAACATGATTACAGCCTTCAAATGCATGAAAGTCTTCTGCAAAGAGGAAGGGAACGGTTAAGCTGAAGAACAGATTTCTTGGGAAGTCACTCCTGGTCTGCGATGAAAGTAGCATGTTCTGAAAGGTAACAAGAAGTCCCAGGTCATGCAGAAGGGAGAAGTGAAACACATTGCACAAGCACAGTGGCAGACCTTGGTCTGCAGTGTAGTGGGACTGCTTGCTGCGGTTCCTAATAGGAAGCAATATAGACAAGTTGGTGTGATCCACAGATGTATCATTATGTATCAGCCATGCGATTCCTGCTGTCTCAGAATAAAAAAATAATCAGTCATGATGGGAAAATACCCAAGAGAGGTGGTATCCACTATGCAGCAGGCATGAGAAAAGGCAAGTAAAAGAAAAAGGGTTATGCATTTCCCAAACCTTGTCACTGGACCATTGGTAACAAAGTACAGGCAAATGTTTGTTAGCAACAACACTTCTGTAGCTAATCCTGTCTTTGAGCAGGGAATAGATAAACTTTGGAGGACCCTGCCATGATTGTGACTTAGTGATCGTCAGGTCTCATAAAAAAGAGGAGATTCAGAAGCATGAGGTTCAAAAGCACATCTTTATGTGACACATTAATCAGATAGAATATGAATAGAGAGTATAAGAGATCAAAATGAAAAGTGTATGGGTGCTGAAGGTCCTTACTCATAGCACCTTAGACCCCCCTTGACATCTGGAACACAACTGTCTCTGCAGCAGTTTTATTTTTGATGCCTCAGTCCACTAATTTGAATTCTGACCCTTACCAAAGGGATGAAGGAATGAACCAGAGCTCAGAAGTTAATGCTCCAAGAAAGCTGGTTAATCCTTCACAGATAAGAATTGCACTTATGGTGCACCTGTTAGCATGACCTCTAAAACATCCATATTCTTGATTCCTACACAAATTTAGGAATAATTTTATACTGTCAACAAACCTTATTGTTTGAGTTCATTTAATGCGATATTTTTTTCTTCTTGTATTCAAAACACAGATTACAGTCTGATTTGACTTCCAGATATTACTAATGGTGTAGTAGTTACTGCAATGGTGACCCTAATATGGTTTTCAGTAAATTAGGAATATATATCTAATGCAGGTCTTGGAATTACTTTGTTTCTCACAAATTTGCCTTGTATTGGATCTGGTTGGGATGGACTTAACATTCCCCATAGCAGACCTCATACTACCGTCATGGGTATTAGTAGCTAGAACAGTGTTGATAACACCCCAATGTTTTGGCTGCTTCTGAGCAGTGCTCACAAGCATCAAGGATGAATCTCCAAACCCCACCCCCGAAAAAAAGGCTGGGGTTGGGCAAGAGCTTTGGAGGAGACATAGCCAGGAGACAGCTGACCCAAATTGATCAAAGGGATATTCTATGCCATATGATGTGCTCAGCCAAAAAAAAAGTAAGAAAAAGAAGGAGAAGGGGGGACATTTGTCATTAAGGTGTTTATCTTCTGAAGCAACCGCTCTGCATACCAAAGCCCTACTTCCTAGAAAGAGGCTGGATATCACTTGCTTTGGGAAGTAGGGAATAAATCTTTTTGTTTTCCTTTGCTTCTGTGCACAGCCTTTGCTTTATTTTATTAAACTGCCTTTAATCTCAACCCACGAGTTTTTCATCATATTCTCTCCCACTGTCCTGCTGAGGAGGAAGAGTGAGAGAGTGGTTTGGTAAGTACCTGACAGCCAGCTAACATCAACCCACCACAGTCATTTTTGTCACTCAATGTGGAGTTTTCAAGGAATTTGAGGTAAGGATAGGAATTGGGAGAAGTAAGAGACAAAACATGGACTGAACATTGTGGGGAATTTGTGGTGTTGTAATTGTGGTGATGGGATGGCAGATGGAGTATGCATAAATTGTCTACCTTTGTCGTTGCTGTGATGATGTTATTTTGATTTTGGTGTGGGGAATTCTTTTGTTGATGTCAAGTGAAGTTGGTGAAGATTGTAGATTGTGCAATAAATGTATATTTTAATACACATTTTTAATATACATTTTTAAAATATTTTTTAAAATGTTTTTATAGTACAGTATTCCCATGAAAATGAAATACACTAAATTAGTTTCTAATAAAAATTTTAGATAATAGGTGATTCTATCTATTAAAATTGATGCAAAAGAATCTAATCAGAGGATCTCTGCTCAGATATCGATCACAAGCAATGCCAACCATATTACTACTGTTGTTAAATATGGAGAGGTGTTGTAGATAGGAGCTTTGGGATTCCTCTGGACAGACTGAAGGTAAATGATCTTGTACTGAAAACTAACTTGAGACAACATTTTTTAATTATTTATTTAAGAATTATTTTTGTATTACATAGTGTGAACCAGCCAGCCTCACCTTGTGTTCACCAAGCACCAACGGTATTAAAAATGCATAGTCTGACATGATAATTAATGTTAAAAAATAGCTTTTCCCATGTCTGTAAGGAAAACGTAGCAAAATTAAATTGATTTGGTTTAGACTATCACATTTCTTAAAAAAAATGTGATTTGTTTGTGCATATTTATTTGGTTTATCCTATTTTATGTTTAAAAGGTCACATTGATTAAATTAATAAAGTCTTTATAATAAATAAAAAAAATTACCATTCTAACTTAATATCACTTTATATATGTAATATACAGTTAAAAATAATTCAAAACAGGAAAATTCCTAAAGGGGGTCTATTTTACTAGACTTATCCCATTGTTTCAAATCTCTGTAACAGAAATTGCATACTGCAACAGAAAAAATCAGACTATATTTCTGCCTTGTTCCTTATCTAGAGTTGTACTGATATTAACAGTGTAACTCTGTATTCAGATGGGGCAGAAATTTCTTTGTTTGAATAATGGATGATTTTCCTTTCTTTTAAACTAATTTAGAATCTCACGTGTTCTCAAACATTGCAATATGATCCTCGGATCAATAGTATACTTTCCTGTATTTATCATTGCAAACCTTTTAAAGATACAAACAGTTCACAAGATAAATAAACATCACAGTTAACCCCTTAATACTCTTCTTTTTCATACTTTCTGGTCATAAAACTCTATGTGTATTTTTACAGCAAAGTCAGCTACTATTAAATTTTTCTTTGAAATACTTCTATGTAGTTTCTCTGCCTCTTCATAAAAATTTGCAAAATTATTACTCTATAAAATCACTCCTAAAAAATCTGATATTTAGATTGAATTTTTTCTTCTGTGAGGATAATTTCCAGTATAGGTACATATAGGGATTCTAAAAAGTCCTTTAAAAACGATAAAAGGCTCCCTTGTATTTGTATTATCTTCGGATGAAAGCTAGAGTCTTTAGAGAGCAAAAGTGAGATTGGGTGTTTCAGTCTTTATCCTCACTTCAGTACAGTCAATATGTTTTCCAGGTGAAGGACCAAACTAGCGGCATGAACTCTGACTTTTAATGGACAAAGTTCATTACAGGTTAGGTTTTAAAGCCTGTCTTGGAAAGTTGATGCTTTATACAGCCTTCTGAGCTCCTGTTTGATCATCACTTGAATAGACTTACGGAGAGTCTCTTGAGTTCACAAGATTTGTCATTCTATGACATTTTTTCTTTGCTGTTAAGATCCTTCTTATTTTTCTTCAAAAGACTTAAGAAGTAGTAAAAAATGTTGACAATATTAATGCTAAGATATATACTGAATTCTTCTGACTTTGGTGTGGGGGTTTCCCTTACACTTATCTAAGAGTACACAGAGAAGTGACAGATATTAGCAAAAAAGTTTACAAATTGTGAAGATGAAATAGCTTACGGTTGAAATAATTATTTTTTTTTAAAACTAATACTGATGAAATACATCACTCACTGTCTCTTATTCTCCTATTTAAAATGTTTCAACCACCACTCAAAGAGCAGAACTACTGTTGTAGACTTTTCATGCCTACATGCAAAACATAGCTAGTCATTCACAGCCAACCCATCATGGAAAACTATTTATTGAAACTATTCAAGGAATAACTAAACCCAACAATTTTTAAGTGAACACTGTTGTCACTTCACAGTCAGTTTGGTAACAGAGAATGATTATGACAGATATTAACCTTGACTAGCTCTGTTATCAAAATTTTATTCCACTGGAGTTAGTCTCCTGCATCACTCATTTTCATTCACTTAGGAATTCACAGCATTCACTTAGGAAAAGAAAATAAGATATGATATGAAATTTTCCTGAAAGTCAACTGTAATAAACTGTGAGTAACAGTTTATCCTATTATTTCCAAGAGCTCCAATAGCAATGAAATAGCATTTTGTCATCTCACCTGCAGATTATTAGTATAACTGAGTTATACTGTTACTGAGCTTTTGAACCACTCGTTTTATTTCCTAAAACACTTTCCACTAATAGAACTCAAAAATAGATGCAAACCCAAATTTTTGCTCCTAGTCTCAAAACATCCATTTTGTAGGATAGATGGGCAGAAGCCTTCCTTTAGGTCACCCAATTGCTGAAATTAAAACCTGAAAATTAGGTTTAACTTAGAAACTATACCTAAAATTCCCTTAGGTTTTGGTCTATTGACTATTTTATGTATCTGTGTACATGTTTCTTCCAAGAACCAGCCCCAAACCACCAAGACTTCAGACACAAATCTGTATGCTTGGATATTATATCTATGTGCTGATAAGTAACAGGCTAGGATAGGCTTCAAGCCCATAATTTGCAGATAATGGTGTTTGACCAGTGTCACTGAGCTCCTAGTATAATTTTCAAAACTTTTCCTAATAATGGTATAGAGAAAGCTGTTTGTCTCAGAGTACTAGGCAAGTTTGTGAGACTGGTATTTGCAGATCTTTTCATTTATATGTTGAAAATTGACAGAGGACCCAACTGTAGAAGTTGCGGAAACATGGCATTCAGTCTGAACCCTAGGCTGCAAAAGCACTTTTAAAAAGTTCAGCGCTAACTGGTAAGAAATGCTAAATATAGTGGTCTCTTTGGTCTTTAGGTCACCTCCAGACCTGTAGTACCTAGACTCAAGGGAATGTCTGTCCATTTAGCCCATTTAGGAGGTAAATCTTTTTTCTTTTCTCTTTCTTTCTTTTTTTTTTTTTTTTTGGTGTTGTTGAATGGGGTTTTCTTTTAAGAGACCCTGTGGTTCCTGAAGGACTTTATCTGAAAAATTGGGTCAGGTAGAGCAGGTGTGTCTGTCTCAGTGCTCTATCAGTGCCCAACAGTTATCTTTTCATGTGTGAGTGTTTATTATCCAACACAGAAACAGTCTTGGAAGAGGAGTGCAGTATTTTTAAGTAAAAAAAGTTAGATGACAGAAGCAGGATTCTTCAATTAGAAGACTGACTTCATGAGCTTTGACCTTATGAACTTTGCACAACTTCACCAGAAGAAGGGTTGGCAACAAGCAGCACTGTCTACCTCTCTTCCTCACTACATATAAATAGTTTCAATTTGTTTAAGGGCATTCCAATTGTAAAGGTGTGGATTTGAGTCTCTAAACTTGAGAAGACAACTCAGCTTGTGTTTCTCACTTCATGGGTGAATATGATACTATAATGCAATTTTGTAGATGGTGTCTAACTGCATGTTTTTATACAGTACTTACAACTTCATAATCTAATTTATCTCAGCTGTGCTCTGGGCACACCTCTTACATGGGTCCCTTAAAGGACACAGATGCTGCTCTTACAGGTTTCTGAGTCTAGCAGTGTCTAGGGAGGATTTAGGTACATATCTGCCTACAATAAGGTGATCTGGGGCAAGACGAGGAAACAACGCTGAAGGTTCCTAGAAATTCTTTATGTACATAACTGAGTGGAGAAACACATTGAGTAGCTCTTCTGCTCTATATTGTGTCTAACTCATTATATAGACCTGGCTCTGGACACTTTTGCTTTTGAAAATTTTGAGAAACAAATCATGATAATAACCTCTTTGCCATTTTTATAGTCAATTAAATCATGCATTAATTTAAAACTATCAGCAGTACTAAGGGCTGAGCTGTCTCCTAACTTGAGCCTCACCTAAAATTTTGTGAGAATTTGAACACAGTTATATTTATCAGCCAAAATGACTGACTCCTGGAAGTCTGCTCACTGGAGGCTTTTTCTGACACTGAGAAGTGGCATATCTTATCAAATCAGCTGTGATGTGGATGTGGGAAGAAACAAGGAACTCCACAGCAGTAGTGTTCCTACTGCCTTACATGACAAGGATTCTGCATGCCACATTGTACCCAGCTAACAAAGGTCAGGGAGAAACTAAAGTTCCCTTAACTCTCTGATAAACTTGTTCTCCCCATCCTGCAGCAGCTGGTTGGGATGCAAATGGAAGAGAAGAGAGATGTAGGGATGTGTATGAAGGTAAATAAAAGTCTGGATAAACACCCAAATAGGTAAAAAATACAGAGTTTGGAAAGACAGTAAAAAAAATTTATATTAACTACCTTGAGCAGGTAGTCTGTGGTGAGTTTGATAGCTCAAAAGGAGATTACAGCTTGCACTTAATTAAAGTGTTTTTTAGGTGGATGAAGAAAATTAAATTTTTGCAGATAATAAAGAAATGGGGAAAAACTTACTCTGACTCACCTCATCGGAAGAAGAATGTTCCTTTAGAGATGCTTAAATGCCACTTACTAGAAGAAGTATAAAGTCCTTCTGTCTGCCAGTGTTTAATGATAAGCTCAGGGGAGCTCTCCTCTTGTCCAAATAACAAGGCCCAGAAAGGCTTTTCTATATCACTTTGTAAAACTAGTAATGTGTTACACAAACTTTGACATAACTACTTGGCTCAATGTAACATGTTTTAATTTAAGGGGGTTATTTTGTTTCTTTGTTTTATGAAGATGATGGGGGGGGGAAGGAAGAGTAAAGAAAAACAAAACTTAGTAATAAATATCTAGCACTTTATGGAACAGGTTACTGATGTTGTCTGAAAAAAAAGATGAGATCATCAATAAGTTTAGGGTTCAGATGAACACCAAAGGTCTTATCCAGTCAAATAAAATTTCTCATATGAAAAATTCGATTGGAAATCTCACACCCTTTCTTGCAGGGTTTTGTAGCAATTGTGTTTATATGCCCAGTTGCAATTAGAGTACTGAAAGAATAAATCTCACAAAGGTCTGTAAAATTCTACTTGCCCAGCCACCTGAGGCAAATAAAGAATTAATGAGCACAAGTAATATAAGATAATTAGGAGTTTGCTTTCTTTTTTATTGTTAGTATCTCCGTAGTACAGGGCAAACAAGAAAAATTTCAGTTCACACTGCTCTGTTTTCATAAACTTACAAAAATACTCACTCAGTACTTCAGCACTTCCAGGATCTGAAGTTTTAGCTTGTGCTAAGCTACCTGACAGTGTTTGGGAACAAAAAAGATAAATATTTAAATACTGTTCACATATTATAATGTTGCTTAAACCGATAAAGAAGAATTCTCAGATACAAAAAACTGAGTGAGAGTGCAATTGCTAAGTGATTGTGTGACTTGTGTTACTAGACTTCACATGTCACCTCACCCAAGTTTGTCCCAAGCTAATCCCCTGTGGTGACCCATCCTATCTTCTTCTTTCTACTCTGTCTCCATGTGGAGGGCAGCCTCTACTCCATCCCCAAAGTCAAAGGCTCTTGCTCTTCTGCCTTCTATTCTAGTCGTGAGAGAGGGTGAAGACTGCAGGTCCCCCGGAAGCACAGAGGCTGAGGATTTATGTGGTTCAGTAACATCTAAACATCTGTATCTGAGAAGGAGAGGCAGCACCAAAAGTCTAGGTACTACTAATTCCCCAGCCTGATAAGGCAAGATAATGGGATTTTCTCTGGAAACAAAGTGTAATGAGAAAACATTGTAGTCTGACGAAATCTATGGGTTTGGTGGGTTTGTGTGACGTAGCAGTGCAAAAGCACCTCTTTCAACCTTTCCTGAAGCCAAGTGCACCACAGGATGAATTGCACTCATGAGAAAGCTCAGTGTGTGTCCAACAGTGCTGTACCATTTAGAACTACAGCAAAGGCAAATCAATTCATTGGAAGTGTAGCTGCTGATACCTTTCACTAGTAATGTCTAGAGGAACCTCATACTTGAGCTCTGCTCAAGATCTTTTCTTCTGCTGAAGGATGTGTTTACATAAGGCAACTGGATGACAAGGGAGACTATTTAAAAAAAAAAAAAGAAAAGAAAAAAGATACCACAGATGATCTACTGGTAGGAAGTGTTCCCATCTCCCCTCTCACAGTCTTTTTCTAATAAAAAGATAATTATAATTATCATATGTTTTATCGTATTTTTCAGAAACTGCTAATTTTTAAACTAATTGTAGCCTAGACTTTTTTTTTTTACTCAGTCTTTTTAATCAATGATTTTGATAAAAAGGCAACAATGTTGATATTGCAATTAACTGTCACTGCTAATGTCATTCTGAAGAAGAGATGACGAACAAAAAGTCTTCCTGTGTATTCATATTTTGTGGGTATAACCAATGTTAAATAAGCAGTATCTGAAAAGAAGGGTTCACCAAAAAGATGGGATTTTGCAGCATCTGCATTTCTGGTAGAATTGAATTAATCAACACTTCTGATTAATTGAAGTTCAATTTCAGTTAACAGATTCCAAAACTTGGAATTTAATGTAAAGTAGATTCATTCTCAGGGTAATCTGAATTAATAATTCTGGTCTTCATACCATGGTACTGTAAAAATAAAAAGGATGTTCTTAAAGAAAAAAAAAAAGTAAAAAACTTTTTCATCAATTTATAAGAAGAACAGTTTCCCTGTCAATAAGCTCATTCCTGAACAGCAAAACTAGACCCATCAGGAGGCTGGTTGGCACACAGGGTATTAAAGATAAGAAAATGCATTGGTCATTTCAAAACACAGAATTGTTGAAGGAACTCAAATGCTCAAATTCAAAGAAGGTGGGGAGTAGCAAAGAAAAAATATAGCAGGAAAACAAAACAAAACCTGCGGTCAAACTGGAGGTTAGAATGGCAGATTAAACATCACAGAGTCCTGTCTAAGGGCTAGTTCAGAAAGATGTGTTATGGGAAGAGGTGTTTTTTGCTCACCAGTACAAACTGAAGGGTGAAAGATGGCCTGCATTTAACAGTGGTGTGCTTATGGTTTTAACTGCTGTCTGTGTATCTGAACTGGCTTTAATCTACTTATTGTGGAGAAAAAAATATGTGGTAGATTTGCAACCAAATTTGATGTAGCTTTCTCACGTAGGTGAGCTCTCAGTGCAGATCTCTAAATTTGACCTGCAACAATTTGCGGTAGGGTTGATTTTATGCAGAATCTACTGGATATGACATATCTGCTTATCTGTTTCTCTTTCTCCCTGCCATTTTTGTACTAAATCTCTTTCCTATTTTTTCATGAAAAGCAGTTCTTTTTTCAAACTATTCAGTGTTTTCTATAAATTAATGCTGCTGTCCTGCAGCCTATTTCCTGTAATACACTTTTCCCCCCCTGCTGCTTAGAAATCCTTTTTAAAGGCTTTATTTTAAAATACAAAGGATATACAATTATGTAAGATATTAAAGGAAGTCTTGTACATACAGAAAATGAAAACTGCAATGATCAACTCTAGCCTTTCACATCCAAGAGCAGAACATTCCCCACAGTGCTTAATGTTTCACAGTAAATTCCAGATTTAGTACACCTTTTTTTTCTACTGTTTCTAAAACATTAGACATTTTTTAGGTTCCATAGCTCTTTTTCTTTTTTTTTCCTTTTCTGACTTTGTACACGTGCTAAAATTCAGGAAGAGATTGGAAATGGTCACTGACAATTGCTGCATGGCAAGAGGGAATCAACTTAGAAATTTAACAAGAGCAAGTGCTGGATTCTCCATCTGGGACAAGGTAATTCTGGTTATATGTACAAATTGAGGGATGAGAGGCTGGAGAACAACTCCACGGAAACAGATCTGGGGGTCTGGGTTAATGGCAAGTTGAATATGAGTCAACAGTGTGCCCTGGCAGCCAAACAGGCCAAGGGTGGCCTGGCGTGCATCAAGCACAGCATAGCTAGCCAGTCGAGGGAGGTGATCATCCCACTCTATGCTGCACTGGTGTGGCCCCACCTCGAGTACTGTGTGCAGTTTTGGGTGCCTCAGTACAAGAAGGACACCAAACTATTAGACTGAGTCCAGAGAAAGGCGACCAAGATGGTGAAAGGTTTTGAGGGCAAGACTTACGAGGTGCGACTGATGTCACTTAGTTTGTTCAGTTAGGAGAAGAGGAGGCTGAGGGGTGACTCCCAGTCTACAACTTCCTCAAAGAGGACAGTGAAGGGGGAGGTGCTGATCTCCTGTCTTTGGTGACCAGTGACAGGACAGGAGGAAATGGAATGAAGCTGCATCAGGGGAAGTTCAGATTGCACATTAGGAAAAGGCTCTTCACTGAGACTGTGATCTGTCACTGGAACAGTCTCCCCAGGAAAGTGGCCATGGAATCAAACCTGCCAGAGTTCAAAGAGGATCTGGATGCCACTCTTAGTCATACGGTTTAGTCTTAGGTAGCCCTGGGAGGAGCAGAGAGTTGGACTTGATGATCCTTATGGATCCCTTTCAACTTGAGATATTCTATGACTCTATGATTCTAAGATTCTACGAACTGCTTATCTTCACATGGGTTTACCAGTATGTAGTATTGCACAGGCTGTTTGGAATAGTAAATGAGGAAGGTTCTGAAACCTTTATATTGCCTTACCTAACTAGTGTGGGAGGTTTTATTCTTGTCTAGGAGGTTTTATTCTCGTCTAGGTGTCATTGCCTGATGTTTTTGGTGGCTACTCCTCTCAGGCACCACAGCCATGACACTGGAGTGTTGTAGAAGGAGATCTTCATCTTGAATTAATGGTTTCAACATCCTGGATATCAAATCCTGATGAGTTCAGTTTCACGTTTTCATTGTGGTTTTGTTTTTAATTACTTTGCCTTTTGAATTATTGTAAAAAATGAGTATTGCGAACTGTACCATTCTTCTGTTAATAAAGTAAATTACAATGTTTCTTTCATTCCTAATAACAATTTCAGTAAATATTTTTTGTCAGCACTCCCAGTTTAAAATTTTTTGTTGTGAAATTGATGAGTCTTCTTAAACCTTTCAATCTCAATTTTATATCTTTATTAAAGAAGAATACCATAATTAATTGTTTTGCCTGATAAGTAAAAAAAGGTGGGCGGAATGAATACTAAATTCAACATATTCAGTGAAAGTATGAATAAGTCATTTAAATATTTTCTGTGCTTCATTTGTAATAATTGAAGTGTTTATTATGATTCTTCTAGTCAACAGCTTTCAAAAGCACCTGAATTACCCTTAATTATGGTTATTAATTAAAAAAAAATATAGCTTTACTTCATAAAGTTTGTAGTTATTCTCCTAAGCTACCTATTTTTCTTAGCAACATTTTATCTTCTTTCTAAACTACTTCCCAATTTAGCAGTTTCTTTACTCAATATGTAATACTTCTTCCCAAATTAAAAATCATATTTTATTATTTGATAATATGTAGCAAGTATTTACAGCTATTGAAATGTTTATTGTATGTTAGCAGATACTTCTTTCAATACTTCTTCTTTCATACTTCTTTCAATAACTCTATTGAAGGAACAATTTCTAATTTGTTGCGCTTTGTTAATCTTTTATTTTAGTAGTATGTTTTAAAGTTGAGATTTGTCTCTGAACTTATGAAAATAAAGTCTTTGCAAAATGTGTGCTTTGGAAGGATGAGGAAGCCAGCCTGAGCGCTATGGGAATGTGGGAAGTTTGGCTGAACATACGGTCACGCAGATCACCTTGCATTGCCATGCAGCCGCCTTGTTTTATTGGTTCATGAAGACAGTCACTGCCCCGCTAGAAAACAGCAAGAAATAATTTACCTGTTGATTGAGTAGTTGCAGGAGCACTTTTAAATACTCTTTGAGTAGAGCAAATGAATGTTAAAGATGTCTTATGACTTGAATGCATCTCTGTGATCCAATTTGTTTTATGGCTGTTGCAGACCATTTTATTTTCTACAATGTATTACCTACCTTGGTGTGAAGGGAGAACAGCAACCCTGCTTTTCTGCTGTGTGGGACCATTTCAATATTAGAAGCCAAGCTTTGCGACCATGGGAGCTGCAGGATGAATTTGGTAACATCTACACTGCAGAGCTGTCCTGGATGTGCACACTTGGTACACTCTTAAAACTGCCCAGTCAACAGGTTGCACAGGTAGGCAGAGCCCCGGGTGACTGCTGCCTGAATCATCTGGGGAATCCAACATAATATATCTAGCTACTGGGCAGTTTAGCTCTTTTCCTTTTAACTCAGACCCTGAAAATCATGACTGCATCTGTGGTTTTGGGTTGTTTTTCTCTGGTGCAGATCCAGTATGAGGACTTCTATTTTTTCACCTTTGTGATCTAAGGAACACACGCACATGTTCCTAGTCTGTATGACAAAATTTTAAATCAGTAAAGCATTTCCTGGAATGATCCAAACTCATAATTTTACAAATATCAACATTGTTAATACCTGAAAACATTTTTGCACTACTTCAGCAAAACTCAGATTTCCTTTCTCTGAATTTTCTTGAGTTTCTTCCACTTATCTCTGAATTTCAAGTAACAACTTCTTTCAGAGGCTGCTCCTTGTTTTCACAGGGAACAGACTATAGACCATGTCCACAGGGAAGATGCCAAAAAAATTACAGATTAAAAGCATGGCCATCTCAGAATCTGCATAATGGAGGGAAGGAAAAGTACAAACATTGATAAAAAGGTACTTTTATCCCTTTATTTGTCTTTTCCAGTGTTGGAAATGACTAACGAAGAACAGGACTTGGCTTTTCATGATCAAGCAGATATCATAAAACTACTTTGAGGTAGACAACTAGTGTGGCTATCCTTCAGTCGCTGTATCACACGTATCGCACGTAAAAATGTATTTTTCAGTAACATTGTTCAGTCCATGATAGCCAGTTCTTAACAAGATAAAGACTGTTTTTATTTTAATGAATGTTTGCAGAAGACTATGGTCCTATAAATATGTGAACGTTTTGAACTGTTGCTTGAATCTAAACATATGTTCTTGGAAATTTCTTCTTTTGGAAGTCTTAAACAATTGTTACTCCTGGAATTCAATACAGTAATCCAGTACTGTACAACACAGATCATCAGTTACATCAATACTTCTACTCTATAATTGCTACAATAAATATCCGTTGAGAAATTCACACACATATCTAGAGTGTTTGTAGAACTCTTGAGAGAGCACAACTTAAAATCAGTTCATAAATAAGAAGCTATGCCTGTCTTCAAATAACTTGCTAATAGGAAAGGGACAAAAGTCTTAATTTGTAAGGTTTCAGAGAGGAAATAAAATAGAAGAATACAAAATTCTGCTTGGATATTTGCCTTATAGCCAGCTGGTTTGGTTTCAAATTATTCAGTGCTTTTGTATGAAAATGAGAATAAGTAGAGCTACCAAGAAAAAATAAATATAGCTACCATCTTTCAGTGCTCAAAAAATACTAAAAAAAAAGAATGTATCAAGTTTTATGGGTTTTTTTTTGATCAGAACATTTCTAACCAAAATTGAAAGAAGGCGATTTGTTAGTCAAACTGTGCAGTTAATCAAAATGGAAAGGGAGCAAAAAAAATAGGAGCTACTTATTAGTATTTCCATTTTCCTCTGGCTATTTTTATTTCATGTGCCCAGATTACTTCAGGCACTTGTACTTATCTTGTGCCTCAGTATAATCCTTCAGTGGATTACTGTGAAATGGTAAGCACAGCTCTATATTCACAGTTTCATAAATACATTCAAATACCAAAGGCGCTTTTCATTTAAAGTGGAATGAATATTGTTTCCCACTGGAAGACATTAGATACTCTCTATAGCACACAAAAGTGAGAGGCTGTAGTACCTTTGAAATGGAAAGCACTTTTGTCAATAGATGTATTTGTCTTGTGGAGATATCCTAAAAAGTCTGACACACTGAAACATCTTGAAAATGTATTTCTTTCTGTTAACTATTAAGCAATAAACAGGAGGACCAGGCAGGTAGATCTATATAGGATAGATATATTGAATAGAGTTCATTTTTGCTTGTAGTTATACCAGATATTTATATGGAGAAATTAAATTCTACTGAATTTTATAGTTATTTTAGATTCAGAGTGACTTAGAGTTGAATTTGGCTTAGAGAAGGCATATACGCTCTGCAACTGTAGCGTGGTCTTATACTGGGGTACTGATCAAGATGTGACGCATTAATCATCTTTCATTTTCCTAAAGAATAGTCATGCTCCAGTGGCATCATACTTCTTTAATAACTTTGTTCATCTTGCAGCTGACTGTGCAACACAGGCAACAATTTCATATTGGAGAAGGTCAAGGACAAGAGCACGATAAAAGACCAAATATTGACATATCTATCAAGTATCCATATTTGAAATAAATGCTATGATTAACCAGTAGAGAGACTCTTGCATTCAACTATGTGGTGAGAATCTTTAAGAGACCATTGTTATCATAATCACAATCTGGCATTGTTCATTTTCCTTTTAGTTTTCTTTTGTATGATGTGTTACAGCATCACTCAGAAGGACACTATTAGAAAATCCAATCAGAATTAATTGTTTTCACTTCATTGCCTTCACTGTGGAATAGAGGGAAGAAAATACATAGTAACCTTTGGGAGATATGTGAGATATGGTGACACCATTGCCTGCCGAACTGATGAGGACTGAGGTACCAAGGAACAAATGGACTCATACTACCATTAATCCCTAAAAAATCCCTTTGTGCCTTGGCCAGTATTACTTCTGCAAAGTTTCTTTTTCTTTTTAAAGAACATGAGAGACATGTAATTATATATTTGCAGGTGAAACACTTTGGTTTTATAGGTACTTTTCAGCATTCCTCTAGAATATTAAGACCTCTTACATTAGTATCTGCTTTGTGCAGCTTTTCATCCTGGATGAAAGCTGTGAATTAGTTTACATTGTTCTACCTGAAAATTCTTCATAACTTACTGCATTACTCAGCTGAATGAAATTTTATTTTTTTTTCAGTTCCTTACTGTTTGCATAGCTAAAAATGATCTGCTTTCCATGACACTAATATGTAAATTGTAGATAGATGTGCTTGAAGAGAAACTTACACACTGATGTGTTACACAAACTTACAGAATGCCTTCAAAGTAAGTCTTCAAAATATGAGTACATTTTGATTCTATGATAGCTTGGAGTATTGATAAATAAATTTTAGTTTGAAAACTCAAGCAAGTAAGTTCTAACATGGAAATAATTTTAAAAGAATATTCTTATTCGGAATTAGTGATATTAGTGAAAGTTAAAAGTTAGTGTGATGCTATTTCTGAAGACAGACACCTTTTTTAACTTCTTCAAAGTGTGATATCTGTTTAGATCCCTACCTACACCAATTTTGGGGAGCCAGTTTCAAACTGTCTACCTGAGGATACAACAATTACTTAGGATGGTATTTGCCAACACTCAAGACAGAAATCGGAAAGAAATATGGAGTGTTTGTTGCAAGACTGAATACAACCCCACAAAGAAATTCACTTTCTTCTGTGTCTAGTCTGGCATAGGGTAAGTAAGGGTAGCTATTTCATTGTCAGTGCAATACCCACTGTAGCTGTATTTTGTAGTCCTTTACTTGAGGAATTATTGAAGTAATTTACCATAATGTAACGGTAGATCAATGAATAAGTGTAATGCTTGGTTTTTTAATCACCTTGGGTCTGTAATTTCCATATTGTATTTTAAGTTCTACAATAAGAATAGTTGATCACTCGAAAGTTTCTGTGACACTGGGGTTATACTTTATGTGGCAGGACATTTCATTCCATTCACTGCTTTCATGACATAACTCCTAAAAAACTGAAAATGCCTACGTAGTCTCATAGTTTGAAAAGACAAACTGTATGTGAATTCTTAAGTGTGTCTCCACTAACTACTTCCTGTTCAGCTTGTAAATAGATACTGGCTGTAATCAAAACCAATTAACTTTCATTCCTAAGTCATACACATTGTGAAAATAATAATAATGAAGTTCCTCATTCTACTGTTGTCCAAATAGGATTTCTATTGCACTTAACAAACTGTTAGTAGAGCCAGCAGTTGTTTGCTTCTTGCAGTTTTCCACTATGTCAGTATTGTGAAGTAGTTAATTTGAGTGAGAAATTGTGGTCTGAAAGAGGGAAACTAGGGCTGCATGAAAACTGGAATTGTCACTTTTGGGAAATTCTTTGCCTATCTATAGATATAACTAAACATCTTCAGGCACTAAAATGAAAATTTGTTATATTGAAGTATCTTGAACATTAGGAGGTATTCAAACCTTTTTATTTTTTTTTGCCAAAAATGAAACTACAGTTCATTTTAACTTTTTTTCCTTAAACAAACATGATGAATTGCTCTGACTGCCCACGTCTCTGTTTGCCAGTCTAATGAGTTACAGGCACAAGAAACATGAAAACTCTTATAGCTCCTAAATCTCAGATCCCTTTCTCCTTGATATGGGTGCTTGCTTCAGACAAAGCTTCTTAGTTCCTAAAACGTCTTGTAAATCTAACAGGCAAGAAACTTTGCAGCAGGTACAACTACTTGTTTTGGCATAAAGAAATCCGCATTTTCCAGTGGAAAAGTGTCATGTCAAAAAATTTCTTGGCTGCCTTTAGCAGGTAGTTTGATGCACTACATGTAGCTGACTGACTTGAGAATTCATTTGAAGTATGAGAAAAAATAAAGTGAATTTCCAATAGATGTTGTTCCATGCTGTTACTGTGCAGTTATGCCCATCTACCATATGATGGAAGACTAAAACAGAGATTTTCAGCTCTCAGTTTCCAGTGCTATTTTTGTAGACAAATAAATCTGATATATTTTGTAGAAAGTAACAGAAATAAGAAAGGTACGCAGTTAGAAATTTAATAATCAGCATCTAAACATATATGAACAGAAATTCACTATAAAGAAACAAAGATAATATTCCAGTCACATCATAAATATGGAATCATCTGATTTCCCTAAACTCTTCTTTTGTGCAGTGAATAAAATATTTAAATATTTTCTAATAGAGAATGCTAACTGCTGACACTACAGTGCAGATATTGTAATCTCCAAGTAAGTATTACTGAATATGTGGTTATCATTTTGCTGTCTCCTTGTCTGTCTCTTTCTGGTTTTGTGTATGTCCATGTACTCTTATCTGATTATACTTTGCTTTGCATGTGTATCTCTTTGTTCCCAGAATGTCTCAATGTCATTTTTTTTCTCTCTTCCTGATGCACTTTCTGCATTCTAAATGTCTGAGGCTGCAAGTAAAGAGATCTTGCAGTTTTTACATTGATTTATTTTGTACATCAATGTTGATAGAAAGTTTAAGGGAAAGATAATGTGAAGTCAAAGAAATTAAGACAATAATGGAATCAATAAAAATACTGACAGATTATACTATTAACTGGAAATATAATAAAGAGCTTGCAACTAGAGAAAGATGTAATTATAGTCGCAGATATTTCATCATAAGAAGAGAGAAATATTTTCATAAGGGATTGAAGTACAAAAGGATCTAGAAAATTAAAAGATGGGCAATGTACATTGTAAGGAATTGGAGCTAGAAAAGGGAAGGTAATGCTCTTTGGATGCATCTGAATGCATGAAAGCACTTGCACTCAGCAAGACAGCAAGGACAGAAATGATATTAACAGCTTTGAACTTTATTGCATCTCTGTAAGAATTCCCATGCTATATCAGATCTGGGTATCTTGTCCAAAATTTGCCATACTGCCTCTTCTGAGAAAAGCATATGCACAATAGGCATTGTCTGCATTTTGTCTTAGGTCTTTTCTCAATTATTAGAGTTTTGTCTAAAACCTGAAGCACAGGAGTTAATGTGCGTTCTTCAGGTGTTGCTATTGCCACAGTAATGTTGTAGGAAAAATCTCACACTGTACAATTTATATACATTGAGTTTGGAAAGTTTTGAAAGTTTTTGACCTCGAGAACTGTGGCAATAACTTTCAAAGCCAAACCACACACTGTGCGAAAAGGAGTTTCTTTACAGGTAAAATTTTTCAAATCTCTTTGAACGTTCACTTTTCTTGCATTATGAAAAAGGGGCAGAAGTAGTTTCTGACAACTGGGATATCCTTGATGGCCATGTTCTTTTCCGTGGTTAATGTTGTTAACTTCCTATTTTCTGAACAAATATGTTAGTAAATGTTGCTTTCCTGTAGAACATATTTTGCAGAAAGTACATTTTTCTTCTTGCATTCCTTTTCATTAGTCAAATGAAGTTCATTTTTCTAATGCTTTTAGAGTTGTTGCTTGTTTGTCAGGGTCTACTGCTTCTGAGTAACAGTATTTTGCCCCTTCTTAGCCTTCTTCCATGTCATCTATAAATACAATAAATAATCTGGGATCTTTTATGAAACCTTAAGTTAAGGGTTTGCATTATACCATGACAAAAAGTGAAACGAGATCTACAAAGAGAGTTAAAAGCCATTATAAGTCCAAATGGAAATCACAGTCATACTTTCTGGCACACAAGCCAGATCTGAAACAGCTGTATGGAGCATATACGCTTTTTTTTACTCTATTCTACTGAAATATGATACCAAACAACATCATCTATATCTGATTTTTTCCCTCCTCAGCTTCACCAATTGGTATAATAAAATATATTACTTTTTCCTGAAAAGCTTGTCTTGCTACTGCCCCACTGAGACAGCATGACATATACCTACCTTTTCCATTGGCTTTCCTAGGAATTTTATTAATGCAAGTTATTTACTGATCATTCCATGGCTGCTTAACTTCTTTATTACTTTTTGGAAATTTTAAAGAATCTTTTGGAAACATAAATACATCTCCATCTATGCCCAATTTTTCTTTACCTACCGCTTTTCTGGTTATATGTAGTAATGATCTACATCTTTTCACTAGTCCTTGCCTAAGTATATAAATGCAGTATTCCATTGGACATCAAGACCCATATCACTAATTGCTCTTCAGCTCAGATCTTCATCAAAACCTTAAGAGAAAAAAAGATGAACTTTGTCACGTGCCCTGAAGATTAAAAAAAAAAAAAAACAAAGCACACAAAAAGACCCCAACAAAACAAACAAAAATCCTTCAAATGTGTGTGTGTGGAAATTGAGTATAGTCTTTCCCTGGCTCGGCAAAGAATCTTTTTTCCCCCTAAAAAGCAGAAGATGAAATCATGTTACCATGTTTAAAAGATTATGAAAAGGTATCTTTCAGCATGGGACAAAAAGATCAATAATAGCAAAGAAGTTAATTAAGGCTCTTTGATGTGATAATGTTGAATAAGTACATATTTTTGGAAAGGGAATGTATGAAAAAAAACAATTTGGAAAATATGAAGATATAGGTATTAGGAAAGAGAAGCAAAATAGGTGCTCCCTAGGTGGCAGGACTGAAATATGTTGAAGAATAGAAAGAAAGGCTGTTAAAGCTGAGAACTATACTCATAAGCCAGTAGAATACATACCACAGTTAAGTTACAAAGAAATTGATTGAAATTTAAGATACTAGTCAAAGAAATGGGGGCTTAAAACAATACTAAAATGAAGAACACAAAAAATATGTTTTCCATAAAGATTTATCTACTCTAGAATAAGTTATGATATTTGCATACAATGTTAGTTTGTTTCTTATTGCTTGCGTATTTTCCTTGTAAGGCTGGCTAGGAATGATCAAAGACCAGAGTTGTCATAATTTATTCAACAAAGACTCGTATGTCTAATTAGAGGTCACTGCTTTTGCCTATCACTTCACCTTAGCTGATTGTTTTTCTCATGACTAATTGCATGAATTGAAGATCCTTTTTAATCAGTCAGACAATTTAATGTTTCCCTTTTTCTTAGTAAAGCTATATACCAGTTTTCATGGTTAACTGTCAAAGCTGCATGATCATAGTTCAAATAACTGCATTTAATATGATGCAGACACAAAGCTGACATGACTTTTGGCTAATTGTCTAAGCTGTGGTGGAAAACATCATCCTTATGTTATTATCTTCAGTCCCAGACTTACAAAAAAATCCCACCAATAGAAAGCCCCCACTGAAAGGAAATCACAGTAAGTAATATTAGGCAACATATTGCAGGGGATCTAATAAGGGGGCTGTGTAATTTATATATTTGATTTGGCAATAAAATTAAAATTAAAAAACTGTGGGAAAGACTGATTCTGGCCAACACAACATTAACATTTTTCAGAGATATATTTAATCAGGAAAAATGGTGGGAGTTGTGTAAACATTTCAGTTAATCAGAAATTAAATGCTTTTCCATATTTTAGAGTACCCTGAATCACTTGCAAAATATCATGTGAGAAACAAAGAACTATTTTTAAAAAATATGTGCCTCAGCTGTTAAGGTATACATTAGGTAAGTGAGAATCTAACATCAACTCCCTTGTCTAATCTGATACAGAAATTTGAATTTAATCTCTTTTATTCAAGAAAGTATTCCAAACAAAGAGCAGTGAGATAATCCAGTATAAAGAATTTCTCAATAATCCTACTTCTAGTTGAATGCAGTCCCTAGTGATGAGTGAAAAAGTCTCTTAATGATCTGTAATAATTCAAAACATTTTATTATTGAAATATAAATCTTCTCCTTCTTACATTCTACAATACACATTGCCAAATTAACAGGAAGGACCGCCTCCTTCCCTAAATCACTAAATTGAAAGTCAGTTGATTTGCACTCTGTCCTATAACATCCCTTAAACTTCTTGTAATATGCATTTTCTTTCTCTCCAATAGTTGAAAGAAATAACTTGTACAGGTTGTTTAGACTCTTTGCTAAGTCTGGGTTTGTAGTCTGGGTTTTGGCATCTCCTTTGGGACATTTTAGTCCAGTACACTGTTACATCACCAGATGGCAACTGACCCTAGAAGGCACTTCTTCCTCTTTCAACTGTTGTGATATCTGATCTTAACAGTGGGGGTTTTATGGGGTCACATATTGTTATAATTTACATTACTGTGGATCTGCAACTGGGGTCTGCTGGTGAGAAATGGGGGAAAGGTAACAGATACAGACAATTAATGAAGCAAGAAGCAATATAAGACATGAACTGAAGACGGAGACTTGTAGTGAGATAAGGGAAACATGCATGAAGGAAGAGAACCTGACTAAATGAAATTATTATGTTCAGCTGTATTGCTTTAAATATAGGGTGGGTAGAAGAAAAAATCAAACATTTCCTGTTGCATCTGTACTCAGGCAACAGAGGCCGTAAGTATTCAGCCTCAATTGGCTGCAATACTTGTTTCATTTGCCTTTATAAACGTAATATACTACACTTCTTATTCATGCTTTGGAAATCCTCTTTTCCACTGCCAAGGTAGCCAATATAACCTGTAGAACTATGGGTATGTACAAAAAGGAATGTGATGCCATTTAGTGATTAACATTCATGACATGATGTTATGTGTAAATACTTTCAATAGAAAACCAGTCACAAATCAAGTAAGAAAAATGGGCATTCATTATTTCTTACTGTACGTATAAACTTTATCATTAAACTTTCAAAAGCCTGTAACAGGGACATGCAAACTAGAACCCAGAATGTGTTAATTAAGATATAGAATGGAAAATTTAATTAAAGAACTTCAGGTAGCAAGTGGAAAAAGGAACAAAATCCCCTCAGAGTGCCACATGATACAAAAAAAAATCAATCACAATAAACACACAAGGAATTTTTCTTAGGTCACAGATAGAAGTGAGATGAGGCCATCTTGTGAGAAGGGTCTTAGTTTTCTGTCTATGCATTTGGGAGAGGAAGTGGGGAAGGAGGAGCCAGTAGCCACATTAGACGAGTTAGCTCAGTCTTAAATCAGTAGTGGAAGATGCTGGGGAGCATCTTCCCTGAAAGCTGAGAGATTTTGTGATAGCTGATGAATGTATGGACTAGTTGCCCTCCCATCTCCAGTCATTGGTACCTGCTGAAAAGGCACACTTATCACACCCTGCCTCAAGGCTGCGGCTTGGCAGCAGATACCGCTAGAGAAGGCTTGAGCAAATAAAAATTGTGATTCAAGTGACAGCAGAACCTCCCTCCATGGAATGGTAGTAGGAAAATAATTTCCGGTCTCTAACATGATAGATAATTATTATCTGCAGTTGTCTGAGTACCTTCCTGGGAATAATCTGGTTTGCTGCTCCAGGGAACGTAGCAGAGAAGAGCACTTGACGCCTCAAAGTACACTGTCTCCAGACTCAGCAGGGAGACAGAATCTAACAGCTTAAATATTTCAGGAACAACTTGCTAAACTACCACTTAAGTTTTAAAATAGCATCCTTTCAAAAAAAAACTTTGATGGGAAGGATGATTTGTCTCTCACCTGTAAGACATGGTGGATGGTTCTGGGCAAGAAAACAAATTAATGCATCAAGTTCAATATTATCATACTTAAAAGTATGCCACCTACTTAAAAAACTACTACGAAATATATAGTGATTTTTTAGCTCAGGAAATATAACCTCTAGTAGAACTCCAGCAAACACAAGCATGAGAAATGTTATGATACGCCCCTTTGGAGGGGAGGAGGTGCACAAAACCCCACACTTCCCACTTCCCGCCAGGTACTGTTTGAGACCTTGAAAGCAATAACAGTTTCCCAGATCAACTGCCTTGAGCGAGAATACTTGCATCTGTGGGTGCCCACACAATCTAGGGCACAGGACACAGTTTTGACTGGCATTCACATTTTTAAAGAATATTTGCTTAAATTTAAATCTGAAGCTTCACTGTGTACTTTAAATTACAATATCTAACTCTGATGTAAGGATAAGAAATTTAAAAATAAACATCCCTTTAAAAGCTCTTGATGTAAGTTTTTCGAGAATTAAATTCATGGTTCATAAATTCTCTTTTCTAATTCATTTACTTTTTTTGGCATCCTCTATGAAATTCAGGCCTGTTGTCTCTCAGATGAATGTATTCGTCCCGTATGTCTCCAGAGCCCTAAATATTTTGATGGTTTAGTTGACATCAGTTCATTGCTTTTCATTTAACTTTAAAACTATTCCCTGTAAATATTTAAGTAGCAAAGCCTTAAAAGAAAGAAAGTAGGTGAAAAGAACACACATTTCTTTTCCATATTCAGTATTCAAAGTCACTGTTTTATTTGTGAGTTTTAAATGAAATCAAAAGTAACAAAATTTGCCTTTCTGAAAGATTCAATAGACGAAGGGACCAACAAACAAACATAAATCTTATAGTGCTTTACCTAACTTGTCAGATATCTTCTAAGTCATTTTTAACTGGGCTCTTAAGAAAACACGTAGGATCCAGTATATTGAAACGAAAGTACTTAGGTGTGATAACACACACCTCCATCCCCGTATATGAACCCTGTAAGGAGCGTTAATGATATTCCTCTGTTATTAGACACAGAAAAGATATATAGCACAACTGATGTCATAGCAGAGTTAATTCTGAGATTATAAGGAGCTCTGTCCTACTCAAGATACATTGTACCCATTTTTTGTACAGCTGATAGTCCTCAGAATTATACAGGTGATATTTTACTCATTGCCAATTATTTACATCAGATTGCTCTATGTTAAGTCAGATGATGCTAAGAGCAAATAACTCCCATATAGTCGTATGCCATCCAGTGGCATTCAGATTCTAAATCATTTGGTCATGAGGAAAGTTTTCTGTGCTCCTCCTTTGTATAGTTCTACTAACCACAATTTTCCGATTCTCTCAGAGCTGGTGACTCCATTGTTTTGAAATGTTAGGTCTTACCCATTTTTACAAAGTTCGTGGCTGTATTCCATCCTATCCCTATGAGAAGATTTGAAGTTCAGATCGGTTATGAGGGATTGGTTTTTGAAGTGCTGGAGCGTGTCCAGAGAGCTGCCAGGCTGGTGAGGGGTCTGGAGACCAGGTCATATGAGAAGAGGCTGAGGGAGCTGGGCATGTTTAGCTTGGAGAAGAGGAGGCTGAGGGGAGACATCATTGCCCTCCACAACTACCTGAAAGGAGGTTGGAGAGAGGTGGGTGTTGGCCTCTTCTCCTGGGTGAATAATGACAGAACCAGAGGAAATTGTCTGAAGCCGCGGCAGGGGAGGTTTAGATTAGATATTAGGAAGAATTACTTTACTGAAAGAGTGTTCAGGCACTGGAACAGCCCACCCAGGGAGGTGATTAAGTCACCATCCCTAGAGGTGTTTAAGAAACGTCTAGATGTGGCACTTCAGGGCATGGTCTAGTGGCAGAGATTGTAGGTTGTGTGGTTGGACTCGATGATCTCGAAGGTCCTTTCCAACCATGAAGATTCTATGATTCTATGATTCTATGTTTTAAAGTAGAAACTATTTTCTGGATATATCAGTGCAGCTCACATATACAAACGAGATTTACATGCTCATATATCTGCATACATGTATCTATATATGTATATGCCTGTGAAATCAGTAAGGTTACACATAGGTAGATAACAATAATTTATGAGTAGGAGGAAAAGGAGATTTTATTTGCTTTAAAGAGGTATCTATTAAACTCCTAAAGCTAGTCACATTATGGGCAGACCCACCACTGGCCAAAACTGATCACATTGGTGACAGTGGTGGCACTTCTGCAATAACATATTTAAGAAAGCATAAAACATGCTGTGCAGCAGCTGTGGGAAAGGAGTGAGAACATGTGAAAGAAACACCTCTGCAGACACCACGGTCAGCGGAGAAGGACAGTGAGGATGTGCTCCAGGTGCCAGAGTAGATTCCACTGCAGCCTGTGGAGAAGATCATGGTGATGCAGGTTGTTCCCTTGCAGCCCATGGAGGACTCCATACAGGAGCAGGTGGACATGCCCTGAAGGAAGCTGTGGCCCGTGGAGAGCCTGTGCTGGAGCAGGCACCTGGCAGGAGCTGTGGCCCATGGAGAGGAGTCCACCCAGGAACAGGTTTTATGGCAGGAACTGTGGCCTGTGGGAAAGACATGCAGGAGCAGTCTGTTCCTGAAGGACTTACCCCATGGAAAGAACCCATGCTGGAACAGTTCATGAAGGATTGTTTCCTTTGGGAAGGATCCCACAGTGGAGCAAGGGAAAAGCGTGGGGAAGAAGGAGCAGCAGAGATGATATGTTATGAACCAACTGCAGCCTCCATTTCCCATCCACCTGCGCTGCTCATGGGGAGGAGTTAGAAGCATTATGAGTGCAGTTGAGCCTGGGAAGAAGGAGGGGTGGGGGGAAGGTGTTTTTAGTTTTGTTTTTATTCCTTACTCTCTTACTCTGTTTTTAATAGGCAATAAATTCAATTAATTTCCCTAAGTCAAGCCCATTTTGCCCATGATGTTAATTGGTGGGTGACCTCCGTGTCCTTATCTTGACCCATGAGCTTTTTCATCATATTTTCTCCCTTTGTCATGTTCAGGAGGGGGAGCGATACAGCTGCATGGTGGGCACCAAAGTCAATCCAGCACACCATGTGACACATTCTCTAGACTGCTTTTTCATTAATTCTATACTGTATTGGCTTGGTTTTTGTAGCTAGGCATTCTGTGTTCCATGATGTATGAGAAGTTTATAGTTACAAAGCCAGCTGAGACACATATGTATGTTTTTATAGTACTGGGAGAGAAAGAGCTCCACGTATCTGAGATCCATGTGAGGGGGAGACTTCCAGCATTCAGTCAACTGTCTAGGCAGCCCACGATAATGTTCAAATATGTTGTTCTTCTTCAGTTCCAAGTGATGACAAAGTGAAAGAAATTACATGTTCTCATCATGATACTGCTTCCTTCTGTTAATTTGTGTCTAGTCATGTCTTATGAGTTTTAAATTGCAATGCTAATGTGTTGGTTTTAGCCTTATTTTTTCCCCTTGTATAATTTATAAATATAGCTAAAAAATTAATTGTAAAATAACCTGTCACTATAGCCTCAACACTATTTTAATTTCTTTACTAGGAGAGAATAGGATAGGATAGGATAGGATAGGATAGGATAGGATAGGATAGGATAGGATAGAATGTTTCAGAGTAGGTTTATACTTGTATCTCCTTGCTCTGCCTTAAAGTTATCTAAGTGAAGATTGAAGTTTTACAAAATTTCTTTTCATAAGATAGCATTTCCTGAATATAGTGTGTATATATGGGTGAAATTTTACCTCTTTTTATGTTAAAGTTGTGATATGAAGTACTATGTAATGGAACCTATTAGGGAGAAGATGTTTTCATTTATGTCGGTCTCTTCTCCCAAATAACAAATGGTAGGACAAGGGGACATGGCCTCAAATTGCATCAGGGGAGGATTAGATTGGATATTCAGAAAAATTTCTACACTTAAAGTGTTATCAAACACTGGAACAGGCTGCCCAGGGAAGTGATGGAATCGTCATCCCTGGAGGTATTTAAAAGATGGGTTGACAATGTGCTTAGTGACATGGTTTAGTGATGGTTTTGCCAGAGTTAGGTTGATGGTTGGACTCGATGATCTTAAAGGTCCCTCCCAACCTAGACAATTCTATGATTCTATGATAACGATAATGATCTGAAGATACAGTGGCTCCAGGTGCTGAATTTTTAGAATCTAAAATAATACCTACAATTGCACGGTACAGAAGCAGGTGCAGCAAGATAAGCTGTGTAACCCAAAAGTTGGAGCTGAATGGACTGTCCTTGTACTCATGGTGAGGAAGAAGGCAAGGGCTGTCCATCAGTCAGAATAATGCTAGTTATTGAGGACTAGATTTGCCTGTCAGGATACGACTTTGTGATACTATTACCTCAAGATCTTTGCGAAGTTTTAGGCCAAGCCTTCACCTGCAAGGCTTTTATCCGGAGTTTTATTTGCTTTAAACCTTGTATTGGGTGTCCCTGGCAAAGTCCAAGAAATTAAACTTTCCCATTTTCCCATAAGCCAAGTCTGTTTTGCCAGTGGTGGTGATTGATTAGTGATCTCCCTGTCCTTATCTCTATTCCCAAGCTTTTCTATCTTACTTTGTCCCCCTGGTCTGCTGAAGAGCAAGAGGGCAGCTGGGTGGACATCTGCCAGCCAGCCAAGGTCAGCCCACCATAAACCTGTACTAGTATATCTGGCTGGAAATGTAGGTTAGAGCTCAGGTTTGATTTTTATTCAAATTTTACAACAGGGGTAGTTATTAAATCATTGGTGGGGTCATAATTATCCAGTGTCTTTCCATTGTTCCCCAAAGGAAAACAGGGACCATTTCTTCTTACAAATGACACAAAAGGGTTAGAAAGCACTGTGTGTTTCCTTGGATCAAAAGACACAGGACATGCTAGTAGTCAAATAGAAGGGATGACAAAATCTACAAGGACACACTGATGCTTTTTTTCTGCCAAGTTCGGTGAAGTTTACCTGGCCCAGATTCATGCAGCTATTTCCCTCAGGTTATCAGATACGTGGAGTAACTTTTCACTGAGGAAATACCATTCCTTTTTAAATACACTTTCTCAAATGCATATATCAAGCAAAGTGAGCATTGGAGCATCTTTCTTTTTTTTTCCCCAGAAGTATTTTAGATTAAGTTTCAAAACGCAAAAGGAGTATTTAAAATGATCTGCTTCATCAGAATATGACCTTCAGCAAGAAGCTGTCAACAAGATAGTGAGATAGTCAGAATTATTAACTGGACCCCAGAGACATCAATTGTAAGCAGTTTTGTGAGGCTTGAGAGTTACAGTACACAAATCAGACAGTGGAACCTTTAACTTTGCTAATGATAACCATCACTCTAGACTTATAATCTTCTGGATGGTATTTCAGCTGATTCATCTTTGTTCTGTGACAAAGACATAGATTCCAGTGATTCATTACTGTTACATTCCCATTAGCGGAATATTCACTCACCCTAGGGGCTTGTGTAAATGGCAATCCACTGTAAGAAGAAAGCATTTCAGGTTGTGCCAGATTTTTTTGTAAATACTTTAATTATTTTGAATTCAGATAAATATAAGAAAAAAGGAACTCTCTCATGCCTGTTATTCTCAGTTAAGGGCTAAGACAATAGATAAAAACCACAACAGAGCTGAGGATTCAAGCAGAAATGCAGATTATACATGTCATGCTCGGCTTTCTGAGGTCACGATTTAAAAAACAGGCAATTATTTGGTCCACAAGCATACGACAGTCATTATCCGCTCATCAGTAGCTCACCCTCAGCGTTACTCATTAATACGCTTTCTTGAGAGATGCTGTTCCGGCTATGGCTATGGAATTTGCAGCCACTATTTTTCATTTCCTTCTGCACCATGATAAATGGGAAGATTCTGGATTGACCAAGCTTGGTACCTGCATTTGCTAGTTCTGCACTGTCTATTCCAGGCAGTATGAACTTCCAGATCAGTCTGTTTGATAATAATGATTCAGTTTTATCGGGAGTGATACTTCTGACCCGATGAAGTCATCCGACCATCTAGATTCTCTGTATAGAAATAGTAGTCACTTTTTGATGTGCTTGTCTTCTGAGGTTAGGTGATTTGTATTCCAAAATTCCTTATTTATCTCCCTGCCTGTAAGGAAGATGGGATTTGTTAGTTCTGGCTACCTGGATAATCCGTTTGAGTTGTTCGAGAATCTAGTTTAGATTAGATCCAATCCTTTGCTCTTGCTAGTTTAGGAATCTTAATTTAATAGTTAAAATTCGCTGACATGAATCCACACCTTCAGGGAACTATTCAAAGACTAACTACTACAAGTCTAACCACTGCCTAAATTAGGAGACTTTGGTGTCTTCCAGATTCCTATCACACCAGGAGCTTGGGCACTTAAGTCAGTTGATTTTAGTTATTCCTGCGAATAACCTCCTTCCAGCCTCCTCTCTTCAGAGTTTATCACATAGCCTCCACACACACAAACACACACACACACACACGGTTCTTTTATCATAAAGAGATATGGTAATTCTCCAAGAATAATTTTTAATATTAGTATCATTACAAAGCATTTGTCCTGTCTAGACTCTAGACATGTGACAGTAAACAGAAGCAATCCCTCTTTCACCCAAACACTGTGATGGAAAGGGCTAATTTTTCAGCCTACACATGACTTCCATCAGGCAGCTACTCAAATTAAGATGAGATACAGGGACTCAAAATGATAGCAGTCAGTGGAAAATCTATCTCTGTGAATGGCAGCAATAATAATTCAGAAAATATTGTGATCAAGCCTCATGTTACTGCATTTTCTGCCAGCAGCTGAAGTACCACTTGTTAAAGTGAAAGAGTCCATAGATGTATGAGTGCATACGTATATTTTAGCAAGTTCTATTTCAGTTTGTTCTCCCTTGAGTACATTGTATGCTGGAATAACTTCAATTTTTATCCCCTCCCTATCAAATCTAATTTTAGTCAAATATACTTTTTTATTTTCAAAAGAGTTAGACCGTCTTCGCAATGTTGTTATTGTTCCTACTATTATTACTCCAAAACATTACAAGGGGAAGAGTAAAATGCAGTAAAATGCAAAATTCATCTCAAACACATCACACCTTTGTGGGTTTGTTGCATTCCAAGTAATGAGGAGCAGTAGATTCACCCTAAATTAAAAAATAGTAAAAGCCATATATTTTTCCACTTGATGACAGTACTGACACCATAATTCCTACTAACTAGCACTATCAAGGTCGTTCTAAATAAGAAACCACAGACTGCAGTGACTGTTCAGTTTTTTAAAAATTTTGCAGACAGATGATTCAGTCCTGGATCTGAGATGTTCATTTTAACTGCAATTAATAATAATATATGAATAATTAATAATATCTGTGGCATTCTTGAAGTCTCTCCTCCAGTGTTGCTCTGTCATGACTGCTTGATCTGTTCTCATCTTAATTGATTAACATGGTATTGGAGAGATGGTGAATATGTATCATTTAATTGCATGCCCCATTTAACTAAAAAAGAATCAAAGGGTGTGATCTTGAGGTAACATAAATAAATTTAAGTCCATTATCTTTAATAAAGTTGTACGGTTCCAGTCTGTACCATGAAGATGCTTACGTGAAATTTCAGCTAACTAACTGGTCATAAAGAAAAAAGTTAATTTAAACTGCTTAAATTTGATAAGTAGCCTGCACGTGGACAGTTTTGTTCAATACTTATCTTGGAAGCTGTTATTGCTCACCTTTTTATTTCTTCAGCCTTCTGTTAATTGCCATTCCTACCTCTGGGCATGTATCCAACAGAAGCATACTGGTCCTTCATATGGTCTTCCAGTACCTCTGCAGGATTCTAGGAATGGGATTTCTCTCACATAAATTCAGTAATCTAAAGTAAGCAGATCACATTAGGTCTCTTCAGTAGTTAATGAAGAAAAATAGGTACAATAAGGGGTGATAAGGTGCAGTACCTATGATCTTTGGTCAGATTTATTCCAAACTTCTCCCACTGACTATAAAGGAGAATTAGGGTCACCTGCTGAGATATAATAGATGTCTTCTTCTAGGTGAAAGAATACGCATTGAACTTGACAATATTTTGCACAAAATGATAAGGTTATAAACAGACTTGTAAAAGAGGACAAAGATTCCCATAATTAAACAATTAAATACTTAGATAATTGAATAATGACTTAATCCAAACCTATTATAGCTAATGCAATCTCCTCTGCTGAAGAAGCATTTCCCAGAAGATTAACAAATTCACATCTGCTGATCTCTGAAGGCTGAAAATATTGTGCCAACAATTTTTTCCCTCATAAATCAGAGTATTTGATCTGAAGAAACTTTGCTGACCTTCTTAGCAGCATTATGCTACAAAATTGATAAAGCTCTAGAGAAAATATTGGATACTAAACCATTCTTACAATTAGAATATCGATGATAATAATAATAATGAGAATGTGGAAAACATTTATGTGATATATTTATGCTCAGTACTTTTACCTGTCTAGTCAGGTTTCCTGTACATATCCATCTACTCAAATATTCTGAAGCTGATTTATAAAAGTAAATTATATGTTATATTTCACATTTCATGTTTATTTAATAGACAAGGTTTAAATACAGAAAAAGCATATATTAGAGGGCAGTTAGTTTTCTGAAACATAATATTAATTATTTAGGTAATTTTTAGTATAGAATCACACTAGAAAATCACCCAAGTTTTCAAATCCATAAAAAAGAAAAACAGGTTCATTTCCATGTAATCGTTTTAAGATTGTATTTAGTAAGCTATATTTTATTAATATATATTTTTTTGTAGACTGTACTGAGATGTGGATTTTTATACGTGTCTCATTTGTTTTAAGAAAAAAGAAAGGTCTCTTGTGTGAATATGCAGGGACATGTATTCATGTCAGGATCTGTTAACATGGTAACCTAATCTTAGTTTCAGAAGTTCCTTAATGGGTAACTTAAAAGCTGAGCCATCTCTTTAACTCTGCAATATGAAAGTTCCTTATTAATTGCTGAATCTTTGAGGAATCTTATCATATATTCAGAATTTACCTTGTATGTGGATAGATTAGGGCACATATTATTGTTCTTAAGAACATTCACTTTAAGGTGCCCACTGATTATTATCATAGTTCATCACACCTCACAACTTGAAGCAGTGAACACAAGTTACTAGAAAAACTTTCTTGGTTTTTTAGTTACAATCACTTTTATAAAAGAAATTATCCATCCTAAGGCAATGTTTGATCAATCATATTAACATGTAGAAATTAGGAGAAGGTAAACTTGATTTAATTTTTTGGTCCCAAATCCATGTCATATACTGAATGTATATACAGTAAAGGGGATGTCATACATGTTTGACCCTGTTTTATCCAACTTTTTTTTTTAGCAAACTAAAAGAAAGACTTTCTTACTAGGCAATGACCAGGCAAAGAAGTAGAGGAAGAAAAGGAAATAAAAAAGAACCTGAAGTAATGTTTCACTTAGATGTAATGCATCTGAACAGTACTTGGGAGCCTGTTCTCTCCTGAGTTAGATTTTTGAAATTACTAGAATTTGACTGGATTCACTTTTCTTCACAGAGTTCACTCTATCTGTGCCCTGTATTATATAAAATATTACCACGTTTATTGAAATTAAAATTGCTCAAGAATATAATGTTCCTCTGCCTTTCCAACCTTGCCCTGAACAGTCAAGAGTCATGCTTCCAGTTTTACTTAGCAGAAGATAAAGGGCAAAACAATTTGGTTTCTAATATGTAAGCTAAAAGTTTGATATAAAGGTTGCACACTTGTAATTGCATCATGTCAGTTTATCTAATAGATTTAAAGTTTTCCTAGGTAAAATGTTCAAACAAAGGCTCAGAATGAAATAATATATATTTAGTGGCTACGGGGTCTAATTCACAGAGGTAGATATTCAGTGGTTACATTTTTGTATGCATTGTAGGTATTGTGGAACTTAAAGTGTCTTTTTTTCTTGTTTGTTAATTTGAATTTTTGGACAGCATGCTCTACATCATCTTGAAAAAGCATTCAAAATGTAAAAAAGTGTTCTTGGCTTACTTTTCTGTTGTTTCGATCAGCTTGAGGGCTAGCAAAAAAATCTGACTTGTTTTTGCAGTTGTGCTTCTAACTATACTTCTCACAAGTCACTGGGACATATGATTTTTATCTCATCTGAACCAGAATAAACAACCAAGGAAAGAATGAATATTCCAGCAGCGCGCTCTCTGTTTCTGTACTACGAGATCCTGAAACACTTGATTAATTCACCAGGTCTGTAGCTTTCAGATCTGGCTTTTGCAAAGTTTATCAATGACTCTGTAATATTTGCTCTGCTATGAGGATGTTTGTGAAAGAAAATCATACCAGGCATCCACTTCACTTCTTTATTAAAAGCACTATCGATGAAAAGATCCCAAACACTGTAGTGTGTCTGGGGTTTTGCCAGCTACACTCATAGACATGTTCACATGGCAAGTGAATGTCTAAATATTATTGCACTGGTGCCAAAGCAGTTTCCTCTCCTTGGTGGATGCTAAATAAAAATCATCTTCCTAAGACCAGTAGGGTGGCTCTGTCCTGCTGTTCTATGACATTTCTGGGTTCTGTCCTGTTGCAGCTAATGTTGTTAAGTATTTCCTTCATGCACTGGGCATGTTGATGAAATAAATCCAGCTGAGAAGCAGCACCTGGTATTATAATTTCCCTTGCCTACACTGAAAATTTAAATCAAATTTAACCTCAGCAGTTTACTGTTTTCCCTAACTAAAAATGTACGCAAGCCAACAAGAAAAACATGAAGTAAGTGTATTTTCATGAAATGCTTTTTTAATGTTGTGGTATTTTGACAGAGGATAATTCTAAAGATTCATGTGTACCAGTCTGAAATGTTATTACTAAAGTATATTCTGTGCATTTTCAAATATGTATGAAGTAGTACATATTTGGTTACTACTATAGAATATCTAGCTGCAAAAATACATCAAGAGGGTAAAATATTTAGAAAGGTGCCTAGCTTTACAGAGTCTGGCAAATTTATGTTGCTGCATACTGTGCTGTTCATATTGGCTCTGTCTGCATTATTTAGAAATTTTCTATGTCATAGTCTTGACTGCAATTTCACACACCATGTTATAGTTATCTAAATTCTGACTTCAGGCGACAGGTATCAGAGCTCCACGTAACACTCATTGAGGAAACAGAAGCAAAGGAAGGTTATCATTGTACTGAGAAGTCAAGGACAGAGAAGTACTTTACTATCGTGTCAGACCACTGACAGAGTGGCTGGTCAGCTAAGCAGCATTTTTCCTGACTTCCGACTGTTTTCATTTGTAAACAAACAGAACAACAAAACAGTTGTAACAGGAAATCTGCACTCTCACATAAATTGAAGGTAACATCATAATGAGGTGTAGCCTCCAACTTTGTTCATTTACAATTTCTGTTTAAGCATGAGGTCCAGACAAGCTCTACGTGAGGCATCAAATCTTTGAGTCTTCCTCTGTTATGACCCAACCTGTTGTATAATATGTACGGGACAGAGAAGGACCTAGGTCACTTTCTTTATATCAAGCAGTTGAATACTTCAGACATTTTAAATAGGAACCATGACACCTATTGAAGCAGCCTTAACACCGACTTTCATTCTGTAAATCTGAGATCCTAAAGTTCTTCTCTGACTCCTAAAGGGTGGTGCTATACAAACCTTTTCATTGTCTTAGACTAAGAAGTCCTGCCCTTTTTCTTGTCAAAAATGGCAGAAGGTGTGTAAGGACTGAGCAGCAGGCACAGTGGGTGACAAACTGGCAGATGTTTGTTGTCTGTTCTAGCAAACTCTGAGCTGTGAATGGTGCAGCTGAGGAACAGTACACTGCTTTCTGCTGCATATTCTTCAGAATTGATAGTTTCACACAGATAGCCTGGATGGGCAGCCATGGAAGTACCTTCCTAAGTAGCTGCATTTGGAGCTGCATGATCTTAATTGTAAGAGACCTGTCAGAGCCAGATAATTTCTGAAACCTTTGAATTCTCTGAGTGGGTTAGTATTTGTACTGCCAGTAGAATTTGCACTGCTTTTACAAGATGTCTTAAATCTGAAAAGGAACAAGAAGAAAGTGTAGAAATCCCACACTTTGGTGTCAGCACTCAACCTCGGCAGGTGTCAAAATTTACCATGTCTGACTCTCGTTTGGCCTAAAAATTCCCTATGCATCTGTGTATATGCTCTTATCTGGAAACTTGAAGTCTGAACTTCATTGTGGAGGGGGCTGATACATTTCAGACACCATCCAGATATCCCCTCTAGAGTCCTGACTTCAGGGATGACATATCTTGTCTGGAAGTTTGAAAAGTCCTCTGGGAAGTAATGGGGTACATCTGAATCGTTCCTGGGCTGACACTGGAAGTGAACCTTAATTTCCTCCTTTTGGGAAGACTACTTTAATTCCAAGAGCTTTTTTCAAAATAAGGGCCCTAAGGCTACTTTTCTGATTTTAAAAAGAGTGAGCCTTGCTTCATTAGGTGCCTACCCATCTTGCCTTCCAAGTGATCCAAGAGCTTAAAGTTCAAGCCCTGAGTCAGTCATCAAAGCTGGTGGAAGATTCTGGAGTTCTCAGTCACCACTATATTTTGTACCTGCTCCACGTGGTTTTCTGTCATCACACACAGATTTTGTGGATTACCTTTCTAAGGAACTTCACTTCTCTATGGGATTGATAGGGAATGAATGTGCCTATTTGTGGTACTGTGAATTGTCCTGCTGGGTTGTATCTAATTCTGATGCACTGTGAAACCACTTAAGCTACACTAGCTCACTATGAACCAAAATGAAAGCAGAATCCATTCAGGTCAACAATCAACATCTTAAAAACTGAAATATAAAGTGGCAGCATTATGTTGTTCAAGTTATGTGGATGGAGGTACAAGCAAAATTCCCTAGGATGGTGAAGGGTTTCCTCCCTTGAAATACAGCTTCAGAAGAAATTGTGCCGTGGCCAGTCCTTGAAAAGTTGGAACTGTCACATAGCACGTAGGGAAATATCACTAACACAAGAGAGTATCGGATTTCAGTGAAGAAAAAACATTAGTGGAAAAGCTCAGAATTCCAAAATACTAAAAGACAAAGTTGGTAGGCCAAAAGCCTGACAATGTCATGTTGATATAACACAAATAAATCCTGAAAAGAGTTAAAGTGACATTTTAAATTTATTTAACACTCAGAATGAGAATGCAGTGAAATGACTCATTCACCTCTTTTCCATGATGAAAGAAATGCCAATGATGGTGATGCTTTTTTTCTTTTTTTCAAGAGGTGTCAAACTGAAATTCAAAAGGATGGGATTTTTATACCTTTCTGGACAATAAAGGCAGGTTATGCCGCTAACGCCAGGGTTAGGAATATTAGCTCTTCAGTTTGCACCCTGGCGGGCAGATGTTGTGCTTAGTGTCATGATGAAGAGATCATGTGTCAACGTTTCAAGCAACTCAGGAAGTGAAAACAAGTGAGACTTTTAAAGTAATCTCTATTCCATTTTTCCTTCTAAGATGTGGGCTCTCCTGAGTGGTTTTCATTTGCTCCTTTTTCAGGTCATTTAGTTTCTTTTTTTAGCCATTATTCATTAAATATTAAATTTAAAGCATTTGATCAGGATGCTCACAGCTGGCAATGAGTCAGATCTAAACATTATATCTTACTGATTTTTCTCTGACATTGCAATTTCTCTCTTACTGCTAAATGAATTATAGGAGGCTGCTGTATTGGAGAAAAGACCCTCTCAAAGTAACCCATGAAAAAACCGACATAAATCAATGGTGAAGATAGGGCCACAACAAGTTTTTTTATCTCCATTCTAAATCAGTAGGATAAGATGCACTTAAATTCAAATAATGTACACTGGAACAAGCTATTTTTGTCAGAGTTCAGAATCTTGTGCCACCATTTTGTGTTCTAGATTGCTTCTCTTTTCATAGATTTTCCAGCATTTATAGATATAAGAAAACGCTATGAAAATAGATATCATATGTGAATGAAGCGTTCTTAAACAGTCTCTTTAAGATGGTGAGCTTCCCCTTAAACTGCTTCTGGATACTACACCTGAGAAACTCACATTTTTTTTAAAGTCCCAAAAATCTATCATTTTTTTTTGTCGGATTTTACTATAGCTACTATTTGACTATATGCAAGCATTTAATATTTTGTTTTCTGTCTTACTGCTCTACTAGGATAAACTTGAAGGTGACCTTTTGTCTCCAGCTCTCCAGATGCAAGGGAAATAAATGGGTTGCAATATACATTTCCAGCACTGCTTTAGGAAATGATAAGGTGCTGGGATCCCCTTGCAACCACGATTTCTGGTAAACTGGACTGACTAAGGAAGCTGAACCGGAACAACAGGCTTTTGCTCTCCCTGACGTTCTGCACAGGGGGAAGGAGGTTCGCAACTGGGCTAGACAGTGACTTAGGCACCAGGACTCTTAGATATCAACCAACTTAAACAGAACAGCAACAAATACTGCCATCCTGCTGCTCCTAATAATCACTACCATAAGATACTCACTGACGAGATGTGCTGCAATGAGCCACAGCTGTATGACCTATAAACTACTTTGCCACTTTTCTTTATTTTCTAAACAATTTTCATTTGCTGCTGCACCTCTCCATACCCTTTTTTCTGTACGTCCCAGTTTGAATATTCCTTAAGAGTAAGCCCAGCTGTTTCTTCGCTTACAGTTAAATTCACCACTGACATAATTCAAACTGATTTTACTGGACATACTCAAGAGGTGATTAAGGCCCAAAGCCTGTATTTAAACTAATGGCAGTCATGTCATTTAAAATTCCCTGTGTGCAAAGAAGTATCTTATAGAAGATCTGCCTGTCTGCACAATGCAAAAAGTCCAACACCTTAGAATGCCTTCTTGTCTCCAGATTTTTTGAAGGGATTAGTATGACGGCATTTACTGTCTGTCAACCAGCTAGGCTAAAACAGTCATAGAATTTCACATTAAGGGCATATCTTAAAAATAAAAGGCATACTTCATAGTTGCTTTCCAAAGATAAATTCCTTAGTGCTTTTTCATTTGACTTTACTCTTTCCATCAATTGATCTGACTTTTAAAGACAAAGTAGAGTTATGTACTTTTTAAATAGAGATCACTTTAGTAGAGTTGATCTAATGCAGGCTGTTGAGGCTGTTTCTAGTGAAAATATGAAACTGATCAATCTGATAATTCAGGCTAATTGCCATCTATTTAGGGGAATAACTCTGGCCCAGTCGTAGGCTATTTAATACCCATACCTTTGGAGCAGCTCAGTAAGTTCATCGTTCTGCACAGCTTTCAGAAACAGGCTCTCCATCAATTAAATTTCCTTCAGCAGGCTGCAACAAATCAGTCCCTGCCCTAACTAGATATTCCAGCACAGTTTTAATGTATAATAAATGGAAGGACTGTTTTTTATTAATAAAACAAGAGAGATCTATTTTTTATTATTGGTTCTAAGTTATAAGCATGTGTCCATATTAGAATGCACAGGAAATGGCTTCAAGTGCCTAATACTATTATAATTACTGTTATTCATCATCTATCAAATGAGAAATATGAGCTGTGGTTTTGTCTGCAAAAGTACCTGCAATTGATACACCTCTACTGTGCTATTAAGTAAAAACTTGGAGGAAAGACCCTCAATGCTAACGTGCAGAATGAAAGAGGAAGATTTTCAGGCGCCTTTCTAGAGACCAAAACATGGAAGGCATTTTGGCAGTTTGAGGGCTGAACAGATCGGTCCTTATTGCATTTCCTTGTGCAGATTACTTCTAAATCCTCTATGCCTCTGTACTCCTCCAGAGAAATAATACCTTTTAAAGTCAGTAGGCTAATGAATCCTGGTACTAATAGAGCTGGGTTTTTGCAGGCTTTTAGCTTGTTTGACTTTTTAACTGACTTATACTAAAATTTTCTTTTCTGTCTGCCATAGATCTATTACCTACTCCAGCATAACAATTTGGTGGTGAATTGTGAGCTGTAGAAATTATCAGACTGGCATCAAAAGTTGCTAGGAAAAAAACTGTGAACACTCCTACTCCAACCTCCCTCTAGCCCTGCAGGTATTTTGGTGTTGATTTTTTTTCTCTTTTTTATTAACACTTAAAAGGAGCAATTATGTGGGAGACACTCAGACCTCCAATCAATTTCTTAAAAATAGAACAATGGATTATTAGAGGAGGATGAACACAAGACACAGGTCATGTAATCTCTAAAGCTTTGTTTCTGTAGGGAAATAGACTAATAAAGTAGGTACCAGAAAAAAGACATTTTTTTAAATACTATTTGCAGCAATATGAGAATAATTGGGGTAAAGAAATGTACCTGTCAAGTGGAGGATAAATGGCACAAATGAGTTTTGTAGGGCCAGCTGAGGCAAAAATTGTTGCTGGGCATGAGGACACTGGCTAAACCTCAGCTGATTCCTAATCATGCTTCCTTAACTCTTGGAGGTCATTATTGCTTAGGTTAGAGGTGAAATTGCCAGGGCTTTCTAAGGTCTCCCATTGGAAATCGATCCTTCTTAAACAGCTGAGAATCTACTAGTGGAATCTCAGGCAAGTATGAAATATCCTTATTAGCACACTATAGCATGTACATATCAGATCTTATGGTGCAATAATTTTGCAAAAATTGCACTGCCCTCCATCCTGTATTCTCCACCTCCAGAATGCTCATGGGACTATCTGTAGGCTTGTTCTTGTTCTTGTGCAAGAAAAGTAAGGCATGCAGTTAATTGTTAATATGCACTAGTTTCCAAACCTACTTTAAATAAATAATTAAAATGGAACAGCTAGAGTCATTTGTTTGCCTTCTTATATAAGATATCATCTTTAAGCGCCCAATATGGAAGTGTTAACTCTATAAAAAAGAAGTTAAAGATGATTGCTGAAGCGTTCAATTAATTCTGTGACTTGAAACCTGCAGGTACAGAGTCAACTCTATAGTCGCTTTAGTAATTATTTTAATGAAAATATCATCGGTTATCAAAAGCCATTCACATGTACAACTGCAAGGTCTTCATAGTCTGCCAAATAGTTATTTCATTTTTGTTTACCACAGGTATAATAATATCTTATGATTATAAATATTAGTAAAAACTTCATAGATAAGAAGACACTAACTGCTATAAATATTTAGTTTAACCTTAGCAATCAAGCTTCAGTTTTGAGCTGTGGTCATTTTATTGTCATAGTCATTGCTGTGAGACATATACTTGTATATCTAGGACAATGCACACATTTTCCTAAAGTTGTAAAATATCTGGCTTTACACTTTTTAATAAAACATACACGTGGGAAAAGAGCATTACAACCCATTAGAATTATTATTTACCAAAGCAAAACAAAATTCAAGCAAAATTCAACAATTATTTGATTGGCATTGATATAAAGAGGACATGTAGATAAATCATTAATATTTCTCTTGGCGAGACCATATACCAGACTTTCAAATTATTTCTTTTATTTTTGAAAACTGTATTTCACATCCACACATTGTAGGAGCTGTTATTATCACTTTTCAAGTTCTCTTAATTTCTGTGGACTCTGTACCTGCAGTGTGTGAAAACTTTAAAAATATATGCAGGTGTAGAGTTCTCAGACTGTCAGGTGGCAAATATCACTCACTCAGTATGTACTGTAAGTGTAAAACAGATTAAAAATCAGTATCTGATGGAAATTAAGAACACTAAAACAAATAAACAAGAAACATTTATATACATCTTTTCTTCATAGGATAAATTAATTTCTGTGTGAAATGAAGTGAATTTCTGAGTGAAGTGAAATGACACTTCACTCTCTTACTTCTTGCTTACGTAGATCATTTCACATACGAAATATTGTACCTACAGAAATTAGTGGCAATATGATTGTGTGATTTCAATTGTTTGATATTTGACCATGTCACTATTAGTCTCATTTGTCTTGCTCCCTGCTTGCCAGGGCAAGGGACACAAAGAACAATATTTTTATCAACAGTCACTTTAAACAAATTCAGTCTGTCTTTCACAGATATTCACATCTGGTTTTTACATATCTTCATTGTGTTCATCTTTTCTTGCAGATGAGTTGTCACTGTCATGATTATTTGCTGAAAGAGTGCATTTTAAGCTGATATTGCAGGATATGAAAGGTAAACAAATTTTATGTCTTTAATCATTCCTATTTATCCCCAAAATCTCCAATTCTTAGAGATACAGTTGAAGAACTAGAAAATACCCTGTTTCTGTGAATCCATTCAAAAATTTTGTGTTTAAAGAAAATACTTTAGAATGAACTGTTCTAACAAAGAATGATTTCCACAAAAATAATTCTAAGAAATCTTCTTAGTATAATAAGCATGTTTGAAAAAGAGTAGTGATTGTGGAGGGAGATTTATTTTTACACAGAAATGTAACAAAAATAATTTATTAACTATGAAATATGATTATTTGACTCTTGGCCTTCCATAATAACTTATGGTGATGCTCTGCCTCGAGTAAGCAGGAGTAAGCAGTAATTCATGTCAGAAGACACATTTGCTGAATTACTGATTTAGACAATTCAGAGTCTGTATACATAATGGCAGATTAGAAGTAAGAACCGAAACTGTTATCTGCACCTCTGAGTCTGCAAGAGAAAGTAACTATCTACTTACTTCATCTTTTAGAATATCTAACAATAAAGATGTTCAGCTTCTCTCAGCTTGATTCATTGAAGGGGGTGGGGGAAGAAGGGGAGAGAAATTGAGTGAATTAGTGCCCTTTGGTACCAGTATTTGTTTTCTTATAAGCAGTTTCTTGTTTCTGCCTGATCAGAAAATGTGAGCTATAGTCAAAGAGATTCAATTGTCCCTTTAAAAAGGTGGATTACTAAGCTTCAAAACAGATCATAACAAAGCAATGTACAATGGGTACAGACAGCCAAGCTGGCATTATGAGGAACCAGCTCAATTCTATAGGATTTATTAGATCAGGCACAATCCTCAAGCTGAGAATTCAAGCTAAAGCAAAATAGCTATATTACCATGGCCTTGATCCTAAGCTAATAAACCCTGTCAAACTCGATTTGGCACCAGAGAAAACCAGCTCAGATATCGTGGCACAACCAGTTCTGGGAAGACTCATTTGTTCAGGCAGAGCACCACATGGTCACAGTAGTCTTCGTCGGTCCAGTTTTGTGGTACTCTGTCAGATCTCGTAACCTCTTCAGGAACCAGATGCAGTGGAGAGTGTGTTGCAAAGCTTCTCAGCCTGGCTGCATGGGCACCAGCTCAGATCCAGCCCTGGAATACATCAGGCCCATACAGTCTGGGATGATGGAGACCGAATGGTACATATACAAGCATCTATTTTCTGGTAAGTAAAATCTTTGGCAGTAAAGGCAAAACTCAAAGGACTGAAAGTCATTGTATTTTCTTGCAAAAAAAAACCCAGTATTGAGTTACTTCTTTGTCATAGAGGGTCTGGAAAAATATATGGATGTCAACATATAAAAGCTGAAGGGAGCAAAACTTATAATACATGGTCAAAGAGTGGTTGGGGAGACGCCAGTCAGGTGAGCTATATCCGTGTCGTGATTTGGGCTGGACTGGCCACTGAATGAATGACAGATGCTCTCTTTAACCTCTCTCCCTTCAGAGAACAGAGAGAAGAATGAGAGAGAGACTTATGGATTGAAGAAGAAACTAAGCTAGTTTAATGAGATATTAATAACAAAAAGAAAAGATAATAATATTAATAAGAAAATAATGAACTATATATACAATATATACAAAACCAGTATGGAGCTCCCAGAATGACAATCACATTACCAGCAAGCACTGGAAGCAGACACTGTCTGAAGAATATGACGTTAATTTCAAAGAGTGCAGGTAGTTAGAAGAGACTTAACTAAAAAGTAAAATTACATAAAAGAAAATATGTTCTGTTTTACCTCAAACTAGGACAATCCCCTGCCTTTATTTGGGATACTGAGATGCCTCTTTGCAGCAGGTCTGCATTCGTGTTCCAGCTGAATAAACACATACTTAAATCTGTCCATGTTCAGCAAAGGGCTAGAGTTCGTCTTTAATTATAAACACTTTAACTGCTTACAGATGTAATCAGTGTGAATTAAGCATGTGCTTAATTACTTTGCTGAACAAAACCAGAGTGATGAACTGGGTCTCATGGAACCCAAGAGCAGAGAAGTCACTCCAAATAGGATTCTTTGTCCACTTAATAGATTTTTCTCTACAACATCAACATCACTTACACTCAACATTAACTCTCCCCTGCAATCTTTACATTTCTCAAAGGCTGACATACGGTCCACAGACCCTAAAAACTTAAGTTTCACAAGCAACATTTTTAGGAGTTTTCTCTTTTTTGGGTAGCAGTGGTGTTTCTTTTGTTTACATTAACCTATCTTCTATAATAGCCCGAGGAATACTTGGCTAATACTTTCATGGAAGCTCTCTTCTTTGTGCTTATCTGGGCACATCTGTCGTTCATTTCAGTGGCCAGTCTGGCCCAAACCATGACAGCTACCTGTGCCAAATTTACCATTGCCAAAGGAAAGGAATTTTTTAGAATGTCAGGAATGTATTTGGGTTTTTTCTATTCCTTACAGATTTTTGAGATTCAAATCTGGGCTTTTTATATTCAAGATTTTATGTGCAAACATGAAGGAGATCACTCGGGATTCAATTTTTCCAAAACTGACATTCTCAGTAAATAATATAACTCTGTTTCTGTTCTTCGCTGTTTATACAGGCTTTCAGAATGTCTGAGTACTGCCTCCAGATAAGCTTTTCAAGGAATTACCATTTTGTGACCTTTGGCAAGATCCCTCTGACCTCCGCCTTGGGCCATCTTTGGCCCCTCCCTGTCATAACACCTCAGTCTTGGGGAAAGGCCCAGATAAAGTTTTTTTCATGTTTTGGTTCTTTATTTTAACACCCGTACACTGTTATTCTTGCCTTGATGAGTAACACGGAATTGACTAAAGGAGTTTGTGTTTATAATGAACTATAAAGTCTTTGTGGCACAAAGTTATCTACTACATAGATGGCTTCAGTCTTGATTTGGGCCTGCAGCAGTGTGTTGGGTGTCCATGGCGAGGTTTGGTAGTGAGGGGGCTTCAGGGGTGGCCTCTGTGAGGAGCAACCGGGGCTGCCCTGAGCTGGACACAGCCGGATCCAGCCGGCTCCACCGGCCCACCCGAGGCCGACCCACCCTAACCGACCGGTCCACTCCAACCAGGCCGGTCCACTCCAACCGACCCACCCCAGGGCACGGCTGAGGCCTGCAGCCATGATGGTGGCACCTCTGTGATAATGTATTTGGGAAAAGGCAAAAAAATATCACAGAGAACGAGAGAAGGAGAGTGCAGAGAGTGAGAAAAAGCAGAGGGAACACCAAGGCTGGAGAAGCAGGAGTGGAGGAGGTATTCCAGGCACTGGAGCAGAGATTCCCTGGCAGCCTGTGGAAGAGAACATGGCGGACAAGGTATTTCCCTGCAGCCAATGGAGGACTACAACAGAGCAGATACCCACACTGCAGCCCATGGACTACCTCATGTCAGAGCAGGTGGATATTACCTGAAAGACCTGCTTCCCATGGAGAGTCCAGACTGAAGCAGGTTTATACTGAAGGACTGCAACCCATGGAAGGACCCATGCTGGAGCAGGAGGAAAGTGTGATGAGGAAGGAGCAGCAGAGAGCTGTTATAAACAGACTGCAACTCCCCATTTTCCATCTTCTCCATCCTGCCAGGGGCTAGAAGGGAAAGAGTGAGATGGGCAAGAAGAGTAAAATTGAGCCTGATAAAAAGGGGCATGGGTGGGTGTAAGGTGTCTTCATTTTTTCCGAGTCTGTTTTGCCTGGACAGTAATTGTCATGTGATTTCCTCATCTTTACCTGAACCCATGAGCTTTTTCTTATTTTCATCCCCTGTCCTGTTGATGAGGGGGAGTGAGAGAGCATCTGGGTGGAGATCTGGCAGCTGGTCACAGTCAACTCACCTCAAACATCTTCATTATTATTTTAGTAATCTCAAGAAAATAATGTAAATTGTTAATTGTAGGGTATGACACAAAGGACAGAGAGGGGTGCTTAAGATATGGGATACTATGGAAATGAAGGAACACATGGCTTCACGTTGACCATTAAGTAATCTTGTGAATTAAACAATATATATCACTGCCAGGAGGGACAGCTCAGAAGCTTTCCACAAGGAAAGCTTTTGTACACGGACAAAAGAAAGAAGTGGATTAAGATCATACTGTATCTTGCTGTGATCATGGAACTGCTTGTGGTGATTCTGACAATGCTGTGTTCATTGTCCTCCTCATTGCTATCATACCACTACCTAAAAAGCCTTAGTAAATTTGCCTCTCTGAAGAGATCTTACTTACTGCAACCCACCTTGATCTCTATGTATTTGGCTGATTGTATGTTAAGGTAGAAGGCTGTCAATTCTCCAACTGAAACACTAATCCGTGAGATTCTGACATATATTAAGTAATAATAAAAGCAATGTAGGGAATGACACAGTCAATTACAGAGCCAACTTATCTCATGCAGTTTAGACTTTCTTGGATGCAAATCATGGTTTCAGACAGTTTACCGGTACCAGGGTAGGCCATATTTTCTGCTGGGATATTTTCTTTATTTCTTTATGATATATTTAATAGATAACATAGTAATGTGCAAAGAGTTTGCCTTCATAAAATCACATAATACTTTGCTTAGTAATTTTAACAACTTCTGTATATTAATTTTTCATTCTCCCTTAAAAGATCACTGCTTTTTATCAGTTTGTGCATGTATGATAAAAAATTTGTATTAGTTTTGCCTTTTTTTTACAACCCTAGCTAGAGACATTTCCAGGTTTCTCACAATATTGTCCTTCTTTCTGGGTGGAAAAAAATATTTATAATTACCCAAATGTTGTTTTACTTCCTTTTGTGTAAGCTTGAAATCCTTTTTCTTCTTCTATCTTTCTCCCTTGACATTTGATGTGTTTTGCTATTTGGGGAAAAAAAAAAAAAAGCTACAGTTGCATTTTGGACTGTATCTTCATAATCCCCATTCCCTTTTAAATGTGTTCCCCTGTGATGTTGTTTACATGTCTCAGTTCCTTCCAGAGTTTCAAAGACAGCTTTAGAGTCAGAAGTTGCTTAGAGCTACAGATTTTGTATATAAAGTTTAATTATGTTGCAGAAAATCACTAGTGAACTAATTCTCCTTCACATCTGTTGGGAGAACTCTCAGTGGAGTCTAAAGGAGTTTCACCTGCATAAGTGCGTATTTCCTCTTTAGACACCACACAGAAACCCAAACGAAATTGCTAGAGAAGTTCCTGAAAAGTTCATGTGACATCACACAAGACCTTAGATTCTAGAAGTTCCTAGTAAGATCTGTACCAAAATGGTTTAAAGGAAATTGAACCTTTTGGGTTTTACATGGCCCCAAATCTCATGATCAAGTAGGACTGAAATGGAATGCCTACCGTAGAACTTTAAACATGCTGTGAATATTATCTGGCCCTGAGGTTGAGTGGCATGGCATACCATCAAGCACTATTTTCGCCTCAAAATAGGATGGGCAAATCCAAACTGAGTATGGTCCCTGGCACATGCAGTTACCTGGACAATGCAGCAGTTATCTGTGAGATTGTTGTTTGGCACAAACCATGCCAGGGACTGTGCTAAAATTTAAACAGTGGACAATCACAGGCTATTACAAGCTCACACTCTGGAACAGTTTTATTTACTTGTATAGATATAACCAAAGAAACAGTATGAGTCACCCCGTCCCATCTCTTGTAGTTACAGATAGCTTTGTCATTGATAAATATTTAAGAAGGATTCACAGATCTTCCAAAAGAGCTTCACTCTCCAAAATACTGCAAGCCACAGAAACACCACTCAGATATCCCACAAAACTTTTTTAAGTTCTGAGGAGAAAAAGCCCTTCATGTGTATGATTCATGTGCTCTAAAGGAGTTATTTCAAACAGGTTAGGTGAGTAACACGATAAAAGTATCGGTTCCTTTCCATTGGGCTTAAGGAGGTAGATCGTAGCATGATGATGACAAGAACAGACGGCTCTTTGGCAGATGTCTGAAGCTTGGTTAGGTAAATTTCATGCTGAAACCTTAATACCATGAGCCTAACTTCAGTCTTTTGTGTAGTAGAGCTCACGTCCATTACAACATGTAGTCTCTGCTATACAGTTTAAAAGCACTATCGTAAATTACAATATAACATTTTGAAAGCTGAAGTTCCACAATAAAACTTTTTACTATTGAGAATAAAAATTTCAAAAATGTATCTAATATGATCCTTGTTAACATATCAGTCTTTATTCCAATTTAGATTATATTTGGATAAACAAAATAAACTCTCAGAAAACACAAAATGAACTATTTCCTTTATGCATTAGACTCTAGTTAATGGAATCTTTAGGAAGCTCAAAAAAACTGCATAAATTCTCAGATATCTCACTCAATAAGGTATACTTTCTAAACCTCAGCTTGCTGTCCTGAAAACCCAGCACATTATAGAAAGGACAGAGAGCAGTTTAGTTGCAGGAACACAGGTTCCTCCTTTCTATTATTTTCCCATTTGGATGAAATGAAGCTTCAGGAGGTTAAATGCTTTGCTTCCTTCCAGCCACCAGCATCAAGAATCTTTGAAGTTCCAGCATTTTTCAGTTTGTGGTCACCAGAAAGACTATGAAATCATCCTTCAGACCTTGAAGTATATTCTAAATTCATATATACAGCAAACAGTTTAAACAGATATAATGAACATCTGGTTTACACTTTTAATTCAATTTGTATTGAGTTTGCATAGCAAGGTTTTGGTAGCAGAGCCGGGGGGGGGGGCTGTGAGAAGTTGCTAGAAGCTTCCCCTGTGTCCAATGGAGCCAATGCCAGCCGGCTCCAAGATGGACCTGCACTGGCCAAAGCTGAGCCAGTCAGCAACGGTGTTAGCGCCTCTGTGATAACATATTTAAAAAGGGGAAAAAACTGCTGTGCAACAGCAGCCTGAGGAGAAGAGTGAGAATATGCAAGAGAAAAAACTTTGCAGACACCAAGGTCAATGAAGGAGGAGGGGCACAATGTGATCCAAGCGCTGGAGCAGAGAGATTCCCCTGCAGCCCATGGTGGAGACCATGGTGAGGCAGGCTGTCCCCCTGCAGCCCATGGAGGCTAACAATGGAGCAGATACCCACCTGCAGCCCATGGAGAACCCCACACCGGAGGAGGTGGGTGCCCCCAAAGGAGGCTCTGACCCTGTGGGAAGCCTGCACTGGAGCAGTCTGTTCCTGAAGAACGACACCCCGTGAAAAGAACATGTGGAAAGGACTCACGCTAGAGCAGGTCGTGAACAACAGCAGCCCATGGGAAGGATTCATGTTGGAGAAGTTCATAGAGAACTGTCTTCTGTGGGGGGATTCCAAGCTGGAACAGGGGAAGAGAGCAAGGAGGAAGGAGCAGCAGGGACAATGTGTGATGAAATGACCGCAACCCTCATTCCCTGTCCCTCTGCATTACTCGGGGAGGAGGTAGAGAAAACTGGGAGTGAAGTAAGACCCAGGGGTGATGCGGAAAAATGTTTTAAGATTTGGGTTTATTTCTCATTATCCTACTCTGATTTGATTGGTAATAAATTAAATTAATTTCCCCAAGTCAAGTGTATTTTGCCCATGACAGTAATTGCTTAGTGATCTCCCTGTACTTATCTCCATTCATGAGTCTTTCATCCTAATTTTCTTCCCCTGTCCAGTTGAGGAGGGCGAGTGATAGAGCAGCTTTGGTGGGCACCTGACGTCAAGCCAAGGTCAACCCAACACACAAGTATATATCAAGTTTATGCAATTATTTTTAATGTGATAATTTTTCATATTTAATCAAACACAAAATATCATAGGAACTAAGCTATGCAACTTGTCTGCTGTTATGAAATTTTTTCAGACATTAGCATTTTCAAGAAAAATATGTAATATTTTTTCCTACTTAAAGCATACAATTATTTTTCTGTGGTTCCCTCTAGCAGGTTTAGAAATTCTGCATTTAAGTCTTCTATGAGAAAAGAAAAAATAACTAGCTCTATATCTTTGACTGCATCTGTTCTGCTCTCTGTGTATGTTCTGTTGAATAAAAGCACTTTGTGTGCAAGCTAAAAAGGCACAGGCCTTAACTGTTTAATGACAACAATTACCAATCTTACAGCTCCAGTACTATGATTTATACACAATCAATATACTTCTTTTTCAATTTTTAAAGGAGCTCTTTTTTCTTGAAATTATGTTATTCGAATGAGAAAAAAAAAATAAACAAGGATGATAAGGCAAAATTTATTGTATTCATAGAAGTTGAGGGATGAACCTGCTTTGAGGAGTTTTTCCATAATGAGGAAACTTCTTGTAATAGTGCACTGAGTCTGATACAGCCCCTTTACCTTTTTTCTTTCCAGGAACTATCAGTCACTCTCAATATGAGTGACAACCAACAAATAAGTTAGATTTCCAAAACGGAAAACCCTATACCCAATTCAATCTAAGTAATTTTTTTTCCCTGCCAAAATGAAGAATTAACTTTTGTAGGAGCTTTCTAGATCTCTTTCTCAAATAAACCTTTCTAGTTTTGTACTCTTTGCTAATATTATATTATATTACATATATCTAATACTCTGTATAGTTCTGTCACATATAGCATTTATCAGCTTCAGAATTTGAATCTGTATATAGCATGTTTTACAGAATTATGTTATTCTCTGATCCTCTTTGTGGCTTGTTAAAACTAATATTTTCTGTTGAAGGAGAACAGCACAGTCAACATTGGATCTTAAAAAGAAATAATTGCAATAGTAGAGTTAAAAAAAATGGTGAATTACAATACAGTAACTTTCTAATGACTGCCTGACAGCACCAAATTAATAGCATAATAATGGCTTCACTGACATTTTTAGGTATATTTATAAAATTATGTCACGTAAACTTTTTATTTTCAGCTAAGACACTTTATTCCTGTCTGGTGTTTTTTTTTAGTATGGAGAACAAGTATGAAATATGGTAAGATTGTCTCTTCTGCTTGATGTTTGAACTACATTATTCCCTATATTTTAAATCCACCCACTCAACATCCATAGTTTCTTATATTTCTTTCGCTCCTGTTTACTTTTCCAATTTTAGTATAGCACCATTTTAATCATCACTCTGCAAGAGGTGTCTGAGTTTCATTTTATGTGCCATGAATGGCTTGGGGTGTACAAAGGTGCACAAAATACCTTTCACTTAGCACACAGATAACCAAAATGTCCAGTTTCTCCTTCTTCAGACTTGCCTTGCACTGGAATAATTGTCATAAATAGTCCCCAAATTACATTTATTTGTGCATACACACAATGTGAAATAATAAAACTTGAACATGTTGGTCCTAATTTAGAATTCCACTAGAGAAATAATCTCTACATGCTCCCTTTTGTAGTCTGTTGCAGCAGACTCAAGATCAGAAGCAGATGCCTGTCTCTTCCCACGGAAAAATGGAGGGAGCCTATGGCAGCTTCTCTCTGATCATGAGCACATTAGGTCTAAATTCAAAATGATGACACCAGTCTCTGTGGAGTGGTTGACACCCTGGAGGGAAGGGATACCATCCAGAGGGACCTGGACAGGCTTGAGAGGTGGGCCTGTACAAACCTCATGAAGTTCAACCAGGCCAAGTGCAGGGTCCTGCACCTGGGTCATGGCAATCCCAGGCACAAATAGAGGCTGGGCAGAGGATGGATTGAGGGCAGCCCTGAGGAGAAGGACTTGGGGTTGTTGGTGGATGAGAAGCTCAACATGAGCTGGCAATGTGCACTCGCAACACAGATAGCCGACCACATCCTGGCCTGCATCGAAAGAACAATGGCCAACAGGTCGATGGAGGTGATCCTACCCCTTTAACTCTGTTCTTGTGAGACCCCACCTGGAGTACTGTGTTCAGCTCTGGAGTCCTCAGCACAAGGACATGGACCTGTTGGAGTGGGTCCAGAAGAGGGCCCTGAAGATGATCAGAGGGCTGGAGCACCTCGCCTATGAAGGCAAGCTGAGGGAGTTGGGGTTGTTCAGCCTGGAGAAGAGAAGGCTCTGGGGAGACCTTATAATGGCCTTCCAATACCTAAAGGGGGCCTACAGAAAAGATGGGGAGGGACTCTTTATCAGGGAGTATAGGGATAGAACAAGGGTTAATGGTTTTAAACTGAAAGAGGAGAGATTTAGGTTATATTTTAGGAAGAAATTCTTTACTGAGGGTGGTGAGACACTGGCACAGGTTGGCCAGGGAGGTTGTGGATGCCCCATCTCTGGAAGTGTTCAAGGTCAGGCTGGATGGGGCTTTGAGCAGCCTGGTCAAGTGAGAGGTGTCCCTGCCCATGGCAGGGGGGGATTGGAACTAGATGATCCTTAAGGTCCCTTCCAACCCAAACCATTCTATGATTCTATAAATTTAGGTGAGACTAAGCTAGACGAGCATATGTAGGAGATCCTCCTGTATCTGATCCCCTTTCTCAACAATGGTCTCTTATCTTAGGATTTAAGTTCTTTGCAAGGGGAACTATACCTTAAAGGACAGGACCTTTTGAGGCTTCTAGGCATTTTTGCATTGTAAAATATTACTTGAAGAATAAGAAGGTTCTACGGGAAGAACCTTGATTCAAGACGGAATGATCAAGGACCTAGCTGCAGAAATCAACTGGGGTGATGTTCAATCTCTAGCAGCTTCTGTAAAGTCCATTCTAAAACAATCTAATGTTTTGAGTTCCTCACTGAATCATTATTTTATGGTCTCATAACAAGAGATGGAGTAATTATAATAGCAGTTGTTGTTAATCATAATTTAAACCCTAAATCTTTAGGCAATTTATTCTGGGCCTATTTCTGATATCCTATCAATGGTAAATGCACATCCTTAAACCTTTATATTCCAATCACATGCTGTTTGTATCAACTTACTCAAATCTCATTTTGCAAAGTCTTTCAAGTATCAGCAGCATCCCTCAGAAATGTATTTAAATCCTCTCATTTTCATTCAAATTATGCTTTCCTGTCACTTTTAAATTTTTCCCTTTTAAAAGTAAAGTTTATATGACCCACGTCAGTTGGCAGGAGAGAAAAAAATAAGACTGGTATGAATTAAAAGGAAATAGGTGGTGATGTAGATTTGGAAATTGTTGCTACTATGCATGTAATTTACATTCACAATTGAGTTTTTCTGATGAATTGTTTCTGATAGGTTGTAGTTTTGTTTTTTTGACTTTTCACTTAGAGATATAATGCATTTTTATTCGTGTACGGATTTGTTTATTCTATTTGAAAAGAAGTGGATTAATTCTCTCTGGCATAAGTTGCAGGTTTCCCTCTTATGTAAGAGCTCCTTTTAAAGTTTGAATTAGCATTCCGCCTAGACAAGATCTGAAAATTGTTCCAGCTTTATTGACATACAGAAGAAGAAATATAAAATTGAACATGATTGTTTGAAACCTAGTGACATCTCAGTATCACAAGTATTGCAGTATTGGCAAACAAAGGTTAAGAGAAGGTTTATTGTAAAAATTACCTTTAGAATGGACTGACATTTTAACAATATTGATGCCAATATTGTAAATGTTGCTGTGAGAGGAATGCGAAATGTAAGTATTTCTATGTTTCAGCACTAGAAAAGTCCTTTGCAAACATCAGCTGATTCTGATCTTTTGGGTCATTAATTCTATATAATATAAAGAGTCCCACTATGGCAAAAGTAGAGATAGGGACAGGATTGGAGATGATGACTATTTTGAGGAACCAGGCTTCTTAGTTCCCTTGTCTAGCTACAGACAACAATCGTGATGATCCAACGCTGTGGTGCAACAAATCCAGGGAACATATAATTCCCTCTCTTTCCAGCCTCATGCCCTGATCTCAACTGGAGCAAAATCCATATATGAATAGTGACGGTACTCATTGTCAAGGCTGGAGCGGCTTGTGCTAGTGCAGTTGGCAGAGTGTCTTGTGCCACTATGGGGGGTAGAATGGCTTGTGGGATCTCAGTAGCAGCAGTGCGTGTCACACAATACCCACTCCTGCACCGATTTTTAATAAAAAAACAGCCCTGCAACACATTCAGGAAAAACGACAACAAAATCATGATTTTAGGAAAGTAGCATTCATTTTCAAAACAGTCCAAGAGGTTTCCAACCCCTAGCTCTGATGGTGTAAATTTGACATAAGCATTAAGGGTGAAGTAAACTTTCCCGAGGTAAAATCAAAGTGTAATTAGTAATAGAATCCATTATGTGATGCCCAAATAAGAAGGTAAAACTGGCATCCCAAACCACAGCAGAATACCATGTTTAAACCACAGCATACAAACACAAAAAGCAAAACCAACCCATTCAGCAGGTTAAACAGCATTGCATCAATTATCTTTAAACAAAGATCTCTGAAGGCATGATATAAAATTTCACTTAAGAATGACATGATGTAAGCTGTCTGTTTTAATTTCTGAGCGAGCTGGATTTTGAACTATTCAGGCAATCTATCAGAGCCCTGGTCAAGCCCTGGTCAAGGCCTGCTCGAACCCCACATTGGGCACCAATAAATCTGTTGGGGTTTGGACCAATAAATCTGGGCACTGAGATGCATGAGAGATGCTCTCCCCAACCTCTCCTGGAAGGGAGAGAAAGAGACTTATGAGTTTAGAAAAAACTAAACTACTTTAATGAATCCTAGAATCCTAGAATCCTAGAATCTTCATGGTTGGAAAGGACCTTTGAGATCATTGAGACCAACCATACACACACAAAAAAACCCAAACCCCTACAATCTCTGCCACTAGAAATATTAATAATAAAATAAAAAGAAAATAATTAAATATATAAAATATATACAAAACCGTATCAAGCTCCCAGGATGACGATCTCATCACCAGCAGGCACTGGTAAGGTCCCAGGCTGGACTCAGCAATGGATGGGAACTAGATTCCTGGATCAGGAATGCACAGATTGGGATTAAAGGCAGCCAAACAGAGTTCTCCTTGGTCTCTGGCCACTGAAGAAAGAGGGCTGACCCTTTGATCCCTCAGGTTTTATACTGAGCATGGGGCAGATGGGATGGAATACCCTGTTGGTCAGTTCTGGGTCACCTGTCCTGTCCCCTCCTCCCCGCAGGTGTGACCCCTCTACACTTTTCCACTTCTGACCCTCCAACGAGGCAAATAACAAAGTTAGCTCGCCTTGGTTGTTGTGAGAGTAAATATAAGCAAGAACCTCTCTGCATACCATTCCTTGGCATACATTAGAAACAATCAGGTGTTATCTCTGTGAGAGCGAACAGTGCCTGAACAATATGCTATTAATTTCAGAGAGTTAGTTATTTTCAGTTAGTTAGAAGAGGCTTAGCTGCAAAGTAAAATTACTGGGGAGAAATAATCCCATGCACCAGTACAGGTTGGGGGCTGACCTGCTGGAGAGCAGCTCAGTGGAAAGAGACCTGGGAGTCCTGGTGGACAACAGGATGACCATGAGCCAGCAATGTGCCCTTGTGGCCACGAAGGCCAGTGGCATCCTGGGGTGCATCAAGAAGAGTGTGGCCAGCAGGTCGAGGGAGGTCATCCTCCCCCTCTCCTCTGCCTTGGTGAGGCCGCACCTGGAGTTCCAGGTCCAGTTCTGGGCTCCCCGGTTCAAGAAGGACAGGGAACTGCTGGAGAGAGTACAGCAAAGGGCTACCAAGATGATTAGGGGACTGGAACAACTCTCTTATGAAGAAAGGCTGAGGGATTTGGGTCTCTTCAGTCTGGAAAAAAGACGGCTGAGGGGGGATCTTATCAACACTTATAGATACTTAAAGGGTGGGTGTCAGGAGGATGGGGTCAGGCTGTTTTCAGTGGTGCCCGTGGACAGGACAAGAGGTAATGGGCACAAACTTGAGCATAGGAAGTTCCACCTAAACATGAGGAGGAACTTCTTTACTCTGAGGGTGGCAGAGCACTGGAACAGGCTGCCCAAAGAGGTGGTGGAGTCTCCATCTCTGGAGACATTCAAAACCTGCCTGGACGCGTTCCTGTGCAACCTGCTCTAGGTGACCCTGATCTGGCAGGGGGGTTAGACTAGATGATCTCCAGAGGTTCCTTCCAACCCTATGATTCTATGATTCTACTGAACAGAAACTTGGCTCTGTTTTACCTCAAACCAGGACAATGAGGGTCAGAAGGGGCTCCAACAGTTCCCCAGTCTTGCTGCTTGAGGGACTAGGACTGTGGAGTGCTCTGTGGCACGCACTCAGTCACGTTATAAATCATATAGTTGAAACTATCTGGATACTAAACCTTTATTCTGCCTGAACAGAAAGCATTAGAAGACACCTCTTATGGGACACTATAAGTCCATCTGCTCCCCTAGAGCAGAGTCAGGTTACAAGTGAAATACAATATTCTTAATTTCTTAGGCAATACAGCTTGCAAGTACAGTGAAATATATTCACATTCTGAACTCAGAAATATCAGTAGCTTGGAATCGCTTTGAAGATACATATATATACATAGAAAAGTCACTGACTTAGTTGCATGTTACTTTCCCCTGGAGTGGGCCCGTGTCTGTTTTTCTTTCATCTGTATTTTTATTTAGATTAGCTATTTGTAATTCTGTATTTCAAAGCTTCGGTTTAAAGTTTTACTACATCTCCATTATTAATTTAGTACTGAGTTAATTATAAAGATAATTTCCAAAGAGGATTTTCTATTTATTAACTATATCTGAAATGAGACTGATGAAATGTAGAAGTTGTTTTTTGTTTTGTTTTCTTTTTAAAATACTGTGAGTTTTGTAGCTAAATGTAGAAATATAAACTTAATTAAACTTGAAAAAATAACTAAAATTAACTGGAATTATTAACCAATCTTATTGTAATGGAACCACTTGCCCATCACCTGAGTGAATGTACAGATTTTTTAAAAAAGTGATTCCACTGATGAAATTTTGATGGATGTCTGAGAAGCTGAGTCATTTCTTGGAAATCTAGAGCTGCCTTCAACAGTTTACACTTCTAAGTATGAATGGCAATTATCTGCCTCAAATTCATTGCTCACTAAAGAGTTTTCCGCATGGCAATTCAATGGATGAACCTTAGTGTTTTAGTAATGTTATATGTGTTTTCAAGCCTCTGAAGATTAAATCCCAGAAGCTAAACTAAGTAGGCTTCTAGAAAGAGTGCACCCAGGGATAATTGTTTTCCAAGACTTCCAATGCATAAAGAGTATATTTAAAAACAATGGCTGCTAGTAATTGCACTCAATAATTCATAAACCAACAATAAATTCACATGTGCATGCACAAAGAAGCCTTCCTTATATGAATCATCAGTGACAGAATTATCATGTCTGCTGCATATTTATAGTTTGAGATGTTATTTGATGTTCCATTTTGGAAGAAATGTGTAATCTCTCATCCAAATGTCCTCTGCTATGGCCCAGGATTTCAGCTTATCATCAGTGCCGTATTATTTCACCGTGCAATAGAACACTAACATACTGGTTCAATTCATTTATCCATATTTACACATATCTGAGACTAGCAGAGGACAAAAATTAATTTTGTCAGTGTCATAGGATCTCAGTTACATTTGGAAAGTTTCCAAAAATAAGACTCCTGATATATGTTTGCTTCATGCTAAGAACAAAACTTTTTTCCCTTCTTCCATTGCTTCTAATGGGACTAAATGAAGTTTTGAAAAGAATGAATTCCATACATATATAATAAAAAGAGAACAACTGGACTAAGTGACATAATCTGGATCTGAACTGGAAGAAAAACACATATAAACCCCATCATCACATTAAAATATCAACGTTTTAACGTGTCTGACAAGAAGAACATGACAAACTGTTTGGTGGCTTGTTTTCTTTTCTGTTCTTTTGCTAACTTAGAATAACTAATGGTCTTGTTTTCCTTGCTCTATAACATGCAGGACGTCTGTGATAAAAGTAGCAGACAGCCTGACTGAACTGAGTGCTTAGAGTTCAGCACAGGTTTCTCAGAATCTCAAAAATCTGGTTACAATAGGTGTCTGTTATAGAGGAGACAGTGGTTAGCTTCAGTCCTTTGCATCCAAAAATGCTGACCTAATTTCTTTATTTCTGTTCCTCCATCTCCATCAATTATGTTAGAACAATCTCTCTGAATTACTGAGGTGTTAGTTGTAGCGGTATTAATATTTCCTTTGAGATTCTCAGGACTATTGTTGTTAGAAGTCTGCAAAAAATAAAGTGTTACATTGGGAAAGGAGTAAGTTTCTGGCTGAAAAACAGTCCAAAATAATAACCATCTTCTTCCTTTTAAAGTTAGAGTCTGTTGCTTGATTCTTTTTTTCTATGCAAACAATTATATTTCTCCCTGACATAAAACATGCATAAACGTAATTTGACTAAACCTGAGACCAATGGTTGCTTGAAGAGTTCTTTGTTATTCAGTAATTTGAATAAAATCTTAAGACCTGACATCCAGGAACATGAATTTTATTTTTTTTTCCCTGTTGTTATTATTCTGGAGACATTTTACTTTGTCTTGATAAATCGCTAACATTTCAAAGCCTGCAGGAAGTTCTTGTGCTCCCAGAAACTAAAGAAAGTTTCCAAATAATTTTAATGCTATAATTTTCTTGCTATTATTTGCCTTTTAAATTGCATATCATCTTGTACATTCTCTTCAGAGGAAATCAAAGACTTTCACTTAGGCTAAAAATCACTATTCTTTTCTAACAGAACCACACTTCCCAAAGTAAACAGTGACTTTTATACAGTGGTGATAAATTTTTTTTTTTTTATTTGATAAAAACATGATGCATATTCTTATTTGCTGTAAGAAGGGGGTTTATCATTATAAATGATCTAAGTAGTGTAGTACAATTTATCGCAATAGTTATGTGTTGTAAGAAAGGGGATTGATTATTAAGAATAATGTAAGTACTACGGTCCAACAGTTAGTTATCATAGTTACAAACCAAACTATATTTGTGGCAGAACTGAGTCAATGTAAAATCTTTTTTTAATAATAACCTTTCTTCACCATCTATTTTTTACAGTACAATTGTACAGATGAGATGAAGACTTTTGCGATATTAGCCATTGTCCTAGACTAAATTAGGAAGTTTGCAAATTTTGATATATTATAGCAGATGCTGTCAGGATTGTCATATGTCTGTTTTTCCATGTAGTTGCACATAAATCTCTCATGCTTGTATTTTCAAAAACATTCTTGAGGTCTGATCTATGTTTAGAAATTTTGGGGTTTTTTATTCCAAAAAGTAGATTTGAGAGAAGATAAGAAACATAAGGAAAGGGGGGGTGTGGGGGAGGAGAAAAAACAAATCAAAACAACAACAAAAAAACAAAATCTGGAAAGTATAGTATTAGTATTTTTAAAAACAGGGAAGCTTTAGAAGAAGTTTTTTTTCCTTTTTCCTAGAGCTGTCAGTAAAGAATGAAATTAATCAGTGAAAAGGCCCTTGTTGACAAAGGTTTTCCACTTGTTCTTAGCAAAAACTAGCTATACATTGGAGGTCCATATACTAAAATACAAGCAGCTGGCAATATTTGCTGAGAGACTGGAAACTCTGAAAACTTCTCCCCGTGCAATTCATGTCTATTTGAGTCCTTGTCAATCTCACAAATCCACATGAAGTAGGGCAAATATTCAATTTTTTCATCATCCTGTACTCTCCTTTGTAACACACAAGCAGTAAGACTCTACAGCCTACTTAAAACCTAATACTTTATGCACTCATCTCACTTTGGGCATGCAGTTAATGGATGCTGTGGAAGTGAAAAGTAGGTACAGACCACTAAGGATAAGATTCAACTCAAAATATAACGTTTACATTTATACTGCAAACATAACCTAATCTTCCATCAAAACCCATAGAGATCGAGTTAATACCACTAGTGGAGCAGAGGGGGATTCAGATCCATAAGCAGTAGTCCATGGCAAGATTCAATTTGTTAAGCACATGTATCTATTACCATTTGAGATACTCTGAAACATCTTCTCTGGTCTCAAGCTTTTGATGTGGGAAAGTAATATTTCACCAGTCGTCGCTCATCTCTTCTAGTCCTGTGGGGATGTCTTAGGTATCCTAAGGCTTCTCCAATGGCACTAGTGTCCCATTTGGTACCTGAATCCTCCCTCCATTGGCTACAATAGGAAAACTAGCTAGCTGACATACACATACAGACACCCAAATTTAGATTATTTAGTCTTGATTACTTAACCTCCTATCCTAGAGACCACAGACAGTAAGCAACTCCAAAATCTTTTTATTAGGCAGACAGAAGTCAGCCTTGCTGACAGCTAATCCTCATGGAAGCTATTTCCAGGCACACAAATGGAAAAAAAGAGGTGACCAGGTATAGCGCACATCAAGGGCAAATTGTATTTTCCTTGCTCTGAATAAATGACTGTCTCCGTAGCTGAAGCGAGTGCAGTGGACTGCATTTACTTTGATTACATCAAGGTTTCCATATGGTCTTCCACAGAGTCCTGGTAGCCAAATTAAAGAGATAAGGATTAGATAAGCAAACTACAAAGTGGGTGAAAAAACTATCTGGACAGTCAGACTCAAAGAGTAGTAGTCAATGAGTTAAAGTGTACCTAGCAATCAATTATAAATTGTGTTCCTCAGGTATTGACAAAGGGGCTGATCTGTTTAACAACTTCGACCGTGACCTCGATGAGGATTCACCCTTACCAGGTTCCTGGATGACTCAAAATTGGGGGTCATGGTTGATACGTTAGAGAGCTGGGCTGTTCTTGTTGAGGAACTTCAACAAGCTAAAAAAATGGGCTGATAAGAATCTCATAAAGTTCAATAAACACCATCAAAAAGCCTTGTACTTGGAATGCAGCAAGTTAATAATCAGCCCAGGCTGGGGACAGACTGGCTGGGTAGAATGTCTTTAGGAAAGGACCTGGCGTCCTACAGAACAACAAGATACCTTTCCAGCAATGAGGACTAAATGCCTCATGGGCTGTATTAGTAAGAGTGTAGTTAGCAGATTGAGGTAATTGTGTGTTCTTCTCTGTTCAGTGACTGTTAATTCAGTGTGTGCATCTGGAGTACTATCTAGTTTTGGAACCCTGGTAAAAGAGAGACATTAAGAGAGTCCAGTGGAGGATCACTAAGATGGTTAGAAAGGTTGAAGAACAGGATATATCAGGAGAACCTGAAGAAGCATTGTTTGCTTAGCATGTAGAAAACAAGGGTTTCATTACAAGGAGGAATCTAATTTCAGTCTTCCGTTATTTAGAGGGGAGCTACAGAGAAGACAGAGCCAGATTACTCTCTTTGATGTCTACAGCGAAAGATCAAGAGCTAGCAGCCATAGTCAGCAGGAAGGAAATTTCTCATTGGCTATATTATTCACTGTGACAGGGGTCAAGCACTGGAAGAGGCAGTGGAATCTCCCCCCCTGGTGATTTCTGAAATTCAGTTGGTCAAGACCCTGGGCTGTCCTACTTTGAGCAGGAGGTTGAATAGACCTGAGTCACTTGCCCTCCTGCAGTTTCCCCCTTACGGTAAAATGAAAATAACTGACGAATCTGTTAACCCAAAACATTTTATGCTCTTCTTCTCCCTGTCCCTTCTGATTTATTTTTATCAATTGCAAAGATGAATCTCTTCTGCAAGCCTGCTATCCAATGATGATATTAGGCAGCAAATGCCAACTTTCAGTATGCCCTCCACAAGTCCAAATGCAGCCCCTGACTTACAGAATTGCTACTGAAGAGCAAGGAGGAAACAAGAAGGGAATCTTTAATCAAAAAGATAACCAACTCACAAACAAAAAGTGTAAATTGATTTCCAAACCTCCTCAAAACATTTCACTGTAGAAAGGAAAGGAAAGAGAATGATGTTTTAATATTTTTTTCAAACTTCTAAAAAATGTCAGACAACAAATTTATTTTGTTCGTGTCCTTTTCATTTTATTTTCTTCCTTTTCGGTGTGGAGACATTCAATTTACAGAAGAGTGCAAGCAAATGAATAGTGAGACTTATCTGTAATACCACCAAGCTAACACTGTAACATGCTTCTGAGGGTTTCAAGACAACTATTTCGCCTTGTTTGATTGTATTATGACATTAGTATTCAGCCCACATTGGAAGAAAGCAGAAAGGGCCATGTTACAGTTTCCATTGTGCTTGTTTGTGAATTGAAGCGTAAGCTGACATCCTGTAGTAGAATCAAGGAATGCAAACAGCACAGTTCATAAACCTGCTTTTCTCAGGTTTCACCACGTTAGAATATAAATGCTTGAGGCATATTTTACTCAATAGAACATTCTACTCTAGTTTTTCATTCAGGAAGAAGACAACTAACCTAATTTTATTACTATTTTAAATATTATATTAATGTCAGAGTGAGTAGCGATTTTAGAACCATAGCACTGGATGAAGAAGAGCATAAACAGATGCACAGAGTGTGTTAGAAATAACACATCTCAGTTACAGTTGAAATAAGAGAAAAAGCAAGTCCAGCATAGCAATTCAATATGATTGTACTATTCACCTTGGATGTTAGAGGCGGAAGTTCAAATACTGCTTCTTTCAGATATAGATCAGGGATTTGAGCTTTAATGTTCCTGGATAATTGTTCTAATCACCTGACCACTTTTGAACACAAAAGTTTTTTCCCTTTCCTTCCCATTTAGATATGTGTAATATTTTCCACCAGATAAAAGTGGAAGACACTGATTTTGTCAGTTCTAAAGTTTAATGAGAGAGCTTCTGCCCTTGAACATAAGGCCTTTTTTTGGTGCTAGTGAACAGCTTTTATCTCCTGAAGATTTTAGTTGAGATATAATTCAGATATCTCCATCAGTCCATTGCCCTTAACTTACATTCAAGTCAAAATTAGTATTCACTTTGATAGCAACATACCTAATTTCTGATCTTAGCACAAGGCACTGACTACAAGTTAATTACCTCAACATCATCATGTTGTTAACACAGCACAGCTTCCTCCCGCTGTGTGCCAAGGCAAATGACAGGTTAGCAAGCAATATAGCACTACAGTGCAATGACTTCAAGCTCTTCAGATCTTGAAGCTCCAAGTTCTTCAGAAACATTCTGGCCTTTGGATCCCAGTGTTCACCTTCACTGACCTGAGGTCAGTGTTGGGGATACAGTATGAGTCTGCTTGAAGCTTACGAGTTGATTCGGCTGCAGTTCCCATGCCAAAGCAGTGCTCTGTGGCTGGCAGCAGGGCTCTGCTGGAAAGCAGGCTGTTGGGCAGTCCAAGCCCAGTGCAATGGCACTTACTGAGAATTATCTTGCTAGTTTTCAAAGCTCACTTATACACCCAACTAAACTTTGTGGTTGGCCACTGGGAAACGGAGGGGACCCCTGTCGTCTCTTAGTTGTGACCTGCCCTGTGAACACCCCCTCCCTTATGAATCATGTCTTCAGTATGCATATTTTGTTTAATGGAAAATTATGATTCTGTGATCCATAGTGTCAGGGAGACTGTTCACTATTGTAGTAAACTATTAAGTTATTTCTCAGGAACGCTCTTCCTTGGCTGCTGATCTGTACTTTGCTGTTTATCATTCCACTATGGCCTTGGCATTGAAATTAACCTTCAAAATGTAAACTACAGCTGAGTGCATTCTTTCTGATTAAGAATGTTTTAGAGTCATGTACACTAGAATAGAAAAAGGCATCTGTGACTTATGGGTGAAAAAGTAAGTATGTCTGACGATTCAGGGAGAACAGAAAACTTAAATCTGCCTTTTGAGTCTTAGTTAGCTCACAGACAAAAAATAAACCCCAAACTGGTGAGAGCTTCAGTGGTCATTGTCACAGTTATAAATGTTCTGAGCATCTGAAGTGATTCATGTCTAAGCCTGTCTTCTTTTTAATACACTTTTTAATATATCTTTTTTAAAAATTTTGAAGATGAAAAGTATATTAAGTAACACCACATGTTTTAGAATACTACTAGGGAAATATTTGCTCTTCAGTACTCACTGGCTTGAAATAGAGAATTCCTGAAGTTCTGCTTCACAGTTTGTGTATGTAGAAAATATGGTATTATCAGTCTGGTGTGTAGGCAAATGCTGATGAGCTACTGATAAAACAATCTTGCTGCTATGCCAAAAGAGTCTAGTACTTTTTTTTCTGATATAGTCAAACTTGTTTATTTTAGATAGTTCTTTAGAACAATGTTTTTAGGGACAATAAAAACGGCGTTTAAGGCATCATGGAGGTAGTTTGTTTGGTAGTCATTGTATGTTTTATTGTGCTGACGAGTTCTTGGACATTATGCCTTATACTGGCACTTCTAATTTTAGAATTAGAATTCTAATTTCTTTGTTGGGATTTCTGTCTATATCATTTTCCATGGTAGCTCCACAGAGGTTTGTTCAAATTTTCTAGCTTCTATATTGAAATATCATGTATGTCAGGAGTAAATTGTCAACATAGTAATCTTCAATTCAGTTAATGAATCAACATATTTACTTAACTTCCACTTTATTATCTTTACCCTGAATAATGCCCAGGTCAGCAATCTCCCATCTCTATGGACATTTGACTTTCCGCCATTAAAACACCCTGTGTGCTTGCTTTTTTGCTGTTCTGCACCTATTTTACAACCAGAGTCCTGAAGGCACCAAAGGATTTAGATAACCCAGGTCCTTACAGATTTCCACATTTGACAATCCCTTCACCTATTCTTCTTTCTAAGAATCTCTGTCATCCAAACCCTCTCCAGTTATTCAAGTAGCCAACTGGTTCCTGCATTCCTTTAAAGGCGTAAGATACTTGTCTTCATGTCCATCCTAGACTCACCTTCACTTCTATCTGGCTTCCATCTAATTTAAAGCAAGGCTTTGAAATACAATTTTTTATAATAAGGGTGCCCTAACCATTGCTTCATAAGGGTTTCTGGAACGGCTTGCTCTCAGTGTTTCCAGTTGATGTTACTCTATTTTCTATAACTTAAATATTCACCAGGGCAGGCAAATACTGCAATTCAGTAGTGATTATGCATTCATGTGAAATGATTAAAATAATGCCCATGCTCCAAATCAATATTTAAATTATTGTACATGGTGCACCAGGTTCCGCACAAGAGAATGAGAAATGCTGCAGATTTTTGGGAGGCTGGAGGGCTACTGGAGCCTACTTCCTGCTCAAATTCAATAAAAGAAAGATCCATGCAAGGGTCACCCCTATTTCAGACACTCCCAGACCACTTTGTTACCAGGGAAGCTGGGAAATCACTGATTCCTCCTTTCTATTTGGTGTGAGTGCAGTCACTGACCTTTAGAATACAGTTCACATCCGCAAACTTGAGCGGGGGCAAGCATGGCTCTCCAGCCTGACCTAGGTCTGATAGCTCGATTCCTCTCTCTCCCAGGAATTTCCTACTGGTTGCGCTAAATGCCTCCAAACATAATTGGAAACACTTACTATTAAAAAAAAACATTTTACAAAAAGGAATGTCAGCAGGATATCAATTAGAATACAGATCTTTACGTAAACAACTGCTTGAAATAATAATAATAATCATAATAATACTAATAATATATTAGTATTCAAAGTATTCAGCTCTCAAGGAGTTTCTTGTAAGAAACCACACTTATTCTGTTATTGAAGCAACTGACATTTAAGCTGGGTGTATGACTACTCTTCTCTTTTACAGATCAGTACTGTAGGAATATGAACAGTGAAATTTTTAACCATCTACCTTACTAAAACCGAACCAGCCACATCACAGATCAATGGGGAAGTGACACTCAGATGTGTGATCTAGGATCACTGCAGTGTGTCTACGACTTACCTGCAGCCATTTTATACAAGCTGACAGGCAGTTTACTAAGTGGTACAGCAAAGCTAGAACTTGAGAAAGGAAGAGAAGCTTGTTTCTGATAATAAAACCTTTCAAGGCAGACAAGCAAAAGGAGAACTCATTTTCCACCAAGGTGTTGCATACAAGATACAAGAAAAAGAGAGACTTGCACACGGTTTTTGCAAAAAGCAAAATAGGTGTGCTCTTCGCCTTTGTAGCGTCTACAGACATGTTGCTTTAAGAACTGGACCAGCTGCTGGCTTAAACTCTACTTATGTGGCAAAAAGTGAGCGCTACCACTATGGAAGAGAGAAATATATACATTAAGAAAGAAAATTTAGGAAAGCCTAATTGATACTCTACCAAGTCTCAATGCTTTTTGTATTATGAGGGTAGAAATGAAAGTAAAATCATGAATGTCTTCTGAAATGTTCACAGGCAGTCTGATGTTCCTCAGCTTTGGCATGGTTTAATTGCAAGCAATGTTATTTAGGGTTGTTCTGCTGTAAATAGTATTTTACTATGACTAGAATGATTAACAATGACTAGGATCCCACTGGCTTGCAGAGATATAAAATGGAAGCATTGTTGAATAAGCAGGTGGCTGGCTACCTGGTCTATACAGCCAGCACACACTTGATCCCAGATCACCTACCCCTAGTAGGTAGGATCGCATTCTAGTTCTAATTCAGAATAAACCAAAAGATTTTGTGAGTACAGTCACGCCCCAAATTGGACTGGATCACACCCAATGCTGTATTCCTACTGGCAGTACAGATGAAACCAACTTGAGCCACATGACTTTGGGAACCTGAGTATAGACACTGGTAGCATTAATTGGAGCTGTAGCCAGTAGCGACAATTAACCCAAATTTACTTTTAAGACTGGTCTATACAGAAATGAATGAAGCAGTTATAACGTGAAGAAAGGAAGCAAACAGTAAATACCTAGCTATTGTTTAAGGTTACCTGATAAATAAACTAATATACTAGTCTACACTATGTAGTGCATTCAGTAGAAAAAAAAATATAGTATTTATTCTTGTGGAAAGCAATTTGGAAACCAGAAGTTGTCATGCTGTTGTCAGAATTTCTCATTTCTTTCTGCAAACATGTCTTTTAACCTAATAAAACTTCATATTGCTATTTATACATTAGAATACACAATGACATTGCATACTAGGGGTAAATAGCCTGTGAAAACATTAGTTCCACCTACATTGCTAAGTAACATAGGATCAGGGACCACTAGCCCAGAAGCCAAGTGGTATAGGCTGGCTGTGTCTAATTTGCACAACACTTCGCCCTGGATTTCCCTTCAGTTTCAGATGGCTCTCACACATTAATATTATTTTGCTTATGTTTTTCTACTTGAATGTAGAAATGGATTGTGTTAAAGGATTACATAGAATAGAGGGAAACAAATCACTATAGACCTATGCAAGCTGCCTGTTGTGAATGGTCTTTGGCATGTGCTATTTCCAAAATTATGCTTGGGAGTCTTGGAAAGTGCCAGTAAGCCCAAAACAATTAAAATTTAGGTATTATGGACAACCAATGCTCCAAAGCTGAAGAACGTTCTTTTTTTGTTTTGTTTTTTTTTTTTCAGATTTGGTCATTGAAACCATGGCTTTAATATTTAACTGTCAGTGGAATTGACCTGAATAAAATTGCCAGAAATCTAATTTCCATCACATCCACATTTTTAAAATGTAGTCTATAATGTTGCTCTGTATTTGCAGCCAAGTCCTTTAGTTTTTTTTCAGGCAAAATTCCTATTGACCTCTTGAAGAAATTCAAAGGTAAGATCTAATAGCATAAGCAGTTGTTAAGTAAAAGTTCTGGGATTCATCCATAGTTATCTTAAATTGATTTTCCACCTATTTTAAAAGACAGAGGAGGAAAAATTACATTAATGGTTGCTTATTCTTGTTTTTCAGTAACTCTTACCTTGGGTTAACCACGGCTGGCAGCTTAAGCCCCCACCAACTCACTCTTTCACCCCTCCAGTTGAATGGTGGGGAGAATTTGGAGCACAAAAGGCAAGAAAACTCATGTGTCAAGGTAAAGATAGCTTAGTAAGGGGACGGAGGGAAGAGGAAAACCCCCAAGTGATTAAGAAACAATCAATCAATCACGACCAGCAGACCAATGCCCATTCAGTCCCCAAGCAATGGCTCTCTTTTTTAAAAAATCCCCACCCCAAGTTTTATTTCAGAGCAGGACATTATATGACATGGAGTGTTTCTTTCATGACTTTTGGTCAGCTGTTCCAGCTTTGCCTACACCCAGCCTCTTCCCCACTCCCAGCCTGCTCATGGAGGGCAGAGTGAGGAACAGAAAGACTTGACTCCGCGCAAGTACTGTCCAGCAATGGCTAAAACATTGTTGTGTTACCAACCGTGATTTGGTCACCAGTCTAAACAGCACCATATGGACTGATGTGAAGAAAATTAACTCCATCCCAGCCAAACAATTTGGTGTTCATATCCTTCAGTTTGCTGGGTTTTTTTCACTTTCATTTACTCCCATCTTAGTTATTGTCTTGTCAACCTAAATATATGGCATAGTGCTGCAGCATTCTATAGCCATGACTAATTTAGTCATGGAACTTTTCATCTTTTCACATAATCTGTTCTTCACATCTCTGTATTCATTTTTCTATATTGATTCAATTTATGATAAATTTGAATGTAAAACTTCAAACACCACCAAAATTTCTATAGACTGCTTACATTGATGTGGGTCAAACAAGTGAACAGGTAGATAAGACAGACTGAACACACATCCAAAAGGATCAATAAGCTTCCCCTGCCTAGAGAAATGACAGTGTTACAAAAAGGATCTTATTGCTTAAAAATATAATGTAATTATTTCAGCAAAAAATTTCTTAGAACTCAGATACTTGATTCATTTTGTCAACTATACTTACCTTCTGGAAACAAAAACCCTTACAAATTCAAAGTTTGTCAGGGAAATTGCTTTTCTTCTTTGCCTTTTGTCTGCCTAACTACTGAAACTAAAAGTGACATAACTGACATCATGTAACAAACTATTTTCTGAGCAGGTGGCTTGGAAGTTGTACTAAGACTGTTCTTATTAGCACTGAATGTAATACTTTCAGTAAATTTACTGTTAATATTTGCACTGTAATTTTCAAAATATTCCTTTCTTTCCCCCCACAAAATAACTGTTCAACTTCAGAAACATCAAATCCTTGTTAGAAAAATCATACATAAATGTATGCCACTGCCTTTTTTCCTAAGCAGGGGCTAAAGTATAGCGTAATTATTTAAATAGTTCCTGACAATCATATACTTTCTGAGCAAGAACTGAAATGTAGGTAACACTTTTAGACAATCCACAGCTCTACAACTAATGCATTAGGTAATTAATGTTCAATGTTTTGAAATGGTATTATTACCTTAATATTAGAATTGAAATGTCTCACTAAACATACTTTTTATTCTCATGGATACTGCAGCTGGGAATTCCTTTTCTTTCCTACTGCAAGCTACAGTTCCACAGCTTTGTCTATGAGGCAAACCACTCAATCCATTAATAACTTAATTAATATCTGAGAAGTCCACAAAGATACAGGATTCTTAAGGATACAGGATGCTAAAGAAATGAGGTTGCAAAGTCAGAATGACAGTTCTTACTTGGCCATGTCCCATTTAGAATCTTGTCCTAGATCACAATGATTAAATTAATATTTTTCATTTCAGGCTGAGGGAAAACAATAGATATCATTATAGTAAAAGGCAAAAAGAAATGTTTAAAATTATTAATTTTCATATTGAAGATTTCCTTTTAGATAACAAGCTAGAGGCAATTATTCCTTTGTTTCTGTAAGTTTTGAGGGGGTTGTTTTAAATTCCTATTATTTCATGTAAATTTCCCTTTTCCTAAGAACAGCTGCCTATTGAATTCAGAACTTCAGCTATTGCTCCATTCTTCAAAAAAAAAAAAGCTTTGTGATTCAGCGGTATTATCTAACCATACACTTATTACTCAATTATCTCTGATGTTAAGTCATGGAACAGAAGTTTTTTAATTACTTGCAGTATTTTTTTGAAAAATGCTAGTGTGACTTTAGGGAAAAGTACAGGACAAATGTACAGGACAAATTTTGTTCTTTATAATTCAGTAAAAATACCTTTTATCTTAATAAAATGGACCTAAAGTTAATTGAGCCCTTTAAAGATACAAAGTGTTCTCCATAGGTCAATGGAAATTTTAGTAGTGATGCAATTGGTTGGTTGAAATAGAATAGTGGACCTTTAGGCCCAAATCTTCCAATCTGTAGCCAACACCTGTGTCCCTGTAAAACCTTACTGACTTCATCCATTGTTTATAATTTTTACTTTTCTTAGACATTAAGTAAGCTTTGCTTCTGCTGGCAAAATTTCAAGGGTACGTTTAAGGTGCACTCCCCGGAGAGAATGCCAGCAGTACCCAAGAACAGTTCCTCAAGGTGTTGACAGTTTTAAAGGCTGATGGATTCACATCAGACTGCAGATATCAAATGCAAGAGCATGAGACCTTTATAAAACAAGTATGGTTTTGATTAATAAAATAAATCAAACTAAGTGCTGTTTTATGACCTTTAACCACTATTCAGGGAAATCTAATGCTGTTGGCTGACAACAAGACAATCTTTCCTGTAATGGCAGCTATTAAATCCATGAGAAATCAAGTCATTATCCAATTCATACCAATTAATCAGATACCTTGGCTAAGCGGAACTAATATCCTACTTTTGTTACCAGGACCCACAGTAAAACTTAATAGCTGTACTAGGGGTCAGTTTAATAGTAAAACCAAGGTTTTACACCCAAATTTTGAAGCTTTTTTTTATTTGTGTTCCGACCTGGTTTTAATTAAAAACAACTTTCCTGTCCTTCTTTTGTGAAATCCATGATAGTTTGCAAAAAAAATGAAACAAATACATTGTGGTATTTTATGGCATCTGATGTTAGTGAAAGATAATGTCATGAATAGAATATTACACAAGAGATGCTCTGGAAATAAAACATCAGCTGAGAAGGAAATGTCTAACGGATAAATTATTTCAGAATGTATTTATTCGTCACATCAAGGTAAATATGTAGATTATAATGATATGTTTCTGAAGGAGGGAGGAGTATTTTGGTGAGGAGAAAATGAAGAAAAACCCAACCAGCAAACCAAATTGTTATATCACATCTTAGGGAAATCAACTTGACCCTGCTAAAGACAGTCTCTTTAAGGAACTTGTTTAAATATCTTGTGACATTCACTATAAGGAATTCTCCTAAGGGAAGTTAGTGAAAGTCATAAAAGAGCTTAGTCAAATTTGCTCTGAACAATATTAAATTATTTTAATATGTTTACAAGATTATATATCTAATATAACAAAATATCCATCAGCCTTTATATATTCAAATATCCGTTTGATTTCTCTCACCATCTGACGAATTAGCAACATCAGCTGGCTACCTGGATATGTAAGTTATATCAATTTGACAATTAATGGATGTCGACTGAAAACAATAGATGGCAACAAAGAATAGATTAATATGTATAATGATTTTACTTACAGATGGTTTTGTCAGGCTTCCATCCTGTCCATCCACAGCATGGACGCTTTCCTTGTGAGCCTTATAGACAACATCATAAACAGTACAATGCATGTCTCCAGTCTAACTAATCTCAGTAGAACATCATAACTGAGATAAACTTCTTCACAGAATAAAATAGTATATTCTTTCCATATATGATGTATCTGAACTATTCCACAGGGACAGAAGAAAGACAAGACAAAAATCACATAAAGGAGCTGAATTCTAACCACATAAATTAGACAAAGATTAAAATCTCAGAAGTTCTCTTAACATTTAAGACAATCAAAATAGGATCCAGTGGGAACAGAAAGTAGACTTCAGTATGAAGGGCGCTGGTGGAAATCAGTGTCATGGAGAATGTGCTGTTTAAGATCCTTTTTTTTTTTTAAATGGTGCATGCAATTACACATGCAATTTTCTTCCTATGAAGGTCAATTGTGAAACTCTGCTATTTCAATAGGAGCAGTACCAACCTCAAAACACAGTATGATTCAGCAAAAACTTAAAGTTCCTGCTTAAGCCCCAAGAAATTCTTGCTAATCATTTATGGATGTGTGAGTGTATATAGGTGTTCCCTAGCAATATCAGGTCTAAGGTGCTTGTAAGAATAAAAATATAGAATCATATAATGGTTCAGGTTGGAAGGGACCTTTAAAGATCACATCATTCCAAATCTTACCCCAGGCTAGCCTGGCTAGGTAGATCATTCACAGCCCTTACCTTGTCTCTACCACCACACTTACGAAGATCTCAAAGCACTGCCTAATGAACCTTCCTAATTCCCTGGAGACCTCATGCTGCTGGGTAGGTTCATGGGGCCACCACCAGGGCTGCAGCATAAGGCCGTGGGCGGTCAGAGAGAGCAGGCAGCAGCCCCGACAACTGGCAGAGCGCGCTGCCCTTCTTGCACAAACCGCCAGGCAAATTGCCGCACCGCTCCTCTCAGGTGCCTCTCCCAGTTTGCACGACCTGTTCGTGGTGCCCCTGGTCACTGGGACTCCCCAGGGGCCAGTTATATGCAGCTTCCCATGGTTTGAACTGGCCCCAAGGACAGCCAGCCCCTGGAGACCTCACAAGCCTTGCACTCTTCTCAGCATACGGCAACAACTGCTGCTGCTCGCGTGACACTAAAGCCTAAAACAAGAGATATTGTGGAGTTGGAAGTATTTGATTTAAACTGGTTTTTGCAGCAGTTCCTTATGGGAAATAACAGCAACAAAATTAAATTAAATTATACTGGTTATTTTTAGCAATGGCAAGGCACACCAGAAATGTCTTAAAGTGCAAAATTAATGTAATATAAACATGTGATTAGGTTCTTTTTCAACTAAAATAAACAACCACTAAAACAAATAGTATTAATACTTGTAAACAACTCAGAGATCCCATAGGATAAAAGCAACTCTACAAATGTAAATTGTTATGCTTATCACAGCTCTGGCTAACATAAATACTGTGCAGAATGGTCCTACTAAGGCATTTTTAATACAACTATAATGCCTTTAAAAAAATAATAAAATTATTATACACACTTTGTCAACGTGGATTTTGGACAAAACAACTATTGCCTGTATCCTAGAATGTGTATTTCAGAATACAGGATAAATCTTCCAATAAATGATCCATTATACGGGTCTTGCAGTTAATCATAGGGCTCTCTACATCCACAACGGGAGAACAGCCCCACAGCTACTGTTGTGCCACGTAATGGAGAAGGCATACTCAGTGCCAGCCAGGGCTACTGAACTGAGGGCTTTTCGGCATTATTAAACAACGATCTTTTATCTTCTACCTGGAAAACCTGTACTTCAATCAGTCATTAATTTCTAGACAATCTTCCTCAAATAGCAGCATTTTAAAAAGATATCCATGGTTCTGCTTTAGGCATCTGTACACCTGCATAAAGGCTTGACTCAGCCCAAGGTTGTAGTCTAACTTCAGTTGTCTTTAAAATGTACGTAAAGTGGAATCACATGTGCTTTACTGACTTGACAAGTACAGATGCACTGACACATCCACAAAGTTAAACCCGCTCTCATTGTCTAAATCCTGCATTTCACATCTTACCGTATGTGCTCAAAGCACGCTTTGGCTTAGAAAGAGTCAGATCGCACTGACTGCATCATAGCTTGTTTCTAAACCTCTGTATTTAAAAAGTTTAATATTTTGTGAGTGGAATTACCTAAGAAAGCTAAGCTTTGGTGCAAAACAGAAGCAACAAAAACTCCCAGCATGTACAGCTGAGTTTTAAGCCCATGGATGTATAGAGTTACAATTGGAATGCTGACACAATCTTAACCATAGCTATGTGAACACAGCAAACTGTAATTGCTCTCATTATTAAAGGCTTGAACGGGCTGTGTGTTTCGCAGAACTGATTCTGCAATCTGGCTGTAACTTGTTTCTTAACTACTGTTTCAAAGTGTTCCTGATTACAGAAAAAGATTCTCTGTGGTTGTTTTTCTTTCTGTGTCTATCACTCACATTATTTCCTATGGTACAGCTTGATCTGTTGTCAGTGCTGGAAATTATTACATTGTTAATATTACAGATTGCTACCTCTTTTCTTTGAGAACACAATAGTGTAATTGCACTAATAAATTTCTCCCCTCCCGTACCTCTGCTTCAGATTCCTTGATAACTTCTACCTCAGACAGATTTCATGTCCACCTTTACCTACTAAAGGATGCAAGAGATTGCATACATCTCTTTTGCTCCCCAGCACCTGCTGCTTACGATATGAGCAGCTGAGTGGAAGAAAAGTAGCCAGTCTGAAACCACAGCTTCTGCATGTATGCACGTGGTTAGAGAGATGAGGAAAAGGGCCAGAAATGAGTAGAACTGAGTATGAACACCAGCACAGGTTCTCTGATACTCTGTTGAGCAATCTTATTGAGACAAGTGTAAGGCAAGCACAGATTATTTCTCCTCTCTTTCTGCAGCAAAGAGAAAATAGGTTTTGTGTACAAGAATTATAATCTGCTTCTTGCCTTCCACCTCAGGAAACACAGTTATCTACAGCCAAGGTTTCTGGCCGAGTCAGAATTAGCTCCTTAATGTGTGGAAACACCAGTTCCTTTGATTTGTGAAATATCTGAGATGACACATCTAGGATGACCTTTTTCTCACATCAGTGAACACTCACTTAAGAGTGTCCTACCAATGCCCACAGAGATGATGCTGAGTTATCCAGTTGCTGAAACAGATTTCTGTATTTTACTTTGGTACAAAATAGAAATGACGTGTTCTTCTAAAGCATTACTGTTATATCATTCTTGGAAGCATTTTAGTTGTAGAATATTTTCAGCTCATTTCTTATGTTACAGTAATATTTTATCACTAGACATAGCTCCCAGCATGTTATTGAGGAGTATATCCTAATCCTTTCCTTTTTGTGATCGAGAGTTGATCCAACTCCCATTACACTTAATGGGCATCTGTCAGATTTAATTAGAGTTGATTCAAATCTGTAAACTGCAGTCCTGGTCACTGCTGTCCTGCACTACATTGTATGCAAGGAAATGATTTTAAGTTAGATGAGCAACTACCGTGCAACACCATTACAAACCTTTACATGTAATATGAAAACACAGTGTAACAGGTTTTGAAATTATATAATATCATCTGTGAAGTAAACTGAGGAATGATAATTTACATCAGCTAAGAATATGACCCAAATTGTTCTTCAATAACTCTGTGCACTGAGGAATTATTCACACATTCATCATAAAATGCCAGAAATGCTGTCTGACAGTTCAGGTCACCTCCTCTAAACATCTTCGCCAGCAATCAATCATCCTTGCGCTTCTTTTGTGCTGTGAGAGCTAAGTATGTACCTGCCTGGCCTTTTTATCAATGGGCAAACTCCATCCAAGATAAAAGACTTGTAGAAATGACAAAGTGGTCCTCAACTAAAGAATGTGCAGTGGAGGTGCTGTCTCCATTAGAAATCCCACCTGTGTAAATAGCAGAATAGCCAAAGCCAACTTTCTTTTCTTAGTCACCTTTTGCAGAGCCCCTGCAAGTAATCCAGGTTTAATAATAACAACACCAGCCTTTAATTCAGTTTACTAATGTGGGCTTGGCAGCATACCAACTGCTACTATAGTACAGAGTTTAGAGAAACATAGAGAAAGCTTGAGCCTGACTGTAAAATACCAAGGTGCCATATCTTGGAAATGCAACACAAGAACATGAAATTGATTGGAAGATCTAGAAATTTTGGTGAAACTTTTTACATGACATGATTAATATCACAGAAATTATGGGGAAGAATTTTTTTATTTGGGGTGTCGATATTCCAGCAAAGACAGGTATAGAAAGAAATACTGTGCATATTCATCATGTTTATGTCTAGAGTTTATTGAGTTGAGAGGCCTTTGTCCTGGTAAAAGAGAAAACAAGAAGAATGGAATAATGGCAGTAACCCATACAGACCTTTGTTGAAGAGTTTGATGAAGCATTTCTTAGCCTGTTTAAAAGTTAGAATGTGGTGGCGACAGAGAATTTTAACCAAATATTTGCTGGAGATATAATATGACAGGCTATAGACTGACAGTCATGCTCATGAAATGTGCTGAGAACAAACTAATCTTTTAGGAGAAGGGGACCAGCTAATTTAGATTTAGTTCTGCCTAAAAGGGAGAATTCATTGAGATACCAAAAGTGCGTTGTCGTGTGGGGTGAAAGTAATCACAAAATGATAAAGTCAACTATCCTAAGGGAAAGAAGTGTGGCAGAAGAACTGAAAATAATGTATTTGAAGAAGTCAAGCTTTGATAGGGAATTCAGAAAACTCATATGATAGGTCATTTGGGAAGATAATCCGAGAAATAAAGGAATGCAGCAAATCTGGCAGTTACTGAAAGAAACCGTATTAACGCACAATAGCGAGCTAGCTAAAGCAAAAAGAAAGAAAGCATGATTACAGACCATTTTAACTACGTTGGGGTATCCTTAGTGACTTGAAAAGCAAAAAGTAACCATACAAAAGGATCCTATGGCTTTGAGTCATATAATAGAGTAAGATTATAAAGGAAGAGCCCATACTTTTAAGGATAAATCCAGAAATGCAACAGAGCACGAGAGTTTCAATCAGCAAGAGAAATAAAAGGAAAAAAGGTCAGGTCCGAAAACTGTATAAGAGAAAAACTAAAAAATACAGATCCAAGACTAACTGGAAAAGAATAGCAAATAACAGCTGAATCTTTTAATTCTTTCTTTTTTGAATTCTGAGTTGAAACTAGATTGCAAAAGTTATGTTTAACAAGAAGATGGTGATGCAGGTCTGATTCTGGAAAGAAGAAGACAAATACTTTGGTGAGATAGTTGTACTAAGTTACAAGTGCTTATTTATGGCACTGTGTGAAGAATTTGAAACGTTAATGGTACTTTTAGAAAATGTGATGAGGAGGAAAAGCCTTAGAGGATTGGAAATGGAAAAAAAGATCATGAACATCTTCAAAAGTGAAAAAAAAAAGGAGGGACAAGAGAGCTGTAAACTAGTCATCTTTGGTCCCAGAAAAGTTCTGGAATATATCATTAACTAGTTTCTCTATCCAGATCATTAAAAAATGGTTAAGCAAAATATTTCAATATTAAAGTCCTAGCTTAAATTATCAACAAAAGTACACTTAAAATAAACCAAAGAAGTGTGAAAGGCTAAGATGTGGACACAATGTTCCCTACTGTTGATCATAAAGGGGCAGTGGAGCGAAGCAGACAACTGGATACCCAGCACTGTTTGACAGAACTTTTCTCTCAACCCTCCACAACAGGGAATACAATTATTCGGCTCTACTTAACACTGGTGATCCTTGGTTGTGACACCACACTCAGTTTTAGGCACCACACTTTAAGAAAGAAAAAAGGTCTACAAGAAGGTAACATATATGGCAAGCAAGTTAGAGAGTGCGTGAAGCAAAAAATAATCAAACCGTCTTTGCTGCAGCAGGAAGTAGAAAGGCAGTCTGCTAATTATAAGGGGTTGATATGAAGAAGTAATGAAGACAGTAGGAAAGGACAAGTAGAAATCAGTTCAATTTGTTACAAAAATCCATAGATAAGACATTAATTTTCTTTTTAATGTTATGAGGCAGTGGACCAGACTACTGCGGGATGTTATAAAACTGCTTCCACCGGGGTTTTCAAACGCAGATTAGAAAATTATTTGTTAGGATGCCTTCACTGTAAAATGATGACCAGGTGATTTTTCAAGGTCCCTTCTAATCTTATAGTTGGACAATTTTTCTTCCCTTTCATTTTGTGTTAGCATAAGTGGAGTACATTTTATATCTAGAATACAATAGACAGCATCAGGTGTTTTTATGTAATATATTTTATGCCACTGCTAATATTTCGTTAGTGTCTGTTTACTGCAGAGATACGACATTTAAAAAACAGTCTTCAAAACAGAAAAGTGGAGAGTCTCTTAATTAAATAATAATTATAGAATTATACAGAAATAACTGTATCCAGGTTTTTAAAAAGCGTTTCACCTATACCCTTTCTAAACATCAGCCATTTGTTGCTACATTTAATGTTTAATTTGCTGTGCAATCAGATTCAGAAATGTTCTACACGGTAATTGTCTCAGCCCGATGAGAACGACAGCATATTTTTGTGCTGCATGCTAAATTATACTTTCAAAAAGTTCTTTTTAGTTAACTATTTTAGGGGTTGTGTTGTCAGAAATTCAAATACATGATTATGCAAGGCAGCTGAGTGATTACCACTGGAGCCTGAATGAAGAGTGTGCAAAGACTTCTAAAATTCTGCAATGCAGCCTTGTGACATATGTTCTTTGGTAGTTACAGATCAACATCTTCCTAGTGCTAAGCCAAACACAAAAATCAAATTCCAGCATATCTCTGCCTTTAAACAAGTGGTTTTAAAGCCCTTGTAAGCCTAGTCTCAAATCCATGACACAGACCAATTATATTTCTTATATCACAGGATTATCTTCCCAGTTAAAAGGAAAAGAAAAAGGTCAGGGTATTTTTAGAAATCTGGTTAATTGATTAAACTGCTGGCTGGCTGCTACTGTCTTACTCAGCTCCCTCCAGTAAAGCTATCAACCTCTAATCACAACTCATTTGTTTGAAGAGTTAATATACAACTTAGCTTTACTATGCTATTCTTTGTTACTGATTTCATGTACTGACACTTGTTGCCCACAACTTCATTTTGAGATAACACCAAATGTGCTTAAAAATCATCTGAACAATTGACTTTCATGATACTAGTGGGAAAAATAGCATTTCTTAATTCATGTTAGCATAATGAACTGTAAAAAAGTGTAGCTTTTCATAAAATAGCCTGAAGACAAATGGTAGGATTCCTATTCAGAGAAAAAAATCTGCGTATCTATCTATCTACATCTTTAACAGGAGTCTAAGTGTTCATTATAGTAAACAGAAATTTGAGGGGAAGAGAGTGGTGCAGTTGCCTGAACACAGGTGTCAGTCCTGTTTTATATGCCATGAAGTACGCTCCTGGCCTCCAGCTGCAGCTTCAGTATGGGCTTGCCATAGGTCCCACTTTTTAGGTGTCGTCTTAGATACGCCAGGGAATATGAATAATGTTTAATATTTTTACATTAACATAACATTTTTTTTTACATAACATTAAGTTATATTACTACTTCTTAAAACTATATTTGTACCTGATAAATAAAATGTTTACCCAGACACAGGCTTTTCTTACCCTTTAATAAGATTTGATTCACTTACAATTTTTTTTTTCTTATCTAACTGTTCAGAGAACTTGGTTGTTTTGGAGTTTTTAAAAGGAATGTATATGTTAAATATCTGTTATGTAAAGTAAATTAATCGGTTTTGAATAGCCATGCTGAGCAGAGAACTGAAGATGCACAGTTTGACTTCAGGTAGAAAAACAGGATTTGGAAACTTAACAAACAGCTGTTTTCTGTTTTTGAATGTCATAGTTACTTGTGATTTTTTTAAAAAATAAATTATAGATACTTACTTTGAATTAACACATATTAACCTTTTGATGAGAGCCGTCTCTAACAGTTCTTATGTTTTGACTATATTTTAAAATGGCATTTTAAATATTTTACTTAAAAAAATCTATACCAGGAAAAGTCATCAAAAATTCCATGCAATATTTTTAAAGTTCATATGAAAACATGAAAGTAAATTGATCAGGTTTACTGAATGTTCTGTAACTGATTTATTTACAAGTCCTGCAACTTAGAGGGGGAGTATTGCTAGAGTGTGCTTTATAGTACTCTGTAAGAACTATAGAAATTTGATTCAGTTAAAAGAAAAAATAAAATATGATAGGTATGTTCATTACTTTACCTGGCAAAAAATGTGTGTGGACTTAGCAGGGAGCAGTGGATAGTTTATGATCTCAAGTAAGAATATAATTTTATTTAAAGAACAACTACTTATGTGACTTTCTCTAGGCACTTTATGCATTCAGGATCCACCCTTTAGATGTAAGAGAGGAAAACCAAATTTTCCCATTCCTCCTGAAAGCTCCAACTTTATCAACATTGTTTGAAAGACATTGCTTAAGTCCATTGTGATCCTCTATTCCTTTCTGCATTTGAGTTTTACTTGAAAAAAACTGTGCTACTGGTTCATTTAGTGATGTGATTATGAACATGAACAAGTGGCAGGATAAGGGTGGTGACTCACGACACGATGTGTTATTGTTAGTTATTTGACTGACACTAATGAAGAGATGAAGGTCCCTCAGTAAATCCAAGTTTGAATGTACTGTACCAACCAGCTAAGCATCAAATCAACTTCTCTATTTTTAGATGTCTTCCTTTACCCTGAATTTTGTCAGTTCTTCTGCTTTGTGGATCATGCTTATTTCTTAGGAGGGGGACCATCCCGTTTTGTCCATGTGAAGAACCGCCAGTATATCCAATACTAAATAATAATAAACAACATACATAAAAATTACAAGAAGCTGAGGGGTTCCAGCTTATTTGGCATAATATTAATTTCAAAGAGATGGCTAGCATCACATTTGCAGCTTGGATCAAAGCTGCTGGCAGCTCTTTCTTGCAGAGGGAGCTGCGGATATGGCGTGCTAGAGAAGGTGGTAGATCCTGCTGTGCCTACATGCAAGATTCTCCACCTTCACCATGCGTAGCCCCAAACCTTAAAACCCTGTCCTCAACCCCCTTCTCAGTAATCATTTGCTGGAAATCAATTGCTTGCATATTTATGTTGGCTGATGGTGAATTTTCCATAGCTTCAACAAATATGAATAAGGATGGTAATTACTAGCGGTGCCTCATAATTTGTGGTGGAATTTTGTGAGGAGAAAAAATAGTGTTAAATCATTCAAACCTATGTAGGATTGCTGAAAAAATATTTACATTTCTATGCCACTGTATACCTCAGTATCTCAAGATATGGTGGATATAAACATGAAAAAGATTAGAAATTAAGTATTTTGAATTAGAATTTAATAATTACTTTAAATGCCTCCTTCTTTTTTATTCCTCAAAAATCTTCTTCCATCAGTTTCCTGCTTTGAATTTCTATGCAAAATATTTTAAAATTTTAAATAATTTTAAAATGTGAGTAGTAAAACTGTAAATTTGTAGAGTTGTAAAACCCTTGTGGATCAGTTTGAGTTAATTTGCTTTTGGAAGAAAAGAAAAGAAAAGAAATGCCACTCTATTCTATTGCATAATTAAATTATCATGGCTGGGAATCCCCAAAGCAATCCTGAGCATGAAACAATTTCTCCCCCTTCAGGTCTACATGCACAACTGAGTCATTCCCTTCTCCCTCCTCCTTCCATCGACTTGCTTTCCTTGAAAGCATACATAAAGGACTAAGATGGAGATTATTCTGAAACTTCCCAAATGTTGTTTTCTTTTAAGTTAATGTAGTAAACAGTTTCTTGCCATTTGGAACTAATGGGAACTTCAATCCTATGTAAATCTGAGAGATAGGTAGATGCGTTTAATTGCAAGTGCAGAAACCAGAAGTCTGAAGTGTAATTGTTCATGTTGTATAAGGTTCCTTAGAAGTAAGTGAACATGAAATCTTGACATAAGTTGCACGAGTAGGGTTCACAGACTTTCTGGAATTCACAGACTTTCTAGCAAATCAACTTACACGTTTACTTGCTTCATCTGAAATTAAAAAAAACCTTACTTTTGAAACATTAAGCTGTCACAATCAAGGCAGACTAAATCACATATCTTGATTGCTGTACTTAATACTTCTTTTCATTTGCTCTAGTTTATCTTTGCGTATCCTGTTCTGTGTGATTAAATACTCTTGATCACTCATGAGCTCATGCTGAGCCGTATCATCTCACACAGAACATCGCAGGGTAAAGCTATTCAGGATCAACACTCACAGAGAAGGCATTTGCCCCAAATTCATCTTTTTCCATTATATCTGGACCTCTGGAGGCAACATATTTTCAAATCAAGATATAAAAAGATATTTTTTTCAACTATCACTAGCAATTTATAGAAACAAGCACAATGCCCATTCTGAAAATATTTCAGTGCAATGGTTTTGTCAAAGGTCGGGAAGAGAGGTTTAACCTTCTTTTGTAGCTGAAAAGTTATATTCTTATACTTCTTACTTGCCTTGACTTAGTTCTTTCTCAGTGAGAAAGAAGGTCAAGAAGCAGTAAGTTCACAGGAGAAGCCAGAGGATTTTGTGAAAAATCTACTTTGAAGGGGATCTTGGTTTATTATTGTAGTGAAAAACAAAGTTTATTTTCTATGTTTATTGGTTTTTGGCTTTTTTTTTAACAGAAGTGCCTTTCTTTGAGTGTCTGTTATTTATTTATGCATTTAATGTCATGCAAGCATTAATAGAAGTGGGGTGTGAAATGGAAATGGACCAAGACCTGAAGCTTAGGGCAGCCTCTGCCTGCTAAGCATGGTCACCCATGGTCAACAAGCTTTTGCTTTTCTGCCAGGCAGCAGGACAGCTTTCTCAGGAGGAGTGGAAAGGGCCAGCACTCATTCTCCTGTGGAAGAGGCCTCTCCACCGCTGGAGATGTCACCTCAGATGAGACAAATCTTCACAGGGAGGTGAAGAAACCCTTACCTCCTAGGCCGTCATCTGCCGAATTCATGGGTGGGCTGTGAAGAACAGCTCTTGGTCTCTCTTCTTGTGGTATTGAATGAGTCTGGTTTTATCACTGTGCTTAGGAGTGCACTGCCTCGAGGGCAATTTAGGTAGAAAAGTTCCCAGATTCTGGATTGCCACAGGTGATAATTGGATCATAGGGGCCTACATTTCCAGACCAGAATGCTTTTGTTGCATGTTCAGCACCTCACACTGTTGGACTAGAGATATTGATGCTGTTTTGGGTTTAGGCAATGTTGCAGAATAAGCTGTGTAGATCGTGCTCTCAGGTATAGGTTTTGATACTGCTGAGGCTCATTTTTGATACTGCTAAGACTCAGGGTTTGGGTTCACTGGATTATAACTGTAATAGTGCTGTGCCTCCAATTCCTAACAGTAAAGTAGGGGTAGATATAATACTTTGCTACCTTATGTAGTTAGACTCTAAGCTCCTTAGGAGAGGGACCTTTTCATACTTCCAATCTATACAAAGACGTTGACATTCTAAAAGTGAACACAAGAAGGCTCAATAAATATTGTCTGATTTTGGTACCTTATTGGTTTCATCTGGTTCCCGTGCTACAATTGAATTTATGGTGACTGCAGCTACAATTTTTTTTTCCATCAAATCAGTTGCTGTTCAAATGTTTATGCCGGTTTGTACCATATGATGCTCCCAGGAGTCTCGACTGTTTTCCCAGTTTTCTGGACAGAGTGAGTTTTGCTTAAATGATTACATTTCCTTGAATTCATTAAATTAAGAAATTTCTCCTGGACAACTACTTTTCTTCATACAGTGAAAGCAAAACTTCTAGCTAAATCTAGTCAGAGTAGCACCAATTCATTTCACTATTCCACAACTGTTTTTACTAGAGCAGGAAAGAATATCCTTGCATATTTGTTTCTAATCTACGATCTAAAGTGTTTAAGTATGCTAGTCAATGTTTCTTCCATGAATCATCTTTCTTTACCATAGATCTTTTTATAGCTTGCCTTTCATAGACACCATTGTAACAGTAATTTTTAATAATTTCACTTTCTAACACCACCTGCCTAAAATGAGACACCTGCTCTCCATATCTATTTCCATTCCTCTTCATTAGGTTTTTCCCTGCATGTATTTCCTATAGTATTACAAAAAACCACATTTTATCAAGACTTTTCAGTTTATAAATAAAACTCAAATATTACCCCATTATCATTGTTGTAGTAGATATACATTTTCCTTGCAGAAAATGATGTCTTTAAAAACCCCTTCATTTTTGCTTTGTGGCACATTTTTTTTAAATACTGCAAATATTATGTCGAAAACGATTTTTCATAATTTGTTCTCTCATCCAAAATCTCTTTTTAATTTATTTATAAACTTTCCTTTTTTCTCAGACTTCTAGTTTCTCTTTCACTAATTTAGGATTAAAATCTTCATTTTAAATTGCTGGTGAATAATGAGCAGGGAAACAGATGTTTTCTTTTTAAGATGAAACCTCATTACCTTATCGTGAGTGACCCTTGTACTGGAGTGATGATATAACAGTAACAGGCCTTTTGGTTTCCTGTGCATTGACTCATTTTCATCCAGACATATTTCATCATTGTTATTACTGAAAAAGCAATTTTTCAGTGGCCACCCAATGCTCCTCACTATTGTTTGGTGCCAACAAATACATGGTTATAGATTAGAGTCCTGATAATTTGATCAAATATTAGAAATATCAGGATAATATGATTTAGACTTTGACTTATGAAGCAACCTATAAAACTTTCTATACCTCTAAGGCAGAGATGAGAATTTAAACCTTAGTTCATATTTGTACCGTTCGCTGTTTAAATTTAGAAAATTTATTTTTCTAACCTTTGAAAAATATTTTTACGTCAAGCTCAGGGGTCAAAAATCTGCAGTTCCAGTTATTTAAATTGAAACCCCACAATCTCCCCTTTCAAATTTCATTTTCATGTGTTTCACTTTAAAGAAAGTAGATAAAGTGAAAATATATGTGCCATTTCCTTTGGATAAAACTGACCATAAAAACACTGATTCAAAGCCACAGATATGTTTAAACTGTAAACTAGTGTCACCGGTGTTGACTTGAGGGGTTATAATAATAATAAATTCAGACTACAGTACAATGAGAGCCTGCACTGATTTTTTCAGAATGCTAAATAAAGACTGATTGAAACCAGGGAATTTGCACATGTATTAAAACCACTACAGGTTTCGGAGTATTTCAAACCGGGGCTAGGATCTTATCAGTGAGAACTTAGTTCTAGCTTCTGCATCCCCATTGCCTCTGAATTAAATATACAGAAATGTAATAGCCTATGATGTGAAACAGAAACTGATAAACAGTTTGCAAATGCCTTTTCTGACTTGAACACCATAGATCCCATAATGTATGTAACAGACTGAAAACAACCTGCATTTCTGCAGGAGAATTAGCTAGCTGTATTCCAAGAATGTGTCTCTTTGAATCTCATCCAACTCACAATCAGCTGATATTTTAATTACAATTTAGATATTTAGTTTATATAATCTAGGCGTTGAACCAAAAATCATGGTTTCAGGTGTTTTTTTCCTTCAGTTTCCTATTGGAAGAAATATCTTTCCAGGTTAGTCAAACTGCATTCTGCTGATAAGGGGGAATATGAATGACATGCAATGTTATGTCTCAGAGGAATCTTATATGAACAGAGGAAACAATACATTTTGTTGAGATATTAACAAAAAGATCGGAATTAAATCTATGAAAATCCTTATGTATAAAACCTGGCTATCAACAATATTATAAACGGAACCTTGTATATAAGGATACCGGGCATCCTATAAACCCATTTCAAGTCTGTAACCTGAATTTCTGAAAGAAGTGTGTAATTTGTTAAACCAAAGACCGCAGGGAGACAAATATTCATACCTGTCTATATGGATTTATCCATGCATGTGTACTCGTGTTAATATTTAGACAGATAGACAACTAAAAGGCCCATTTGTGATTAAAAAGCTCAATTTTTGGCTCTCCTAGTCTCCTAGGAACTCTGTAGCATGGTAACGAAATACGTCATTAACAGGGAAAAAAAAATAAAAGAAAAAAGGTGAAGAAGTGATTAAATAAAAAGACTGACAAAAATGAAGTTCTGTTTGAGTCGAAACAAATATTGTGTGTGCAACTGGGGTAGAAAAATAAGGAAATGGTAGCTGAAAGATGGATATATACAGATAAGTAGACACTGCTAAAAGAGCAATGTTCTATACATTGTAAGCATATTAGAATTAAAGTAATGCTATCTGTGTGCTAAAATACATTTGCTTGAGTATCAATATATTTTTCTCAGTAAGATCAACGGTTTAGACACTGATATAAGCTTCCAAACACAAAAACATTTTACATACCTATGCTAAAAAAGTTGTTTTAAACAACACATTTTTGGCTAAAAAGAAACACCCTTTGTTTTCTGAACCCATCACCAGAGAAAATGGTCATAAGAATCAAAAATAACACAGACTAAATATTGACATTTTCTTACCCAGTTGTGGTTTCCAAACATGTGGAAATAAAAAGAAACAAGCAAAGGAAGAAAATCACATGAAGCTATTGCAATTGTGAAAAGTAATAAGGATTGTAATTTGGTTGTACATATGAATCTTTAAAAATCCCATTCATGTATTCCTTCACAATCCTGTGGCTTGCATCTCATCACTCATTCTCACAGTATAATTTTTAATTGCCAAGCCCCAGCTCTGGGCGTCCTGAAGTTTTTTCTGTTTCAGTCACTGTGAACTGTGATTACTGTGACTTCTATGACTTCCTCAGCCTTTCTGTTGTATGTACCAAAAACATTTTGAGTTCAGAATCCAGCACTATGTGTACATGCACATTGGTAAGATACTTCCTTCTCTGCCTTTCCCACTCTCTTCCGCTACATATCTTCAGGGTTATGTCTCCGTATACACTTTTTAATCTCACCATTTTCTGCAATTGAATGGTCTCTTCTTGTTGTTGATTTAGTAGTCACTTACTTCCCAGCTGAAGAAGGGAGAAAATAGACACTGGATTCTTACAAATGCTGTGCTATCCATATCAAATGGTTTACCACAGGCTTCCACCTCATCATGTTCCCCTCAACTTTTAAAACACCGCTCATATTCTCTGCTTTGTATCTCATATCTAACCAGTAAAATAAACAATGCTACTGACTGGAATCAAAAAAGCTTTTCTTCTCTCTGTGCTCTATATGTGACCATTTGTTGTGTCGCTCTGTTTTAACCATATGTATCACAGAGGAATTGTGGACATGAAGCTGCCATCATTCAGCTAAACAATTACACATCTAACGTGTAGGCTATCACCTCTGCTTGTATACATTAGCTCCTGCAATGAAAGATGAGGTGATCCATGGCAAGGTCATGTCCTCTGCAACGTCTGCAGGTCTCAGTAGTGCACAGCTCTGCCAAGGCCCACCGGTATCATCCTGAGAATTATGACTCTGTAATTACTAAGCCAGGCAGTGATGCCAATAGTAAAACTGTTCTGTCTCAGCATGTTTAAAACCTGTGTACTGGTTAAGGAGTGCACTGCCCCACCATCCCTTCTTTGGTGTATCATATGGTCAGTGAAAAAAAATCCCACTGATTAATCCTTACTCTAACGCTTGAAGTGCTTAAAGTAAAAGATTATAACATTGGGAAGGAAAAAAACCCCACAAACCCACTTTAAAAATCTAAATAAAAATGCCAAAGATTAATTACAGTTCAATTGACAAGCCAAACACAGAGCCCTGGCTACTGAAGGGATTGTCACTTTTACTTTTATTTGTCCTGTTTTTTTAAATTAATTTAACTGAAAAATTTCCCTCATTTTTGAAGTTAGTAGAAATCTAAAAATATGGCTGTTAGGCTACCAATGGTTATTAACAACGTATCTGCAAGAAAGAAAAATAACCAATATATCCTAGTTTTGCTGATCCAGAGACTGTATTAGTGATTAAAAAGAAGATGCACAGGCTTTAGTAGTAAATAATGAGGACGACATTATAGTAATTGCACTGCGTCGTGGTTGCTTCTTTGTACAAGATATGTTTGGTTTTAATATTAGGCCAGGGTATTTTTCTTTTTGACAATACTTGGACATAATTAGTATTCACCTTTGCTTTGTTGTACTGTGTTTTTAGAAGGCTGGGTTTACTAAGGAGGTGTTTTTTATTCTTTTCATTTTAACACAGAAAACTGGCAAGCTAACTCCTCTTAGTGGGGATGAATGTCAGTAACATTGATATTAGGCTTTTTAGTGATAATATGGAACTTAAAATTTTCCATCCTTACAGTGCTTGACACAGTCTTTACTCAGGCAAACTCCTTTTTATGTCAGAGATTTGCCTGAGGGTATCTGAGTAAGAACTTCCGAACACAGGGAACCGTATGCAGTTATGATTTCTAATAGTTTAAGATTCAATAGGCTCTTGTAAATTAACAGATTTGTTTTCATTGACTTCAGCAGGATTTCGGGCGGACCTGTATGGTTACATATTTGCATAACCTTGGTATCCATTTTGATAATCCCATTGCCAGTTTCCCACGCTGCTGAGAAACATCAGCTTTAATATCTGCAGGAACTGAAGGGCACCTAGAGTACTTTGCTGAACTTGGCCACCACATGATTTAATTTACAACACACCTCCTTTGTTCATGGTGGCAGCATGCATGAGTTTAAATGCATTATACCTCAGAGCCCTTTACTTTCTTGGGCTCATGCAGTTTATGAATAGTCCACAAGTAAGTCAAATCTCAGTGAAATTAAGATAAAAAAACTCCAATAATTTGTGTAGCTCATGTCTGCTATTTCTGGATTGTTTCTCAAAGTATATTTACAACCAGAATTTCCAGTATACTTTTTAAAGTTCTAGCTGACAGTCTTTTCACTTCTTTTGGAAACATTTTTTTGCTCTTCTGACTGAGAAGTGTGCAAGTAAGTATGATTTTGTATACAATTGTTAATGAATTAGTATTTATCTGATATTCTTTTTCCCACAGCTTTCCAAAAGTGCGACAAAATGTCACCTCAAACCCTGCCTGTGTGAATTACTTACTTGGTTCCAGTTCTATAAAACTATCACAACTAAAGAAATAAATGAGAAGAAAACCAACCCATAATAAAACTGAGAAATAAATTATAGAAATATTGAAATACAGATGGATGGGAAAATGTCACTAGTTTATGCCGTGCTCAGGTCATTCCTTGCTTACAGTTAGGCTTGTTAACTCATTTTGGACCAGAATTTTTTTTTCTCCAAGTCCACTGCCTGAGCAGTTGCTTTGTTTTCTTTTTCGTTCCCCCAGAACAAGAAGCAGAGGTCATCTTTTAACATCAAGTGCATGCTTCCAGTGGGACCAATTTCTAGAAAATGAAGGGCTTGGGTGCTGATGGGGTGCTCGCTCTCTTTCTTTATTGCCAAGTAGCTAATAGCAACTTTCTGCTTTGAGTCAGACAGTTAAACTTTTGCTAACTCTACAGCTGATTCTACATTTCCCTGCTGTCAGAAAAATTAAGTTCTCTAGAGGAAGGGAGAATAGATCCTGTGCTCTTTTTTTTTATCGTTATGATTATTATGTAGGTGTTTAGAAGCAGTAATAGCGGCTTGCTGCTGTTGAAAAATTCTTCAGAGCCGAGGAAAAAAAAATATAGTGTTTGCTCTAGATGCACAGCAAAGCAAAATTAAAAATCAAATACACTGCCTGAGAGCCAGGCTTTCTTTTCCATGGTTTGAGAGGTTTTATATTTCTTAAATTTCCCATGTTAGTCACAAACACTTAAGCTGACACTTTGGGCCCAATTTATTCCCGTGGATGTCGCATGAGAAATATTAGTGCTTGGAGGAAAAAGTTGGTTGCACTGGAGTTGCTTCATAGCCTTGCAGTCACCAGTAAAATATGTGCACACTTAAAAGTAGTACTTTAGAAAACCTTGTCCTATGCTTCCAAACAATTATAAGTGCTTTCCTCCCATATTTTTCTCAAAGAGTGCCTAGACTTGCAGTATGCTGGAACACGTTAGTGCAAAATGATAGCTGTGCATTTAGCTATGTTTTAAACCTTGAGGGATTTCTACGCTCTTAGATTATTCTTATTTTGATTCCTAGATTTCAGTAACATACATGAATGAATTTGCCATCAGATATTTCTTGAGAATATAGCAAAAGTGGAGCTAGAAAAATAATGTTGCTTGAAAAGGAATGCTAAGAAAGAAGTCCTGAGACAGAACTGGGCACTACGTTCAGATTTCTTTTCCATCTTCCTCCCCTTCCCAGAATCAGTTCTCCAGCCTTTTATTTTTGCTGAAGGATGTGACATATTACAAGAGTGCATAATTTCAGATTTAGCAAAACCTAAAAGACTATTCCTGTTTATATGACAGCGAAGGCTGGCAGTATCCTGGGCTGCACTAGGTGGAAGGAGAAGATCGTTGCCCTTTGCTCAGCATGGACCCAAGTGCAGGGAACCACGGCAGCCTCCCCTCTGCTGGGCTGCCAGGTTCGGCCTGAATCCCGTGACACTCTCCAGATGCTATTTCATGACCAATTTCTTGGGGTTTGGAGTAATAACCTTTATTTTGGTCACTACTTGGACCATATGCTCAGCCCGGGCATGTTTAATGTTACCAGTGACAAAATGAACTCTGATTAAGAATCACTTCTGGCAGGAATGAAAACACATTCTGAAATAGGTGTTCCTACCCTTATCCTCCAGTGCTTCCTCTCAATTTCACATCTTATTCACACACTTGCCAGAAATCCGTACGTAATAAAGGTTCAAAGTGCTACATTATAATCCCTGTTGGAAATCACAGCTTTTCCAATATTTAATTATTCTGAATTGAAATTATGCAGGAGGTTTGTCCCTTTTTCACTAACTTCTTGGAATGCTTTACACCATAAATAAAAAATCAATTTCCCCTTTCTTCTTACTCTCAGTAGAATTAAATAATGCTATAAAAGATAAATCAGATTCTAACTTCTCAAGCTTCTTACTTTGCTTTAGATTTATTTATAATTTCCAAAATACATCATACTTGAACTCAAGCCTCTCCGCTCCTTCGCCATGATTGTTTTGTCCTTCCACACTGCCTCCGCCTCAGTAACAGTGAGGCAACAAAATATTTCATTTATAGATTTGTCACCACTACTTTTTCCTCAGTTCTTCATAGAAGCGTGTATTTGCACCCTGATGAACTTGAAATTTTGTCTCTTTCCTTATTAGGAAAAGTCAGACTTCTGTGTAATTAGATTTGTTTAACTTTGCATTTTGAGGGGTAAAGATCAAGTCAGTAGCAGTGGGGAGAAAAATAATGAGAAGCAGCATTCAAAAACTGAGAAAAGAAAGGGGAAATTCTGAGGGCAGTGAGGACAGTGGAAAGACTCCATGCCTTCAACAGAGGCAAGATGTCATCCCAGGTTACTGTTCAGAAAATAACCAGATGGTTTCCTCTGCTTTTCTTCTCTATGACTTTCTATCAGGTCATCCTCAAATAGATTCACTCCTCTATTTTTAGTTCATTCATTATTCCTCTTCATCTCCCTCTGTGGTGACAAACGGACAGGTCTGGTGTCAGTGAAAGCAATTTGAAATGAAGAGATGTGCTAACTGACCCCTTCACAGCCACATCACAAGCAAACATTTAGTGCTACTATTTATGGCCCACACAGAGGATCTAAGCTCTTAAATGACTTTAAGACAAAACTATCATTTGGAGGTTACTACTACAGCTTGTCCTACACAATTACTCTCTAGGACTGGAAGTTGTTTGCTTGCCACCAAAAAGTTATTTTCATTTTCAATAATTGCCAGTCATAAATGATAGTAAGATTTGCAGGTATGATTAACAAGAGGTAACTCTTTAGTGCAAGATATCGTCTCAAAAATTACTTAGAAAAACAATCTAATTCAAATATATATCATCTACACTCTGATAGTCCAATCTAATCTATGAAATGTAATCTAATTAGATTTTTAGGAGATATAATACAATAAACGTTATATGACATTAAATATGTATTAAAAATAGGCTATTATTTTCAATAATCCCACTAGGTCCACCGATCATCTGGACTCATCAATATATAGAAGCAAAAGTTTGTAAAAGCTCTAAAAGCAACGCAGGTCTTTTGATCCATTGTCCTCAGGGCACACATTCAGTGAACTCTTCCTGTGTTGTGTAGTTTAATACTTGTGTAAGGTATGGTCTGCTTTTACTGCATTTTTCAAAATTGTTTGACCAGGTTGCCTATGTGTATACGTATTTCAATTTATTTTATTATTTCGCTTTTTCTTCCCAGAATTCCACAATGTTCCTTCTACTTGTCTATTTTCTATATTTTTCCTGCAATGGATTTTACAGTGTATATGTTAGCTCAGGTATATAACCTTCATATTAGATAGTTCTCACAAAAAAAAAAGCTCAGATGCAAACTGAACCTTGCTCCACCTGACAGATGGGCAGAAAATTCTCTTCTTTTTGATCTGGGTTGCAGCCAGACTGCATTGCTACTGAGGAATCACATGCAGGTAAGGACACAAACTTAGAGATAAATATCCCGATAAAGATCTGAGTATCTGTTCGGAGATCCAACTGTAATAGGCACGTGGAACAAAAATCTCAGTGAGACCTCAATTTATCTTTTAACAAGTAAATGACAATTTTCTGAGCAATTGAGGGATGGCAAAAAGAAGCTGATAAAGAATGGACAGTAGCACTGTAATTTGACAAGGTAAATTTGATTGGGAGTTTCACTAGACCAAAAACCACAGCAGAGAACCTGAAACATGACACAAAGGCGAGGAGGCAGAAAAGGTACATAACGCCGCAAATCAAAGTTATATCAGAACCAAGAGATGTGAAGTCTCTGTGAAGTTGATCATTTCTGAAGTGAGGCCTGTGATCTTATCGGTCCCCACCTTTTGGGGTTGGTGTGGTTTGTCCTCCCACCTCTGGGATGGTTGGGCCCCTTCTGAAATCTGTCTAATTCACTTGATACCTGTATCACATATCTCCCTATAAGTTACCTATCATAAGTATATCTGCTTTTACATTGTTGGCAGGTTGCTTCACTAATGATAAGTTTGTAGTAATCTGTAATAGTATATATCTACTTGGTGCTTGCTGTTACTGGTTGCTGCTATACAATTGGCTGCTGCTACTATTAACTGCTGTCATACCGTTGATTAATACTGTATTATTGGTTGCTGACAGTAATTTGTAATAGCTTATTACAAATGAGATATATGTATTGATATAGAATAAACAATCTATATTGTATTAGCTATAATAGATTATATATACTCACTTTATTAATCACAGATATACTTGCTAGTAGTGACTTTGTGGTAGTTTACTTGCTAACAGAGATTTTTGAGTCATTTGTGTTACTCTGCAATAAAGCAGAGACATTTAGAAGATAAAGCCTGTGTATTCTTGTGTATTACTAAATCCTGTGAACCCACAGTCACAATCTCTACACACCCTCAGGTCAGGTAACCCTTAAGGTCATGAAAACATATCACTTTTTTAGTAAAATTAGAAAGCCAAAGATAAAATGATAAAATTTGAAGCTATTAACATTTAGTTTATGACCACTTCAGAATCCTATGAAAAAATATTAAAAAAAATACATAAAAATAATTAAGAAATAGATAGGAATAGAAATATGAAGAAGACAGGATTTCTACTAACAACAATACATTGCTTGTATTCTAAATTAAAAATGTGTCAAGTTTTTCACAACAGAAGCATTTGTTAGAAAGTTCTCAACAGAGCAAAGAACAGTCACCTACAATTCAAGTTACCCCTCAGTTCATGGCTCTAGTAAGTCCCCTTTTCTCTAAGAAAAAGAGTAAAAGAAGAGCCAGTTCACTCTGGGAACCCAAGAATCTGTAGAAGACCCAATAATCTGAAATGAATAATATGAACAAGCAAAGTCATAATTCTGCATCGTAACAAAGAGCATGAGAATAAGAATCATGGAGGTTCCAGACTCAAGAGACTGTGGCAGAAAAATGCTAGAGAAAAAAACCGTACAATTAGCTGCCCCTGTTTTCTGGGCCCTGCTGTCTCTGTGCAAATGAAGCGCACATCTGCAGCAAAGATCGATGTTCACAAATATGAATGAATGACCTTATGTTACTCTTCTCTCTCATTAGATTCGAACAGCTGATGACCATATTCTACAGTTATTGAAATGATTTCATCTTTCACAATGGAACATATTAAGTTTGCCTTTTTTCCTGGGAAGATCTGTCAGCTAACAACCACTATAGCACAAACTGTCCAAGTCCCATCACATCAAAGAATTGTCACAGTCATACTTACTACTGTCTTTTACCAGTATTTCAAGGAAACATACAGATATTGAAAGGCCATTCCAAAGTAACCGAATGGGGGCTTTTTGTTGGAATTTTTTTTTATATTGTTTATTTACTGGGCTAAATAAATGCATTTGAAAATGCATGTCATATAAAACATTTGTTAGATTTGCTTAGGGAAAGAAAGCACAGAAATCGTATCATTAACTGGTTTCACTTTAAAAGAAGCCTGGAGCCTTGGTGAGAAAAGGAGAGAAGGATCTATGGAAGGCCATATTGCGCTAGGTAACTGCAACTGGAATGCAGCCCATTTTTTAAACCATACAGACTCAAACCAGTTCCTAAATACCAAAGCTGACAAGACCTTTCTTTGTGTATGGATTCAGAATTTTGTACTGTCTGATTAGGCTAAAACTGGAATTTTTCAAATATTATTTCTGGCAAATAAGCTACAGTTTTTACAACAGTATCTTTCCAGAGGCCTCCTTCTATACAGGAGACAGCTCCTCTACTGGGATACATCAATGTGCAATCTAACAATCTACTCCCCCAAGAAAAAAGAGTTACACAGTCACATTTACTAACCACAGCTTTCTTATTTAATCTTTTCAATAATGCTGTCCTGCGGTGCATTTTCTCTCCCTTTTATTGTAAAAAAAACCCCAAACAACAACAACAACAAAAAAAAAAGGGAATTATTGTCCCAATCATGTAAAATGGAACTGTATCATGAAACAGTGAAGTCGGATCACATCCATCTGCACTTTAAAAGTTACGCAAATTTTGCATATGCATGGTTTGGAGACCCACCTGCTGAGTTAATACAAACAACAAAAAAAGACCACATAGTGCAGAACTCCTAAAGAGAAAACTATGAGAATAGAATATAGATCATAAAACCAGAAAAGAATAAAAGGATGCAAAATTAGTTATTTGAAAAACACACTTGAGCGATGTCATAAAATAAGATCATTAACTGAATACATTGATTTCATTAAGCCGTATTAGGATCAGTCCAACTCCCACTCCCTCATTTTAAGAAACTTATGGAAGATGTAAAGACAGCTGTCATGTTGATTTTGGTTCATATTTTGTTCTGAAATCTGAATATTGCTAGGTAAAGAGTTGAGATTATATAACTATCACGGAAAGAACATAACAGTGTTATATTAGTACATATTAACATGACTAGACGATCAAACCTTGTTCAGTTTTGTGGCACCATTCAGGACTTGAACCAAGGTTGCCTTTTTTTTTTTTTTCACATTTACAGAATCACTGACACCTATTCCTGTCTTTCCACCACCCAAGGAAAAGTCTCTGTCTCAGTTGACCTGTTTGCTAAATGGCGTAAAAACCACTTTGCCCTTTCAGTGGCTACGAACATTTGCAAGGTATGTTTTTAGCAATATTTTACACGACCTTTTTGCTTCGATGGATAGTTATTTCTCCTCTCTTTTGCCATTGTTTTTCTTTCTTTGTGGTCTTTTATTAAACTGTTTTCTTGTATTTTTTTTGCATGACATTAAAAAATGCAGCCTCTGAAAATGATGTTATCACAGAGTGAGATAAAAGCAATTTCTTTTGAAACTCCTAAAATGTCCAAGGTGTTCTTTAACTGACTTCATGGTAGTTAGAAAGTTCAAAGAAACATAAAGATCAGTGGGGGAACTGACAATTCATAAATGTGCTTATAGGATACAACTGAAATGAAGCTGCAAGATTCAGATGTTTAAATGCAGAAAGAGTGAGTGGTGCTTCTTTTCCTCCATGGAGATAATTTTCCTATCATTTACTTTGAGCTGTTGCTTTTGACTCTATGGTATTACCAGTTTTCAAAATTAGCCTTCCTTGCACATGCAGGGGTGCCACTGATCTACCTAAGGAACAGAAAGCTGAATTCTTCTTTTTTAGCAAGACTCTTAAGGCAGAGTTTCCATTTAAACATAAACTAGAATTTACAGCTGTGGGCTCGGTTCTGCAATCCTTATTCATATCAAAAAAGCAACGGCTGGAATGCAAACCTTGTGTGAGGAGGAACTGTGGTAAAGATTCATGCCTCCTAATTTTAACTTTCAAAAAAAAAAGAAAAAGCATCTATTACAAGCTGGTCACTAAAGCTACCTTATAAAATCAGTGGAAAAGGAGAGGATTTGTCAAAAGTTCATTTTTGACTCTCTTATCCCTCTGAAGCCAACAGAAAGGCAAAAGCTCACCCAGAGCTTAACTTGGATGCTCTGAAGCATTTTCTAGAGGAGCCTCTAGCTCGGCATTGAGTATTGCGAGATCTGATGGTTATTAGTCTCATTACAGAATATCCCCTGGGGCACACCTATAGATCACACTGTCATTCCTCTTACCTTAGTGCTCTGTGTTAAGTCAGAATTAATTATCTGCTGGGGTGCTTCTGTCTCTTCTGTGAGCATAGAACGATCTGAGGGCAGCTACCTTAGGCTAGACCCCTGCCTTTTAGGTGAACTAAACTTGGAAAGCAGTCCCACTCCACACTCTTAAAATATAAATGCGCTAAAGAGAATCTGAACTGGAACTGCATTTAAGTTGGTAATTCAATTTCACTAGCGGATCTAATTTGTGATTTTAAATCAGAAAAGACCTCTATATTAACTCTTCAGTTCATTGCAATATACTTCATACTTCAGAAGAATTTTTGCAATCATTATCTTAATCATTATCTTAGATTTCTCTCCAAAAACTGTCAAACCACAGGGTAAAAAAAGAACTATGAAAGTTGTTTATTAATACTAAACGTCTGAAACTGTATTTAAATAATGGTTTGTGAAGGACATAAGAAAAAAGCACAGAGCAGTAAAGCATGCTCGTTCTACTGTAACAAGATTGGAGTAGCTGAGTACGTGGAAAGCATGCTTTTCTGTATACTTCCTATAGCTCCCTGATCTTTGTTTTCTCATAAGTGAAGATCCAAACAAATTGAATTAAAAAATCAACATCTTAAGTTAGTTTTAATGCAGGCTATACAGGTTATACAGGAGTGGAAGTTGCAGAAATTGCAAAAAGTGTGTCTTTCATGTACATTTAAAGATAATTTTACTCTTAAGTTATTTTCAAAGGGCAATATACCTGTTCACAAGTCTCATTCAGAGCTTTTGGGTGTATAAAATTCTATAATTTGCCTGCTTTAATTGCAGAACGCAAGTTATTAGAACAACTGGTGCAAGTATTTTCAAGTGAGACCTCAATTTACTTTCTTTACATATTAATCCATATCATTAATTTCTTTCTTATTGACCTAATGGAACTCTAAGGGTGGTACCCTAAAACTGATGTCAGTGTGATGCATTTTGTCTTTAGTACCTCCTGCTTCATTAAACATCTTATTTGTTAAGACTATTACATATTTTATTTCATTTTTGATCATTTGCCTTTGTAGATTCCTGTTAAATCCAACTACATGTGAGCCACTATTCTTTTATTTTAGATTCCACTGAATGCTCTGCCTTAACATGGACTTGGAGAGGAAACTGACACAGTAGTTTACGTCATGCTCACCATCCTTTTTATTTCATTTTTTTATTTTTACATTTTGCATATATTTGTTCACTTTGTATGTAAAATAAAAGTGATAAACATTCCTGTTGGTGCTAAAATGCATAAGTGTCTCAGAATGAAAATAAAGAAGACAACACACATTTAAAAAGGAAAAAAAAAACAGAAAATGACAAATACAGGGCTTGCATCCGTCAAGAGGAAAGCATTCTGCAATGGAGGAGCCTATCAAGTGGTCCTCCAGTAACAAAAGTTATTCAGGGCCTATAATTATGAATGGTTTAGATTCAATTAGATTAGAGGACAGCACATGAACGCTTCTTTGATTCTTCTATCAATGTTTGCTGCTATAGTGGGGCATAAAGCTGCATTATACTAGATTTTAAGGGGGTTTTATCTTATTTCATCTCCATACTAACTTACTTAAATCCTAAATTATTGTCATTATGATAAGAAGCGGCAACAATTTGTTAACGTACTGCTGACTCTTCAGAACCTGTCATTTAGTACATTTAACCATTCTCCTTCACCAAAACTGAAAGTATTTCACAATTCAGAGAAATTAAAAGTATTACAAAATAAAAATATTTTCCTATTGGATATAGAAATTATGAGATTTATCTTTCCCAGCATGCCAGATAAATTGTTTCAATTATTGTGAGCTGTAATAAATTGTCTTTTATATTTATGGCAATGCAATAAATCTGCACAATCTGAGTGTTAAGTACAATGTCTACTGTGATAATGCTTTCCTCTTACTGGTCCCAAAGAACTGCTCACCACTAAGTAGCTGATGTTTCACCGAGGTGAGATCATGGCAAAATTTATTACATATCAATGCAAAATTAATTCCTATTTGACATTTGTTACAGCTGCTGACAATGATTCTGTTAAAGTCTTCTAGAAGGGTGAAGTTATGTGGTCACGACCATTGCAGGATTGTGGGCAAAGGTTAGTTGAGATACCATGTCTTAAATTTTACTGTTGTTATAATTTTGCACCATATAACTCCAAGAGTAAGAAACTAGAAAGAGTAAAAAAAAAAAAAAAGGAGAAAATAAAAAATATTATTTTCCCTAAATCTGGTAACTCATTCAGCATACAATGCTTGTGGTTCTTTCAGAAGCAACAACTTTTTTTGGTTTAATAGTACACTTTTAAAGTTACTCTCCTGATTATTCTCCTCTTACCACAGTTGGCTCAAGGAGTCATCTCTGAGTGTGTGAACTGAGATGAGGAGGTATATCCCAGGAAGGTTACAAATGCAATTTCAGATCAGTGCAGGTTGTGTTGTATAGCCTCAGGCCTTAGACATGGGAAAAAAAAATTAGAAATTTTAATCCCTACTAATGTTCAGCTATTGAAATATTTCAGCAGATATTATTTAATGAAATGACACCCACATGTTTACACACAGGGACCCACAGATATCACAAGGACAAGGCACAAAGAGTGTTTAGTGAGGTAATGAAAATATGGAAACCATCCTTCTTTTTTGTTCCTTTGTCCTTTTCCCACAAATCTCAATTCAAGGAAAACTCTCAATGCAGAATTTATACTAGAAAGTGTGGTAAAATAGACCAGGATTTTCTGTATCATCAAGAGATGATGGGAATGGAACAATACTCTTGGGCAGCTAAACAGGCCAGTTATGTCAATCCCACTGTAATTATTTTTATTCCATCTAGCAAGAGTAGAAAACAAACATATTGTCTTTCCAAATGACAAAAAAAAAAAGGGGGGGATTAATTTTTTTAACCTACTCCTCATTTGAGAGTGTAGATTGCCATAAAAGTATATTGCGTAGATTGTCTTTTATGGCTTCTTAAATAAGAGACAATACCTTTCAAATGGTGGGATTTTGTAGTCAATCTTCCAAAGATAAAAATGGAGAAAGAAGTAGTTACGGATTTTTTCTCTATAAAGAAGAAGATTAAAGGACTACTCAGATAAAATCTTCCCTCATTTTCTATGTTTTTGCTTCTTTTTTCCAGAAGAAGAAAAATAAGATTATCTTATCTTGACTTTAAATGTAGAACAATCCTTTAAATCCTCATTATTCTTAAGATTACAGAGATTACAAGTCCATACAGTATTTCCTGAAAACAGATGCAGAGAAATGACAAGTGAATATCCAAATAAAGGCTAAGAATTCTTTCTTTCAAATACTGAAAGAAAAAAGAGAAAAGACACATAGCATTAATTGTCTTTCTGCCATTCTGTCCTCAAAGCAGTATGGAAAAGATGAACATGAATCAGAGAGAATGGCCTAAAAGAATTCTAAGTAGGCTTCTTAATACGAAATATGCTAATCTGTAGATGACAGATTCAGCTGCACTTTCAAAGGTGCCCTGCATTGAAAAGATATAAACCAAAGAGCAGATGGAAGTTAAAATCCTGCTTAGAAAAATGGATGTGCAAGCTCTGTATTCCAAACACTCACTTCCTTTAAAATTCTGGCTTTTCCAGTTTTCCTTATTGCAGTCTGTGGTCATTTGAGGTCAGGTTCTGCTTTTGCTTCATGTAGAGTAGATGTTGGCAATTCACTTACTACAGAGCAACACACCACTATTGCTGTAGAGGACGATTTGTTTCTTGTTCTAAATTATTTCCAAATTTTGCTTTGAAAAGTGATTTAACAACCAATTCTAGCAAGGTTTTCATTTGGCCAATGTGCTGTAACATTTATTGAAGTAGTTTGCATCAGTATTGCACAAAATAGAATGTACATAACACATGACAGCACTAAACTGAGTCAAGTTCTTGTTCTCTTACACTCAAACTACATTTTGAAGAAAGTGAATTGAAAGCAGTGAAGAAAGGATTGTGTATTTTAAAGCTAACAAACACGTGTATTTTCTAATATAGCCATCAGGAATGCCAGGCCATCCTGCTGAAAATCAACTGTTTCTGGAACATATGATCACTTTCCAAGGAAATTAACTGAAACGGTGCAGGGAATGAGTGGGGTTTTTAAAAAATAAAATTCACTTACCTACAAAGAAGTACAAAAAACCAGTACTATTTGTTACAGTTCTCAAACAGAAAGTTGCTCTTGGTCTTTTTTTTAGGTTCTTGCTCCTGATCAGCTGAAAGTTAGAGCCCCACAATGTGAGGCAATATTTTGAGGAAGAACAAGCAGTGGAGTATTGATGCCTGATTTATTAAGAAAATTAAGTATATTGGGTTGCTCTGCCTATGTGTCTCCCCATGTAATTTAGCCGTACAATTTCTAAACAAATCAAGAGGTAGAAATTTTAGAGACAAAAAAAAAAATTGAAGGTGAGTACAGGATAGAGACCAAAATTAGGAAAAGCAGGTATGAATTTGGCCCACTGAATAATACCAAGAAGAAAATCAACACATATACACATCTGAGGTATCAATAATACATCCTGACACAGGAACATTAAAACATAAAAGACAAAGCTAGTCCAGTATTGCAGCAAGGAACTTACTAAGGAGACCTAAACACAGTCAGTAGGAAACCAGCTGTTGCTTATTCTGCAGCTCATGGGAATGCCTTGGCTTTAAACCATTTTTTACCTTGAAATTATAAAAACAAAGTCATAATTATTCCACTAGATTGACTCATGCTTTTTCTGGAAAGACTTTTAGTTTTTACGATTGTGTGTCCGATACTATTCATGGCTCCTATATATGTTTACAAAATCACAATAATGCTTAAAGTTAAAATGACTTATTTAAGATTTCAGAAATGCCATGTATATGATGGGTGAAGTATGAAGTCAGTTTGTATTACCCTCCATTAAGCAATGTGACAGAGGTATCAGAAACTAAAAGCTTTTTTTTTCCTCTGTGGTTCACCTTTTAGTTTTCTTCGAACAAATGATATCTCTGTTTTCCTGATTTAGAGGTGTATAGGAAAATTGTTATAACTTAAAACTTATATTCTAATATATTTCCTACTTAGGTTGCACATGACTGGTTCTAATATATGCATATATTCCTGTATTTAATTCTGTTTGTTGGATGCTTTTTGTGTATAAAATGTTTTCTTATGGGGTATAGAATAATTTCCACTTACGTTGTTTGATTATTTGTTATTTTTCTCTGGGGTTGGAAGAAATTATTAGCAGAGAGCTAGTAACAGAACGTTATTGTTGCCTTTGAAATGGCAGCCCCTTATCTCAATGAATAAAGCTAATAGCTAAAGACAGAGTTGTCTGAGGGAAGTTTATAAGGAAGCAATAGAACACCTGCTGAAATGTTTGAAGTCTTTCAAGTTTTTCAAAATAATTAGTTGACTGAGGAATCCAGAACTTTACAAAAGGAAAGCCTTCACACTGATATTTATAAAGAGAAAAGAGAGCAGGAGCAGGAGGAAGGGCTCTGCATAGGCCCCAAGATATTGAAAGGACTGAATAAAACTTAAAGAAATGTAGATGTTTGAGATTGGGTTTTGAGTAGAAGCTTTTATTGCTTTTCCAAAAGGCTATGTACTTCTTGGGCTTATTTGTGAGCGATCTGGGGTTATTCAGAAATCCTTTGACTACTCTGTACTTACCTTGATTTCATTGTTGTCTTGTCCCTGATAGTATTAAAAAAAAAAAAAATCTTCAGAATCGCCATTTCTGTCGAGCTCTGGAAGCAGGAAAGAACTACTTCCCACTTTGTGGGAGAGCTGCATGAGAGGAGATGGGGTCAGGATGTAGATAGTTAATGTACAGAATCCCACCTTTTTGGGAAGAGGTGCTTGACAGTGGCTCTGCAGCCCAGGATGGTGTCTATGTGCCTACAGATGCCCAGTCCTAGGCAAAGTAAAACCACATGGGATTCTGTGATTGAATTTGTACAGGCGAATTGGATAAGGTATGTATTGACATAGCTTATTTAGTATTATAATAGTCAAAATTTCATGGTAAATATGTACCATCAATTTTCTCGATAGGGGTTTTCAAAAATTTTTACTTCACATTTTGCATGACTAATATTCTTTAAATAAAATACCTGTCTTTACTGACTATCTGAATTACTGTAAATATCAGGTTTCTTCCCACTCCTTCAAAAAACATCTGACCTCAATTTAGTATAACAGCTTCATGCAGAAATTAATTTCAGCGCATGCTGCTTTTTCTTGCAGTAACAGAGCCGCTGTATGTGTGGATTCCTTAGCAATGATTTGGACAATTAGATCCTTATTTCTTTTTTTACATTCACCATAACTACATGCTCTGCTGGAAGGGGATAAAGTGTTCTGGTGTTTTGTTCTTGTTTTGTTTTGTTTTGTTTTTTTTTCTAACTTATGTTTAATTCTCTTTAATGGAAATTAAACTTTGATTTGGTTTTAGGGGAATATCCAGAACACATTCCTCTTGGACACATGTCAAAAATACTTATGGAAGCAACATGCATGGTGAGTGAGCAACAGAACTTAAATCATGAAAATTACCAAATAATACAATTTCTATGTACAGATTACTATCTCTAGTTTAACAGCATTAACAGACACTCATTAAAATATATTTCCTTCTTTTTCCAAAGTGCCAAATTGACAGCAGCGGAATTACTTCTGTCTGCCTAGTAGACAAAGCATAACAACCATGCAGGATTTCTTTAAATTTTTATTGCCTTTGTCAGGCTTGGCTTTTTCCTCCACTCTATGAAAGTTGGCTCTTTGTCCATTGAAATTAATGATATAATTTTCATTTACTCCAAAGACTTTTAAATCTAAAAGTCAACCAACCAAACTCAAACACAGGAGCTAACTGCATGTTAATTACCATTTCAATATATATGCTAAAGTATATGTTTGTCAAAATAAAAAGAAGTGTGAGAACTAGAAACTGCATTGTTTGATATTATTGGTTAAGGCAAAGCAAGTCCTGTTCTTGGATCTTTTGCTTACTGCTAGTAATTCTAAGTACTTCATAGTACATTATTTTTGAATAGTGTCTCTACTGAGAAGTAGGAAGTACAATCCATTAAAAAATAACTTGGGTCTTGCAACAGTGGGTAGAAGAATGACTAAGTATATCGACATTGAGGATGAAAAGTTTGTGTAAGGGCACCTCTAGCATAGCTGTGAATAGAAAAAGTTTCTAGGATGACAAGTATCCTATTCTTTCCATTTCTTAGGGAAGGCGTTGAACTATTTTAGATGTAGGAGTGACTCCCTGGAGAGCTATATACTAGCTAAGGGTAATTGGGAAGGAGGTAAAGAAGGGAAAGGAGTTCACATTTTTTGCCAGTGAAAAAAAAAATATACCCTTCAATAATTTCAGAAAGTAAATGAAAAGAATAAGATTTTTTTGTAATTTTTAATAGTATTAAAATGTAAATTTTAATTAAATAAAATTTTTAAAATCTAACAAAACTAACCGATTCCAGATAACTCAGATGCAAACACTGTGTCATGCACCGCAAGTGCTTTACAAACAGCCTTTCCACTAAATCCTCACATGGCTGGTTCTGCTATACATTTCTTATGTCTCATTAGACAAACCATTATAATTCGTATTTCCAAGGGAACAGAATTAAGGTTGCATGAACAACTTGGTTTTTTAATTTTGCCTAATCTGAGCATGCTTTATTAGGAAATATTAATGTGCTTTTAATACAAGATGTGGGGGATATTTTTTACTATGTGTAATCTTTAATCATCTATAATTCTCCTCCCTTTTCCTTTACTCTTATAGAAGAGTAATTTGGCCAAAATCTATTCTGTCAAGATACAGATTGGATGGATGGTCTTTGAGATGAGTAGGAAATTGGCTATCAGGTCACATTCAGAGGGTAATGATCAATGTTTTTTACTCAGGCTGGCAGCCTGTTGCAAGCGTAGTCCTCCAGGGATTGATACTGGCCCCACACTGTTCAACATCTTCATAAATGACCTGGACTATGGGACTGAAAGCACCCTCACCAAGTTCACTGATAAAACCAAACTGGGTGGTGAGTTGAACACATCAGAAAGGAGAGACATCTTAGAGAGAGACCTGGACAGGTTGGAAGAGCGGGCTAGCAAGAGCAGCATGAAGTTTAACAAAACAAGTGCAAATTCCTGTAGTTGGGACAGGATAATTGAACAGGCCATGATCTAGGTGGTTGCTGAGGAACCTTGCTGAAAGGGACCTGAGGGGACAGCAAGCTTAACATGAGTCAGCAGTGTACCACTGCCACAACAAAGGCAAATCAGATCCTGGGCTGCATTCACAGGGCGTTACTAGCAGGCCACACATGGAGTACTGTGTCCAATTCTGGTCCCAACAATTCAAGAAAGATGCAAACAGACTGGAGAGGGTCCAAAGGAGGGCCACAAAGATGATCGAAGGTCTGGAGAACCTGCCCTGTAAGGAAAGACTGACGGAGTCAGGTCTTTTCTCCCTAGAAAAGAGATGTCTCAGTGGGGACCTCATTACAGTATTCCAGTACTTAAAGGGTGGCTACAAAGAGGACACAGGCTCTCTTTTCACAAGGCATGACATGGAGAAGACAAGGTACAACATCTACAGGTTGCACTGGGAGATATTTTGTCTCTACATAAGAAAGATATTTTTTACAGTAAGAGCAATCATTCACTGGAACAACCTCCACAGGGATGCGATAGAGTCCCCATCTCAAGATACAATTAGACAGGGTGATAGATAATCTCATCTAGGCTCCTCTTCCCACAAAAGATTGGCCCAAATGATCTTTGAAGGTCCCTTCCAACCTGGGCTAATCTATGATTCTATGATTTTATGATTCTTTGAAGGTATGTGCTACACGTTTTTTTCTAGTGGCCTAACCCCCAGTCATTTAAATATTTTGAAAAAAAATGAAAATAATGTGCAAATTTTTCAGGAAGATAAATCAGCTGAGACAGTTTCTTGGCACCATGAAACTCCATCAGCCCTGAGATGATATAATGATCCAATTGCCCTGCCAACAACATTTGGAGTGGAAGTTACTCAGTGCAAATTTTTTTTTTACAAATTTTCCTTTCACAACTCATAGAGGTTTGAAAAGCTGAAGAAAGATTAGGATTAGAAGCTAATACTCAAATTGCACCCGTATATCCAACTGATCATTATTTTTAACTGACTTGATATTCTGATGAAATAATACTTCACTGGACACTGAAACAACTAATGTATTTTTCATACTTGGTTATGCATGTTCTCTTCAGTTTCTAGTCTTGGTGAGATTGGATTACAGGAGTTTATTTACAACAACTCCCCTGTAATAGACTTGCAGGATTGTGAGCAACAGCATGTTGTCTGAAAAAAAAAAAAAGTCTTTCTTCACTCATAGGTCATTGGAAGCAGCTTTTCAATAATACTCCCTACAGAGATATACTGGCAGAATGAAAGACAAAATTGGAGCCATTCTGCTAGTAATAACTTTAAAGTTAGCAAAAACAAAAAAACTAATGCCTAGATCAAAGTCCCTCACGATGACTGGATGTCTTCTCGCTGGATTCAGCAGGTTTTGGATCAGGCTGTAAATGTGACCGTACTGGAGAAGATAAATGAAAGTGAATAACAGGAGTAAATTGTGTCTTCCAGATAATGAAAATCAGGAAAATTTCAGATAGAGGCAACAGGCTGCGAGAAGTAAAATGCAAATCAAGCCTTTTGAGTTATTTTTCTTACAAAACATTAGGCAAATAGACTTATGAGACCTATTTAACTTATAACTTCTTAGTAAGACTCTGATTGACTGTTAGTTTGGCATCTCAGGACCTTTTAGTATTTTCTGATTTCTAGCTTGTGATATTAATTTTTACCTTACGATGTTAACATACGCAATATAAAGCTCCTTTCTAGTAATTGAACATATGTTTTTATCTGAGAAAAAAATAGCCACTTTGACAAACCAGTTTCACACTGGACCCCACAGAATTTCTTTCTGTACTGTTTGTCCTTTTCGTTTTTGATTTTAAGAGCCTTTTATCATCCATTTTGGGATACTGTCAGATTCATATTTGTCTTAGTCCTTCACAGGAGTTGAGGTACTCCAGAAGGCTTAAAATCACAAAATCATAGAAAAGTTTGGGCTGGAAAGGACCTTTGAAGATCATCTTGTCCAACCCCCTGCCATGGGCATGGATATCATTCACTAGATCAGCTTGCTCAAAGCCCCATCCAACCTGGCCTTGAACACTTCCAGGGATGGGGCATCCACAACTTCTCTGGGCAACCTATTTCAGTGTCTCACCACCCTTATTGTAAAAAATTTCTTCCTTATGTTCAATCTCACACTACCGTCTCTCTGTTTAAAACCACTGCCCCTTGACCGGTTGCTACAGGCTCTGGTAAAAACAGCTGATACCCTGAATTTCAAAGGATCATAGAGTTGGAAAAGACCCATAAGGATCAGCAAGTCCAACTCCCAGGACTCCAGGAATTTAATTCCTGAGAGAAGTAATAAGTTACTGTGGGGTATCAAAAACCTTGGCCTGTGACTGAGCTTGTTCTTTGAGTTGAAAGTCCGTGATAGAGGACTGATGGAAAGACAGAAAAGGTGTGGGGGGCACTGGACTAGGAAAGTAGAAGACTGGGAATGAAAGCATGGGGTCGAGGCTGGAGCTTGATGATTGTAAGAAGTATATTAGGACAATACGAACACCAGGGAATATTGAGCTGATGTCCTGCTTTGAGGAAACAGAGATAGAGGAGAAGGAGGAGAAAGGCAGATAAATGTAGGGGACACAGAAATTTGGAAGTGTGATGGAGCCAGAGGATAGAGTCCTACAATGCATGAGGCCACGCCTGAGGCACAGATAGATGTACAGACAGAGATATATCTGTTCAGTTTTGGACTGACAATTCAAGAACAGTGTGGAGAAACTGGAGACAGTTCAAAGGAGGGTTATCAACATGGTCAGGAGACCAGGGCACGTAAACTATGAGGAGACTCTAAGGCAACCGAGTCTCTTCTGGCAAAAAGGTTCAGAATGGCTCTAATGGCAATTTACAATTACTTGAGGGAATGTGGAGGGGTGGTAGAACAAACTCTTCCTGGTACTACCAGATGATGTAGCAAGGAGAAACGGATACAAATGCAAAGTTGGAAGGTTCAGACTGCACATACAGGGAAAAAAAAAAGACTGGAAAAGTAATGGAAATTGAATTGGTCACCTAGAAAGGCTGGGTAATCTCCATTTACTTTCAAAAACTGAGTCAAAAAGCCATATATAACTTATCTAATGTGATGATAAATTTTCTTCAATAGGTAAGTTGAACTGGAAAACAGCCATTATTCTAACTAACGTTTCATTGATGTCTATGTCCATATATATTTTCACATTAAATCAGTTTGTATCACCTATACCAGATTTTTCTATGAATTTCATGCTGCAAGGATAAAGTAGGGAACCAATTATACTGGGAAAAAAGAGAAAAAAAATAATGGAAAAAGTTAACATCACCCTGCAATCTTAAACCAATAGCTATTACAAGCAAATGCATACTCTCTGAGATTCAGTGGAAGTTACAGTACAACAAAACTATATTTACTACTCAAAGAGCACCAAATTTAGGTGAATTACATTTGCTTAGCAAACCCAGTAACAGTCGTATTGGTGTAAGATAAGTTATTTCACTGGAATACATATATTAACTCCATTATTTAAGCCACTGCTGAACTTGATCTTGCATACAGCATCTATCTTTTCTTCTTCAACACAGCTTCCAAAGAAATTGTCCTTCAGATGCAATTAAAGTCAATATTAAGTTAGGTGAAAGCTTCATAGAACTGTAAATAAATGTACAACAAACCTAGTAAATTACTGTATCCCTTCACAGCTCTAAATTCCATCATTGTCGAAGACATTTATTGGCCTTTATTTCATTGAGCCTCTAGTGAGTTGTTTTGAGAAAGCTGTTGAAAATTTACATACTGAAATACTCAAAAGGACTGTATAGAATGTCTGAGGAACTTGCATTTACCTTGGACTGTTTTAAATGAGATATAAAATAACCATTGAAATCACAACTTACACTCCATGTTATGACATTTGTGGTGATCTAAGTACTCTAAGAATCAGTGAAGTAAGCCAAGGCGTCTCTTTGAGCAAAAGTACAGGTTTAAAGGTAAACATGAAACATTTTGGTAGGACACCAACAGCAAAAAAGCTATTTATACTGAGGATGAAAAATGGGACGTGCATCTCAAAGATTCTAAAAACGCTATATATGAAATTTTCTTTATTGATTTTTCTTAAAGGATTAGCCTAAGCCTTTTGGTCGTATTTTCTGTTACAGTATGGTACTTTGACATAAATTGACAGGTCCATTGCGTTTGGGGGGACTTGGGAGATTTGGTTTAGAATGTGGATGATTCATGGGCTTTCAAACCTGTACAGTCTCAAAAGCTGAATATGCAGACTATTTTTGCACAATGTCATGTTTCCCTCTACAGCACCTCCCCTGGCTACAGCATCTGCTTTTTGATGCTAAAGGCAGTCATGGTCAGTCACTGGGGGGAAGACAATATTCAGTCCTCTGATGGGGACAGCTGAGACCGGAGGTGGTGGAAGAGGGTTCCTCCAGGGCCATGAAGGCTGGCAAATTCTCAAGACTAAAGCTTTCACCTCTCCCCTGATGTAAAACAACTTGCAGCTATTGAGCATGTTCACATGGTTCTCCAGGTTCACTGTGTTCTCGTGTTCATGTATGTAACTTGGTGAACCAATGTGGTGGGTTAGCCTGGGCTAGCAGCCAAACTCACACCTAGCTGCTTTCTCACCCCATAAAGGGAAAATAGGAAGAACAGGAATGAGAAACCTCATTAGATCAACATAAAGACAAGGAAACTGCTTACCAATTACTGTTGTGGGCAAAACAGATTTGACTTGGGAAAATATTTATTTTCAGTCAAAGTGGATACTTAATTACTGATGGAAGAAGTGGGAAACAAAAAGACAAACATTGAAACAAACCCTTTCCTTCCACCATTCCCAGGCTTAACTTCACTCCTTCACTCCAGACTCCCTTGTTTATCACCTCAGATTACACTCGGTCCCTTCAGCAAGGAAAAAAGTGGGGAAGGGAACCGTATGGTCGGTACTTAGCAGTTTCTCTCTGCTATTCCCTTCTTCTCTCACCTTTCCTCTGCTCCGGTGTGAGTTCTTCCATGGGCTGCAGTGCTTCAGGAAAACCTTCTCTAGTGGAGGTCCTCCATGGGTGGCAGGGAATACCTGCTCTGCCATGGAGCAACTGCTCCTCCCCCTCCTCTGACTTTGGCGTCCTTTATGATGTTTTGCACTGCTTTTGTTCCCTCGTCCTCTCTCTCTTCAAATACATTTTCCCTAAGATGCCATTATCTTGTCTGAGAGTCTCAGCCGTGCCCCGGGGTCGGTGGCTTGGAGCCAGCTGGTACTGACTGTGTCCGGCTCGGGGCAACCCTGGCCGACCACTCCTCACGGAGGCCTCCCCACATCCTCCCCCTGCTGCCAGCGCCTGGGCAGGGCCACCTGGCTCGAGCAGGTAGACAACCTCCTCGTGAAGGTGCACCAAACCTCGTCCAGGGATTCTGGGAGATTAAAAAGTCAATAACCAATTATCTGCTTGATTCCTTTAAATACATATGAATAAAAGAAAATTGTTTGGAAACAGATTTACTGTATTTTATTTACAGATAAAATAGACTATATCTATATTGCCATGGACAATAAAAAATGAGTTTATTATGGCTGTGTGTAGCAACCCTTGACACACCCATTTAAAGCAGACAGTAGAAAAGTGTTGTTGTTCACTGAGGAAGTTCTTTCTCAATATGTAAAGAAAACACTCAAACGCTCACACATTTTTTGCAAAAATAACTCTTCAGATTTGTATAAAATCTGACATGTAACTAAGTTAACAAAATACTTTTTTTAAGAGAGAGGAGCTGAACAAAACACAGAAGATGGATATCAACTAGTATCTCCAGCTTAAATGCAATACTGGTTTGAAAAATGAGGTAATTAAGGTTTGTTTATGAACAATAACCTGTGATACAATGGGATCATGAACTGCTCAGATGAGCCAAAAAAGTAAATTGGGTACATGTATACAGTACATAAGACTATTAAGTTTTTGGACCAGGGAAGGATAATTATGTAGAAATTTATCCTGAGAAATCAGAATATGCTAATACTCTTAAGTGATAAAAGGAACATGAAAAATAACTGAAATCTGAATCAATTATGAAAAATTAATAAATACATTTTCAGCTTAGGCCTAGGTTTTGGGTTTTCATCCACTGAGAAAGAGTGTGTTAAATACTTCGTAGTGAAATTTCTCTACTGGAATATTTAGTTTTCAGTCACATTTTCCCTAACAAAATGTTCTCAGTTTCTGAGGGTATTCAAAGAACAGAATCCCAGAAGTTTAATGGTTAGGCACTTTATGGAGCATGGAAAATCTATAATCAGGTCCCAACACCACCTCATCCGTAACTGGAACTGAACCTGTGACATCCCTTGTAAAGCCTAGTCACTAGGCTATTGATGATACTGCAGAGATGTCTGAGTCTTCTCTTCTTTGAAAAAACTTTCTGATGTAACATATTAACTTTTTTAATCTCAAGGAACTTAAAAGTACGATTTCATAATACAGAGATAATACAGAGATATATAAACAGAGATAAATAGGGACCTTGCCAACACTGGACTCTTCAATTGGTGAGCCTACATTACTGACTGATTAGAAATCTAGTAAGGAGGACTAGGGGCTGATTTGGCACAATCTGTTATGGTTTTATTATCATTCGTCCACACTGCATCTTTACTAGCAATGATTTTGATGCATGAACTGTCACTTAACTGTTGGAGGACCTTGGATCCACTGGGCATCTGAGTGATCTGCTTTCTGATTTCACCAAGAGGGAAACCACTTGGAGCACATCACTGGTGCCATTGAGCTAATGTTACAATGCTGCAACACAGACATAAAAAAACCATGCAGCTGGAAAGAATGTGTCCCTCATCCTGAATCCTAAATCACTACATAGGTGCACCCAAAGCCATTACTAAAACGAGACAAAAATTTTGCCCATTTCAATTCTCTGTGGTCTAAAATATATGAACTACTGAGTTCAGGGTGTGGCAAAGAAGCTCATAGAAGCTGCAATTCTCGGAAGGCAGACTTTAAAGCATTGACGGGAACATACCTTGTTTAAAAATGACCTTTAAAAAAAAAAAAAGGAAAAAAAATCCCTTCGGCTATCCTTGGTTTTCTCCTTTTTCCTATTTTGCCGCACATTTCAGATCTTTTTATCCTTTTCTTCTGCTTTTCACTTTTTTTGCTTTTAATTTCTTTTCTTCCAGTCAGTCATTTGTTCCTAAATGTATTTGTGCTGATTTTTATTTCATGGGCACTTGTTGCCCACAACAAGCTCATCCTCTGTTACAGCAGGTTGTATTAAGTAATGTGAAGAACAAAAAACAGTGTGTGTGATGTCCACTCTGGAAAAAAAAAAAAAAAGAAAAATATTTGCAGAAAGGAAATAATTTAAGACCTGACACTGATTTATAATGGTAAAAATAAGGCCTTTAACCTTCAATGAAACAGAGGTAGTCAGAGCTCTAGTGCTGGTGTTACCATTGCAGCATTATTGAGTGGACCTCTGGATTTTATTCCCTCTCTCAACCAATTTTGGTAGTTTGTACAGTCTGAATTACTATAATACAAGGACTTTCAGTAATTCCAGTGGTTGGTTGTCCCTACAACCAGCTTGTTCTGCGTAGCCCACCTTCTATGCAGATGACGTACATCCAGGAAAAAAGTCAGTAGGGAACTATCATAATTTCCCTTAGAAAAACCATTTGATAAGGTGATGTGAAAAGCTACTTAAGAGCATTTTTATAGGTGGGAATTGGTCTACCAAATAGGCATCATAAAGGAAAATCTTGTTTAAGTAGGCTGTTGCCAACACTTTATTTCTCAGGGGTAATTTGAAGCGAGCCAAGACCGGCATTTCAAGACTGCCTCAGTGATTATGTTAACAAAGAATCCAGAAATCCTTGAAGGCCATATCTTTCTGAACCTGCCAAAAGCCCTTACCAATAGTTTGCAGAAGGAGACATGAAACACGTGGGATGGTTTTAAGAACTTCCCTCTGGAGAAGTTCTCCATTCTTCCAGACTGTTGAGACATCACCAGCCTTTCTTCAAGCAGCTCTGTGAAGGTGTCTGGGTGTACCAAAAACCAATTTCATTTGAATAATACACTGTAATAATACACTATTCCTTGAGCTCTTGTTAGAGTGCTGGTTCTCTCAGGCTTCCAAATTGTTTGTGACATCCTTGAGATCTGAGTTTGCTTAGAGGACTCCATGCAGTGTCCACTCTTCTCAAATAATCTATTGTGATCATAGCATGGACAAATTAAAATGGCGTGAAGAATGATCAAACTGACCTGCAATATTTCAGTTGCGGTGTGATATATCATTAAGAATTTTCCTTCATCTACTGGGGATAAAAATCAATCAGATGATACATATTGGTTTAACAACAATATATTTCAAAATAGTAGAAGCAGACTAGCAAATTATCTGACTTTTACTTTAATTTTATTAAATCTGTGCAACATAGAAAAAAATATCATGGAAAATTTAGCAAAATCTAATTTTTCATTAGCACAATTAAAAAAACCCCAAACTATTGGCTTTCTTGATCAATAAAAAATCACTACAAGTCCAACTGACTTATGCAGCTGAAAAACAAGCTAAATGAAGGACTGTTTCTCTCCCTCCTTGCATTACAAAGGCACAGAAGGTCTTTAAGATGGGCTTGAAAGAAACAGATGATATGTTTTTGTTGGGTGCCAAGTAATATTCGGTTCCAAAAATTACTGGTCTAGAAAAATAAGGAACAAAATAAATTTTAACAGCTCTCTGTTAATGCAAATCCAGGGTTGAGGCACCATTATTTTAGCTACATTAAGTTATTTTCTTTGCCTTAGGGGACACCATGGTTAGCTGGGCAATGTAACCACAATTAATTGACTTATTAAAAAGAAAAACAGTTTAAAAACCAAGCAATAAGCAACATTATTTCATTACAATGTTTTCCTTATGTCTTCTTTTTGCAGGCAGCTTTTAAGAGGAATTTCAGCTTTGAGAACTGTTAGAGGAAAATGTATCATGTTGGATCCAACAGCCTGAGATCCACTCTGTGTCCCCAGGTCCAAACAGTGGTGAGGCTGAAGATGTGTTCCCAGCAGGTGCACACACACGGAACACCTATATATACGACATATACATACATACACACACATATACATGGTCGACCAAGGATCAGACAGATATGCAGAGCACCCACACAAACACAGGGAGCACCAACAGCCTCATTCTGCTCCCCTCTTTATCTGGACAGGACAGAGGTCCGGTGCTGAGAAACATATATATATATGTGTGTGTCCAATGTGAGTCTCTCCAGCAGCTCCATTTACTCAGTCTTCCCAGTAGCTGCTCCTGCATCCCAGTCCCTCCCGGACATATGGGCCCCCAACGCAGCTGCCCCACTCCAGTTGCTGGTACAGACAGTCACACGAAGACAGCTGGCCTAAATTAATTTATTAGTGCGACAGAAATCTTACATCAAGACTGGTGAACTCTGTTGATTGCAGGCAACCTTAAACAGTTTATACATAGGAAAAAGTAAGTGAAGGGCAAATATTTCTCCACTAAAAGTTACATACAATCTGACTTTTTAAAAGTAATTGCAATAATAAACACAAGTTCCAAACCAGAAAACCTCTGTTCAGCTGCCATCAGCTCCGAGCTCCCCACATCAATACTCAGCATTGCCCTTTTCTGCACAGCACAACAATTTACCTCACACCTAAACCTGTTTAGAAATAGATCCACATAGCAGGGTTTCATGCCCCAGGTTTCTTGAGGGGAATGACCTGAGCACAAGTAGTACATGTAGATGCAATTGCAGCCAGTGCTTTCCATAAAAAATATTTATATGGCGTCAGCCTTTCATAGATGACTGTTGTTAGTTCATCTCCCCAAGAAACAGCAAATTCAGCTTTTCCTCTCAAGAAAGAAAATTCAAAGTCCAGTCCTGTCCTATGCCTTTGATAAAACATGATTTCTCCTTTGCAATACCATAAGGAAAGAAGTGAATTTAAAATTCACCAAGCCAGAGACAGTATTAGTTGGTAAAGTAGTTTGAATTTTTTCAAAGGGACAGTGAATCATGGATCCTAATTCCTACTTAGCCTTATTTGTGGATTTTATCCAGTGACTCGTTAACACCAAATATAAGGATCCTAGGGCTGGGAGTTGAAAGGTGGATTTTAGCTGCTCTAAAAGTCTTCACTATATATGGTTGTTAGTTCTCTGAATAAAAGAATATCTCACTTGCAAAGAGTGTTTTGAGACATAAGTCCACAGAGACATTTCAGAAAGCTCTTGATCCTACTATCTGTTTTTCTACATTTTCACCTGTACTGTACTGTACTGTACTCTAGCAGCCTATTTTCTAGTGATTACGGCAGTTGTTGACCGACTTGATATGTGTTGTACTACACTAAGCCTAACCAATCGCCCCTCACCTCTGTGAAGCAAGATATAAGTCTCTACAACCATATGATTATGTCTGATTTCCTATCTATTTCTCATGACTTCTTCTCAGGACTTTGTGATTAATAATCTATAACATGCACGTTTACCTTATCTTTCTTATTTTGAACATAAGAATATTTTTATATTGTACTCCCTGATGTATTGGTCAAATTTTGTGTCTTTGAGTAGTAATATTTAGGTTTTGTTAATCTTTTCCCGACACTGTTAACATTTTCATTTATAGATAGCATTTTCAGAGCTGCACTGATTGCATCATGTACACATAAATGCTGGCGCCTGTTTTGAAACAATGTTCTTCTACAAACTCTTTCTCGATAGTAATTTTGAGGAAAATAACAAAAGTTTTGCCACACTCGTCTCATTTCTGTAATGTCTGTCTTTGAATAAATCTTTTACTGTTTTTGAACTTCCCTCTCCCACCATCCGCTGTTATCAGGGAAGTAGTTTTGCATCAGGTTTTAAATGTAACTGTTCTGGGTGCTAGTTTATTTCCTTAATGGCAGTAAAGATGAAATAGAAACTGTATGTAATGACTTTGCAGTTTTCAACAGTAACATGAGAGGCAAAAATGTGGTCCCCATCTGTTAAAAGAAAAAAAAAGAAAAAGATCTGGGTATTTATAAACCCATAGCTGAACTTCAATTCCTAGAAAAAAGTACTGGCATAAATAATCAGGCAGTTTGGTAAAATCCTACAAGAGGACAAGGCGATGAGTAAGAGTGCACGTGGATCTGCCAAAGTCAGGTAGTGTCAGACCAATCTTACTTGCTTTTATGACAGGGTAGCAGGCATTGTGAATATGGGAAGAACAGTGGATGTCAAATATCTTGGTGTTAGTAAGGCTTTTGACATCGTTTCACTTGACATTTCATAAACAAACTTAGGAGTCAGGGTTGAGTTTTCAGAAAGAACGGGTGCAAAGCTGATAGGAAAGCTGCATTCAGACAGTGGTTGTCAATGAGAATGGCAGGTTTCCACAGCAATCTGGTTTGATGCTCTACTTTTCAGTAATATTTTTCAATATCTAAGTTTCAGGTAACAAGAAATTAAGAGTGGCAGGCATGTTGCAGAACACTAGTAAGGCAGCAAGAGTGCTAGAGAATAGGCTGGAATCCAAACTATTTTTGAAAACAGTGGAGGTATGGTCTAAAAAAATATTGGATGCTGTTCAAATAAGGACAAGCACAAGATCATTTACAATTAATGAAGAACAAATCTGGGTATGCTGGTAGATCAGAATATGAAAAAAGAAAAAGACAAAAGACATCACAGACTGCATCCAGGAAAGGCATTTTCAGAAGAGACAAGTGAGAAAATATGTTTATGTAAAAAGCATTGCTCATATATACAGTACCGGTCACTCATGTTTGCAAAAGATTTATTCATACTGAAGTAGATTTGACACAATAATGCTTCTAGGAACATGTGGGGAACAGGATGCCTATTTTGAAGAAGAAAAATGGGTTTCCTTCTTTTGCCTGCAAAACAAAGGGTAAGAGAAGATATAACTGAGGAGATAAATCACTTTCCCACAACCTACATTACATACATAAACTTCAGGGAGAAAAAAAGCGCCCTATTTAAGGTAAAGGATGATGTTGACACAAGAACATGATGAATATAAACTGCCCATAAATTAAATTAGGCTGTAAATTATAACACTTCTAACCATCAGAGGAGTGACACTAGGGGCAGGGGACAGAGGGGGAATTCAAACGTAATAAGCTGATTAAGCTCTATCTTGAAGATAGTTAAAGGAGTCATGATGAAGCAGCTGTCTGCTTTAGCAGCTGGGGCTGGTCTTCATGCTTCAGGAGACCCCTTCTGGTTCCAAATGCTTCATTCTAAATCTAAATTTAAGTAAATACAGTGGCTGATATACTTCCTTCAGCAGTATGTACCTATACGCTCTTGGTAATAAAAATCTATATACTCTGCCACTACCTGGCACTTCCCTGGGAGTGCAGTCTGGGTTCTGACGTGCCATAGGGGACAACATTCCCCACCTGCAGGGGACACCATCCCTTGGCACCTCACCACCGCCTCTGCACTGACTTCAGCAATATTGAGTAGCAGCTCTGGGCCCTCATCCACCCCCTCCCATGCCAACCCTCACGTTAATTGCCTTGCATTAGTTTGCACGTCCTGATGGCAGCACTATTGATCACTCATGCTCCCTGTGCATGAGTCAAATAGGAAGCCAGACACAAATCTTCTTGCCCTACCTGTGAGATTTCCTGCTCAGCTGGCAACTTCTCACACTATGTTTTGGATTCCCGTTAGAGCTGACTGGATCCACCTCCTGCTCCTTCCTCCCATGCTGCGTGCCAAATCTGCCTGAGTGTGCCTTCCTAGGATTAAATTACACACCGCTGAGATCTGTGCTACGGCACTTAGACTGCTTTTGGTGAGGAGGATAGACAGACTAAAGGTGAGGAATTGTGGGTTGTGATATAGGAAGCTGCTTATTGGTAATGTGATCTGATCTTCTCAGTTAACGTCTCTACTGGGGAATTACCTGAACATTTGAGAGGGTTGGAACAAGTGCTGCTGTTGCAATTAAAGAAGAGTTCCTTCAGCGGTTTCTTCAGCTCAGAAATTTACACTCAAGATTGTTGCTTTTTTAAATTTCGAGGAGACTTGTGTAATGAATATTTTTTACATTTTCAGTCTCAAGAGACATTAGAGATGACACTTCTTTTGAAGTTTGAGAAGAACTTTCTGGACTTTAATGGATAATTAATTTCTTAATTAATATCAAATTTTAATAAATATGGAACTTTAAGTTGCTACAGTAATGAAAATATTAACTCTCCTTGTTATACAAATATGCAAAACTTCTTACTAGACACATAACTTGTAAATGTAGCACCCAAAAATATATTTTTAATAATGTAAGAAGCAAATAAAATACAAACACATTGAACGTAACCAAAACAATTCAATGTACTCATGCTATCTTGAAAAACAGAGACATTGAAATAAGAAATTATTTTCAATAAAATATTCATGAAATCTTTTGCAGGAATTTAAATTAAGATAATACAAAGTGGAAGACTCTATTTATTGCTTCTAGGACTCCACTTAGCAATTGTCCATTCTTACATTCTATACTTCAAGCACTTCAAAGTTGCAACTGCAGATTTATCACTGTTCCATGCAAAGTTACTCCCAGTCATGGAAAAGTATATATATACACACACAGACAAAAAATACATATTTAAAATCATGATATAAACAGAAACTTTAAACAAAACAGTTGCTCTGGACTGTATTTCTGAGGTTCTATAACTAGGAATTATTATTCCTGACATTCTGAGATTCTGACATATTGACAGAAAAAGGAAGCCTCCAGAAATGTCTGCAATTAGGCTGACACTTTATATACTCAAGTAAGGAACTAAAATAATCATTAGAACTACTATAATCTTTGAGAAGCATACATGTGTAGTGCATGAAGAGAGAGTGAGGGAAGTATCTCTTAAAACTGTCAGTAAAGACAAACCAAATGTTGCAATATGCAACACTGTAAAATGATGAATAAATAATTTGAGTTTCCATGTTTAAATTTACCCCCTACAGATATATTGAACAATGTCAACACATTCGAGGATTGGTTAGTCACTGGAACAGGCTCCCCAGGGAAATGGTCATGGCACCGAGCTTGTTAGAATTCAAGGAGCATCTGGACAATGCTCTTAGTCATAAGGTTTAGCTTTAGGTAGTTCTGCGAGAAGCAGAGAGTTGGACTCTGTGATCCTTATGGGTCCCTTCCAACTTGAGTTATTCTGTGCATCTATGATTCAGTAACGAATTCTCAGGTTTTCCAGACAAGGAACGGAAATGATTTTTTAATCCTTGCTGTACACAAGGTGATCACATTTCCCTATCTATTCTTTAGAAAATATCTTATATGGCTTGGAACACCTGAGAACACTAGTAGTATTCGTATGGCATAAACACAGTATGAATAATACCAGCCTTCTTGTTAAAACCACAGATAACTAAAGCTCCTATTATTAACTTGCCCTGTTTAATTAGTATACACTTTCTGTCATTTAGTTAATAGAAAACATTTGGGAACTGATTCTTTTCTCACATATGCTGGTATAAATCAAGAATTATTCTATTATATATAGCTTGTTAAACAAGTGTGAGAGGAGAGTAAAGCCCAAAATAGCATTAACCGTCCAGGGTGTAAATGTGAGAGACTGCACATTTTGAACAGGTGGTAGATTTTCAAAGACAGATGTTTAAAAAAAAAAAAAGTACTTTTAAAAATTATTTGATTCTCAAAAGGTTTATGCTCTTTCCTGGCTGGAATCCACTCGTATTGAAGCCTATGATAAATTTCCTGTTCATTTAACAGTGCATTAAGGGTTTTTGCTAATCCTACTTGGAATGCACTGTTCTCAGATGTTAGTGTGAGGAGCTGGCTTATTCGTCAGCCTGACAGGGGGAAGCTGCTACAGCTCCATGCTCCCAGGTCCAGCTTCCCAATAGACACCCATGCACACAGGACACGCGCACATACACCGCTCATACACCGCTCATACACCGCTGGCCACAAAGATTGACAGAGAGAGAAAACACAGCACTCACGCACACATAAACAGCACGAATGAACTTATCCTGTTCTCCTTTCTGGCTAATCAGGATGAAAGGAAGTTAGTGAAAAATGTACGCATACAACTTGCATCCGTCCAGCAGCTGAGCTCAGGCACCCAGGCTGCCCAGTAGCTGCCCTGGATCCCAGCCTCACCAGTTGCTGGCATCTGGACATAGGAGCCTCCGAGGCCACAGTCCCACTCTAGTCGCTGGTATGCTAGCCTGCATGCACATACAGGCACACACACTAAAAATCCCTCCAGTAACCATCCTTGCACACTCAGCTTGTTCAGTAGCTGGCCCTGGACACCCTGGTCCCCGAGCTCTCTCACGTGTAGACACATGCACACGTACACCGCATGCTCTACTAGCTGGTTCAGATCTATGAACCCTTCAGTAGCCCATCCCAGGCTCCATGGTCTCTCCAGTACCTGTTATAGACCCCCTGGTCCCTCAGGTAGTCAACTCTTAGACTCCCTGGTCTCTCCAGATTCCAGCACAGACTTATGGCTGCTCTGATGCCCAGCTGCTGAGCCTCTTATCCTACTCACTGGCTAGTCCAGCTTGAGGCACGCCAATGGTTACAGACTGACATACACACCTGCACACCGTTAACGAACACATTCTGTGGTCTCTCCAGTTGCTGCCACCATAGACACGCAGGTCCCTGAGACCCCTGGTCCCACTCCAGCTGCTGCACTCAAATCCAGAGGCACACATGTGCACAGGACAGAGATTCCTGCACCTGGGAAAATAGTTAGAAATGGATTGTAATGAGAAGACAGGACAGACTATGGTGATCAGGTCTAGGGAATGGCCAGAACAACAGTGCTGGCCAGCCCACTATACTCATGACTGATCCTTTTTTTTCCCTTTTTCCGTTGTTTTCCCTTGCTTGTTCCTCACCAGCCCTCTTTGATCCCTCCCTTTCCTCACCCTTGATCCTCCCCCTGAACATCCCACAATAAATCTTGCACAATTGCAGAAGGCTCTTCCTGACATTCCTGACTCCCACATCCCCAAAGGCCATAATGACCTCCCATTGGTTGACTGAGGGGTCAGACTGATGGGTGCCATCCTGGGACCATGGGCTGAGACTCCCCTGGGATGGCCCAGGGAAGAGCCACGTCAGGGGTTCCATTTGGTCTGACAAGGTCGTTGGGGTTCTCCCAACTGTCATTGTTTCCCTGAGCTCCTTTGGGTTCATGGAGATGAGCCCTTAATGATATAAAGTAACCGTTACATGCCCACCTCTAATCTCTGATATATACCCTTCAGTTTTGAACATGAAGAACTCCTTAAAGGATTCCTCAATGACAAATATTTCTCTTTAGAAAATCAAATTTTGAAAGAAATTGAAAGTTAAGGAAGATAGTACTATGAGGGACAATAATGGATGAGAAAGATATATTGAAAAATAGTATTAAGTCAGAAGCTACAAGCAAAATTCATGTCAGTATCCAAAAAGAAGAGGCACGCAGCTTGTACCAAAAAACAGTATTCCTAAATTAGCAGGTAAAAGATATTTAAGGTAGTGAATCTGTGAATAATGCAAATGTATCTGGAGGAAAGACAAGGGAGACTATAAAAACAAGTGAAGAGGATGTAGAAAAGAATAGTGGAAGGAAAGTGAGGGAAAAGGACAAAAATCAGCACACTTGGAAGATATTTCAAATAAATCAGTTAAAGACAGAATAAAAGAACACACAAGGCAAGTTAAAATTGTTAAAATGATGTATTCACATTGTACTGGAATCTGACAAGGAAATCAAAAAGAACTTTGATGCAGGAGGTACTAAAATAGATATATATTCAAATATAGATACATCAAAGCTCACTGTTTGTTTATGTTAAGGTACGACAGGATAACAAAAGTAATGATAACACTGCAGAGAGGAAGGATTAGTAGAACCAAACTAATGATTATGGAGTAGTTACCATAAGTGAGATTTCTTCCTGAGCAGAGAAAGAACGTAGAAGCTAAGTTCTAAAGTAATAATAAAAGTTCTAAAAAAACTACTCTAAAGTAATTAGAATTAAAGTCCTGTGGGGTAGATTCACTGGTCTGGTGCCTGTGAGGAGTAGGTACATGATGCTGAATGTGAGCAAACTTCATCTGAAGAACAATGAAGTCTTTAACAGCCACCATCATCCAGTCTTGAAGCCTTCATTGTGAATGGGTTGGACTTTATCAATAGAGAAGAGTTAAATCCCTTCTTCCACAGTTTCTGTCCCAAACGATCAGTGTCACTGAGCACAAGTGTGACCGAAGGCAGTGCGATGTGGTGTGAGCCACCTGCTATGCCGAACCTGGGCCGTAGCAGACCAGGGACAAAGACACCTTGACCAAGAGACAGGGAGGCAGCAATGGGATTCACAAGGCTGCTGGCAACTTGTGGCAGGCTGTGACCTGTTAGCTGAACCAAACCAAACCTCGTACAAATCCTGCTGTAAAAATAAACTGTTTCAGAAATTAAGCATACGGTTTAGAAAGATTCTTGCAACTGTGTGGGCTTCCTGGTGCTTGTCTTCTCCTCTTTCTTAGTACAACCCACACTTGTGTCTCCAAGTTTTCTGTATGTTGCTAGATGCTTTCATTCAAGGCCAAGATTAGTTCTGCAGCTGACAATGAGCTGCTAGTATACTCAGTAACAGAGACACTTACTTCAACAGATAAAGCTGTAGGAATGGGTATGATAGATGAGAAGCTTTAGAAACCAGCCCAGTATAGTTCCATTACTTTCTCGATGAAAGCAGTTTAAGAAAAAGCTACAAAACAGATTGCCATGAAGAAAAATACTGACCTTACCAAGCAGAAAATGAAGGGGAAAATAACAAGCTTACAGGATAAAATTCATCCAAAGCTGTTCCACAACACTTTACAAATTATTTACACAGTGATGAGTGTGCTTTGGACTATATCAGGAATATTTGCAACTATAATGGGGAGGAGATATTTTGTAGACTGTAGAAAGGCAGTAAGCCTCCCAGAACAGATAGGACCTGCCTGCTTAACTTCAACTGCATTGAAGACCAACGCAGGAAATAATATGGAAGGGATTGCCTATTTTTTTAGCTGACTAGAGTTGCTCTAGTCAGCTGTTCTATCACTACACATAACCAATCTTTTCACAAGATCGACACATATTATGTCTGATAAAGTAATTGTTTAACCATTTTCTGTGGCAGGTCAAAAATACCAACTTTCTTCCCTTCTCTGTCTCTGAAAGGTTAAACTGTTCCTCAGTGATGAAGGAAAGAAAATTGACTTTTGAACAAAAGGAAAATTCGATCAAAGGTGCAAAACTGCTTAAAATCAATAGAGCACTGCACATGGACATTGCACATGTTAAAATGGGATAGAAACAATGAACTGACTTGCGCTTAATGCAGTAGACACAGATGAAGAAAACAGTCCTAGAAATTTCTTTAAGCAAATCATAGATATTAAGGTATAGCTGTAAGGGAGTTTCTAGTGCTGAGTATGCTCACTTAAATAGATTTAAAAAGCAAATTTAAAACTAAATTAATTAAAATTACAGTAGTATTAATTCTGAAATGGCCACAATAGAAAAACCTTGAAGCATTTCTGCCACTGCCAGCAGCACTCCAGTGCAAACTCCACTGACATTCTTTCTGTTAATATTCTTTTGGGTGATGTTAGTATTTCTGCAGCTTCAGACTTCATGAGACTGAAATTTAGCCTGTCAGTTGAGGAGATTTAAATAGCTCTATTTAGCTATTTGTCAGTTTGATTTAGTAATTGGCAAAACATTAAATTTTTGAGATTTCAAGCACTTTTATGGCATCTTAATTTTGAAAAGTAAAATTTAGTAGACAGACTCTAAAGCTTCAGTTGCTCTTCTTAATTGTATTACTTTTCTAAACTGTGCAGCTGTACAAGGGGCTTTCAAAAGAGTTCTTGAACATGCAGTTGAAACTGCTTAGCATAACATTTGTCCATTGTATCTTTGGAGCACCATCACTGTGCTTAAACACAGAATATGTATTTTAATAACTACTGAGAGGTTGGGTTTTTTTGCCGGTCTAAAATGGTTACACAACACTGGAACGTTTTCATAGGTTCCTGTGGGGTAAATGTTGTTAGAACTCTGCCCATATTAACTTGGTACATGGCAGCAACGCTGCTGTGGTATTCTGTGCAGTGACCTGATTAGTCCAGCATTGGCAGAACTATGAGGGGAAATTGTAGTGGGAAGCAATAATTTCTTTTGTCTGTTTGTGGTTGGTTTTTTGTTTTTGTTTTTTTTTTTTTTTTTTTAAGTGCACAAGAGACATTACCAGCTCTAGATGTGGTGGAAAAAAGAAAAGTACTTTTTTGCTATCCTGTCAACTTGATTCAAGAGCAAACACAAAACAGTTCAAGTGCTTTCCATGATATATGAATTTCCTTTTTGAGTAGCTTTGCACGACTCTGTGCTGAGGGTTATGTTTGAGAGGCTTTTATGAACATCACATGGAATTGGTTGTTTTGTTGTGTAGCTTCTTATATGACACAGGGTCGATTTTTATTTAAGAGTTTACAACTGATTTTGTGGAGTTCACCTTCTAAAAAATGCAAACATCTGTCAGATCCCATGATTCTGAGGCTATCTGGAACATTGCCTAGCAATAAAATAAAATAAGGGGGAAATAAGGGAGAAGCATAAGTCTCATCAGTGTTGAAACATACTTTAAATAAAGGAGGTATGTGAAGAAGTTTTAAACACTTGTCTTTTTTTCTGCAAGTGAAAGTTACCAACACAATATTTAATAGTCAGATGTTATGTCCATGTCTGACAATAACTGGTTCTGAAGTACTTGATCTAAAATGCATTATATTCACAGGAGTAGAATCCAGGACACCTTCCTTAGTATCCTAGTCTCTGGGCTATGCAGCATATTTTTCTTACTTGATACCTTGTTCTTCAATGTGCTGGCATGCTGGAATACCCTTCTAAGACAACAGTTCTCCCTGTGCAGCTCCCAGTGTCTCCTTTGCTGCAGAGTGACATAGATTCAGCAGGAGTGCTGAAGATGTAGCATTCTGATGGAGAGTGCATTTTCTCAACAAACGAGATGGAAGTTTGAATACCTAAAAAGCAGATAAACCATGGGACCCATGTCTCAGTAACAAAGCAAATGGTGATATTCCCTTTTCCTCATATTAGGATCTCTTCCATTTTTTACAGGTTCTCAAACTTAGGAGGATTTATGAACACTGGATGTCAAGAGGATAGAGGCACCGAAGACCACTTCAGAAAAACCCCAATTCTAAGCATTTCCTCCAGGGAATACTTAGGCAGCTCCTCACCAGCAAGCTGATGCTCTGAGGCATTATTCAGAGACACCCAAATCTGCATATGCACTATGCACAGGAAAGTTTTGTATGTAATTTACTCAGTATTTCATTCTGTGTGCCTACCTCAGAAGCCCTTTGGCCATGATATACAAGTATTTAGGAAACTATGTATACAACAAGTTTCTCTTGAGAGGATTAGAAGTTAAGCTTAGCAATGTTTATAGATCTAAAACCTTGTATCGTGAAGCCTCCCATATGTTAATAGCTATGAACCTTGGCACTCCCAAGACTTCTTATTCTTACTTACAAAGAACCTCGTAATGCTGGTGATACTTCATTCTCTCAATTCCATCTCACCTTTTGGTTCAGCACAAAAGCTTACGCCATTGACTACCATTTATTGCCTTCATTCACATCTAAATTTAGGCTTCTTTATGCCACTTTTTATGCCAGCAAGAGATTTGTAACAAACCTACCCCAAAGTTTAATTCAGCATATTCTAAAAAATATTTCAGATATAAAGACTACACACTGTTTTGTTATTATTATGGGAAACTACTGTGTGTGAATATCAACAGCTACTAAATCTAACAGAAAGAGTAGAGGTGTATGACTGATTTTATTTTCCTCACTGAAATTTTGAAAATGTCTGCTGAACTACCAGTTTAAGGATTAATTCAAAGTAACATTTGGGGACTTTGAAACATCCAGAGGCGTTCATTTCTTTATTTTAGTTATGGTCACTAGACAAAGTAAGAAATGGGAAAAGTCAGATAATCTGAAAAAAATTTCTCTTCTTGCTGTGTTTCTAAAGAGCTACAGAAGCACCAGTCCAAAACCACAAAATGAGTGATAATACAGTGTGAAGAATCCTCAGATTTGGAAAGATATCCCCAAACATTATGAGTGTTCAGTGACCTATTGTGATGATTGTCAATGACACTGAAGAAAAAAGTTTTATCTATGAGTAATGCACCAGCAGTTTTGAGAGGCCCTGAATATAAAAGTTCCATTTTAAGAGTAGATATCAAACATGCAAAGTTCAATATACATTTGAGCATCCTCCATCAATCCTGGCAATTACCTTCCTCTAACATTATGAGATTTGAATAGTGCTGGTACTGCTGCAAAATCGTATCAGCTCTTATTTCACTATCAGGACTGTAATTTTCCGCCACTATGCACTAGTTCAATTAGATCCCCACCACATATAATGACAGCCTCTATACAACTGAGAGGCATCAGGGAAACTAAGTGTAGGGACCATATCCTTTGATGGTTGCATCGCAATTTACTGATTGTTGAGCAGGGTTTGGTTTAGCACTTAGCATTTGGAATTAGATTTAGCTAGTGAGGGAGTATTATGCTTGGTGAAATCTGAATGAAGAAGCAATCAGCCATATTTTAAAATAGAAAGTCACAAAGTTAAGTTTTGCAGGGAACAAAATCCTGCAGGCAGTTTTGTGTTGCTATCAAACCAAAATGAAGAAAACTCCACCATGTTTAAGCCACACTTCTGAGCCAGACATTCTTTACATTTTTCCATCTTGAGGAAAAGACTTTTAAGCCTTTGTGATGACATAAATGATAGAACCGTGAATTCCAACCGAAAGGCAGCAATGCACGGTGCCTGTATCTCTGTTCACTCATAGACCTTGAAATGGACACTGGACAAGAAAATTCTGCAGGTGTTAGTCCATGAACCATTGAATGCTGCCGATTTCAATGGCTCATGGACTAAGGCATCTTGCTGTGGAGTTACTTTAACACTACCCTGAAGTATTTGACAGAAGCAATACAGGTCAGGTCCTTTGTAAACAGATTCTTCATGTCAGATTTTGAATAAATGCTACAGGTAGCCTGCAGTTTGAAATTATTATGGATTCACCATTTTTGTTATTTTGTATCCTTCCTACTCCTTCTCCTCTCTCTTACTTATTTCATCTTGTTCTCTTCCCTCCCCTTATGACTCTTAAAGTCTGAGGGTGTTACTTGATAATCAGTTACTGAGTAGGCATTTACTTTTACATCTCATTTTAAGACTGTTAGAAGGGCTTTTATGTAATTGTGAAAGAAATTCTTTACCACAAAAGATATCTATTTTATATGCATATTTGTATAAAATAAATTTATTTATATTACAGTAATGCCTTGGGCATAAATGGCAAGGTGTTGGCAGTGGGGGGGCTGCAGGGATGGCCTCTGTGAGAAGAAGCCAGGAGTTGCTCCATGCCAGGCACAGCTGGTTCCAGCTGCTTTCAATGGACACACCACAGGACACACCTGATCCCATCTGCCAAGCTGGTGGCATCTCTATGAAAACATATTTAGGAAAGGAGAAAAAACACTAAGGAAAAAGAACAATGCAGCCAGAGCAGTAGGAGGTGATCTGTAGTAGAATTAGTAACACCTCAAGAGGGACTGTGGCCCATGGATAAGCCCCAAAGGAACTATAGGCTCTGGTGGACCCATGCCAGCGTAGAGGAAAGAAGTAAGAAGGAAGGAGCAATGGAAGAACAGGATGAGAAATTAGGTGCAACAGAAAGAAACAACCATGCACTGACACAACCTCCTGCACCTCCTTTCACCTCAACAACGGGACTGAGTGTAGCCTGCAGTGATAACTGAGGGAGCGCTAACAGTAGGAATAGGAAGGGGGAAAGAAAGGTGTCTGAGTGAAGTTCAGCCTGGGATAGGGGAAGAAAACATGTTTTCCCTAAGTGTTTAAATGTTTGTCTTCTTTGTTTTCATTGCCTGAATCAGTGACTAAATATTTATATCAATTGGCAGTAAATTAAATCAAATTCCCCACATTGAGTCTGTTTTGCCCATAACAGTAATATGTGAATGATTTCCCTGTCTTCGTCTTGACCCTTGAGCTTTCTTGCTCCTGGTTTTCCTACTTTCCCTTCATCGTGTGGGACTGGGGAGGTTGTTGGAGGGGAGAGAACGAGCGGCTGTGTGGGCTCTTGGCTGCCAGTCAGCAGCAACTGATCATGCATTTCTGAACGCTTATATGTTTTCTTCTCTTTAGTCATTGTCTGGTTTAATTATGTTCATTATATTTATAAGAGTCCGTTTATAAGTACCCTCAATCTTGAAAAAAATCCATAACTCCTATATGAAAGAGGTTAAAAACAAGTCCATTAAAAATGCTTATGCTTTCCTCAACCCCATTTTTTCTTCACAACTAACTTATGAATACAATTTTGAGCTGCTTAAACTTTCTATTTAACTCTGTCACTGTCACTGGGCAATTAAATCCCATTCCACAAAAAGAGAAAGTGAAAATAAAGAGAAATTAGGTAATTAAATTTATGTGAGTTTTTTTAAGTTCAATTTTTAAAGGAAGTGAAGACAAAAACCTTCAAGATTTGAGTTTTGAGCATGTTCACTGAAATTATCCAGCTGCCTACCAAATAAAGGCACCACCATAATGTAGAACTAGTGGGATGATTGTGACTGCAAAAGCATTGGCTTGATGGGTACACATTTCTCTGAAGATTTGTTTGGGAAAGGCTCAGACACAAAGAATAGGTCCAGGTGATTCTTGTCTATTTTTCTGCCCAATTAGAAATGCCAGGCCATAATAGTAATGAAAAGCATATTTTTAAACAGGGAGAAAAAATTGTAATGTAAAATGTAACCTGTAACTTCTGGTCATATTCAGTGCATATCTTTTAAACCTAAGTTAACGAAATCAAGAATTTTCGTATAATTTAAAGTAGCAAGTGAATGCTATGGTATTCTGGAGGTGTTTCTGTCTTTTTCTCTTTTTGCAATGTCAATCATTCTGCTCTTGATATCATATATATATAACAATCTGAGTCAGAGAGAATCAATTTATAGAGAAAGAGTTACTCTCCCAGTGTTACTCTTTTCTCTCAATCAGGCTCTCTGCCCTTCTCTGTTCCTGTGAAGTTCAATCTTTATTAGAAAACTGGAGGAATGAAAAAAGCCAAATGTCCTGTAAAAATGTATTTATGCAGATGAAAGAACATCGGACTAATATTTCTGAACTTAAACCCTGGCAGCTTGGTGCTTAATGAGACAACTATGCTCAAAGATTTTCTCTCATTCACCATTCAGGCTTTGAAGAAAGTTTTCTGGGTTAGATCCAAAAAAAGGACCTGAAGTGGGGCTTAGTAGGATTTAACAATGAAGTCTAAAGCAGCAACTGAAAAGCCCCTGTTTGGCTGCTGTATAACCTCTGTGGGTTTGTTTGTTTTCTGAGGTGTCTCTCTGTCCACAGAAGAAAGTGACTCCTTCCAGAAGGGAGTCAGAACTCTTACAGCTAATTTTTCACCCTGAATTATCTCTGAAGAAATTCTCTTTCCATTGACTGTGTCAGAAACCTGCACAGGTCAGGTCCAGCAAATTGAGGTTAACTTTTATGTCTAGAAGATGTGGCTTTGTGCGTGCCCTGAACTCTTTGGATCACCACAGTTCAGCTTTAGTTCAAACATAATTTGCTCTATCCACCACTATAGGCTGGTGCCTATAGCTGGAATCATAGAAGCATTTAGGTACCTCTTGAGATCACCTAGTCCAATGCCCTGCTCAAGAGGTGTCATCTGCAGCAGGTTGAAGAGTACAGTGTGCATTCAGGTTTTGAATATATCCATGAACAGAGACTCCACAACCTCCAATGTATGCCCAGTTTGTTTTAAACACTCCCTAATCTTGTCCTTCTCCACTGAGGTTAAGGCTTTCTTGCTCCAGACTTTCCCTCTGATTCTCAGGTGCCTGTGATTCCTGAATGCAGGTCTTACTGGTAAAGACAGAAGCAAAAAAGGCATTGAGTACCTGAGCATTTTCCATGTCATTTGTCACCAAATCCCCTGACCCATTCAGCAGATGGTCCATGTTTTCCCTAATTTTCCTTTTGCTGTTTGTGTATTTGTAGAATCCTTTCTTGTTGGCTTTCACGTCATTTGCCAGATTCAACTCTAGGTCATCCTTGGCTTTCCTAACCCTTTCCCTACAAAATTGGACAGCAACTATATACTCCTTCTGGGTCATACCAGACCCTGTGTCCACCTCTGATATGCTTCCTTTTTTATATCTAAATTCAGTTTAGAGCTCCTTGCTCATCCATGCAGTTCACATGCTGCCTTTGCTTGATTTCCTACTTGTCAGTATGACTCTTCCTTGAGCTTGGAGGAAGTGATCCTTGAATATCAACCAGCTCTCTTGCACTCCTCTTCTCTCCCAGGCTATATCCCATGGGATTCTTCCAAGCAGGTCCCTGAAGAGGCCAAAGTCTGCTCTCCTGAAAGCCAGGATTGCAGTCCTGCTTTTCGCCCTGCTCCCCTCTTTTAGGATCTTGAACACCATCGCTGCAACCAAGGCTGTCTCTGACTTTCACATTTCAACCACTTCTTCCTTGTTTGTAAGTATCAGGTCCTGGAGAGATCCTTTCCCTGTTCGCTCCTCAATCACATATGCCAGGAATAAGAACAGGCTAATGTACACTAAACAGCTCAGCCTGTTTGTTGCTGTTCTCTTCTTTTCTAGGAAGAAATGACGCCCATCTGTTACAGAATAACCTAATACTCTGAGCACCTTGATTCATTTTTCTTTTTAATCTGAGGGCTTTCAAAGAACTCATCCAATCTAACCAGTTACGTACCTAACCACTAGACTCTTTTTTAAAAAGATGATATCATCATGATGTAATTTCTTTCTTTCTCTTTTCAAAGAGCAAACTTTATTCCAGCCTTTGAAAGGATAGCTGGAAGCTGCTATCCCACAGAAAGCAGTAGTCTCAGGAGAGGGCCAGTCAAAGAACATTTATAAGTTCACACTCTAATTTATACCCTATTATTATGCTATGAAATTGCCTACTGAAATCCTTTCTTCCTCTGTATCAACTCTGGATTTAATACCAGTCTTAAACACTCAGTCAGTAAATTAAATGTAATTAACTACCACTATTATGGAAAGTAAAGCTAAGATAAAAGTTATTAAAAAATAAAGTTGAAGTGACAAAAAGACCCATAGGATTTTTTTCTTTAAAAGAATGAGGCAAACAAGCTTTGGCAGGTTTGGAAAGAGAAGAATGCTTATCATTTATCTATATCTGAACCACTCACTTAAGATGCTTAACAGACAACAGAGAGGTACAGCAATATTTAAGGTGTGATTCGTCTGACCTAATTTGGGAATTTGCATTAAGAGGTGGTGAGATGCATTCTAGAAATGCTTGTTTCTCTCCATTGGCTATAAAGGGAATATAAACTGGTGGCTCAGGCATAGACATCTGTATTGCAGATGCCTACATCAGATCAGACGAATCCCATGCTGGATGTATGAATGAGGTACTTTCAGCAAGACAAGCAGCTTTTAAAATAACTAGAAAATGTAACCTACATCCTTGTGCTGTTACAATCTAATGAAGGTTGGTATGCTTTGTTGACACGCAGAGCTTCTACTGTGTAATGGTAGACTAAATAGCTAAAGGAAATATAATTATAGGAGTTATGATAAAAGATATTGCTTAGGTCTCCGTGGAAGATGGAGATAAACAATGGCACCTATTTTCTCAGAGTATTCTGTCTGTGCAGGAAGGACAGAAGTGGTACAGAAAAACACTCAAATCATGTGGTGAATTTGGTTTCCTGGAAGAGTCTAAATAAGATGAAGTGTAAAATGACCACTTTTAAGTAGCCATAGCAGTTAAATAAATGCTATAAAACCAGCACTAGGTGACCTTTAATAATTGCAGAAAAAATCCAGGAACCTGTAAAATAATTTCATTAATCTGAGGATTGTTCCTGCCAGCCCTTTCTGTACCAAACATGTACTCTATCAGAATTTGCAAACTATGTAAAGAGCAGAGAAGAAAAGGTTACTCTCAGTTGTATAAGGATTACTGAACTCAAAATACAGCCTCAAAATTGCCTTACTTTCAGTTCATCTCTTTGCTATTATTTCCCTTTTTCAGGCATTTTAATATCCAAGCACTTCATTATTTAAGTATTAGTTATTCTTCCCTGTCATTCCCACAGCACTTGACTGTCTGTAAACCCGCATGGCATCATAGAAAAGGCAGCATTGTGATGTTAACAAGGGCTCACTTTGGTTTTTCACTGGGGCTGTAACATTTTTCCAAGATTTCCTAGAAAAGATAGTAACAGGGTAAGAAGACCTGTATTCCAACGAAATACTGTATTCCAATGAAAGGTGTTTTTTTGTTGTTGTTGATTGGGTTTTTTGGTGGTGGTGTTTTTTGGTTTTTTTTCTGAGTAATAGTCAATGCCATTTCCACTGACATATAATTTATTGTTACAGGGGAACCTAATCTGGAACACTGAGTACCACAAATGGAGTGTAAGAAATATTTATAGTGACCACTGAGTGCTTGGAAAGTAATCTCAAATGACAGTGCAGAATCACTACTACTACAAACTGTAGCAAGCCATAGCAAATCTTCAGTATAAATAATCAATCTCTTCCTTATTATGCTATCTGCACTTCTGTTACTAAACCATATTTTAAAGACATGTAGAGAAAGAGTCTGAAATCACAGCTGGCATAATGCCACCAAGCTGGTTGATTTGCAGCAAGAATAACATTTTTGGCGGGCTCTGTCAACAATATCATGTGGAAAATGTATCGGAGACAAAAATTAAAACTGGTTTTCAGAGTCTGAGTTTTAAGCCAAACATCATAGCTTCTTTCCATTGCATGGTTATTCCAAACCTTTTTTTTTTTCACTCTTTGTAACAGCATACCAAGCTGTCGACCTATAACCTTAACAAATGAATCATGAACAGTACATGAGTACATGAAAGAAAGAAAGTCTCTACCGTCAGTCATCTAACTGCTTAGGGAAATGTGTTGCATTTTTTCAAAGACTAATATCATTTACTGCTTAACTACAACATGTTATTTATATTTCTTTTATGGTCTTTTTGCTTATAGCTAATTAAAGTTGTTAACCATACTGTCTCATAGTGTTCTATATTATAGATGCAATGATAGCAGATCAAGTGTTCAGTGTACACTGAGACTTGGACTTAGAATAGAATCATCAGCCTGCTTCATACTAAAATTTAAATTTAATTTAAATATTTGATGCAATGTTTCTAAAGAAGACTATAAATTTTTCTGTGAGAGTTGGTGGCTTGCGTTTTTTTTCAGTATTAATATTTAGAAAGTTATGCAGATGCCTAAACTTCTTTTAAGGAAAGATCCATTAATGGAGGTCTAATATTAGCTCCTCATTTCTTCATATTTCACCAGCTAAGTACCGTAGGTCCACGCACATATATTCTACAGGTTTGATGTATACATCAAAAAATATCTTGGGCACAGATAGAGTTAAATAAATGTGTGGATAGTGAAGGGCCTACAGCAGGACTGAGTGGAAGTAGGATGGCTTGTTAATATCCTTTATTTATACCAGGCATGGCTGGAAGGATTCCTGGGGCAGCCTCTCTGCGCTCACACCCACGCCTTGTCGACTGCGAGGTACTTCACTCTGTGAAGTAGATACGAAGGACTTCATTTACTGGATTGGGGAAACAAAATACCTGCTTTGAGAAAATGTCTGGTTGTCTGTTGTCTCAGCACTACAGATTTCCATCTTAGATTTTGTGATCACTCCTCATTCACAAGCAAGAAAAGTTTTTGCTTTTCACTTGCTCCTCCCCCCTGCCCATCTAGACCTTGTTTCCTTCCCCCACCAGAGCATTCACCCTTCCTTCTCCTGTCACCCCACTGAAGACAGAAGACATACATTGTAGACTGTAGATTGTATATTTAAATACATCTTTCACATATACATGTCTTTTAATCATAATGGTACATATGTGCTGTTAAATATATGTATTTGTACACAAGGAAATACACACATACACTGACAATATGATTTTATGGTTTTGTCATTTATAATTATTTGAATGTGAAAACTGGTGCTCTGGTATTTTGGCGGTTTTTAACTCTCTTTTTGATTGCTGCTGTATAAGGAAGTCTATAATGGTGTGTGGATACTGCTTTAAAAAATGGAAGTATGGATGTGAATAAAATGCAATAAATTCTGCCATAAAATATCCGTGTAAAGGATAGGATCCTTTTTGCAAGAGACTAGTAAATGTGAGCACAGCATTCTACACCTTGAGCTAACATATCTTCAATAAGCCTTTGCAAATACCTGGAGTGGGATAACACATCCCTTAAAGAAATAGCAAATAAGTTCATAATCAGCTTTTAGCTGAGGAATAAAAGGTCCCATGGGCTGCTTTACCGTCTCCTAGTCCTTTCGTGTGAATGCTAAGTCCCACTGTAATTACGGCTAGTAATTTAGGTTCCAAACCACTCTAATGTTTTGTTAATTTTCGCTACATTTTAAGCACTCTAGCAAACAGATTGCTTCTTCATAAATATTAAAAACAAACTGTAGTAATTTCATTTATCAACTCTTGATCCCAAAAGTCTAATCATAACTTCTTGTTACGTTTCTTTTCCTGTTACTGTCTGTGGTACAAGTGTTAATTTAGAAAGGTTTAATCTCAGCTGAAAAAGAAAGAAGGAAAAAAAAATAAATGCCTTTTTATAGGAAAAAAAAAAACCCTGCAGGACAATGGATAGACCAAATACACTTTCTTTTGTGATTCAAAGAATGAATGTTCATTGCAGGCAGTATTTTGTTTCAAAATAACATCCAAATCAGAGAAATAAAAATGGTTTTATTCAGTATTTAGGCTATATAAAAGTTGAAAATAATAAATCAAAAGTGCCAGGTGTACCAACAAAATGGATAAAAGACAAGATTTGCAAATATGCAAATTGGAGTTTTGTATTATCATAAATGTTGCAAAGCAGAAGTAAAACTTATACCACAGAAGTAACCACTTCGTTATTAGATCCTGTCAGTGCACACATCAGTAAAGGAACTAGAAAGAACTGGGAAAAGGAATGTCTGGTTTCTAGACACAGGCAGGCAGTTGGCTTATCATCTGCCAGCTGTCAAAACACAGACCCACCCACCTATTGAAGGAATGAATGGTTCTTGCTCTATAGCACTGCTGGAGAAAGACTTCAACAGTGGCTCTGTAAGAGCTTAGGTCCATGGGCAGACAGAGCCTGGTAGGTGCACAGCCATGTACTCACAAATCTAATGTTTACCAGAGAGGGAAGTTTTGTCTAGATGCTCCCCACGGTCAATAAAAAAGGATGGATTTCTCCAGGAGAAAACTCAGGGCAGGTATCTAGCATTAGTGTTGTAAGTCATCTGGCAAAATTTGTCTTTTGACATTTTCTGCAGATGGAGCCTAGGGAAAGCTGGTGAAGGAACACACATGTTTCATATTCGCTTACTTGCGGTTTAGTGTCTACTGTGTTCTTTCAGAAAGATCGTGGGCAGCTGACGAGGATAGTTCTATCCTGCCTTATGCATAATGGGTTAATCATGCCCTTTTTGGGAGAGATTGAGTGTGCTTGGCTGGGAGAGTATCAAGTAGGGAGAAGGGATCTCAGTAGTCAAGGAAAGAAGTGTTCTGAGAGGACTGAATAGACTTTGACTGACTCAGGAACTTACTGAAAGCTGCCAATTAGAAAGTCAGGCTGGAAGAAAACTCCTGACTGCAGCTATAGCAGGCAGGAGATAGACTTTGCTTGGAGGTACGAGTTTTCTCATTGAGAGTGATTACTTTGCTCTTTGATCACAAATCTAGAGACTGCTGCAGTGGTCTCCTGCATTATGGAGCAAGTCTAACAGTTCTTCTTTAAAGTCCTGCGCCTCTTGAGACCTATTACTGCTCCCTGAGCACCTAACTTCTTCACTGGAACCTAAAGTTACAGAGCTTCAAGTCATGACCTTGATGCTCTGTAAATTTAGCTTATTCTCACACAAATGGTTTTCCTGCATGGATATTAATTTTATATGGCTCTATATAGTTTCAAACTTGACTAACATTATTCTGATGTTCAAGTATTTGTGTTTTGAGTTGTGTCTCATGTCCTAGAGGAAACAGCAAAACATGAAATCCCAATGCACATACAATTTTAACATCTTTCTTTTTTTTTCAAGTCACTCACATCAAATGCAATGGTATTTCTTCAAACTTGCATTCTGATCCCTGAACTATAAAGCCATATAATCATTAAACATCTACTGACTAAACTGAATAGTATGTCCTGATATATTTAGTGAATGTAGTGAATATTTAGTAGTTATTCTTGCCTTCTACATCCTTACAAACAAATGGTAGTTCTGAGTGCTCAGGCATACATTAAATGATAATGTTCTTTGCGCATGATGTGATCCCAGAACTTATTTAAATTAAACAGAACTTATGAAATTAAATGCATACAATATTGTCCTTCAAATATTTTTAAATGGATATAATATTTATGAAAACATACACCAAAAAAAAACAAAACCCAAAAACCAAAGAACCAACCCATGAGGAAGATTCCAATAAATAAGTGCTATTTATGGAGGTTTTCTTGGTGTTTATAGTGCATTCCTTTTTTTCCCATAAAATAAAGCCTAAATTTGGAAAGGTGAGAAAAATAGTAAATAAGATTTTAAATTCTTACATAATCTCCGATGCCTGCTAAATCTGACAATATAATTAGCTTGTGTCCCCAGAATTTATTAACTCTTCCCTAGAATTAATTAACTGATCAATTTATGGTACATACTGCTGATGGGGACCAATGCAAGTATAGGAAGATGATGGTAGTTTAATATCTCAGACGGTTCCCAGTTAAAAGGTTTTAATTACGTTCAAGTCTTTTTCTAGAATACAAGATTAAAGAGGTGAAGACAAATGTATGCTCTGCATAGCCCACACCATTTACATACTAAGACATGGGGGAATGTAAAATCTGAGATTAAGGCAGTCTGTTTACAGGAGGGAATTGTCTTACATGACAAGTTTGTGAGCAGAATCTGTAAGAGAAGTTATAAAATAGTATAAAACCTCAGCCACCTAGCAGAGACCCAAATAGTCTCATACATGTATTTGAGAGAGGAAACATTGCTGCACAGACGAAGAGAGTATTTGCTTTTAGCTTGTAGAAAAAAGTAAGTTGTATCTTTGTTTACTATGTTTTGTTTGGGTTTGATTTTTCACTTCTCCTTTAGAGTAATAGAGTAAGAAATAAAAGCATGTATTTTCAACTCCTCCTTTTGCAAGCATTTTTTTGTTTTTTCTTTTCTTTTTTCAGGACCTTTCTACAAAAACTGCACATGAAAACCTACCAAGTTATGAAATTACCTCTTTGAAATGTGATTCATGATGAGTGCTTTGCCAGTTTGGAGTTAAAGCTTGTACTTCTGTGTGAAAACTTATCCTGTCCTACAGATCATTAAGGACAAATGTAAGCAAAAAGTGGTTTTGAACTTCTTACGATGCTCCAAAAATGAGTTTAAAATGTGGTTTTGAATATAAATGCAAATAACTGGAGGTCCTTGCCTAAATTCTTTATATTCATCCATCTCCTAGAGCAACCCTGCCATCTAAACTAGCATCGCAATGTCTCTTCTCACAATTCATTGTCAAATGGAGTTCCAGTTAGGACTGCATGTGTGGAAAAACTTGAACAGCCTATCTCTGTACCTTGGCTCCTACCCATAACAACATCTGTTGCTTTGCTCATATATAGGGTCTTGCATGCAAAGGTCACAAGATAATTTTGAACCTTGAATCTTCCTGACATTTCTAGTGGTCAACTGGTCTTTCTCTGGAAAGCTGAACAAGAAAGACTGTGATGTTAGTTGGAGTTACAGCACTGCCATTAACCAGATCTAGTCAACCACATGTAGTGTAGAACAACTTTTCAGAAAAGTTCCCTTTCCTATAATTTTTTCCTTTAGTCTTTTCATGTACATATAAACATCTCATCAAGGATCTCTCCCTCTTTTCCTGCTTTTCAAGTATTTAGACCTTACTCTCAACTCTACAGTTCCAAATGAGAAAGCACTCCATCCCCTGATGCTGTCCTCCTTTTTTAGCTCTTTCTTCTTCTTTTACATCGTTACTTTGACAGCTCAGAGACTTTTGATTGACTGGCTGTATGCTGAAGGCAATGATAGAACTTCCACAACTAAAGCACCGTGCTTTTTTTCATGCAAGTTTTCAAAAAAAGAAGAAAAGAAAGTTTTTTGATCACTAAAAGATTCGGGAATTTTCAAGCTAAAAAAATGTTTTCCAAACTGGAAATATCTTGTTCGTGTTTTTGTTTAAATTATGTTAAAATCATTCCTGTATTTAAAAATGCCCTCATTTTTGTGACACGAGTATGAGGCAATTTTGACAGAGACCTTCTTAGACAGTTAGAGATGAATTAGATGGACCTAACTTCACTCATCCGATTCTATGTATTTAGTTGGGCCGCCTAAGTTGGGAGGCTGTTCACCTTAGGCTCCCTCTATCATTAGTGCAAAAAGATATTAATTTCCAAAAAAATGAGTCAGCTTGTGTAAGATATGAATCATTTTGTCAAGGTGTCTATAACTCTCCATAAGAGAAGCTTTCAGTAACTAGGCTTCTAATTTAATTGTCTCCGTTAAGTAACTAAGAGAAGGTGGGAGGAACCCAGGTCATTTGGTTTAGAATTCTAGCAAAAAGAGGGAAGATAACATCACACTCTCTGCACATCTAGGCCTTGAGATTGAATTCTCACACCTGTAACATGCATATATGCATATTTATATACCAACATATATATATATTTCTTTTTATAGCCTCAAGTGAAATGGAACAAAATACTGCCACCATTGTATTGCTGCTACATCCAACAATGGCAGCAATAAACAAGATAATCACAAAATATTTACAATGCAAAAATTTATGGAAATAATGTGAATAAATAGGGATGATACAGGGCTGATTGAAAATCAGGGTATACAGGTCTGGAGGAGTCCTACATGACAAGTAAATCACCTGCTTTTGTTAAAGAAAACTGCTTAGTAACAAGAGCCACACTTAAAAGTTCTTTAATAAATCATTGGTCAATATGATGGAACTTATAGTTTCAGGCAACGTTGACAATATCCTGAGTCACTGGGGACTGAACTAAATAGAAGAAAAACAACCAGCTAGCCTGGGAGCGCTGTATATAATCATGTCTCAGCCAAGTTCTCCTGAGGAATTTGGCTTGTCACAGAGAGCAGCTTCTCTGCTGAGCTGCTGCTTCACATTCTTCAGAGAATGTGGAATTCTTGTGGCTACTGATGCAATTAATTACCAGTATAATTAAAAAGAAAACTCAATCTCCCAGACATTTTCTTCAAGATACCAGTTCCTTGCAACAACCTTCATCCTACTTTCACTAGGTATTGTATTTCACTGTTTCAAGGCATTGGATTTATTCCACTGCATCTGACTAAAACTGAAAAGGGTAAAATCATTTAATTCATCTCATCAGTGATGGCTTTTAGCACAAAAATAAATGAAGCCAAGTGGAGGCATAGCATCATTTTTAAATTAATGGTAGCATGCAAGTCCCTGAAATTTTCCTCCATCAGACAAACATAGGAGAAATATCTTTGAATGATTAATGAATTGTTAATGATTTTTCAAGTTCAATGTCTTATGTTCCCTATATAAAAAAGACAGCTAATATAATTGTATGAATGGTCATCCTAGAAATCCTGCATTGGTTACAGAATTTACTTTCATGTGGCTGCAATTGGAAGTTTTCTGTCAAGACATCTGTAATATGTGTTGAAATTTTGATTCAGTATTATAGGAAAAATATTCTTACTCGCAATTCAAATGCAGAGTGCTACAAATTATTAATAAATCAAAGACATTGTTAAGATTTTTTTCATGTTTTAATTATGGAACAAAGCTTGAACTGGATGGTTGTTTAGAGCATTTAGCTTCTTCCCAATAATATTCAGGTTTTTCTCTATGGACCTTAATCTTAATTGCTATTTTTTTATCTAGTTACTAATGTCTGGAAAAGTCTTGAGAAGAAAATTAAAAATTGAAACACCCGTAAGCATATAATGCACAAAATGATATGACACAAACTTTTCTCTGAGTTCTGGCACCAGAAGGGTAAGACTAATATTCATTTAATCTCTGCATGGGTCTCGCACTTACTGAGTATCATATCGCAGAAAATCTACTATAGAATGAAATGAAGCCAAAAGAGGGGAAAAGTCAGGAGAAAATTCCCTCCCACTGTAAGAGAAGATCAGGTTCATAACCACCTGAGGAACCTGAACATACAGAAGTCTATGGGACCTGATGAGGTGCATCCCAGAGTCCTGAACGAATTGGGCTGATGCAGTTGCCAAGCCAGTGTGCATGAGATTTGAAGAGCCATGGCAGTCAGGTGAAGTCCCCAGTGACTGGAAAAAGGGAAACATTGCACCCATTTTTAAAAAGGGTAGAAAAGAGGATTCTGGGAACTACTGACCTGTCAGCCTCACCTCTGTGCCTGGGAAGATGATGGAACAGATCCTCCTAGGATCTATGCTGACGCACATAGAGGACAGGGAGGCGATTCAAGACAGACAGCATGGCTTCACCAAGGGCAAGTCCTGCCTGACCAACCTCATGGCCTTCTGTGATGGCATGACAACATCAGAGGACAAGGGAAGAGCTACGGATGTCATCTGTCTGGATTTCTCTAAGGCCTTTGGCACAGTCCCCCACAACATCCTTCTCTCTAAATTGGAGAGATATGGATTTGGTGGGTGGACTTTTGGGTGGATAGGGAACTGGTTGGATGGTCACATCCGGTGGGTAGTGGTCAATGGCTCGATGTCCGGATGGAGAGGGGTGACAAGTGGTGTCCCTCAGTACATTGGGACCAGTAATGTTCGATGCCATGGACAGTGGGATTGAGTTGCACTTTCAGCAAGTTTGCAGATGACACCAAGCTGAGTGGTGCAGTTGACACGCCTGAGGGATGGGATGCCATCCAGAGGGAACTGGACAGGCTCAAGAAGTGGGCCTGTGTGAACCTCATGAGGTTCAACAGGGCCAAGTGCAGGGTCCTGCGCCTGGACTGGGGCAACCCTCGGTATCAATGCAGGCTGGGGGATGAAGGGATTAAGAGCAGCCCTGCTGAGAAGGGCTTGGGGCTACTGGTGGATGAAAAGCTCAACATGAGCTGAAAATGTACGCTCACAGCCCAGAAAGCCAACCATATTCTGGGCTGCATCAAAAGAAGTGTGGCCAGCAGGTCAAGGGAGGTGATTCTACCCCTCTACTCTGCTCTGGTGAGACCCCCTCTGGAGTACTGCATCCAGCTATGGAGCCCTAAGCAGAGGAAAGACATGGACCTGTTGGAGCGGGTCCAGAAGAGGACCACAAAAATGATCAGAGGGCTGGAACACCTCTCCTATGAGGACAGGCTGAGAGAGTTGGGGTTGTTCAGCCTGGAGAAGAGAAGGTTCTACGGAGACCTTATTGTGACCTTTCAGTACATAAAGGCGCCCTACAGGAAAGACGGGGACAAAGTTTTTAGCAGGCCTGTTGCCACAGAACAAGGGGTGATGGCTTTAAACTAAAAGAGGGAAGATTTAGGCTAGATATTAGGAAAAAAAATGTACAATGACGGTGGTGAAACACTGGCACAGGTTTCCCAGAGAGGTGGTAGATGCTCATCCCCGGAAACATTCAAGATCACGTCGGACAGGGCTCTGAGCAACCTGATCTAGTTGAAGATGTCCCTGCTCATTGCAGGGGGGTTTGGACAAGATGACCTTTGAAGGTTCCTTCCAATTCAAACTATTCTATAATTCTATGAAAACCTAAGGTATCAATAAACCTTTCATTGTTGCTTCATCTCGGTGTCTATTAAGTCTACCTGTATTACCAGACAGTTCTTTTGTTCTTGAGGCTCATATGTAGTTCTAAAAGGTAGACTTTCCCCCTTAAGTTGTATCCAGTGTAAATAATTTTCCATTTTCTGGAGGAAAACAACCTCAAAAAATCCTTTTACCATTATTAATTTTCTTAACCTGTTCTTTCACTTCCAATATCTACAAATTTGCATTCAAGCTACATAAACTGCATGCTATGCTCTCTGTCTTTACTCAGGATGTTTTTCAGGATCAAAGTTGCTACATTTTCAGAGAGTACACTTAGTCAAATTCTTTTTTTCTGTTACTTTGGTTTTGGAGACAAAATCATTTTTATCTTAATAGTAAAGAAACTACATTTTTCTGCCCCCCTATCAACCTTGTTGATATACGTATTCAAATAAGTGAAAAAGGATTTGTGATTAGATAACTGCTCCTATCATACTGAAAGCAGCTTGTTACAGCACTAGAAGCAAATCAATGAAACTATTGCTTTGTACCTACTATAGAAATAGGCTTCCTAGCTTTTGAGGAAAAGGGAAAACAAAATCCCAAAGAAACACCAACTTTTTCTAGAGAGTTTATAGGCAGAGCTTGTGTTTGGATTGTGTTTCAAGAGTCAAGACCCTACATAAGAAATTCAGAATTTCTTACAGCCTCAGGGTCATGTTAGAGCTACCATTGCTTGTGGACTTACCAATACAAATTTTGAAACATCTATCTATTTTCATTCTATGCCAGGCATGTGAGTGATACAAAGTCAATATTATAGTATCTAAAATTTTAGATGATGTCATTTACGATTGAGAAACAAAGCTAATCATCTTAATTGATAAATTTACAACTGTAACTTTACATTTAAAATATTAAACTGATTTCTGGATTACATTCACATTAAAACTATCTTAGAATACCATCAGAGATTATTTATTTTTTTGAATGCAGAATAAATCTGTTTATCTTTTGAAAGATGTGAGTTGGTTTGAGCTCACACATCGAGATCTATGCTCACTTTAGGCATTCATACTGCAGTCATAGAGCTGGATGGGCAAATAAGAACAGTCACTTATGCTCCAGAGTCTGAATGACTGGACTAATCATTGACATTTTAGTAATTTCTGCAAATTGTCAGAGTTCAGGTATCCAAGGTATTTCCATGCCAGCTTCCTCTGCAATCTGCAAGACCTCAGAATATAACATCAGGACCATTTATTTTCTGTTGATTATGAATATCTGTTTGTGCCTGCTACTTGATTTAATCACTGGCCTGAATCACATGATTGCCGTCAGAAAGATGCCATGGAAATGAGTCAATTAATATAAATGACCATGGACTTTGTAGGTGTTCTAGAATATTAAATGAGCAAGCTGGTATAAAATACCAACTGATGGCTTTCTTAAAGCTTCTCTAAGGCTATTTTGAACTCTCCTTGGTGTTTATTTTTCTACTTGATAGATTATGTCATTGCCCATTGCAGTGAGTAATGGTGGATACGGGGATAATTACTTGAGCGTGGTGCCTGGCAATTTGTCAATAGTATTACACATTTTGGGGTTCAATTGCTTTCAAAATTCTCTCATCTCATTTGAACAGGAAAATAACTAAATTCTAGGGTAAAGTTTTTGAGATAATCAGTCTCTCTTTAGTTGGATGATTTTCAACAGCTTAAACTCCATCCACACAAGTGAAGATGCTGTCACATTTACTCTGTTTAGGGCCTATGAAATGTGTGTGGTTTTGCACTACCTTGCATAAAATCTGTGTTTTAGGGATTTGATTGTTCAACCTCTGCATGAAACAGGAAAAAAGGAGGGTCTATCAGCTGTTTATGAAACTCTAATTCTATATTCTCTGAGTCAGTCAAAGTGTAACTTTTCCTTTATAATACAAAAAAGACTGGGTTGGTCTGGCCGCTGACAGGTCTCTCCTACCATTGTACTAGCGGGCGGTGATCCTGGCTCTGTGTCATTAGGGACCTTCTCTGTGTTCTCTAAAAGATACAGATTTACGTAGGATGGTGGAAAATAAATGAGCTTTCATTAGCAAGGCTCTGGAAGAACAATCTGCTCAAAACTCAGCTCAGAGCACAGTAATCAAGCAGCAATACATCCAACTCCTTTTCTGTCCCTCTCCTGTAGTTAGCAGGCTCTGCTCTTCACAAGTAATTAAAGACCTATGCCAAAACAGGATTTTAACCTGTGCTCTCTCTCTTGGAATTTTGGCACTTCAAGCAGATCACATTACACCAGAGAAAGTAAGCCACCTTGTTATAGTTAATAGCCTCATGGAAGGTGGTCTCCTCAGCCACACAGTAAAACAGTTATAAGATCAAACATCAAAACAGAGATTGGGTGCGTTTAAGTATCAATTCCATCTTTTAGTCAGATTTGTTTTGAGTCAGGGGAAGATAGATATTTACAATATTTATGAAGTGTATTTTAAGTGAGATAGTTGTGTCAGTCAACTGTCTGGATTGTCAGAATTTCTTGAGGTAAAAAATCTATAAGCAACCAAACTATCCTGAAAATTCATTGTGAATCTCTGTAATTCATTTCCTATAGCCTGAGAAGAATTTTACACAATTCCTTTGAAATTAACTTGTAAATATTAATCCTTTTCCAGCTTGTAAAGTCTTATATGTAGGATTATTCGACTACGATTTCAAGCTTTTCTGTAAGCAGATCATGTTTAATTTGCACAGCAAAGATCATTTTACATATTTTGCAGATTATGTTTTTTTACATCAGAAAATGAATTAATATCCAAAGTGGTTTTATGGACTGAAAAGAATGCTAACTGTCACTACTCATATTATTTCTGTGTGCGTCAGAACATTTCTACTTATCAAAGTATCATATTATTAAATCACTGCGGTAAAGTCTAGGAAAGGAAAGTTTCATTTAATGTGGAAAACTGGTTCTTAGCTGTGTTCAAACAACCATCACAAAACAGTTTGCTCTAAAACTGAGGCTCACATAAAGTCACCTCTCTTTTTTTTTTTTTTCCTCTCTCACATGATTTATTCTTCCTTATAAAAGGCAGAAGACCATGGACAGAAACTAATATTCCTTCCTGCACTTCTTTCAGAGCTATCATCCTGAATACAGCCTATCTCTGAAGCAAGCATGAATATCTAGGAAATAAAACCTTGTAAAAAGGCTAATATTCAAATAAATGATCCATGAAATAATTCTTCCAGCAAACAACAAAAACTCTGAACTTAAGACAAATAGGGTTCTCTAGTCTCTCATTCTTCCTGTTAGGCTAGAATTCTGGTATTTTCACTGAAATCTTGCGGTAAACTCAGGTTGTCTCTCAGCTAGATACATGTGACAAATAGGGATTTATGTCTAGCATAGAAAAAAATTATTTTTTATGAACAGATTTGTCAATGACGACTATGATTGATTTGTCTGTTATCCTTATTATAGTTCTGGATTCTGTTCTTTAATGCCAGTAGCTTCCAGCTTTCAAAAGTTGCTTGAGCTGTCCTCTAAAGCTACTCTCTGCACGATTTCCTCAAATGCGCAGTTCTACCATACAGAAACCGGTCATCATACTTTTTGAAACATTGATATGAAAGTCACAGGCCTCCATCATCAGAGATGAATACCCATAGTCCTTCCAGGGCAAAGCAAGGTAGCCAGAAGGTAAAACACTTATGAGAACATACCATTTTTAGTAAAGCTGAATCCAAGCAGCCCAAAGGACATGGAAGAGAAAATGAATGCAAATGTATAGAAAGAAAACCAAAAGGGAAGGCAAGACATGTCCTAAGAAAAGGACAGATTATGAAGTTGGTAGAATTTCCAAAATTTGAGCAACTGGGCGGCAAATATGAGATAATAAGGAGATATTTAGAAGGAGATAGCTGAATATAGGAGGAATGAGGCACTTTGGGAGAGAATTTCTCAAGGGAAACAGGAAATCAGTAGAACTGCTTGTGAAGTAACACATTCATGAGCATGAAAAAGGAGCAGATTTAGATTGTGACATTCACAAAAGTGAAATTTATCAAAAGTATAAATGGGCTTTCACTGCAGTGGAATTTCAGCAGGTTCTGAGTATATCACTGCTCTGGGTTGTCTTTGAAAAACTCACCACATTTTTGTACAATTTTATGCACTTTCCTACTACTTAGCTGTATACTATTTTAACTTTACTGAATTAAGTGGATTTATTTTTATTTTCATTCTAATGTCATTGAGGAAACAACTACGAGCAGTGTTTTTATCTAATGGTTTGTCAGTAGTGTACTCAGTCACTCAGTCATCTTTAATATCAGCCCTCTTTTTAACAATTAGATTTGAGGGCTAGTATGTGGGAATTTTAATGAAATGCTGGAAACAATTTTGGAATTAGGAGTTTACTAATGACAGTTGCACTGTAAAAGGAAAACATAAATCACAATAAATTCCCATGGTGTGCACATGCTAGTAGAAGAATCATGCACTCCTAAAAAGACCAAACATATATAAATATGAGCAAAGTGAAAGGAAATGATGGATGACACACAATAAATGCTTAAGAGTAAAATTTCCAGGCTGTGAACAAGAAGAAAGACCAAAGTCATTGCTATTAAAATAAATAGTAAATAAATAAATACAATCACATCTAAATATCACCAATGTTGTTGTGAAATTTTATCTCTGAGGCACATTACGAATTAGAATACAACTAATATTTATGGCCATCATAAACATCAGAAATAGTAGAAAATGTGATGGAATGGATGTTTTATAATGTACATTTTTTATGTTTTATATACCTTGAATCCAGTCTCTTTTCAGTGGTGCCCAGTGACAGGACAAGAGGTAATGGGCACAAATTTGAGCATCGGAAGTTCCACCTAAACATCAGAAGGAACTTCTTTACCCTGAGGGTGGCAGAGCACTGGAACAGGCTGCCCAGAGAGGTGGTGGAGTCTCCGTCTCTGGAGACATTCAAAACCCGCCTGGACGCGTTCCTGTGCAACCTGCTCTAAGATGACCCTGCTCTGGCAGGGGGGTTGGACTACATGATCTCCAGAGGTCCCTTCCAACCCTATGGTTCTATGATTCTATGATTCTTCAACTTCTGATTTTGGCTTGCCAGTTTAACATATTTATACTTTGAATTTTATAGTTGTTTGGCATTTACTTGCCTGTCATTTTTCTTTTGAACACATATTTATCAGTGGTTACATTCTATGTGTTTAACAGGCAAAGAACAGGGAAGTATGTCTAAAACATCAACCTCCAGACCACGGCTTTCTATTCAAGTAGGTAACACCTGGTTCTGTGTTATACTTCTTGTCTTCTAAGTTCTGACCAGGTTTGGAAATGGAAATTGAAGTACTTCACTTGTCAAATTAAAACCCCCTTGGAAGATCTTATAATTTTTCAGGGAAATGGAGATTTCCATCTCTGTTTGTCTGGTGCAGGGAAACTGGCAGTGCTTCAGCAGCTTTTGGCTCCAGAGTTCTCAGTGTTTTGATGCTCTCTCACCAGCCTCACATGTCTCTGACTCACAGCCTGAACCCATTGCACCCTGCCCAGGACCAGTGCCCTAATCAACAGACATAGGTTGCGTTTCCAGGAGTTTCAGACGTGTCTGGACCCATCCATGCTGATACCACGAAATGCTGAGATCCTCACTAAGCTGGCTACAGAGCCAGAAACAAAGTGTTTGCGTTAGCAGAGCGGACAGTTCTGCTTTAAGATAGTCCTGATGTTTCCCAGACAGAGGTGGAACCCCTGCAGGGTACTGCAGTGTGCCAAATCAACATGCAGGTGGTTTTGCATCCTGCCCCACTGAAAAGCGGAGGTGTGCAATATGCCTCCAATCTCATTTTAAGAGCACTTGAAAGCGTAGAAATTCACTTGCAAGAGCGACATAACTTTGCTAAACGCACAAACACAATTACAATATTGTTACCAAGCCAACAGTGGGCTGGAGAAAGCTCTCCAAGTCTCTGGTTGAAATTCAGTGAATGCACTGAAAGACACTGGGAAGGGTGTTGGAAGGGTTCTCTTTTTCTGAAACAATTTATTTATAGTTACATTGCCAAAGCAGAACTTCATAGTTGGTGGTAGAGCTGGCTAATGCAACCAAAAATCCCATGGCTTTAACCCTCCAAGGGCTCTTCTCTCGGATTCTGCTACCTCACTGGACCCTCCAATGCAGTTAGTACCTAGAGTAAGGTTTTCAATATTTTTTGAAGCTAATTCTTTTTATCTGTTGATAATAAATATGGGGAATAACAATAAATGTGCAGGAAAAAATATCCAGTATGCTTAGATGACTATGGTGATGGGGATATATTATTAATAGCATTCCTATTTTTTCACACATTGCTTAACTAAGACACATAGACTAATGAAACCACAGCTAGTGTGGAAGATTAGTGATGGTAGACCACTAAATATTGTGAAATGTATGGTCTAAAATAAAAATGTGTTTATAGCTATTGCATTAATTTACCTATAACGCAACTCACATGTTAGTTTGGAATAAACTATTCTCTCCTACTGTGGGACTGAATACTATGAGGTTAACCCGCATTGTACTGCTGCAAATCATCATTTCATATGAAATATTAAATCTGCTATTTTTGTTGAGATAAGTTTGCCAAGTGCCTGTTATAGATAGTAACAGTTGTACTTTTAACTTGAGCCAATATCTCAGAAAGTTTAAAATATCTAAATTGGGAGTGTGCCCAATTATAGACCTTTCCTATAAACCAGGAGACAATGCCAGGCTGATATTCATAGATATATGATCATTTCCCTCTGGAAATTCTGAGTCAGATACCTAGGTTGTGTTGATTCAAGCAGAACTACAATGATATATGCCAGCTGCTGATCATCACCAGGAACTTTAAATAATATTCTGCACCCTCTAGAACTTGTTATTCTAGATTTTCTTACAGGTTAGCGCACAACCAGTACAGCTTTTTAAGCATGAAGTGAGGTAATGTTGACGGTTGATGATTAGGGGAGGTAAAATGAAAAGTATGATCAAGGTGTTTTTCTTTCAGAGTTTTCTTTCCCCTCAAAACAGTCTGGAGTATAGTTATTTTCACCTGGGCCATTTTTTTTTTATGTAATGGACAGCTATCATTGTAACAATCTGTTCATTCCCTTTAATTTTTATTTTTTTTTTTAAACCTGATTTTGGTCATTTAGTTCTGAAATTACTCCTCATGATGCTGTTAAACAGTTCCAAAATTGTTCACGGGGTTCAAGTTCCTCTTTGACCCACCCCCATATTACAGTAACTTCTAATTACTTTCCCTATGTGTTGCTACGCTTTTTTGTTATTTCATTTGGGAGCTATTTAGTCCTTTTTGAATATATAAATCAAAAATTGTTGGCAAACGAAGCACATTAAGAATTAGTTCATCATTAAGAAAGCAATCGAAATAGAAAATCTGCACTATAATTAAGCATTTTCAGTAGCGAGGAGAGTTTGACCTGGTAAAAGTTAAGGTGGTATCTACATTACAATTAAATGATGTATTTTTTCTGACCAAAATTTTCTGGGCAAAACTCTCACAAATTATTGTAATAGGACTGATTCTCATGGGTAAATAAAATTGCGCCTCTGATCTACTACCTCATCTTGCTGAGCATTCCCCAGCGTTGCTTCGCATTGCTTTATAATGTGACTAACTCAGTACGCTCCAGCTATTGAATCATACACAAACTTCGTGGCTGTTTGGCTCAGTCACGAGGGGATACTTATACATATTGTCTACTCTCCCTAGCTATTTGATTTAGCTTATTTTTGTGTGCCAAGATGTTCTGTTTTCCTACCCTGCACTTTACATGTCTGGTTTTGGTTGTAATGCAGGGACTAAGTTTGCCATCAGCACCTTCCATTTTGTTATGCTTAACCATACCTGCTTTTTTGGCCCAGTTTTCTTTCTTGTATCTTTCCAGCTTGCCTTTGCTCTTTAGAAAATATTCCCAGTGCATTAAAAGGTTGCTGTATTTATCAGGTTTCACTGGGACATTCAAACATTTCTTACTGTGAAGTATTCTGTTATTGCAGTATCAAGCAATTCAGATGAGCATGATAAATGACAGCAGGTTGGCTTTATTAAGGTTAATGGCTTGATGATTTACAAGTGAAGATATAGTAGCGTCAAAATTATTGCATTAATTGTTCCATTAAACAATGTGAACTTTGAATATACTGTTTTGGAATGCCCTGGAGAGGTGTCATTACTGTTATATTAATCGTGACATGGCATCTATTTCAGATGTGCTAACAATTTAGAAAAAATAAGTACTGCTGCTTATAGTTGCCCAATAACTTAAAGGTTACTGTCTCCTGCCAGCCGTTAATGGCCAATAACAAACTGGAAATTACCTCAGACAGAGAACAGGCCAATAGCGACTTAGACCGCTGGACCTCCCGTGGCTTTAAGCAATGTTAAAGCTGGGGGCGACTGGGGTTTGGAGGCAGTTGCATGCGCCTGTGAGCTACAGTCACACTAGTGATGGACTGCTGCCACCTTGTCCCTCTCTTTACTTCAGTCCTGTCAGAACCGCTCCACACAGAGGCCTCCGCTGTCATCTGTTGGGTTGCAACTAGATAAAAGAAGAATCAACAAAACCGTGTGGAGATCACCTGCATTTTATGGGATCAGAAATGTTTTTGAAGCAGAACAGATTCCCAAGCAGTGCAGTTAATTAAAGGAAAACCTTACTTCTGGAATTAATTCTGAGACAACAGAATGAGCACTAGGAAGCTCCTTCTGGTATGAAGAACACCCTTTTTAACTTTTGTTGATGACACCTTAGAATTTAGCAATCACATATCAATAATTACAATGGGATGATAATATTAAGTCATTATTTTACTTACTCAAGAATCATGTTTTGTTTGTCATTATTGTTTTTTTAATAGCAAAATACTATGGTGAAGCCAGCTGATGAATGCTCTCATCTGTAATTTTGATTCACCAGGGATATATCAAACTGCTACCTTGCAATACTGTTTTCAGAAGGAAGTTTTTCACAGCAATATTTTGAGTTTCAAGGGAAAAGATCAGTACAGTTCAGAGGAGATTTGAAATGGTAAATGATCCTATACTCAGAAATCCAGCAGTTATTCATTTTTCATTAACAAGAGCAAAGGTGCCCAAGCCAGCCGTGTTAGCTGTAAGCAGGCCTATCTTCAGAGACCTCAGTAAAGCTATACCTTTTTCCATTCTGATTAAGTTGATCAAATCTTCCTCTGTTTTAGCTTCCTTTCCTTTTTGTACATGTCTATAGAATGACAAATTATTCTGCTGACTGTTTTCAGGACAACTCGGTATGAGATTACTTCTAACAAGTAAAATAAACCAAATAATAGCAAAGAAATCAGTCTACTTGATTATAAACCATTCACTTTACTAAGTGATGAGTGACATCAGGATTCCAGAGGGATGGAAGACAGCAAGGACAATATCATTTAGCAGCAGTTCTAACTGTAATTCTTTTTTTCCTTTCCTTCCCTTTTCCTTTGCTTTCAGCACTAAAGAACTGCTGCTTCTCTGTTCCCTCTGTCTTTCTACCTTCTTCTCTGCATTCTGGGTGATTTGAGAAAGAACAGCAATAAAGCCAAGCTGTAAGCTGTTGCTGCTGCTACTGATAGCAAGAAAGAACCTGATAATTAGGTTCTGCTTAGTAGCAGCACATGGGCAAGGCTTTCACAAGGTGCTCCATGGGAGTGGCAACTAAAAAATTTGCTGTGGAAGACATAACCTTAAATTGTTTGCCTGGACCTTGGGGTGGGGAAGGAGGGCTGGAGGAAAGGAGTGGGGATGGGTAAGCATGGCTAAGCTTAGTTCTTCAAAGGTTGTGTTGCAAAATTGGTAAAATACAGCATGAGGTTTTATATTTTCCATCCAGACTAAAGAATGATTTGGACTGGAATTGTAAGAATAGATTCAGGAAATGGTAGCATACCTTGTTGAGTAAACTTGGTCTACATGTGGTTTCTGTAATCTGATACTGTTTGGGCACTAGTCACAGGCATGACACTGCTTGATGAATGAGGTGTCACTCTTTGAAGATCCCTTCATGAACTTGGACCTGCATGTAAACTCTCCCTGCACCCAAGCCTCATCTTGTCCACTAAGTGAGGGCTGGAGTGTGAATCTGGGCCACAAATACCATAACTGTACAGACAAAATTTCAGGTGAACACTTGACTTCTAACATTTAACATCTAACATTAATTAATGTGCTATTTGTGACTTAATGCTTCTTAAAAGAATCAGTTTTCTAACAGGATAGTAGCTTCTTAGATGCTCAACTAATTTCTTAATGTCAACTTTATGGAGTAATGACATTCAACAGTGCCTTTAAATTGTTCATGGCTCTTATGAACTGAAAATTAGTTATTCTACCTTATATTGAGCACTTCTAAAATTTCCTTGCTGAGAAGTAAGGACTCATGCAATGGATTCAGTTCCTGGTTTTACTATATAATTTCCTTCTTATTTCAGGACGCAAGTTCAAGCAGAATATACCTAGAAAAAAGACTGAATATTCAGATTCAGTGCATTTAGGATATAAGCAATGGAATCATAGGGTTCAATGTGTTGGAATATCCAGATAGACCCTATTTTATTGCAACGGCCAATTCACAAAAAAATGCTGTTGCTGTTTATTATTAGGGATGATATCTGAGGTTACAAACAACCTGACACAACAGGTAAAACAATGTTTCTTCTTTACAATATATATTATTTGGATTTCAATATCAGAAATTGAAAATCTGGTGAAAAATTACTAGGAAGGATTCCATCCTGTCAGGAACATATGGTAATTTTATATTAACCGATATCTTTTGTAAATGTGACAGCAGAAGCATATGTGGAAATGTTTGCATGTGGAGGGGAGCAAAATGTGTTTTGCTGAAAATAAGATTTCAGCAATTGTCACAGTGTATCTGATGGTTAACAGTGCTGATGTGCAAAGGGTTTGCTGAAAATTGCGGACTGAACACAAGTCCCTTAATACTCAGAGAAGAAAGACAAAAGGGATGCAAAGTGAACATCTGGAGGCTTTTTTGCTGCAATAACGCCTAGCTCTTGTCTGCAGTACCCAACCCCAGCATTACTGCAGACTGACAATCTAAAAATTAGTAACACGTGCGAACTCTCACTGCTCCCTCCCTATTAAATTTATTTTAACAAAATAAGTGTATCATTGTCTCATATTGAACATCTGCTGAGGAAAACACTATTTGAAAATAAGGTGCAAAATTCTCACGTAGAAAGGGCTGTTTTATAAGAAGATAGTACAGATGATGATGCTTCACCAATAAAAATGGACTGCTTCTTTCTATTTTCTGTGAGGTATCGTACACTTTGTACATCTGTTCATGGGTAAAATATTCTTCAGAACAAGGAGACAGGTTGCTAAACTAAGGGATGATAATAGTTGCATGCAGCAGTAAGATACCTATCAGAGAATAAAAAGAAAAGAAATATTAAAATATTAAGCATTCATGCAGTGCAGCAAAAAGAATAGTGATGAAAGTGAGCATATCTATAAATACATACGGTAAAGCATGGGAAAAGGTTGAAAATTACAGAAGGTTAAATTGGAGAAAATGTCCAGATAAGGGAAAAAAATGTTCTCCCTTCTTTTCTTGGGATATCTTGTTCTTTCTGTTGGTTTTAATCACTTAATGAATAGCCAGCTTCAAAAGGCTGAAGAGCTTGGTTGGAGTTTTCATATTCAGACAAATATTAAAATACTTGTCCAAAACTTCAAACTTTCCTGCTTTGACTTTGTAAAACTGGTATAAAAATGGCTGGAGAAGAATCTTCTTTTAGCAAAAAGTTTCCAGCATTTAGACAGTCCAAGACTAGTCCAAAAATATCACACTTTTTTCAGTTGTTTCACCATTTATTGATCCAAGGAGAAAATAATATTTCAGGTTAAAACCTAAGTTAATTTAACTTTTTGAAACTACGTGAAAGTTTCTGTCAGATTCATTCAGAAGATTTTATTTGAAGCAACTTTATTTCTCAATATCTTTTGGAGGCAATCATTTGATGCCACAATAAGACAACTCTGCTCTGAAATCATCTGTTGCTGCTGAGTGCTGATATGGCAACACCAGTTCCACGTGCCTGCAATGTTAGGTTAATGGTTGGACTCGATGATCTTAAAGGTCCCTTCCAACCTAGACGATTCTATGGTTCTATTTTATGAAAACCCTGTCCAAAACCAGGGCAAAAAGTATTTGTATCCTCTTTTGCCACTTGGTTCCTTATAATTCTATCCCAGTTTTCTCTCAGTCCAGCATTTTTACATGCGTTGTACCTGAGAAGACCTCAAATCTTTTAAACACTTTAAAACACTAAAATTTAAAGACTGCACATTGATAGATGGCTCTGTGAAATCTCTTCAGTCTTTTTCTGCTTTGTACTGGTAAGCCACTCTTCCTGGTGAAAATCCCAAAGGCCAGTCTGCAGAAGTGGTGGTGTCTGGCAGGTTCAGTGTTCCCCTGATGTGGTTCATCCATGTTTCAGTTCTAAAACGTTATTTGAAAAGGAATCTGTTGTAGTAATGGAACTAGCAAACACGTGTTCCAATGCAAATTTCCAAGTTTTCTTATACGACGTGTAAGTATATAATCAAGTCAGAATTGGTGTGTTCAGTTACCAATTAATTGTTTTCTGTTAGAAATGGAAAGGCATACCCGGTCAAAACACAGATCCCAGGCTGCATTTGTAGTTTTGACTCTGAGTGCTTGTTTACAGCACAGTTTTTCAATCAGCTCGAGGGCCTGTGTGAGTGCATGAGGCTGGCTGTGAGCAATAAGTAGGTTTAAACATCAGAAAATGTGACTGCTACATATAAAAGGAGGTAGTAGAACAAGCGGGCTACCTTAACAGAGCAGAGACAAGGAAGACAGACTTAGTAGGGTTGTGTTTTACAAGACTAAAACACTTCTGCAAATGCACCACTTCTGACTGTTCCTCTCCTGATCTAAAATGGGTTGCTGCATTTCGTTTCTATCAAAATGTCATCCGTGGCGGGGGTAGAGCATGAGCATCTGATACCTCACTTCTGTTATTACGTAAAAGAGCAGTGCACATTAGATGAATCTCTAAAGAACTATAGTGCGCTCTTAGACTGAGTAAAGTTAATGGCATTGTCTTTAATGGTGTAAAGTTTCCCTCAATAAAAGTTTATGAAGAGACTAATACCCTTATATGCACTTTGATCATTTGGTGGGGGTGTGGGGAGGGTGGAAGCAGGGAATAATTGTTTTGCAGAACTGTATTCTGCAAATGCTGTACTGAAACCTTTTCTATAACATTATAATGACCCGTAAATATTTGACAGAACAGCATCTCACTTCCACAGATTTAGTGACATGCCAAATCACCTCCCATATTTCTTGTTCATTTTGAAATGCTGAAAATATCTCCGTCATCTTTTTGGCTGGCAGTTTTAATCAAAATAGTTCATAAATTCTGGAGAACAGTCCATCCCTGTTACCTGTTTGTTGATTCCAGATATACTCTGTGGGTAAATTTAGGCATCACGAATAACACTCAAGTGAGACACAGAATCAGCAGCTTGTAGTTTCCCATAGAATCTTTCATTTTTCTTCTCAAAAGTCACATTCAACTTGTGATTTTTCTGTTCAGTTATGAAACTGAGGCTGCTCGCCTCCTATGCATTCACTTTATATCAATAAGAGCTTTAATAGTGTAGGGATTCAATTTGAAAGATAAATGCTTTTGCGGTGCACCTTGATGAGGGAGAGGGACTAGATATGTTAGCTCATCTATTGTTTTCATGAGCATTTAGGGAAATAAATGTATAGGGTATACATTGCATAGGGTATTTAGATTTAGGATGTCGTGCTTTTGACATTGTGAGAGGGGTAATGGATTAAAGTAGTTTAATTTGAGTTCTGTGATTACCATGCTCAACTTTAAAAAAGGGCTACCAAGTCTAGATGGATGCTCCTGTAATGTGTAAATAAAGGTAAATAAATCCTTCTGTTCATGATGTCAGCTTGATATCAACTTGCTCATATGCTACGGTAAAATTATACTTTTAAACTATGTCTGAGTTGTTGATGTTTACAGTCTAGCTGGTAGAAAGTGTATGTGAAGAGAAACAGGATACAAAGCAGAAATGTGAATAATATACTAAAAAGCCTTACAGATAGGGATCCTAACTGCAAAAGTTGGAACCTAAGTTTTCTTGTCACTCATTTCTACATTCTTGCTTGTGAAGTTGAATTGGCTAAATTCACTTTGACTATTGTAGAGGGATGAGCATGCATACATAAAGACGTGAAAACTTACTGGTGATTAATTATCTGATGACAACATTCTCAACAAAAAAGATATTTGTGTGCATTAAGTTGTATGCTTAGTTATGTCCAGGTGTAATTATTGGTCATATAATCCTGTGAAAGCAGAAACATTTCAGGAACAGAGCATTATATCCTTAAAGTGAATTTAAAACTGTAGTGTTGTCAAAGTGTTTTCAAAAGTGCTGAAGCCGTGACTTTGACTGGACTAAGCCTAGATGTGCAAAGGAATTGCACTGCACTGTGACTTAGGTGCCCTTATGGAGGGCATAGCAAGAGAAATGTATCCAAGACAGGAATTCAGTGAGATGGTCAAAATGGACAAGGAACCTTATAAACTCATAAGGAGGACAAGTCAAGGAGAAACATTATGATTCACACCCCTGTTCAAAATTCATTAACTATATTAATCCTTCCAAGAGGGTGTGTGTAGAAATTTCGTGTTGAATCTGATCCATTTTGTACAAATAAATACTTTTTCTTTTAAACAGAGACTTAAATTAAACTCTATATATCCCCATAAATGTCCTACTCATTAGAATCTGGAAGCACTGTCTTATACAAATAGATATGATTTCTGCACATTCAAGCTTCTTCAGCAGTGAAAATGCAAAGACGCTCACACCAGAGCAACAAGTGACATTGTGGTGAGAGACTATGTGCCGTTATTTGGGTTACCTGCATGTTGCAGACTGGACTGGTAACCGTCAAATATCAAGTAATGTAGAAATTTCAACTGGAGTCTTCCCCTGGTTTGGATGATAAAACAACCATTGGTTGATGGAGACATGCACAAAAGTCTAAAAGTTTTGTTCTTTATAGTCTTTTATGCAGGTTCAGACTTTTTGAGCTTGTACCTAAGGCAATATAATCTAATAAACACCTGCCCAGAAAATTCTGTAAAACCTAAATGGCATTACTGTTTTCCAACAAAATCTCTTTCACGTGACCATGGAAACTTTTCGATGTTTTGAGGCATAGGGTCTTTTCACATTCACACTGTGAATAACTGGTGCATGAAGAGGATATTTGGAGTCACCTCTTAATTATATGGTTCTCCAGAATACCCTCAGTTTCACAGAAGAAAACGATTTGTATCTTGTTGACAAAAGATCATGTTAACTTTTTGTTTAATTAAAATTACATTTACAAGCTTGGCTAAGCAAAAAAAGAACCATTAAAAGAACCACAAGACCATGCTGAGATGGCCTTTGACCTGAAGACTTCTCAGTTGTGTCCTAGTTCCACAACAGGACAGGATATGGGCGTGCACTATTCTCATAATCTTCCTTTCTGTGCTTCCTGCTCCCATTTTTTCGCTTCTATGCAGAGGAAATCCAGGCACATAGGTCCAGAACAGGTGGCAATATGGCTCAATAACCTTCTTGGTACAGATATTAGCAGCCTGGGTGGCCTACAGGTTACATACACCTTGAAATACTTAGAGTCTTGCAGAAAGAAGCTCTACTTTTGTTAATGCAGTCTGATTTATGCTATAAGAAGCAGTTCTGTAAGCACTTAGTACTGACGTAAACCTTTCTTCTGGAAGCCATCCCCACTTGACCTCAATAAGCCCGTGAAAAGCAGTTTCTTCAATATATACGTGAGGGCCAGAAATTCATTTCTGTAATAAATATCTTAAATGCTAACTATTTCCCAGTCTGAATTCCGGCAGAAGATTTCCTTAAGAACTGACTACAGAATCGGGTACATTCTCTGTGAGTACTGACTCCTACTGTAACCTGTATGCGAATCACAGTCTCTGTTCAATGTGGTAAAACTTTCTTCATTCCCTTCATTCCCACTTGCATCTTTCAAGAAATTTTTATAAATCTTTGCTATTTCAGTCACATTCTTATAGCTTGTTCAAAATTCAATGGCATGCATGCGATAGTACACAACATATTGTGTGAAAGTTGTCTACAATACAGTCTGTTCCTTTTAAAGTGTCTGCCATAATTTTTCATTATAGATGCTGTCAAAACTAAGTTAGACAATATACTGTTTGATAAAACATCCTATTTCAAAATATACCAAGAATATGCGCCAATGTAAATGGGTCTTGAGGAAGTAGCATTTCCTCCTCATGATAAGGAGGAGTCAATGTTTTGATATACTTTTGGCAATGAATTCTAAAATCCAGACCATAAGTGCTAAAGAGCTTGTCAGTTTGGGAGCTAATCCATATGCCAAGAAAGCATTAAACAAATATGTAGCTACTTACTTCAGGGAATGACCAGATAGGAATAAAACTTTCATGAGGAAATCAAGCCCAACTACTGGTAAGTGTAAGGTGAAAATTTAAATCACTTTTGACAAGGTGGAAAAGCAGACAAGGTCATAGTGTAACTGCAGTATAATGTGCATGATTAACTTACTGTGGACCAGTTCCTTGGCAGCAGGGTTTTACACAGGCTGTGTTGTAGAAATAAATAATCGTTGAGAGAAAACATGTAACTCAAAGCGCAGAGGCATGCAGAACTAAAAAAAAAAAAAAAGTTTGGAAAAAGTGAACAAACAATGACTTCATTTTCTAATCACAGGCCTTGGCAGTGGGCTCTACAACAGTTTTATGGTTCCACTTAAAGCCATAGGTCTGTCTTCTCTACTGGAAAATAGGCGGAGGACCTCAACTACCTTCAAATACACTGTTTGACAACAAAAATTTTCTCCTCTGCATGGATGATGTATTTATTTATACCTTTAATAGGATGCTAGGTACAGCTCTCCTTCTTAAGTTCTTACATCCAACTGAATTTTTCACTTCTACCGGTGGATGGTACAGTCTCTTAGCGTATCTGAAGCTCAAATGATCAAAGAAAGGAAAAAAGCCACCTCCTCCTGCAGTTGCTTGCAGTTTTCTCATGCATAGTTAAATCAGTGCGTTGAGAAGTGATATTCTACAGGGATGGATGCAGAATTAGCCCCTGCGGTCTCACCAGAGTTTAACGGGTGGTCTGATGCTAGCAGCATCAGTTCCTGCCATCTATTCATAAGGGGACCACTGGCTGTTCGGTGAGCCCCTTTGTTAGTCATGACTAAAACTGAATTGTGTGAATACCCTCACCTAGCAAAACCATCAGTGCAGTAAATAACTGAAGATAGGAAAAAAGCAAAAATTAGAGCAATAACGTTATTTAAATACATAGAGAATTAGTTCCATTTTCTCAGCTCTTTTGATTTAAAGAGCTACATGCCAAGTACTGAAGTAGAGAAACAGTATTTACTCACTACAAATAAATTGTCCAATAAATTTAGACATGTTTGTATAAAACCAATCCTGGTTTCAGAAACATGTCATTTTATTTCATAAATAGTCTAAGCAACATCTGTGTAGTTTGAAGAAGTAGATTACTGCTTATAGTCTATTTTGAACCAATGGTCTTGCACATGTTTGTTCTAATATATATATTGTTTCATTATTCCTGTTACCTAATAAAATGGAGGAAAATTATAATACCAGATGATATGGAAGAACCAGTGATAAAACTAAGAAAAGCACATGTTTATGCTTGTATAAGAGTATACTTACTTGTATAAAAAGCTATTCAGGAAAAAAATGTATACAAGTGAAAACACAGTTGTTTAAATATTTATTTTAAAATCATAACATGGTTGAAGCAAATAGTTCTTTTAAATTCAAAGAAATATTTGTACTTACTATGTTGCAATATTTGCCCAGATAGAATTTTGTAGAAATGCATTTCAGGAGAGTTCTGCTGGATATTAAATACAGACATGAAGTAAAGATAAGGATTAAAGCTAATCAAAAGCTAAGCATAACAAAAATCTGGGATATTTAGACATATTGTTAATTATCTAAGTGTTTAAACATGAATTCCCTGAAGAACAGTCAGCATTAAAGACATCCCTGAGAAATGTCTCTACAGGAAGGAAAGGCTTTTTACTCTAAAAGTGTTTATTTGGATGTTCTAATTAGCCATTTAAGCATACTTTAGCTTGAAAGCAGCTACAAATTATATTGTTATCAATAAGAACATGCCTTTTCAACAATGACCTTCATTGCTTCCATTTTTTCTTTTCTAATTAGAGTCTGGGGAAGCATCTATTCCAGACTAGTTTCCACATCAGTACTGAAGCAAAGTTAAATTGTTTTCACCTCCCTTTACAACAGCTGAATGAGCTCTAGGCTACTGTCTTGCTCCCCCCTCCTGCTTTTATTTATGTCATACTTAATTCCAGCTTATGTGGTCTTCCAGCAATTAAGAATTATATTAGGAAAGTTTGCACAGAAAACTGTGAGTTAGAAGTTGAATAGAAAGGTAGGTTCAGCTATTGATTATTATGGGCAAAGCTCTCACTGCACTGAGTTTAAAAGAGGATTTTGTGGTGATCTTATATCTGAAATGTATCTGGGCTCTAATTGGCCAATATCAGGGATCTGGACAGGTTGGATTGATGGGCTGAGGTCAATGCTATGACGTTCAACAAAGCCAAATGCTGGGTCCTGCACTTGGATCACAACAACCCCATGCAGCGTTACAAGCTTGAGGAAGAGTGTCTGGAAAGCTGGACAGTGGAAAAGGACCTGGGGGTGTTTGTTGACAGCTGGCTGAATATGAGCCAACAGTGTGACAAGGTGGCCAAGAAGTCCAACAGCATCATGGCTTGTATCAGAAATAACATGGTGAGCAGGACTAGGGACATGATCGTCCCCCTGTACTTGGCACTGGTGATGCTCCACCTTGAATACTGTGTCCAGGTTTGGGCCTCTCACTACAGGAAAGACTTTGAGGTGCTGGAGTGTGTCCAGAGAAGGTCAACGAAGTTGGTGAAGGGTCTAGAGCACAATTCTCATGAGGAACAGTTGAGGAAACTGGCGTTATTTAGTCTGGAGAAAAAGAGGCTGAGGGGAGACCTTATCACTCTCTACAACTACCTGAAAGGAGGCTGTAGCAAGGTGGGTGTCGGTCTCTTCTCCTAAGTAACAAGCAATAGGACAAGAGGAAAAAGACGAAAGTTGCGCCAGGAGAAGTTTAGACTGGATATTAGGAAAAATTTCTTCACAGAAAGTGTTATCAAACACTGGAACAGGCTGCCCAGGGAAGAGATTGAATCACCATCCCTGGAGGTATTTAAAAGATGTGGAGACATGGTGCTTAAGGACATAGTTTAGTGATGGTCTTGTCAATGCTAGGTTAACAGTTGGACTTGATGATCTTAAAGGTCTTTTCCAACCTAGATGATTCTATGATTCTACGATCTACTCTACAAATATCTATGAGCATGTAAGTATACCTACCTATTGAGTGCACTGAGTACAGAGATGAAATGCAAAGAGGAAAAACTGCTCATAGGAATAAGGATATAGAGGATTGTACCCTTCAGCTGTAAAATTATGCTTTTGAAAGAGACATCATTCATTGAGAGTTAGAATGAGAGTTTGCTCTTTGCTCCTATTGCATAAAGGATCTGTGGTATCACGAATCTGACCAAAAATAATTCCTGAGTTCACAGTGTGAAGTAGTTAGGAGGTGTATCAGGTTTATGTTGCAAGGTTTTGGCAGTGGGAGGGCCTTGGGGGTGGCCTCTGTAAGAAGACACCAGGAGCAGCCCCCATGTCAGACAGAGCCAGTTCCAGTTGGCTCCAAAACAGACCCGCTGCTGGCCAAAGCTGAGCCCGTCAGCAACGCTGGCAGCACCTTGGGGAAAATATATTTGAGAAAGGATAAAAAAACACTGCACAGCAGCTGTGAGAGAGAGGAGTGAGAAAAATGTGAGAGAAACAGCCTTGTAGACACTAAAGTCAGTGAAAAAGAAGGGAAGGAGGTGCCCAGGCAGCAGAGCAGAGATTCCCCTGCAGCCTGTGGAGAGACCATGGTCGTCACCCTGCAGGACATGGAGAACTCCATGCCAGAGCAGGTGGGCATGCCCTGATGGAAGCTGCAGCTTATGGAGAGACCATGTAGGAGCAGGCTTTTGGGAAGAGCTGTGGTCTGTGGAGAGGAGCCCACACGGAGCAGGTTTTCTGGTAGGAACTGTGGCCCGTGGACCGACACTAGAGCAGTCTGTTCCTGAAGGATTGTACCCTCTGGAAAGGACCCATGCTGGAGCAGTTCTTGAAGAGCTGCAGCCTGTAGGAAGAACCCACGGTGGAGAAGTTTGTGAAGGACTATATCCCACAGGAGGGACCCCAGGCTGGAGCAGGGGAAGAGTGTGAGGAGGAAGGAGTGGCAGAGACGAAGCATTGTGAACTGACCAAAACATTCCATGTCTCCTCTGCACTGCTAGTAGAGCGGGGAAGGGGTAGAAAAGCTGGGAACAAAGGAATGAAGTTTAGCCTGGGAAGAAAGAGCGGGGTGGGGGGAAAGAATTTTTAGTTTTGTCTTTGTTTTTCTCTATCCTACTCTAAAATTTTTATTTTTTTTTTTAATTGGTAATAAACTAAGTTAATATGTGAGCCAAGTCTGTTTTGCCTGTGACAGTGATCAGTGAGCGATCTCCCTGTCCTTATCTCAACCCACAAGCTTTTCTGTCTAATTTTCTCTCCCCGTCCTGCTGAGGAGGGGGAGTGAGAGAGCACCTTGGTGGGTACCTGGCGTCCAGCCAGGGTCAACCCACCACAGAAGTTTATAATTTTGTCACATCAGATGAGTCCCTTCTCCCTCTTCCCGCTTCTGCTGCATTATCTGGCATTTGATGGGGGCGGGTGGTATTGATTTCCCTAATGTGCTAATACAGCCTCTGTCAGTATCCTTTGAAGCTGATGTCTCTTTCATGCTATGATCCTAAGCCACAGACGCCCCATGCTTCAACAAGGGGAAGGCATTCGCATAAAGTTTTCTGAAATTGCAAGTTTATTTCTCATCAGTGGGCAAGAATATTTTTTTTTAGATTGAGTTCCATGTTTAATATTTATACCCAGTTTATGCTGATTTATCTGCAATTAATCACCCAAGACTTTGCACATTCATTTTCAGAGGGGTATCAATGAATTGCTTATGTAGATGTTCTGCATCTAGAGTTGCAGATTTCACAGCTACCAGAGTTCACATTTTAAAATGAAGCCCTGTTTGTGCAAATTATACAGTGTTAGCATCTGCTGAAATTTCAAAACAAAATGATATATGCAATAGCTGAGATTCTAGAAAATGACACAATCTATGACGGCATTTATAGCTTATGAGAAATTAATGTTGATAACATAAAAGTTAACAAATGGTTTAGAGAAAGATCCTGATACATCTTGTAAGTGTCTATGATGGCAAACTGGAATTTGCATGTAAAGGGCAAAAAATATAAAATTATAGATTCCAGTGTTATGAAGTGCACCTAATATAGCACTTGGCAATCTGTATATCTGAATGTCAGTGGTGAAAAAGCAGACTAGACCACATATTATGAAGGCCCTGCAAATAGTATCTTTTATTTTTTCACACAGTATTTGGCATAGGAATGGTTTCAAGATAAGGGAGGTTATGATTGCTTCGTTATAAAACTCTGCATAACAATTCAAAATGTATGCACAATACCTAAAGCACAAGGTACAAGCCTGCAAAAGCTGCTATATGTACAAAAAAGTGCAAGGAAAGGTGATGTGGCCACACTAATGAAGAAAAAGGAACCGCAGACGGTAATAATAACAGCACGAACATTTACCAGAAGCACACTGTCAGGGAGCAGTTTATGGAAAGTATGAGGCTAGTGCTCTCTACTCTTACGCTCTGTTTCACTGTACTACTAGGCATACTAGTTTTGGCTGGGATAGAGTTAATTTTCTTCATGGTGGCTTGTATGAAGCTATGTTTTGGATTTGGGACCAAAACAGTATTGATAACACACTGATGGTTCGTACAGATCATCATTTTTTTTCCTGCTTCTGTTCTTCTTCCCTGACAGCTAGTAGACTGGGGGTACACAAGAATTTGAGAGAGGGCACAGCTGGGACAACTAACCCCAACTGACCAAAGGGATGTTCCAGACCATGCGATGTTCATGGTCAGCAATAAAATCTGCAGGGAAGAAGGATGAAGGGGGGATGTTTAGAATTATGGTTTTTGTCATCCCAAGTAACCACTATTCATGATGGAGCCCTGCTTTCCTGGAAATAGCTAAACACTTGCCTGCCGACAAGAAGTAATGAATTTATACCTCATTTTCCATTGGTTTACCTATTAAATTTGCTTCACCTCAAAGCAAAACTTTTCTCACTTCTACCCTTCTGATTCTCTCCCCCACCCCATTGGAGGGGGGGTGAGTGAGCAGCTGGGTGATGCTGAGCTGCCGGCCAGGGTTAACCCACAACAGTGAAGAAACTGGAGAAATTTTAAGACGCGCTGCTTCGGCACTACATAAGATGAGTTCCCTCTGGAAAGCACTGTGTGAGCTCACTCTCTGTGCACTTGCCGTGGTTCCCATCTAGCGTTCGGTGTGACACTTGGCCTCGGCCTCAGTCTCCTTATTTAGTAGTATAAACTTAGACTGGGCATAGCATACGCAGTTACTATTGTAAATACAGTTTTTCGTATCCAGATTGGTAGCTTATTGCCTAGAGTTTCTACTTCTGTATTGTATGATCTATGTTTCTATAGTGTATGATGAATTTTAGAAAATACAGTAAAGAATGAGAATCCTAATTTACTAATTTATGAAAATAAAAACATATTTTAATCATTAAACCATAGGATATCATAGAATCATAGAATCATAGAATGGTTCAGGTTGGAAGGGACCTTAAAGATCATCTAGCTCCACCCCCCTGTCCCCCGGTTATATCCTTCCTAATCCTTTGATGGGATGATGGTGTGACTGTATTTCTTTTATAAAATCTAATTTTGTCATTGGAAATATTCGAGGATTAAAAAATATGATTGTTACTTCTCCTTATAACTCTGGTGCAACAGTACAAGTAATAAAACACTCTGTCATGAATATAAGAAACTCCTGCAAAGCAGTTTGAAGTCTGCTGCCTTGAGTAGATAAACCTAAATTGTAGAGATCGTGCTTAACGCCTTTGGATTTCAAGATGGTCATTTTTATGATCTTAGGAGAGCAGTCCTCAAGTGTGTGTTAATGAATGTGAGTACATTAGCACAGATATTGGTAATCTGAATATTTTGCAGAAATGGCCTTCTTATGGCCAAAGTTGTTGCTTCGAAAGTGATTACATTTATAAATCCAACCCATGCAACAGTCAGACATAGGAATGTGAGTTTGTTAAAGGCAGATTACTATCAACAATAAGAAATAGTCATTACGATACTATGGAGTGCAATAAGTGTAATGAACTGAATATGGCTGATCATGTGAAAAGTATTCATGATCATATGAAAAGTACCTTTTGACATATTTGGTAACATCTTTCATTGTGAGCAGTCAAATAGGTTCTTGCTTCTTTCTCTTGAGAAGATGTACTAAATCATAGAATCATAGAATGGTTTGGGTTGGAAGAGACCTTAAAGATCATCCAGTTCCAACCCTCGCACTAGACCAGGTTGCTCAAAGCCCCATCCAGCCTGGTCTTGAACACTTCCAGGGAAGGGGCAGCCACAACTTCTCTGGAAAACCTGTGCCAGTGTCTCACCACCCTCACAGTAAAGAATTTATTCCTAATAGCTAATCTAAATGTTTCCTCTTTCAATTTAAAACTGTTACCCCTCACTCTGTTGCCACACTCCCTAATGAAAGGTCCCTCCAATCTTTCCTGTAGGCCCCCTTTAGGTGCTGGAAGGCTGCTATAAGGTCTCCCCAGAGCCTTTTCATGTACTAAATCATGTATTAAATCAGTACAAGATACGAACCTGTTGGAGACGGTCCAGAGGAGGGCCACAAAAATGTTCAGAGGGCTGGAGCACCTCTCCTGTAAAGAAAGGCTGAGGCAGGTGGGGTTGTTCAGCCTGGACAAAAGAAGGATCTCAGGAGACCTTGTTGCAGCTTTTCAATATATAAAGGGAGAAAGAAGACGGAGAGAGTCTTTTTACCGGGGCCTGTAGTGATGTGATGAGGGGCAATGTTTTTGATTATTCCTTAATTCATAGTGCACATCATAAACATAAAGTTTTTGCCACGGGAACTAAGGTTCAATATTCTTGACAAATCTAAAACTTACAACTTTATAGAATCTAGTTTGTCAGTCATAGTGCAAAAACAATGTCTTCAGGTAACTCTTTGCTAAACATAACAGGTATATTGTTTCTCATCTAGAGGACTGGGGAACTTATGCTAATTCTTCAACACTAATTAAATAAATATTCAATTAGTGCTACATTTAGAATTGCTTTTACCACAGGTGTTTGTAAAAAAAAGTACAAAGATAATTGCTATGATATATAGATGAAATGCACGTTATTTGTTCATAACACTGGATAAGTTACAGTTGACAAGAAAGATTTTACTTATGATAATTACATATTTTATAGTGCTAGATGTAAAACTAGCTAACAGTAGTAGCTGTAGATTTCAACATAGACTTATAACACAGATCATAAAAATATGCATTTTTACTTTTTACACCAGCTTTTCCAAATATTTGAGAACCGCTTTCTAACTTCCAAAGGTCAGTTTTGTAAGAACCTTAATGACTACTATTAGCATGATTTGCTGGAGTGCTTCTTTTCTTTTGATGCATCAGTTTGTTTATAACATTGTGATTATGACTTGACCATTTAACTACAAAAAATGTCAATTTGTATTTTGAGAATAAGCAGCTGATGGTTATCTGCAATAAGATCGCCTTAAGAAAAGTTCCATAATTTCAGCATTACAGAAATATGATTAATTTACCTTCTTTCCTATCAGCAAGAACTTTAAGAATGAATATCTGCTGTGGCATTCTCTGTAGAGACATAAATCTTTCTGTCAGAAAGATTGACTAACCTTGTATCTTGAGTGCAATTTGAACTGAAAGGGCAATGCACCAAGGACAAATTACTTCAGATAAACAAATAATCAAACAAACCCCTTTAAAACTATAATTTCTTTTCCAAAAAGTAAAGCAAATACTTCAAATTTGGAATAAATTCTTCAAAGTTATGAAAGCTTTCTTAAAAAATGTTGCTGATTTGAAATTTTGTCTTTTATGTATTTTTAGACAGAAATAACATACAATAGTTTTTGACCTGTCCAAAATGCTGTATAGTGATTAGCCAGAATTCTTGTCCCTTTGAAAGTTTACTGTCTTCATACTGTATGTGTCACAAGGCAAACCAATCAGATGTTCGCAAATCTTAGTATTATTAGTTCTTCTGAAGAGCACGATGTCAGCAGCAGATTCACCAAGCCCTGTTTTCTTTTAATTTTCCCCCTCCAGAGGTGAAGAATATTTGTGAATTATTTAATGCAGGTGTCCCAGTTCTTGCATAGTTTTGTAAAGTTCCTTTATTTCTCTTGATTTCCATTTTATGGGTGCTTCTTTGCATTCCTCCCATTCTTGCTATATATTGAAAAAATAAGCCTCTGTTTTTTAATTGTAGAACTGTAATGTTAAAAAAATGACATTTAATTCCTGCTGTTGTTCAACAACCGTGGTTCCGAACTCCAGTCGAAGAATAGCTGCTTGTATCAGCTTACAGGCTGCAATGTCTCACTGCCCATTAAGAAGAGTATTTCACAAATGTACAGCCATACAAAGGTCTTTGGGTTCCTGCAAACAACATATACTTTATAGCTCAGCTGAAAATGTTAATAGTGGGAAAACATATAAGCATTATTCTGTTCTCTGGATCTCACTATAGTTTTGAATTTCTAGTACCTGTTTCAATACCCTAGAAGGTTATCTGCATCAAATATTCAAAAGCTGCTTCCACTGTGTGCCTACACGAGTTCTTCTTTTATTTGCAGTCCTTCATAAATGATCCATAGGGCAGGGGGAAAGGGTCATAAATGAACCGTGGGTAAAACTGTCAAGGACAGGCTTTTAGATAACCTATGAGTCCAATAGACTGTGTTAATTGCATGACACCTGAGTAACAAGGAAGCTATTGACAGCACTTACTAGATATTAGTGGCAGTCGATGGGATTTAACCTTATTTTCCTAGGTGGTTAAGTTCTGTTCTTGTTCTGTTTTACCCAGGCTTTATAGTGCTCATCAGAACAGTTGAACTCTCTCCAGTAGGATTGCAACATGACTAAGAGATCATCTGAAATTTATCTTCTTCTTTTTTTTTTTTTTCTTTTCTCTTTCCAGGTGGAGAAATGGCTAATTTGGTCTAATTACATTATTGTTTTATGTAAGTTTGTTGCTATGGATTTCTAGTAAAAGGAAAAAAAGCCCTAAAGAAAAAAAAAACCTAACACCCCAAAAAAACCCAACAAACAAATAACAAAAAACCCCAAACAAATAAACAAAAAAAACCTTTATAGAAAGGTGCCTTCTGCTTGGAAAAAGTGAATTTTGTCAAGGATTTTTATCTTTGTTACAGTTCATTCTATGGTCTCAGATGGTCCTCAAGAACCTTCTGTCAGACTTTAGTTTTCTTGCATACATTTTATTTATATTAGAGGAGAAACTCTGTCAACAAGAGACCTGTAAATGGTCTTATCCATGTGCTTATTGAATATCTTGCAGATTGACTACAGGACTTTGAACCTGGTTCTATTTCCTATAGTATGACAATGTTAAGGGTGTAGACGAGTTCATGATATCCAAGAATACTGCACAACCAAGAAGTTCTGCTGATACTCTGTGAGAGCATCTATTAATGTGGCAAAATTCTAGCATGTTTAGAAAAAGTACAGCTGTGTTAGTATCATCTTCAGGCTAGTTACTTTACCTACTAACAGTACTTTGAGAAAAAGAGTATGATAGTCTGGGAAGAATGCTATCTCCAAATGGATACGTAGTTCAGGTATCTGATGAGGTATATTAAGACTAAATACCTCAGGATCTAGTGTAGGTATGTCCCCAAGAAGAAGTGAGGGAGTTCTGACCATTTGGAATCTGTGTGCTAACTTACATGCTGAACTAAAGCCTCAGACTCAAATTCTTCAACACGCCTTCCTAGTGCTCACAAATTTCTCATCTTGTTCAGATTTAATCAAGAATTAATTTGGGCAGGGTTTATATGAATAAATTTCATCCAATCATTTGGTCTCTCATGTTTTTAATGATGTAATGGTATGTGATGAGGTAAAAGAGGAGCTGTGTTTTACATGACCTGGTGACCTCCTCCGTTGAAAGGTGACCTGCATCTTGGCTATAAACCACTGCCAATACAGTAAACTTGTAATAAGCAAACCTCTGAAAATCAGCACAAGTTATGAAATGAATGCAATTTAAAAGTGAAAAATCAAAACATAAAAATAAGGATTAAGCAATATTTAAGGTAAAATGGAAAAAAAAAGTGAACACATTATTTCATTAGCTTTAAAGACTTCTCTTTCACATAACTTTTCCTTGCTTTCTGAGTGTCCTAGCAAAATGAGAAATTAATCTGTATAATTGTAGCATTTTTACTACATAATACGTATTGAAATTCATGAGCTGATGTGGAGAAAGTGGCCTGATTGATGTCTACAGTTAACCACTTATATCCCAGGAGAGATTACAGGAATACAAATCTGTATTCCTTTCTTCTTATCTTCTTAGACTCTTTATATGTTTATCTCACAAGTCACTGTTCATAAAACAAATACCTAAACTGAGGAAAAAATCATTTGTTAAATATCCTGACAACCAATAATCCACTTATACCATTTCAATACTTAGTTAAAGGAAGTCACTTCAGTTTTCTCATGTTTTATGATCAGGCCTTCCTTCTGGCAAAGGTAGTTTAAGGAAATATTTCTGTGGATTAACAATGGAACAGCACATTACACAAAATGGAGACAAGATACATCAGTCTAAATGTGCGTGAGTGTGTTCATATGTGTATGCCAATGATAAGGCAAATGACAAGGTGCCTTTTATATCTTTCATATATGTAACAATTTTGCTCCTTTTACATGAGCAAAGTTTATAAATCAAAGAAAAGAAGTCAAAGAGTTTTTGATGGTGGCGCATCTGAGTCTAAAGCCTCCTTATTCATCCATAAGTAAATGGTAATTCTCAGTCTAATCTTCTAATCTCTCCAAGATGCAAATCTTAAAACAAATTTTAAAAATCACATCTGAGAAGATAAGCAGACAATAATTTTCAGGATCACTTCTGCAGCCTTTTAAAAATATAAACAGTCTCACCAAAACAGGCACCGCCACATCAACAACATCTTCTTAAACCTTCCAATTATTCTCAAGGAAGTTTACTATCTTAAGACAAAGGGGCAGAAAGTTAGAAAAATAATAGGATATTACAGATATTAAAGATACTGAACTTAGTGTGGCCATAATTTACTGCTGAAAATATACTAATAAAAATTTTAGGTATTTTTAGTTGTTACAGTGATTTCATGTTGATAGGAAGTAGAGGAACAAAATAGATCTCTGGTGACACAGAATCCACATATTCCCTCTTAAAAGACATGAACAATTTTAATACATCATTCTCAGCTCTAACCTGGTATTTCAGAAAAAAAAGTATTTGCATGGATGACTTCTGGAAATGGGACTCAGGCACTTCTAAGGGTGCTATTCTGAGCCACTGAGGTCAACTTTTGTCTTAAGGTGAGAACATCACTTTGGGGATTCCTGAGGAAAAAGCTGGGTTTCTAACCTCTTCCCATAGATGTTGGAGCTGGATGCACCCATCCTTGTGCCAAAAAGGGACTAAAACTCCTTATATTCATGTACAACTTAAAGCTGTGTGCCTTCCACATGAGACACAATTATTTCTTGCAGTTGCAAGACTGTATATCTATGTGGGCTGAAATTTAAAGCAACAAAAAAGAAGGAAGCAACGGCAGTAAATATCTAGGGAAGAGAGTATTACACAATTTATTGAAGGTTACGGCAAGAAACTAAACATTGACCTTAGTAAAAGTTGCAACAGATTTATAGGGATCATCTGATTGTCTACACTATGTTCTAATAGAAAATTGTCAAAAATACATTTTACAATTTGGTTTTTGTGTAAGATACACATACTGTTGTCATTAGGACTATGTAAGGTTGTAAAGGTGAAAATTTTTAAAGCAAGGCAAGAACAAGACTGCAACCAAGACAAAACTTTTTTTCAGAGCGGCAAACAAGAAGGCAAATAACACAATTTAGCCAGGACAGAAATGTCACCAGAAATGCTGGAGGCTTATTTCCATGTCTTAGAAAAACACAAAGCTCAAAGCTCCCTCTGAATCCCCACCTAGGGAAGGGGAACAAACCACTCCACAGTTGTACGCATCCTCTATTGGGTAGTGCCAGGTGAAGTGGAGCAATGAAGTCACACAGCTTTAATTGTCCCTGCACAGATTCTGATGCACAAGAGAAGAAAGCTTATTTTCTTCACCGTATTCATCTTTAATCTTCGTATAATACCTGAAATAATTCTTTTTCCCCATTTGCCAGAGTGGCATTTCATTGTTAATTTTGTTTTCTTAGAAGTGCAGCAGTAGGTCATCATTTGAAACCAGTAGGCTTTTCAACTTTAAAAAAAAAAGATAACATTTGTCTTTTGAGGCCTCAAAAAATATATCATATTCTTACAACACGAGAGAGATGAAAAAGGAATACTCGTACCATGGTTATTCCCTGAGCTTCTGTTTATAAACACCCACTGTTCTCACAAAATTGTTGTTATTGAACTTTATTCAGAATGACAAAGATATCTGTGAAATGAGCCACCAGCTGGAGAGCTGAAGGATAGGACACAGTTACAGTAAGGAAAAATTACTATAGGCAGAGCTTGTGACATTGAGTGCCTTTTACTAAGATTACTCACCACTTTCCATTATAAGGCTTTGCTTTCAGTTATTACAAGGTTACTAAACTTAAATTGTTTGAGTTGAGTTTTTTTCATGCTAGGTATCTGCCTCGGGCTGAATTTATTTTTCTTTGACATGTAAAAACACGGCCAGCCTTTTCTATAAGAAATACATACCATGAGAACAGGGACTGGGAAAGTGAAAGGGGGAGTGGACGTTTTTGTTCTCATAAGACTTTCCAAATTTTGTTACCAATTACATGGTAATTTCCTAGTAGATATTTTATAATGGTTTATTAACTGTCAAAACTGTCAGAGATTTCACGTGTTCTGATATTTTCCCTTCACCCTATCTCAGTACCTTGTATTGACCATCTCACTATCTCTCTTCTTCTTTCAGTAACTCTGTTTAATTAGAGATAGCAAGGAATAATCTATCATCTGGGTGATTATAATAACCAAATAGACATGTGACAAGAGCTAAAACAGAGAATAGGAAATAAATTATTTTGAAAGAAGAACTGGAGGAAAAAAGACTGGGGCAGAGGTGATGGAAACTGCCACAGGACTGATACTGAAGGGAACTGCGATCCCGGTAAGGAAGATGAAGAGAAGGCAGGAAAATGGTAAGAGGTGAGGAGGATACCAGGAATCACACAGAAGGGTTTAATCTTAGTAAGCTTTTAAGACCTTCACCACGCTTGCTGTTGTTCGCTGAACTCAAATTGGTCCAATCTTTCTTGAAGTACTGTGCCCATGGCACTCCAGATAAGGCCTTGATGATTCTTATGTATTTTAGAAGTCTTGTTTTCATTTATGTCTGTGCATGGTATTACTCATAAGAACATGACATTAATAGCACATGTGCAGCTACAGCTTGGGTCTTTTTCTTAGCCAGCTGCCTCTCATCTTTTCTGTTTGCAGCTGAACACCTTTGCCTTTTGAACTTTTCCACTTCAACAGTGAAAAACTGACAGACACCTTCTATCTAAATGTGGTTTTCTGACCAGTTTCACTCCAATCTTTAACAGTTTCTTCTAGAAAATGTTTGCTTTGGTTGTTTACTAGGATATCATTGCAGACTGTCAAAAGCCTGCAGTTTCTTATCTATGTAAGTCTGCTAGCCTGGAATAGAAAGCAGCAATTAGATTAGTCTGACATGATTTGTTCTTGGCAAATGTGTATTGAAGATATATATATATATTGGTTATCTTCCAGATGGTTTTCTAGTCTGCTTCCTCCCTTTCCTAGTGCATAACAACCTATTCCCAATTCTAGTTACTTCATAAGCTCAAACAAGGAAGGTCCGCATGTAGGACCTAAAGATTGTGGGTATATTGACGGTAATAAGATGACATTTATTGGAATGTCTTTTGCCCTTTGCTTTTGAAAATCAGGAAAATTCCTTCAGAACACATACAGAAGATTTTAAACAAAACGAAACAAGCACTCACAAGGTAAGAAATGGCTAAAGTGTGATTCTTTGTCTTATCCTAATCTTCCCATTCAAGCATAATCGTACAGACTTCAATATGGTGGTAAAATTATATCCTATGGGAATTCTTGTCACTCGTTCAGTATTCCAGGTATACCTGCTCTTTACCCACTCAGGATTATGCAGTACAAAAGTATAAGGTAGTTTTTATACCCTGACCCATTTTTTGACTTTTAACAAAAGTCTGCTAGGCATAGCTGCTCTTAGGACATGCTGCTGAGATCACCTTCAGTGGATCAGTTTGATGATACCAAGAAGGTGAAATTGTAAGAAACTTACGGCCCTGCTTGAAGTTCCAGTTGAGAATGTGAATTTTTATACAGCCCCCTTCTGCAAAATGTCTTTACTTTTTTGTTTATTATCTGTACTATGTCTCTAGCACATTGGAGCTCTGGTTTCAGGGGGCATGTACATGCATGAACTACAACAGTTAAATCTATCATTATCCTCATCATACGAGGAATTTACAGTAGAGATCTAAAAACATGTTGATCTAATGCATTTTGGCCTTGTTTTGGCGGGGGGGGGGAAGCTGTGCCATGACTGAATTGATCTACTTGCTGTATGAACACAGTCACATGAGAGTCTATGATCTGATGCAATACAGGGGGGTAATCTGTCTCCCTGTCAGCAGATTTACCTCACTGAAAGACTATTATTCACTTTTACAAATACTCTACTAATGGCAGTAATGTTCATAAACACTGAGTAATCAGCATTAGCCCCAATTCAAATAATTATTGCTTTTACACAGATCGTTTTTGTCAAGTAATTGTACATCAGATGAAAATTACCTCTTTATCTATGTTGATGTTTCTTTTGTATTAAAAGCTCATACATTAATAAAGTAAGCAATAGAGACAATGATCTGGTAGGAAGAGGAAATGCGGCCATGCTAACAATACTGCTTTATGTTAAAAGCAATGACAGAGGTGAAAAAAAATCACAACCAGCCCAGTCTGACACTTGCAATAATTGTATGGCAGGTGTAAACATGCCAGACTGAGTATTAGGCAATAAATGTGTGGTCCCCTTTCTATGAGTGATCAATAGGCTTCCCTGAATCTTTATTAGCACAGTGCCCACAGATATCACTGGAATCACATTCAAGTAAAAACTGAAAATAGCATTCAAATCGCATATAAAATTTTCTTTAAAAAAAGGTATTCATTGCTTTAAAAAGAGCAATGGAAGGATTTCTGCAAGTGACAATTGATTTCTGGGCAATCAGAGGCTAAGGACCCAGAATTTTGCCCTCATTAATGTTTTATTCTGAATTATTTTATGGATGTAAATTCAACATTTTAATTACTCACATTGCTCCACACCCTCCCCAGTGTACTGCCTATATTTAAATTCCCAGTGGGTTCTGTTCCCTCAGCTTCTCTTTTTATCTTCAAATATCTGCTGAATTCCCTGACTGCCCATTCTCAGAGGCTGTTAACTTCTCATGTCCACATCTTTTAGCTATTCCTGACTGCTTTTTTCAGTTTTTCTGACATCTTTTAGCTCCTGGTGTCACATCTCAGTGTCAGCTCTCCAGATTTCACTCACTTTCATCAGTCAAGCTTTTAAACAGTCTCTGCCTTCGGCAGCAGTCCTATCATGTTCCTGCCTTATTGTAAATGCCATTGATAGGTCCATACCTGTTTCCATTCACTCCGTCAGTACCCAGATCTCCAGACAGCAGCAACGAAATAATAAACCCTACTTTCAAAGGCACTATAGAACCCATAGCTGCCAGAAACACATCTGCATGACTGCAAATGTACTTATTGAACTAGATTCTGTCCTGTAAAATGCACAGGTAAATGTGATCTGGGAGCTGCAGTGTCTCTGAAGCCAAATTTTCTCTCTGTTTCACCCTTGCTCCATAGCAGCAACTGTTATGGGAGCTATAGCTGCTTTTGAGCGCTACGTCTGTGGGGTATGAGAAAATGTGAAACCGCTTGTAAGACTGATGGGCCAATAATGCTAATGTTGACATGCACTGCAAAAGGCTCCTAGGTGAATCTGCTTTCCAGTTGTTATTTAGCATTGCCTGTGGCAGCACAAATGATGGTGTTTGTCCCGCTTGCCTCAATGTTCAAGCCAAGAACGGAAATGAATACAATGCCCTGCCCATTCTTTGTTTCTCTCCGCTCCCACACCCTAACTCCTGGTCACTCATGAAGTAGAATACGGTTGGGAACTGCGAAAGTAATTAGTTTTTCTGAGTCTGCCACCCAACTGGAAAATAATCATTGTAAACAATCCACCTGGATACTTTAAAACACTTTTAAAATTTATTTTCATTAAGTTATTATTAACTTAGAAAAGCGGGAAAAACTAGAGTCTAATGAATGACCTAAGCATGAAATTGAACTTTTCTTTTTCATAAACTTGTATTTAGAGTGACCCCGCTTTTGATGGGTAACTCTGAATTATGTTGTAATTGGGAGATAATTTGGTGCAATTTAGCACCAGTTAGCTGCCACTTTTTCTTCTAAGATTGCTTGCATTTGGCGAAAATAGTAAACACATTTTTTATGAACACTGTTGTAAGCCTCTGTTCTTTACTGTGCTGGCCAATGAAAGTAACCCAATGAAACAAGGAAATACACAGAGCTGACAGCAAGCATTTTTCCAACTACAACTAAGCAGTCAACAGAAGAACCTACCAGAAAAAAAGAAAAAAACAACACAGGAAACACATCTTCTGATATCGCCGTATTCTCTAACTGTTTTGGTATTGGCTCAGTCCAATTGCTTGTCTTGGAGCTTTCAAGGGAATTGGTAAGTATTTAATCCATAGTACCTCACTCAAAAAAAATGTCATCAGAGGAAGAGGTTTATTTACAAAATAAGAAGGGAATAAGAAGTACTTTAGCCCATAGATACATCCTGGAATAGTGCCCAAAGCCAGAACAAAATTCTATAATTCTTCAGAAAATTCCAGCTTCCCAAATATGTAACCCAAGTACCATAAAATACTAACATTTCTGAAGACATGGTATGCACAACAGCTTTGTTAAACATTTTTTCAGCATTTCTTTTGACCTGAGCACAATGAATACCTTCAACACTTCGTGCAGTGCTAGCTTTTGGTATTTCTAACTTCTGCCTCTTAAGTCTCAACAATTGTATACTTTATTTATATATTCCCTTGAAAATTAATTCAGAAGTGTTAGCTGGTGACGTACAATGAGGTCTTGGAATCTAACTCCTGAAAGAATGTCATTGTGCGATTTCAGGGCATCATAACCATGCAAGTGATGCCAATAGCCAGAAGCAGCCATCAAACATTGTTATATGTCAGAACTTCCTTATACTGTCTTTTGCCAGACTTACAAAATTTGTTTAGTTTATGCATTTGGACACTTTATATGGAAAAACACTACATACTATAAAATACTGCTTTACCCCCCTCCCTCGCACTGTGCACCATTAGCTCAATATCCTGAAGCTCTTGTGTTATGATGGCTTTCACAATTCGCTAAACATGCTATTTGCCATTCACTGTCTTCTCAAAAATTGGCCCTGGTATCATCTGAATGCTAGTGGAAATGACACATATGCTTAAAGATTATATCTTCACTTCTCTGGTGAGGAAATCCAGAAATATTTCTGCTTGTTACTCCAGGAGATCAGTAAACTCCTGTAACTTTAAATGCCACTGACAGCATTCAAGCAGTTGAACCATTACGATGTTTATTGTCAAATGTGCCCCTAGCAACACTCATCAGTGTCATCTGTTTCAACTCAGCTTTTACTTTCTCAGTTGACACAAAAGAGTCAATACATCAGTCACAACTGTTCCAATTTCAGTAGGAGTTGAAGAATGGTAATGTTCATATATCGGCTGTACCAACTTGTGATACACTTTATCACCTTGAAATTTAAGGAATAAAGTATATAGTGGTAGGTCTGTGTACTCTCTTCTACTGCTAAACATTTTTGCTGTCTATTACTTGTTTCTTTTTTCCTTATACTTTTTTAAGGTAGTTAACTGAAGACAGGAGAGGTTAGGGAAAAGGTTAAGCAAAGCTCTGTTAAAGCCAGAGCTCTGTGCTATTGGACTTTTTGATGTTTATGTGTTTTGCTGTGAGTCTGGATGTCTGTATTTTGTCTGTAGACAAAAGAGATACTGCATACAAAAGAAATACTGCTAACAATATATCTGTGGCTGATATGAAACATCCCACATCAGACCAAAACCATGCGGACCAGCATTGCCACTGTTTTTGGCACCCAAGCATGTTTTTCTTATTAAATTTGTTTGTAATGCCTCAGCACTTGAGGCCAAGAAACTTTAGCCTTCCCAGACATGAATGTCTTGGAAGGAGCATAGGCTTCTCATTGTTTATGAGTGTTACAAAAACCAGGAAAGAAGAGACACTTGTTAACATTCTTCCAAATTATAGTTTTGTTATCTGCTCTTTTTCAGTCCTTTTTGGTTGTCATGGTCTGTGTATGACACATATTAAAAAGGGAATTATATTTGTCTTGCACAACAGTTACTTTTCAGTCACGTTGATAATGTATAAGCATACTTTTGGCATGGAGAATAACCTTGTAGTGGCAGACGTTGCTTGGCACTTGAGGCTGGGATATCACACAAGCCATAAATTTATCCTCCTCTGAATATAGGAAAGCACTTAATGAAAGTTCATTTGAATAGAGACTGGAGGCTGAGTCTCACTTAGGAGTCAGTACAATTAAAGCAATGTCTAATTCTCAAAGCAGTATATTGACCTGAAACTCGAATGAAACATAAATTCTATAGCAATTCTTAATCTATATACATCGATGTTTATCTAAATATTTAGCTAATGTGATATGTCAGTTGTAGGTCCAAGCCTGCATTGCAAGAAAAAGACCCTTCCTATCCTTTCCAAACTCTTTCTTCCTTTTTCACTCACAGTCATCAAAAGAAGGCTCTGGGAAACTGCAACTATGCATTTTATTCAGGGAAGGTTTCAGGCCCCTAATGGACAAGATATTACTTTTGATTCTAGTAGATCATGCTGAAAAGCAAATCTCTGTCTCTCATAACAGCCTTCACCTAAGAATTAAACTTTGGTCTTGAAGATTTTTGCAGAACACATCTGTCACTCAGTATTCTAGACATGTACCACAAGCTGGACTTAAAATGCACATCAAGCATGCATCAATAAACCTTAAGTTTCCCAGAGGTGTATTTAATAGTCATTCTGTGGCTGCTGAGTTAGAAAGTAAGGGAATTCTTGTGATGATTTAGGTGGTCAGTCTGCTTTTTCATAAGTCAGGGAGGCAAAGGTTTGCTGAGTAGTGGGGAATTCTGCAAGTTTTAGTGTCTGTCCTTTTCCCTTAACTGTCCGCCACCTCTTAAGGCGGAGGTCAGGAGCACTCTCTTAATGTGCGTTCTGGTACAGTAAATGGTATTGATGCAATCCCTTCAGCACCATGGAAAAAAAATTCGCAGTGACTTGTGGTTTCTGAGAAGTGAAAAGGGAATGAGCGCACTCCCTAATGCACTTGTGGGATTCACTGGAGACACAGGGAATTTTTAGGATTTGCAATACGTAAGGAAGTGCTTTCCATAGCATAGTATATGCACTAAGCCGGGGCTTTTAGCTTGCTGTTGCACTATCCCTCAAAACCCCTTAAGAATCAGGTATCCTTTTCCTTACCTCACTGCTCAACTTAGCACTTAGTGCAGTGAAAAAAAAAAAAAAAAAGAAAATTATAAAACCACACGTCGCATTGGGAAGTGATAAGTGAAGATCCTTTAGGACTATCTAAACAAGCTTCCATGTTTCCATTATCTGAACTAGTTTGGAATAATCTATTTCAAGTTTAAGAAGCCACTCTTCTTCTCTGAATAACATGGCCGCTTTTTTTTCTTTTCCTCTTCAGGTAAACAGAAAGAGCACAAATCACAATATTTATCCCAACTTTTATCCCATTCTAAACCATAAAGTTTTTCCCATTTATCATTCACATGATACTGTGGCTGTTTTTCCTGCGCTTTGGCACTGTGACACCCAAGGTTGAAATGCTCTTATTTCTTTTTTGATATCTCCAGTGTCTAGGCATATATAATCTGAGATGCTCATTCTGACTTCCCCTTGTGGTCAATGGAGAAAAAGAGGCACTTCTAGGGCACTGTTTATCGGCTCTACTTTAGACATCTACATCTGGATGAGTTGAATTTGTGCAAGAACTCATTTGTCTGCGTAAGCTATGGAGTCTAAACGACAAGCTGAAATGTAGTTGTTTGCACAGTAAACATCTGTATTTAGCCAGATAAATCTGACCCCAAATTTCTGTCCTTCCTCATCTTTGGATTAAATTGTATAATTTAACTAGTAATTTCCTGCCTTTAAGCTGTTTTGCCACCAGAAGAAACATTGTTAACATGTATATATTATGATATGGAACAATCAAACAGTGCTTCTACGTGAATCATAACTATTTTCTTTGCAAGAAAGAAGCACAAATATTAAATACGACACCATTGATAGCACTTAAATGGAGTAACTTCTTTGCCCTTCATGCTTTGTTTTGTGCAGACTGCTTCTGGGCATTTTCACACTTACCTGTGTCTAACAATGGAATATAGACTGGAAGACGCTGAGTAGAGCAGAAGGATTATATATATACACCTTTATATGTTTTCCTGGCCGTACTCCAGTTTTGCTTACCAGTATAGAGGGACATTACTGATTGTGTAGCATGTGACCCTCTGTAATTTCACATCCTTCTTAGCAGAACCGGCATTTCCTCAGTTGTTTCCTCTATTAAATGTAAAATACTACTTTGCATTTCTCCAGTTGTCTGGAGACTTCATCATCTCTAGATAATGCCAGTAGTTCTGAGAGTACTTCATGCACCTAGACAAGACCCATATCACTGCAAATATATCATCCTTTCTGAGACCCTTTAAATGTTTATTTTCATTATTTAAGGTTACATTTTTACCCCTTCGTTACAATATGTGACTATGAATATATGACTATGAAAAATGTCGATGGTATATGATGGCAATAAATCTTTTTAGTGAGGACTGATACAAAAAGACCATTTGAAACTATCATTGCTCAGCAGTTTGGTATCAGACCAAGCCTTTCCTCAGTCCTTTGTTTGCATCTGACTAATATGACCCTTAGAGGATGTTTGAATGCCCCTTAATAGTTGCCTCTTATTCTTGTTGCATCCTATTTTTCTTTATAATTTTATCCCTACACATCTGTGCTACACTTTTTAATTCCTCCTTAATAACCTGACCTCTGAGGTCTATGGAGGGTGCGTGATTTAACCAAACTGGTCTCTTGATAGTTTCTGTATTTTTCCTCCGCAGTGAAATAATATGTAATTATGTCTTTACTTTTATTTCTTTAAAGGTATCGGCTCTCTAATTCTTTTGGTTTTGATTACTGTCCCCAAAAATATGCCCTTCTACATCTCCGAGTTGATTTACCTCTTTACTTCTTTTTACATTTTTTCCTGCCCTAGAAGTTGTGAAGACTGCTATTTCAACCTAAGTCTTAATGAAGTTACCCTCCACAATGACAGTCTTAAACAGTTCCTCTTTATTAATTATAATCATATCTAGGAAAGCTTTCCTCTCATTTAACCTTTTCCTATAAGAAAAAAGCACTGCTAAAGCAAGAGCAGCAGAGCATTGCACTCAGTGAGCCTCTGTAACAAAACTTCGCAAGTCCTCATGTCTGTGGGGGAAAGCTTTAAACAGAAAGCCCAATATAATGAAAATAAACGGACGACATTGAGAGAATTAAAAAGAATCCCAAATACACTCATTAAATAAATTTCAAGATTTTGGAGGGGCACGACATTTAAGAGCTTGAGTGCCCGGTATTGAGTAATCAGTAACAAATCTTAGAAAGATGAAGTTTTGTTAGTTCTGAAGTAGGGAGGTAATATTTTAAAAATGGAAAACATTTTTATTATACATTTGTTATCCTAAGAATGAAATCTCAGACAGCTTTTGTTTGTTAATGTTTAAAAGAGTTTAGCAAAGAGTTTAGCTTTCCAGCACAAAATGTGTTTCTCTGACTTTTCTGGAAGGTTATGTAGACTTAACTTAAACAGTATGAAAGAAAAAGTTAAGCACTTGTCATGAAATTTAATAGGAGGACTTTATCTTTGCCAATGTACAAACAAATACTGAAACTCAATGGATTCCCAAGAACCAGTACGCTAACAAGGCATGTACCTGTCAAATATTTCTGAAAATGCTATGAAGCAAACTGTGAAACTGTAATGTTTTATTGCTAATAAAATCTACGTAAGAAAACTCATTAAAAGATCTGTTGTTCATCATGTGAATGTCTCTGACAACCTCCTGCACCTGAGCAGAGTGAGCGGAAACTCATTTCCTCTTGCTAGAGCACGGACACTTCTCACCGAGCTGAGCTACCTCCATGCACCATCATTCCTCTCCCCTTCGCTCCCCGTGATCCATGCCACACTCTCCAGTCTGTGGACTTATAAAAGCTTGCACGTACTCTTGGTTTAGTAAATTGTCTCCCTCCTTTTTTTTTTTTTTTTTAATATGTCCTAAGAGCAATACCAAAAATATGTTAGAAATGAAAGTTTTATTACCTTACTGACATACCTGTCTATGCACAGAAATCTGAAAGAAAGAAATCCAGAAGGGGTCTAGGTAGGAACAGTTCCGTAGAAATATGGAGCCAGAAAAACAACAGAGATTGTGGGAGACTAAAGTTGAGGCAAAGAAAATTGAGGTAACATAAGTGTCCTAGACAGATGGCTCTGACTTCTCTCACAACAATTTTCCACTCTTTCTTGAGTAAGAGGGAACAGCTTTTTCCAAGTGGAAGGATATAAAGAAGCTCTTTGGCAGAAATATCAAAATATTTTCCTTTCTTTTTCCTGTACAAGCTGCTTTTTATTTCAGTTTTTCAAAGCAGTGGAGAAAGTTTTTTTTATTATTATTATTATATTATTATATTATCTGCCATTTGAAGATAGGAAACTAAGATTGAGAGTTCTGAAGTAACCTGTTGTTACATAAAAGGTTAGAGAACAAACAAGGAAAATTTGTTAAAAATGTTACCTCCATTCCTCCCTTCCTCCCTCCCTTTCTTCATTTCTCCTGTTCCTTCTGCTTTTCTTTCCCCTGTTCTTCCTCTCATCCTCTCCCTCTTTTGCCTGTGCTCGCTTGTCTGTATCTTCCTGTCAGCAAGAATCTACCATAATTTAAACATGATAACAGAAATGCAAGTGAACAAATACTCAACCATCTGATATGGCATAAATGTCAGAAGGGAAATGCTCAGAAAATTGCATGCAACATATAAAATGCAAATGTAATATATGATGTCCCATGTGGAAAATGAAAATGCTGAGCTCAATTCTTGCCCTTTACTTGCCTTTTACTTTGACTACTACTGCTGAAAAACTAAGTCATAAACTCTCCTGAATCTCATCTCGCCTTCACCACACAGATAATGGTGAAGTACTGAGGTAGCTGGTTTCTCTGAGAACCAAGGGAAAACGAAGCTTCGTAATAACTTTTTTTTTATCAGGCCCACCTATTCCGCAAATGCTTTAGCCTGTATTGACTGGCAAAGAATATGCTTCTTTCAGTTGCCTCCTGTCATTAATCTCTCTTGACCCTATCAACAGTTTCGCATGCAACTAACCATTGACAATGTGAACTTGCAATAAGAAGTCTTTTACTTTTCTTGTGAAAGGAAATTGTTTTTCCTGTGTTCCCTGCGATTAGCTGGTGTTTCTCCCCACCTTCGCGACTGCTATTATAATGTCCCAAAGTTCTTAGCAAATTCCTCGGGCTTTTTTTCATTTGTTTTCTGAGTAAAAGAAGGAGCAGCTGATTGTGCAATGTACTTTTATAACTTCTGGAGAATTCCCATTGGACTGCCACATTTTCAGTTACATTATAACTTTATAAAACCTGTATGTTTTAGACTGATTTCTTTTTAATGTCCCAGGCGCCTAACTCAGAACAAACTCATTATTTTGTTTTATTTTTTTAGCTTAGCCAGAGCAGTTCAGTCATTTCCAAAAGAAATGCATGTTAAAAAATTCTGGAGATCTTAGTCCTTAACAGCATTAACACTCTGTGGTTTGGCAGAAGTCTCAGAATTGGTGGAGGGGCTGCCATGTGTCAGAAAAGTGCTTTTTATACTCATCATGAAAAACTGCTTTGTTGTGTCTTCTGAAAAATTGCCACTGCAGGAATCATTGGTGGTAATGGTAAGAAGTAACTTTTAGTGATTCTCTTCTCCTGGATGGAGCCTGAGATAAAGCAACATCTCCAATGACGTGTTCTTTCCATCACAGAGTTACAGCAGAAAAAGAAAGATTTTGGCTAACACCAGCCACAGCCAGTGAGTGGGAAGTAAGCTAGGCACATTAATGATCGTCCTTCATGATCAGTCTAAAGGATCCTTCTGAAGGAGGGAGCTGTCAAAATGGGGTGTAAAAAAGGACAAAAGCCAGAACATAAGGAAAGAAAGAAATGGGCTTATCTAACCTGTGAAGACTGTAGTTCCAGAAAATGAGATAAACTGTGGGCAACAGTTCTGAGCCTGGAAGTAAACCATGGGGCAGATAAACAGCGAGGTAAGGCGGGGAGTTTGTTGGACAAGAACAAGAAAGAGGAAAGACAGTCTGTTAAAGCATGTGGGGTAATGCCAGAAAGCTGGGACTTTTTGAACAAAGCAGTTGGGTTATAAACTTCTGTGAGGAAGAGGGCAGAAAAGAGGAAAAGACCATAAGAGAGAGACATTGCTGAGCAAAAGGCTCATTCATGAGATTAGCTGGTGCATTGCTAGGGAAATGGTATGGTTAAAGCCATGGAAAGAAGATCCTGAAGGATGATGTGTAAATACATATCTGGGCAAAAGAAAAGGACCGAACCAGGGCACCATGAACACCCAGGCAGCTTATGTGGCTCCCTGCATACTGGAGCATCTGGCACAGGCTCCTTTCCTTAGGAGTCTCATCATCCCCACATATTCTATAGAGACTCCAGAGACTTACCTCAGGGCTATGTATTGCATTTGGCATTAAGATGTTTAACCATTAGCCTTTGCAATGTTCTTCCTCCAGCCTTCCCACCAGAGCAACTGTCTGTTTTCCTTTTTCCTGTATTCACATCCCCCACATCAATGTAACCATCTGGCGAGTTGGGAAGTCAGTGCATTGTGATGGACAAATCTGGATTTAGCACAAATTCAGAACAGAGTGCTTGTTCCGGGGATAATAGGCTTAAGTTCACACTGTTTGGTATGGCAGGAAGGAAAGGCAGAGTTAGTCTAAACAATCTATAGATTATTAGTAAAGCCAATCTATACATAGCCTCCCTGTTTGATCAGAATTCACCATCTGAATGAAAATAACTACAGCATGGTAAGTCATAAAACTTCATTGGTCTTCAAGTCCAGAAAATATTGGCCAAATTTAAACAGAAGCTCATAATTAAGTGTCCTTTTCTGAAGATGTAGCCCTCAGTGACTTAGCACTCATGAGCAGGATTTGCAGCATACATGAGACTGAAGAGAAAGATGCTTATGCAGATCAGCTGGAACTGAAAAAAAAAAAAAAAAGGAAAATTTGCCTAAGAATCAAGCTTTCTAATTGATATAGCCCAGCTACAACCCTGAAATATGCATCTTTCTGAAAGGCCAAACACCTCTAACTCCCAGCTGCCTTCTATCACAGCGAGTGGCTGTCTCTGTGACTTTTTTTAATGTCCTTAAGAAAGGCAATAGCCCTAATGAAAACGTCCTACTGGATGGAGCAAGTCCCAAGGCTGTCAGTTGACCTGCCTAATTATGATGCCAGGATAATTTCAACTCCCTCCTGGACTTAGCCTTAAGTTCCTTATTTCATATTTCAGTTGTTTCTAGGGAGGCCTTTTAAAACAAATACAGTTAATATTTTTAGTATGACAAACATGTATTTTTCCTTAACTTGAAGATAGCTGGCTGGAGTGTCATTAAACCTAAAAAAAACCCATAAACAACAACAAAGCTAATTTGGACACAGAACAATATGGAAAGTTTCCCCTGAAAGGTACAATTTAAAATACTATGCAGGTGTGAAAATTAGAGGTTATATCTGAAACCATTTTGCATTCTTAACTATTGTGTTTGTTACCATGGAACAAATGTGTTAAGATAATGTGTTCTAATTTGGTACATTTTATTGAACTATTAGGTAGTTCAACTAATCCCTGCAGTTTTAATGTGAAGAATTTCCACATAAGAAAGCAGAAAAAGGTCCTCATAGTTTCATATTCTTTTCATTTTTAGGTTGTTGGTTTTGTTTTTTTTTCCCCCTCACACAACATTTTTCCTATTCACTTCTAATACAACATAGTGGAAATATTTGATAAGACAATAATAAACCTCTTATTTTTGAGGAAAGAATTTCAAAATTCAATAGAATTTCAGTTCATGTAATGAATCTAACACGGAAAAGTGATTACTCTCTTATCTTGTACATTAAAAAAAACAGAACTCTTTAAAAGGAAATCACCAATAAACATTCAGCTACATACTGAAAAATAGCTCTAGCAATGCCACAAGTGATAATGCTGTTTTAACAAAACCAAAATGTGGTCTTTAATTTTCTACTGTTTATGATTTATTAAAGCATTCCAGGTAGAATATGGTGATCACAATTCAACAGTTATTTTAAAACCTCTACTCGTGTCTATAGCCAGCAAAATTATTTTTTTTTCTTTAAAGTGATGTCACTAGACAAACGAAATTATTTTTGCAAATAGAACTGTGTGTATCTCGTCCGCAGTTCTTCCTTTTTTGGTACCATAAGACTCTTCTTAAGTAACGTCATTGTTTAGTAGCACAGTTTTAAACAATGTCTTTTGAAACCTAGAAAGTTATAGTTATTACGGTGCCCAGGAGAGCTTCCCCATACCAATGTGACACAAGACTGTAGCCTGAACAACTTGTTTCTGCAGTGTTGTTGTTGCTATGGGAACAGATGTGAAATGCTTACTGCTGTACTATAACACAATTAAGCATATTATGGCCTCTTTAATTGCATTCTTTAGGAGTCACCACAAATGAAGAGACAGTATCAGTCTGAGTGGACCCTCACTTATGTTCAAATGACAATTTTGAATTATTATTGCAGGATATTCCTTCACGTGTTTTAACTGCTTGTTTCTCTGACAGTTCTCACACAAAAAGAAAAAAAAAAAGTCTTCTAAAGATATCCAACAAATTACTGCATTTAAAAGACTGAAAGACAAAAAATTGAGTTTAGGGGCTTTCTGAGCCAGCAGATTGTATTATTTGATCTTGACAATTCCAAGCTAGTAACAGTGGAAAATTCTTGAATGAGAAAATGCCACTTTCCCCTATATCATGGACTTACATATTTTTTTATCTCTTTCGAAATAGCTGGGATACACTGATAATAAATGTAGATGTAAATATTTCTTATAATGGTGAGTCTATCTCATTTATTTGTAGTTTGTACTATAAAACTGTTGCTTTCTTTCCCCCCCCGCCCCCGCTAATATCGGCTCTCCCTTCTAGTTTATATACTACCTAATGAGTTACTGAGCTGTTGTCTTCAAAGGAAAGTTCCATTGTTTCTGGGAAGAGAACAGAACAACAACAACAAAAAAAACCCACAACAAAACAAAGAACCAAACGAAACCAAAACAAAAAAACATCACAATGTTTTATAAAGAGAGGCATAGCTTGTGAAGAGACAGAAGAATGAGGGGAATTTCCAAGGCTCCTCTAAGTCTAAATTCTTATACTATAATTTAAGTACTGCAATGTCTCTGACATAATTTTGTCCCTAATCTGTTATTTCCCACAGTCCAATAATGAAACCCTAGCCATAGAGAAAAAATTGCTCTGGAATTGTCTTAAGGAAGGAGGGAAAGAAGGAAGGAAGCAAGCAAGCAAGCAAGCAAGAAAGCAATCAAAGCAAAGCCAAGCCAAGCCAAGCAGTGCAGCAGGTGAAAAGAAGAGTATCAGATTGAGAGTCCTTACTACCTCCAGCTAGGGAAACACACTGGAATAATGAATCCTGTTGAATGGAGAGAGCAAAATAAAATACATGAATTCTGTCAGTTGAGGACAAGTTTTCAGCTTTCAAAACCTGTATTGAACTGGGGCATTCATTCATCAGGAATACTAAAAGGTGCAGGCAACTACAGGACATTTTGGGGGTAGAAGAGCAAGGAATATAAGGAAGAAACATTTTGAACTGATCATAAAGGCACAGCTGAACTGCCAAGCAGATTGGCTTGTGATGGATACCAGAGACAAGTCAGGGACAGGAGGTTTACAGAGCTACCAAAAGGTGGAAATACTTGAGAACCAAAGAAAGACAGCTGTGATATGGTCCAAGCACCATGATTTTTTGGGGTTCAAATACAGCTCACTCTTGTTCAAAATATTATCACTATTCCCTCCATTACCATCACCACTGTTATTGATCTTCATCATTATTAAATGGTTGCGTGCTTCTGTGTCCCTGCAATCTAGCTGAGGACTGGGGTGTTCCCAGCAGGAGCAGTCAGCTGGACTGACTTCTCACTGGGAGAGCCACCAAAAGCCGGGTAGAAGCTATGGCCATGGAGACTGGCTGCCTACAGGCAAGGAGGCAGCAGGCATTCTTCCAGGGCACTGGGACAAAAGGTGAGCTGTGATTTTTCAGAGTTATTCCAGTCTCATGCACAGTAGCCATTCAGCACATTTTTGGTTGTCTGATACCCTCAATGTCAGCACAAAACCTGTGACTAAGTCTCCTCAAAGGTTCACAACAGTTTGGGTGCTGCTGTCATGTCAACCACCTGAACAGTTCTCTGCTGATGATTATTTCTGAGGAAAGCATTGGCTACATCCATTGGTCAGAAGATCAGTTCAAAACTCTGACCCTAGCATTTGGAGGAGAGAGTACACAAACACAGAAGACTGTGGAGGGGACAGCAAAAGATTTCAGCTTCAGATTATCAATGAATGCTTAATTCATGTCACAACAATGTTTTTTTCGGCAATGATTCATGTATGTTTCAACAGAATAACTTCAAATTGGTAGACCATCTGTTAGGATGAGAGAAATCAAATGGAATTGGGAAAGAAAATGAAGGAATAATAATAAATTATTTCTACGTATTTGTTATTTCTGAATTGATATATGACTCATTTATATTTATTAACTTTATTTCTTGCCTTTGGGAACAATGCAACGATCCTCTTGTAGGAGGATGGTTAATTCAACTGGTGACATATGTTTAAAAGATTAATAGGCTGGGACTAACCCACAAAAGGACATAAGCTCCTAAATCTATCTGGAAAACTCCTTTAGGTGCCTGACTAGAGCAACCTGCTAGGCAACTGGTTCTACATGGCCCTGTTTGAGCAGGACATTCATAACACGCTTATTGGCTGACACAAAGTATGTTACTGTCACAAAAGGATACGGTATTTACTCCAGATTTATCAGTAAAGAAAGACACTTCTGCAGATTTTGTGGATGTCCCATGTAAAAAGACAGCCCATCTTTGTCTCCCACTACCCATACCAGCGTTGTTAACACCTGGCTTGTCTCTGTTATTCAGCCTGGTGAAGCAAGAACAACACTCCAGTCCCTTCTGGATTCGCTATTTCACTCAGTAGAAAATGATTACGTGTTCAGTATTCAATATTTAGCATGACTTCACAGGCTAGTGGATAGGGAAAGAATCTTTGATTATCTGCTCTACTGAATGCTTAACATAGTGTAGTGATCATTTACTGGCACCTAGTCCCTTTGTTCAAAGGAGGATGCTATACACTGGAAGGAAGTTGTTCTGTTTATGTTTACTGGTCCAGCAAAAATGTATTTATTTCATAGGGGAAAAAAAGACACTTTCAACAGGAAGTAGAGATGGAAACTGATTTCATTATAACTTATTGTTGTATTGTGTGGAAGGCTGGAGGGAACAGATGAGAAAAAGGACAGAAAACAAAATCCTTTTCCTCTTCCATCCATGTTCTGTCAGAGAGTCTGGAACAAGCAGGCAGTGTGAGGAGCACTCTGAACGGCATCCTGTAATTGGGACTGAACTGTCTGGGTTCAAGCTCTATTTTCGCTGTGTCTTATTAGGTACTTCAATGTCTCCTTTTGCGACCTGCTGTCTTTTATGGATCTTACCTTTAGAAATGAGCTCCTATTTCTATTATGGACCTTATTTCTGTAAACCTAATTTTCTACAGGCATTTATGGAAAGCTGGAGCTGGGATGGGGGATTGCGCTAGGCAGCAAAATTCTTTTAAATATTCAGTACAATGCAATCCAGTGTAATACTTAAATCTTTTCATGGATCTAATCCCAAATTACTACTTCTCCCAAGAAAGAGAATAGTTTACAATAAAATGAGAACATGTGAGATGAGAAAGACATTTTATTGCTCTTTTGTTGTTCATTTGTGAAATACTAGGGTTAAAAATGTCTTGTTCTGCGTCTAAGTGCTATGAAAAAAAAGGAGAATAGCTACAGAATTTTCCCCTCATCAGGTAATTTCATCTCTCTGGACTGAAGTGTTACCTTTCTTCTATAATTCAAGACTTCAGTCTTTATGTTCACTTGCTTTCTGTACATATACTTCAGATTACACCTGTTGATACTATTTGTGGTCACGTATTTCACAGTTCTGGTTGAGGTTAGCTAGGATGATCCGTAAGATCAGTGCAGGGGATGTGGTGAAAAATAAGGATAGTGTTTGTTACTAAAACCATTACATTCTACAATGACTACCAAACTATAAAATAAATTTCAGATCTGGAGCCAACTTCTGTGGTTTTACATATTCTAAACATACATAAATGGGATCAGGAATTTCTGACTATATCAACTAATTGCAATCAGGTCCACTTCTATGAAAGGTAGGACAGGGCACGCTATATGCTTTTCTTAACAATAATTTGTAGCATCATTTGTTATCTCCTTACTGTCTTTATGTCTTTATATGGGATAATCAGACCTCTTGTATATACTTGAGTGGATTTTTTGCTGCTTTTTCCAAAGAACAGATTTATTGTTTCAAAACAAAGATTTGACTTAGTGGATATGCTTCTGTGTTTATACAGGCAGATGTGTCTGATGAGTGAATCTAGCTGCAGCAAAAACTTTGGCTCTGAAGTTAAGAGAAAATTCACTCCCTTCAATTGTCTCAGTTTGAGGCATTCAAACACCAGCAGATATTATTCAAAACAGATGTTCTTTATATTAGAAATATAAAGAACAACATCAATTTGGGAAACCATAAAAAAGAAAATGAGTGTATTCTGTCACCAGCCATTATTGATTACTTTTATTTTGGTGAAATAAATGTTTAGTTATACTGATACTTCAAATAAAATGGACAGCCAATACTGATGTAAAATAAAACAATGGCATTTAATCGGATTGCTTTTCCATTTTCTTTCTTTCTTCCTTCTTCCCTCTTTTTTTCTGCTACAATTGCAGAAGTTAATGCTGCTATAAAATTCAGAACACAATCAGTCCTTTCATGCAGAATCTTTGTTTGTTTCCTTGCTAACAGCTCACATAATTTCACATCTGGGTTTTATTTTCTATTTAAAATAATTATGTAGAGATTAATTTATATAGCCATATCAAAGGAGAAATCTAAGGTAAATATTTTGATTTGCATATTGTATGCTCATGTTTTTTAAATATCCATTTATCTTTTTATAGTCACTGCAGTGAATCTAAAATCCATATTATGAACTTTAGTGTTAAACACCATCCATAGAATCTGCTTGCTCTAAGATCATTAGGCTGTGACTATGAAGAGATCAATTGTCACTTCTGTTGTTAGTACACAAATAGTTTGAACAACGACATGCTTAGAAAGCATGTGAAACTCTTCACTGCTCTTACCTTGTGTATATGTCTTGGTTCTCCATCACAGCTGGTATATGCAGAGAAAGGAAAAAGGAAGTAATGATGTGCTAGAGACTCGGGAGTAAGGCACTTGAAAAGGCACCCTCTTTCCTGCACTGTGGTAGATATAATTTTCATTTAACTTTATCGTCAATCATGATCCGTATTATCACAGGGTCTCTGCCAGTGTCACATTTTCCATATGTGTTACCTATGCAGTGATCATTGCTCTAATCTTTCACTTCTTTGGCTTTTTTCTGAAGAATATCTTTAGTTTAAGGCCACAAGTATTTCCTTAAATGGTTAATCAATTGCAAAAGCTGCCGTATTTACAGGGTGAAAACGCAAAAAGCAAAACTGAAAGGCATAATAGCATTATCCTGCTGTCAGAAGAAGAGGAGGTGAGGAAGGGGAGGAGGTAGGATTTTCCTGGTGCCATCCTCTTGCTTGGAACGTGCCATGGTCAGGGGAGTTCAGGGAGGCCAGAGCTGCTGGCCAAGCTTGCTCTGGGACCAGGGGACAGTTACTAGAAGGGAGAATCGACAAGTCTGGGCTTACAGGTGTCTTAAGGATGACTGGCAATATAGACCTATTTTTGGAAAGTGCTTTTTCAGCAGGAGGCTGGAAGTCAATCAACTGAAGACCCAGCAAAGAAGAGTAATATATCTCTTTTACACCCCAAAAAAGTAATTGGGGAGTGAGACCTGAATGAAATAGGTCTTTAAAGAGACCCTGGCTTAGATGAAGAATCCATAATTCTGTGCTTCTAAAACTCATTAATTTAAGTTCATTATGTGGTAGTTATGACAGCAAGAGGCATGACAGGTAACGTGGTCTCTTTATTACAATGTAAGTTAGTGTCTTCTAACCAAGCTTGAGTTACCTACAGTGTTTGCATCTGAGTTTGTTATCCTAGGCTTCCTTTAGAGTCAGCAAAGAGGAATTCCTACTTCTAAGGTGATAGTCACCTCACCCTAAATTATACACACGAAACATGTCCTAAATTAGGGCCCTAGAAATGTTTGCTTCTCTATATTGATTGCCTCAAGTGTAAAAGTCTATGTGATGTCTGTGCTGTCTAAGTGAGACAGACTGCACTGTATTTCTTTGATGAGATGAACATACGCTCCATCATTGATTTAATATGTACTCTATTGTATGAACTCTTGTTTGAGAAGAACTTATCTACATGTTCAGTTTAATGAAACATGCTATTCAAAATCCTGTGCAAGGAATGTTTAAGTATGCTAATCATGGAAACTACTTGATCATCATTCCTATTTATCCACTACAGCTTGGTTTCCTTTTGCCTCAGCTTCAGGTAGTCAGGGCAGAAACCCACTCATTTCATTGCTCAGTTGCCATCATGTGTCCTCCTTGGAAGTCTCCTGCCTGCAAGTTGCATGCAGATGCTTCCCCTCTTATCTCACATTCCCTTCCTACTTCTTCCTTGACCCTTCATCTCTACTTGGTTTTGGGCTTTTGATGAATTGACAGCTGTTGTTTGATCTCAGGCAAATCAAACACTTGTGAATTCATCTAATTTTTACTCTTTACAAGTTACTCAACCTAGCAAAAGGTATCCGGTGCATGAAAAGTGAGCAGTGAAAGTGAATATATGTACTCCATAGGGAACCACAAAAAGAGTGGAGGTGACAACATGTATCTGCAACGGATTATATGAGTTTTATGTAAAGTGTGTTTCAGCTGCCTTTAGCATATTGGTACAAATTGGTGGAAGTGTGGGGAGAAATAGACTGGTATTTTTTCTTTAACATCTTCATCACCGTCAGCTGTTCTGAAAAACAATAAAAAAGGAAAATAATCCCCCAATAAAATTATTTCTGATTTTACAGTGTCCTTTTTGTTGCAAAATATATGAACCTGAACATAAAATTTTCATGTCAACCTCCAGCCCCGGGCAAAATTTTATTGATGAATTATCAGCCCCTGAAAATAGGGAATTATAATGTAAATCCTGAAAAAATCCTTAGCTATTGTGGTACAAAGGACAATAGTATAATAAGTAGTTTAATGCATATTGTTATGCTAATAAATGTGCACAAGATAAACACACCACTTCAGTATTTTAAACTCATATAATCAAGATGTTAATATATTACAATGCAGTTCCCTGAAATACAGCAGCGCATGTACACATCTGAGGTAATATGCTGTTAGAATGTTCCAGCTAACTAGTAACAAGTAAAATGCATAGGCGATATCAGTACAAATACATTGATACAGCAGCTCCCTCCTTTTACTTTTGACCTTGTTTTTATTAAAACTTTGCTGAGTATCTGGGTTTTTTACTTTTACATGCAATACAGAAATGATCTGAATACTTGAATAATTTACGTCTTCAAGAATTGTTACCTGCTATCTAATTACATCTAAATATAAAATAAAATGCATATAGTCTCGTGAGTACTGTTGATAAACAGTTAAAAACAAAATAATTGCTTCAGTAATATTTTATACTTGTGGTCTAACAAAATCAAGAAGATATTGTGGAACTCCCTATGGAACAGATGAAAACTGAGATATAAATTAATGTTCGTAACCTAAAATAAGGTTTCTTATGCTGTAATATGAAGTAGCGAAAGAAATTGAAGTTGTAAAATAGTATATTTCTAAATGCTTTAATACTCTTCAGACTGAACGCCAACCTATGGTTTTAATCTGACCATTTATTTGTTTGGTGTAAGGAGAAGTCTTCACGGCCATGAATATAAAACTAGCAATAGAAATTCAGGACTTTCATTTCATATCTCAAGGGAATGGTTGTTTCTCTACTTCAGCTTTATCATACTAAAAAAAGCTTCTTGTTTATTTAGAAAATGCTGGTACTTGATGCTTATCTCATTGGACAGATTAAGTTTTAACAGTGATGATGCAGATTGACTGTATTTAAAGCTTCTTAAAGCATATACTTCTAAAACTCTATTAATAAAATTAATTCAGTTAAGGTATTTGGAAAGTTGTTTATAAAAACTGTTGAAGACTATTAACCGTACTGAGGTTTTTGAATAAACTGTAAGTTTCCAGCATATGGCATGATCCACCATATCAATGCATGCGGAAAACATGTACAATATTTTTACATTTCAGTTTAGTCAGTGTAAAAGTAGAATACTAGTAGAGTCTTCCAATGTGCTTTTAACCCCAAGGACCTCATTTCAAATCTATCAGCAGTCAGAAGTCCTACAATCTAAGCTGTCTTTATGGCCTTTTGCAGTCCTCGGTCTTGTCATCCTCGGGAAAGAATCCAGACTGTGAATCATGGAAACTTAAAAGCCCCGTGTCCTCACTAAATCATGAGAGGAGACAAGCTGAAAGACTGGCACTGGAAAAATGGGGGTTCCACTTCTCACATTTTACCTTTTCTCCAGACAACCTAAAAATGCCTGTGTCCTCGATAGCTAAACTGTATGTGTTTTAACTATTCCACTAACAAAATCCTATTCACTAGTATCTTGCTCTTGTTCAACTGATAAACATAGATCATACAGTCTCTTTCTTTCACTTCACTGTATTAGTTTTATGGGTAGTGTGACCTTCCTAAAACGGAAAGTCAGAATAGAAAGCAGTAAAGAAAAAGCACTAATCCCAAAGTTGGGCTGCTAGACTTCTGCCTGGGAAATTTGGTCTGTGAAACCAGGGAACCTGATGCAGCCCTAAAAAAAAAAAAAAAAAAAAAAAGTGAATAAATATATTTATTCTGAAGTGATATTTTGTTAATTATGTATGCAAAATGATGATCATCTGTTAACAAAAGATAACTAATAAATACATTGAGCACTGAGACACTGTTTTGCTGTATACTGCTGTGTTTCCTACCCATATTCTCCAATTCTGTGTATTGTCTGAATATAGTACCAGATATTTCCCCAGATAATTCAAAAGATCTGTGACATCAGACTCTTCTCCACACAAATAACCTTCTACAACTTTAACTACACCTCAATTCAGCCAGTATTTTTATGGTAGTGCGCCAATTAGCATAATTATGGCTAATAAGCATAACTTCAGGCTAATTAATAGTGTTAACGTATGAACTTTTGTTAACCCTATAAGAAAAGAGAGTCACCCAGTTATAGGAACAGAGGACCACAAGTATAAACAACACGGGAAAGTCATTAATGTGTGGAGAACCACAAAGTGTGAGGGCCAGTGCTGGTGGCACCCAGTTGACAGTCATGGAGAGACTGTGTCATCTTTCCTGTGGGGCAGGGAAGTCATGTTGGTATCAAATTTGTAAAATGGCAATATGTCTGATTAAAGCATTTTGGTGTCCAAGCCCATTTTATTCTCTTCACTGTAATTTGGTCTTGCATGGTGAAAGAGAATCGGCATGGTTCAACAACTGCTTCCTTGTTTAGTTGTATCATCTGTCTTTTTGATTTTTTTCCCCAACGTTTCTTCTTCATGCTGAATTTTCTTTTTAATAGTGTAAATATTTCAGTGTTATCTTGACAAGCAAGCAGATGTTTTTATTGTCATGAAGGAACGTGTCTGGATGAAAGCAGGTGAATATCTTTGCTGCTTCTCCTTAGGCCTTTAAGGGCTAAACAGTCAAAATAATCTTATCTATTTAGTGAACAGGTAAGTAATTTCAACATTTCAGGAAAGCATAAATAATAACACTTGAAGGCATATTTTTATGCACCCACCTGCAATGTTGGAAATAGAGGGAAATAGCATAAATGTACCAGATCTCAAAGAACTGGAAGTTGCAGAATTACAAGCTGTATCTTCAGCAAAGTAATGAAACAGTTTGTGTCTTTGGGGGGATTTGAAGAAGTTAGAATGAGATTTTAGCATGTTTTCCTAGCTGAATATGTGTTTTTATTGTCCTGTGTAGCATGACTGTATTATCTGGGCAACACCAAAGTCTCCACAGAGCTTTTCTCATTCAGGAACTGCAGAGTGGTCAAAAAGGAAAGGTCATTAGTTGATGAAGTTTTTCTCGACAGCTTAACAGCCCATTGACTTAATTTCCTAGCACAGTTCTCATTTGAATTTTTGATAGCTACCTACCTGAACACACAACAGCCTCAGTGGCCTATTTTGCAGAGATATAAAGATAAAATGTTTGGAAATCTTTCTCCATATCACACATAAGACACACCGTTGCTACAAGGGGGACTCCTGTTCTGCCTCTGCCTTTCTGTTCATAATCAGTGACAATAAATAAGAGTTTCACTTCTGTACCAGTCAATTTTATGCATTCCATAAGCATTAAATCCATTTGAAAGTGTGCTATTCTTTTATGGAACCACAAAGGATGATCTTTATTACAGGATTTTAAATCTTCATTCAAACATGCTAATTCTACGCCTTTCACGAACACTGTATTTTGTATTGAAAATTGTTCAGAAAGAACGTGTTGTCTCTCTACATCTTCTGCTATGCATAAAATGCATTTAAAAGGAAGTAATTCCTAAGAATTTAAGCCCAGAGAAAAAATAACGGATTTGAATGTGATCTGAAGAAAAATTTATTGTTGTTGTATTCAATTCTCATGAATGTACAATTCCTTGCTCTATAAATCATGACACATTTTCTGTTTTGTTGTAAAAATACTGTATACATGGACATTTCACATTTTTAAAATCAGAGTTCCTACTTCACTAATGTAGTTGTCAGTCCAAGGGACAAACAATTTTAGAAAAGCTAATATTTTAAAATAAAAGAGCTACGCACAAGCCCATAATCAGCCAGTCAATAAATATGCATCTTACATTTCCTTGCTATTGCAGTGAGAAAGAGAAATAAAGGACAAATCCAACCACAATCAATAGCTAATTTCACTAAGAAGAATAGACAGTAGTCTGGTATCTGTGTGTCTAGGTGTTGTGCTCCATTTGGATGAATCACCACATTGGAAGTTATCATATAACAATTGGCTGAACAGAATAAGTTAGTGAAAAGAGAAGTATGGGAGGATTTCATTTATTTTGGAATTCGGAGTACGTGATGAAAAGTGTAAATAACACAACTTACTCAGAGAAGCTTAAAAATACAGCAAAATAATAGAGTCTTAGGAAAAAGTTTCAAAAATGTCTGTGACACAAAGACAGCTGCAATATATGAATAAAAGAAGAAGCTGAGGGCTGCCATTTCTTGCTTCAGTAGGTTATGATGTAACAGATTTATACAATTAACCATTTGTACGTTCAATTGAACAACAATGCTAACAGGAGCACAAAGAAAATTTTCTAAAGATAAACATTATTTTAATATTGTTCTTGTTTTTTTGTTATTTAGATTTTCATAAAACTACACTTTTATGTTATGGTACTATGACTTCAAACTCTTTATAGTGTCCTCCAGATCTTATGAGAGTAATAAATGCAGATGTCTTCATTTTATTAAAACAGAATTATCTTACTTTGCTAATGTACATTCTTGAGAGATATATATTTATAGCATAAAGATAACTGTGCTAAAGAGGCATACAGCTAAAGATCAGAAATTCATCAGCGTTACAAACTTAGTGATTGATTCTGTCCCAAAATTAGTTTTACAATGAATATAAATTGAGAAAAACACAAAGAAGTAGGCCAGCAGGAGGTCTCAAATGCAGGTGAAATTAAAAATAAATACCGCGGTTTCAAAAAGTCCATTTTCTCATTCTCACTCTGAAATAGATCCATTGGAAATACAGATAGCAACTGCAGTTTTCAATCAAAAATCTCTGCTCAGAGCTTTTTTTGATCCTAAATTGTAGAGTGTTCTTTGAAGGCTAAAAACACACAGAAAAGTTGTACTTCAGCTAAAATTAAGCAAGTTTATTTGTTTATTTATCATCTGTCTGAGCCACAACATTATCTGCTCTGATGTAAGTAATTTAAAAAATTAAATGAAATTGATTTTCCTGCCGAGAGGGATAACATTCAGAAAGGTAAATTCACAAACAGAACCCAAGTTCTGGACAAGTTCTAGAAGGAAGGAGTTAATGAAAATATTCCCAGGAAACCAAGACAAGGAGCAAAGAGGCAGTTTTGACGTTCTTGCCTGCCTCATCACCCTAACACGCATCGTATACTGAGCCTGGAGTCCAGGGCATGCAAAGCAGTTCGATGCACCGGAGCTCAGGTCCCAATGCTGAGCGCACATTCAGATGTGCTGCAGACACAGACCACTTATATACCAGCAAGCTAAACATGCCTGAGCATACCGAAGGCACTGAGGTCATTCACAGAACAGTTGGCATCTACACTGAGAAACTGCCATTACTGGGGCAGCTGAAGGCAAACTGCCCGTTGGGTATTGTCCTGAGCTGCTCTGACTGACAGACCGTGCCAGGGGGTTGATGGGAGTACATCAATGGTTGAAACAAGACAAGACTTTTTTTTAGGGAGTGTGTTGACAGTAGCCTAGTGAGTACAATCGCAATCATTCCCATGCCCCGAAGCATTCCAAAGCATACTGGAATTAACTAGTATAGATGCATCCAGGCAGAGTGACATAGGCAATGTTACACAGACACAGGAGCTTGAAGTCCTTAACTGTAAGACCTGAGCTGGGAGCCAGCCATGAACTTCTAAAACTGCTTTTTAGATTTAATTTAGAGCAGGTTGTCATCACACAAAATATTTAATGACAGGGGAGCTTAGAATCTTTTACTGTGAGGGTGATTGAGCACTGGAACTGGTTGCCCAGAGAGAGATTGTGGAGCCTCCATCCTTGAAGATATTCAAAATCCATCTGGATGTGGTCCTCAGAAACTGGCTCTAGGTGGCCCTGCTGAAGCAGGGGGATGGACCAGATGATATCCAGACGCCCCTCCCAACCTCAGCCGTTCTGTGATTTTGTAAAATGTTCCTGCTTCCATGTCGTAGCAGCCTACTCCTTCTGTTGTGTCAGCTTAACTTCTTGTGAAGTTTTACTCTGAACTCACTATAAACCAGACCCAGATTACAAACGGAAAAACAGTTTTTATTTTACTTGTATCGCAGGGTTTTTTGTAATCCAGATCAATACAGTGGTGTGAACTAGAGCATGGAAATGATTTGGGTTACAAACAATCCAGCAATACAAATGAGCAACAAGCCATAGGGCAGGACTAGGATTGAATGGCAGGGGGTGGCGAGGCAGAAATGACGTAAACTGCAGTTATTGCCAAAGCTTCTACATTGTGAAACTGTGGCTATTCTGAGCTTTTGAGTCCGTCTAACGCAAGACAAATATATTAACTTAAAATTCTTCCTTCTTTTTACCCTCACCTGGTCTAGTTTCTTTGGAAGAGACTAGGAGCATTTGCACAACCATGTACAGCTGTCAAAAAGCACTTTAGGAAGCTATGTTGTCTGAGCAATTATTTACTACTTCATTTGAAACACAGTACCTCACTGTAACAACGTAGATACCTGAAACATATGCTGGCACATTAAAAGTGAATGTAAATTAATTTCATGAAAATTTCTGTATTGAGCAGGGGGACAGACATTGCTGGCCAGAAGGAAAGGCTGAACAATACTTGTCTTTCAAGTTTGGAGATCAGAGAATTTGGTCTTCTGTAGATGAAGGAAATTTAATCTGTTATTTTTCAACTTCCAGGAGAGTATGACTATATACCCAGGATACCCTCTCTAAGGATATCCTGTACATCCTGTACAGAGGGACCTCTGGCTGAAAGAGTTATGGGATCCTATGCCAAGGACCAGAGTGAGATATAGTCTAATGGGGTACTTGGGTGGAAAGGGGAAGATGGAGTTATCATTCCTCTCAAGAGGTTTCTGCTTGGTTATTTCATCTTGCCGCTTGGTTATATGAAAATGAGGTTTCTTCCATGTAACAGAAAGATTGTTTGTTGTTTTTATTATGCATGTAGTCCCATGCATTTTCTATCGTTAAATTTGAAAACATTTTTATTATGGCCATCCACTCTTTTTTTTTTTTTTAATTGTAGGTATGACATTCCATCTGTTCATAATGTCTTCTCAATATCATTGTTGACAGTGAATTTCATACTTCTACTTATTTTCCAAGGTCACAAATGGAAATATTAACTGACATTGTTCCCATGACCAATATCAGAAACTTCCACTGGCAGTCTTCCTCTAGCTCATTCTCTTTGTGTCTCCTCTTTAGCTGGTACCTGATCACTTTACCATTCCTCCATTAATATTTACATTCTGCAGCTAAACTAATAGTTTTGCAAATGATATCATTTCAGATGACTTACCGAAGTGTGAGCATAGAAATTTCAGTAGAATTGCTCTGTAATAGACTTGTACTACAGTAAGTATAGTATGTAAACTTACGATAAACTTACTTTATTTCCTTTATCTTGAAAACTATCTATTTTAATATTAAAAGATATGAGCTTAATCTGACACCATTTCCTTTTCGCAAATGCAGTTTCCGTTTATAATTTGTATTTCTGTATATAGGCAAATCAATAGTTAATCTCACTATCTGTGCAAAGGAAAGATGTGATGGCATTACAGTTGTCTAGACAGAAACTCAGTTCTAGCTAGAGAATTGGAACAGAAAAAACAGGCATAGAAAACAAAGGGGAGAAAAAGACTAATGCCTTTATGTTTTCAGTTATTCTATACTTGATAAATAACCTTTCTTACTGAGCAGATAATTGTAATCTTATAAGCATCTTGTGCTTCACATGCTAATTGAAGACAAGAAATGAAGAAAATTTGACAAATGTTTCTTTCATAAGAGTATATGTAAAAGAAAATATAACCACATAAGCTTATGAATTACTAAATTTATTCGTATTTTAATGCTGGCTTGAAATAATGCTTTAAAATGGAATTTGGGTGGAAAATGCATGGAGAAAGGAATAGGTTTGCAATTCCATTTGTGTAAGAAAACACTCATGAATGATATTTATGATTTTTTTCAAGTGGAAATGGTTGCCTGCATGAAATGAAATAGTGCTATTGAAGTCAATAGATATTTTTTCTACATAGCGAAGAGATAGATATGCCAATGACGGTCAAAGAAAGACCCTATATGAAAAAAATATTTTTTATGGGCACAAATCTCTTGACATTTTCACGTTGTTCTAATTCCTAATTTGTTAATACCCATTTGCTTGATTGTTTTATTTCTTTGCCTTTTTCATCTTGACCAAGTAATCTTCGCTCATGATTCAGTTTTATGAAGTAACCTTGAATTGACAGTCATTTTCAATAGACTGAGAATGTACTTGCAGATTCATTGAATTCCATTAGATTCACTCAATAGTTCAAGTGTTTTTAACAAACTAAATAAGGCACCCTAAGTGTGTGGATTTTTATCCGTTCTGTCAGAACTACTTTTCTGTGACATTTTCCAAAATAACTCTAAAGTTATGTACGTATTGTTATGAAAAGATAAATAAAATCCTTATGTGTATAAAGGCAGCTTCGGACATGTGCCAATGAGCAGGTTTTTAGAGCCTCGGTCACGTGAATATCAAATGACAAACCAAGTGGCATCAGAGGCTTTTAAAATACACAAGTCGAGGAAGTGCAACATGAATAGGACATGCACTGGGACCTGCTTTAGCGTCATTAGATGAGATTCAAAAGAGAATATCTAATTAAGATGCAAACTATGAGACTTCTAAATTCTTCCCTGTCTTTCTGTAGGGTACATTCAAGAGCATATTTGTTTATTTATATGTATATACATCCATTTTCTGTGAATATTTGAGGGTAGCTTGAGTCATAAGAGTGCATGTAAAAGTTGATGGCTGGGGGGGAGGGTAGTGCACCCACAGAATTCACTCAGAGAAAGACTGTGTAGTACCAGTCTCTCACCGCACGGTCTGAACCAGATTGTGCTCCCTCCACACTTTTGTGCCAGTGCTCTTAACAGTCACACAACCCTGACTCCATACTCCTCCTTCTCATTCAGTCCCCATGAATGGCAAAGATGTTGGTCAACAACTGTTACTTCTTCCCTTCTCCCTTCTTTGTCATGTGTGCATAATGACAAAATTAAATATTTGAACAAAATCCTCTTATATTATGATTTTCATTCATACATGTGCAGCAGGTTTCATAACTGAACCCAAAGCAAAAAAAAAAAAAAATTAATATTTTTAGGAATGTGAACTGCATTTAAATGAGTGTTTATTTGGATACTGAACAGCAAAACTTTCTTTTTTCAGAGATTCAAACTGAAAACTCTTTCACAACAGAAGAAGACACAGGAAGCCATCCCAGACTGTGAGAGCTAACTTCCCATTCCTTCCTGGTGGTAAATCATATATTGAGTCCCAAAAGATATGTAAAAAGCACTTTTAGACGTACAGATTATCACAGAAGTCTAGATCCTGTCTAAAGTCTTTCTGAAAAAGCTGTATCCTGTAAAAACTAATCTAACTTCGATGTTAGTCCCACTTTGAGGAAGATCTTGACTAGATGACCCTCAAAGATCCCTTCCATCTTAAATTATTATATGACTCTATGAGTCATATACTGCTTTTGAGTTCAGTGGGTACTGGGTTGGACTGGTGGTTCTTGCAAAAGACAACATTTATTTAAAATTTTGAGTGTTAGGTCCATTCACAAATTTTCTGGGAAAAGTAATCTCTGAAAAATCTCATTAGGGGTTTGGTTCTATGTTTTAATTCAGAAGCAGGGAACAAACCTAGAAAAACAATTGTTTGTGAAAAATGTATTTGTTAAAAACATTTTTTCAAAAAAGTGTTTTGATATATAACATTCACCAACATTTTTAAAAAAATACAGACATTTTAATCTTTCCTTTTCCATTTTTCATAAAAATGATGGACAATAACATTGAAAATTTTTTTCTTAAAAAAAAATTTAGATTAAAAGTCAGTTTTCCTTAAACTTATTTTTCAATTTCATAATTGCTCTTCAATATGTATCACTACCTTTTATTGGTATGGGTAAAATAGTTAACTAGATTGTGTAGTTGCTTTCAGAAGCTACAATATTGGATATTAATCAGTTTTGGCATTTCACAGGAGAGCAATTTTCCTCCAGATACAACATTCTATACCAGCGTTAGCCAGTTATCTCCTGAAGCTGATAAAAATGCAAAGAATGTTAATGATCCAGATTGAAATAAGATAATATGATTATATACCATCAGGGCTATATAGCGTGCTGTTCTCACGTGTGCTGGCGTCACAACAAGTTAGCTTCCCTCCTGGCTTTTAATATGTTTCATTCAGAGAAAACAGTTATGTATAATAAATGTCACAATTTCCTGTCTTATTTAATATTATATTATATTGTACTAATTACAAAAAGGTAATAACTTAGACAAACTTTCTAGGGGACACATTCTCATTATTGGGTGAGGGAAACCAATTCAAGTAGAACAACTGACAGTGGCAAGCTGCTGACTGAGCTCTTCTAATTTAATTAAGAAATAGACTGTTAACAAACTATTTTTTAAGGTGCAGCTGTTGGCTCCTTTCTAGTTATTGTGTCTAAGTTTACAGTGACAGGAAAGCATGTCTAAAAAAGCTGGAGTAGTCTATTATTCCTTGTGACTTCCTTCAAGAAACAGTTTCAGACAGGATCACTTGTTATAATAAAATGCTAGGAATAAGGTAAAGAATGAAGCTTTCATGACAGCAGTTGATAGGTTTGCTGAATGCTGCAGATACGTGGGCTTCAAAAGAGAACTAATAAGAGGAAGAATAGTCACGCATATAAAAGGAACTCGCTTCTGGGAAGAGACACTGTCACCCAGATTCAAGCACAGGCAATGTTACTTACCATTCCCAAAGCAGAAGTCCTGTATCAGGTGGCCTCGATACATGGGAGATGAGCCACACAGAACTGAAATAGCAACAGGAGCATTCTCATAACACAAAAATAGTGCACAAGTAGGGACCGGGAGAACAATATCTCTTCACAAGAGAGAACAGTAGAGCTGTAAAGGAAGGAGCAGGATAACAAGCAGCAGCTGGAAGCTGTGAACAGCAGAGAGGAGGACTGGTGGAAGTTATCATAAAATAGGTACTTTCCTAACAACGTAGAGGCTGCCCGGAGAATCTGGAGACAACATTGCTTTCATCAGTGTACATCACATGATGATTTTGGATTCCAAGGGACAAAACATGCAGGAAAAATCCTACAGTAGCATTCAATGTTGAACTGAACAGACTATATCTTACGATTAAAACTAACATGGGGCAAGTGCTGCAGTACTGCCAGAAAAAAAAAAAAAAAGAAAAAAATTCAGGATATTATTTATTCAAAGCAAGACAGCTTCTGTGAAGATCAGGTAAAATACTTTACGGCCTCAGAGAAAAAATGTTGGACTTTCAAGTTTAATTCCAAATGTAAGGAGATCTTTTTTCAAATAATTTTATTAAGAAACAAGGATTGAAGGTATGTTCTTAGGTTCCAGGCATATTGGAGAAGCCTGGTTCACCTCTGTGACGAAAGATGACTTGGCACAGGCTGTTCAAACAATTCACATGAGGAGGAGGGCTGCTTAGGCTAAGTACAAAAAAGACTTAATCAGCAACTTCAGGTGCACTCTAATATCTGCTTCTGGGAAATTAAGAAACTTGAAGAGGCTGATAACATGGAATTAGATATCACTTAGTGGAGTGGGAGCAGATTTAGCAAGAGTGCTAAGAGAGCAACACTCTTCACCCTCTCCTGTCCGAGTCACATCCCATGAGATGAGGGCTGACATGCAGCTGCACAGCTCCTGCATCCACACGCAGGCTGCATTGTGCCATCAAAACCCAACAATGCTTTATGGTAAAGGCAAAATGCCTCCCATTTTATATTTATGGAACAATACTTATGCATGGGCAAAGACATATGCTTTCTACAGCTAATTAAACAGTAATTCTGGCATCAGATGTTGAAGTATTCTCAAGACAAGAAGTCCCAGCAGGTCTTGGAAAACTCCCTCTTGTAACAGTCCTAACCAAGTTCGGAAGATACTGCTCCAATGAAGAAATGTTGTCAAAAGTTAAACAGGTCTCAACATTACATTATTGACTTTTTTTCCAATGCAGTGTGAGGTGCAGAGACTGTAATGGATTACTGGATGAACCTCTCAATTCTTCCAAAAGGCTACCTTGCCATATGAGTAGGCAAGGAGCAGGTAACCTAAGAAGTAGGCATGTAATCAAACATTCAGCAAGAGCCAAGCAAAAGTACAATAATATCTATCTTATTTTAATGTTAATACATTTCTGATATCCAAAAATCCATTAAAATAGTAACCTATTTGAGAAAGAGTTATTTATGTAACACCTACCTAATAAAAACATGAAGTAATTTCCCAGTGATTGTAACATCGGAATTCACAAGAAAATATATGGGAGAACTGGTATCCCTGCCTGTTTTGACAGTGTTAAATGCACTCCCCGTCTACATTAGCAACAGATAGATACACCTCTTAATGCTTTTAGAGCAATGCTCACACACAGCAGCTATCAGTAAGCTAAGAACCTCTTTCCCTTTCATTCATAGTGTTTCACAGGTGATCTTATTGCATTAATGAAGAGAGCCGCCACTCAGGATTCACATCCTAACAATGACAAAATGCTAAAAACACATCTAAGCCAGTCATTTCTCAGAGGTCTTCTGCAGCATCACATTCTCATCCCTTTATCCAATAACTGAGTAATCCAATAGCTCCTTTTCACCTGAGATGCATTCAAATCCCTCACTGGTCAGATAAATCTGAGCTGATATCTCTACCCACTCAAAAAAACCCAGAATGGATATAAGCCTTCCTTGCCCTGTGAAAAATGTTTCTCCTTGAATGAATTCTTAAAACATAGTCAGACAAGAGATTGACTCTAGGTTTTAGAGCTTAAACGAGTGAAAGAAGCATTCCTGTCTCAGATAAAAGTTTTGTTGTACAAGTGAAATAGATTTAAGAAATTTGAGAGGCAGACCCAAAGAGATTCTCATGGTTAAATCACTCTCTTGGAAAAGATGCATTCATATGGTCTCAAAGTGAGGGGAAGGGTGAAAAAGAACAGGACTTATAACATCTGCATCCATGGCGAGCGCTCTAACCAGCCTCTTTTGGCTATGCTGTATGCAGAACATACCCTGCTCAGCATGCAGTAAATAATTGCCGTGTCAGAGTGTGCAGAAAAGCTAAACGACGTCCTTACATTATGACTCCTGGTGGGTACCAGTATAAGAGAAATATCAATCTACTCCCCACTATCAAGAATTGATCAGTTTTGGAAATTTTACTGCAGAAATAGACTTTTAGCACCTTGTGAAGCATTATGATAACATTAACATATAGGGTGGTTATGTGCTCAGGATCTAAATTAGAGACTAGTCTGGCAGACAAGTTAGAAGAGGCCAAATTATTTGTAGCTGTAGCTTTTGACATACTGAACTGGATTATCTACTAAATACATACATACATAAGAGACCACAAGCCCTCAGGTGTCACCATTTCAGGCATAACAGTAGGTGACCTTCCGCTACAGATGTAAATGGCCCAAATGCGACAGCTACAATTTTCTTTCAAAAACTGAGCACATCCCAGTCAGATTAACAGACACTGTATGAAGAGCTTCAATTAAATAGTTGCTAATGGGAGTTGAAAGAACAGTGGGAGTCAAGTTCCATACTGACTTAATGAAAGCAACAATATCAGTATTAGACAGCCAATAAAGAAACTACCACCACCTGAGATATATGCAGCTAAAGGAAAACAATAACAACAAAATAAAACCAGCAAACATACAAAACCAAAAATACACTCATCTTTGCCATAAAGGTTTGCATCAAAGGGAGTAAATTTCTGACAGACCTGCTGCCACATGGGTTGGATTGCAGTTACCTATATGCAGCTGATTGCATGCCTGTGGAAGGACAGCAAATTCTGTTACAGCACCATGTCCTAAAAGCAATTCTTTCAGAAAAATAGAATCTAGCAACTTGTTTAGTAGTCTGCCCTGAGCAGGTAAATTCAGGCTTTTGTACAGAACTGTGAAATATTTAACACGAAGAACAACTACTATGCAGCAAAACCTGACGTTTTTTTCTTTGTTTGCTTTCTGGATTGACATACATACTTTCATTGTGGCTGATCATTTCTCGTAATACATAATTTGCAGTGTTTATGGAAACTGCAGATATTCAGACCATATAGAAATGGAAACTGATATTTACAAAGCATCCTAATTTTCCTGATTCAATTTCTCATGCTGGTTTTCAGTGTACAGATCAAGGCTCACCATTTTTGCACAGAACTTTGACTATAATTATTGCATTAATTGAAAAGATGCATTATTAACATAATGGTGGGAATAATACATAATGAGCAACAAAGACCTTAAGAAGACTTATAAACTCAGTTTGTGTAGTGCCTATAGGATCTTCTTGGTTTTCCAGAAAAAAGAACTTTTATCAGAAGACAATACAGAACTTATTTATCAGAGTCATTAATTTAACTTTAACTAGCTCAACCTTCAAAGCAGTTCAATGCAAAAGACACCAAGCTTCTGGAACAAATCAACAGGACCCAGTTTGCCTAATATAAATTTTTAAGGCTAAAAATCACTTCCCCAATTAAACTGAATTCCTACACAACAATGAAAGACACCAGATCTAAAAGCAGCTTCTAAACAGGGCATAGACAAAAGCTCTTGTATGTAGGCACTATTGAATTCTTAGCATGGTCCCTAAAACAGCTTATAGCTGTGCCAACCAGGACAGTGCTACGCAGTGCCCAAGCAGCATTCATGGAACAGTCCAAGCAAGGGACATCCAACAGGCTGGATGCGTGAAGCCACTCAGTGAAGGGAGAAAACTATGTGCAACTTGCCAGCACAGATTGGTTCTTGGCCCATTTTACTTGCTTACTAATACAGCTGCTACTAGAAGACATTGTGTTGGGAAAAATCACTATGTTTCTCAGGAAACACTACAGAGAAACTCTTCAAAACTTAAACACGCACAGGAAAAGCATCAGTTCTCCACAGAAAGCCTTGGGTCAGACCCTCATTTAAGATCAATTAGGAGAGTTCTACTGATTTTGAATGAAGTCAGTAGTACTATGGCAATTCCCATCTGCTACGGATTTGGCCCTCTGCTTCACAGTACAGAAACATCTTCGTTTAAGGTCTCAGTTTAAACAGTTCTGAGAGATTTCATTTGCCTGAAAAAATCTCTTCTGAACTGTGGTTGGTTTGTTGGTCTGTGTCCCTAGATAAAAAGGGATTAGGGCTTTAAAGGCAGAGAGAAGTGGAGCTAAGTTAAAACTATAAAGCACTTCATCCATTTGTTCCTACAGAGGATCACTAAATGCAGTAAATCAGATGCTATTAAAATCCTGGGGGAACTGGTTCAGAGAATTGCACTGACAGAAGCATGATGCCTGCTTCTTCCACAGAGTAATATAATAAGAAACAAAGGCAATGATGCAGGCCAGAGCTTTAAATGGAAGAACACAATTTTAATTTGGTAATAAAGGCAAAATATTTAAAAGTAATTACTTTTCTCTATATTTTTAGATATCTGTGATTTAAAATAGAGTTTTAATCTCTTTTTGGCAACTAATGACAGGAGAGGTAAAATGACAAGCCTTTTCACGGAGTTTCAGATCCAATGTCCAGTCATCAGCTGCCAGGAAATATATGGCTTCAAAGTTACTTTACCATGTGGTTAGTATTTTAAAACTTTCTGACATCATAAACACATTAGAAAACTGGTGCAACTGAGCCTTCTATGTATTGATTATTGCCGCTTTATAACTATTACATAGCCTGTAGCTGCTGTATAGTTTCTCCTTTTTCATTGCCTCTTTCTTTTTCCTTTTTCAAAATGATAATTACCTCATCTGTAAACTTTCAGTTGCAATCTGTCACTTTCTACCCAAACCTATGTTATTCCAAGTGCAGATTGATGCCTCTGTGAAAGAAGACTTTGGAAGGAAAAGGAAAGCCAACCCTCAGTAAAAGGGAACCTGGGCTAAGAAGTGGCAGTGTTTTCTTGTGCATTCATAACACACAAATCCCCTGTGCGTCTCTGTGCACATAAGTGGAATAGGAGAATGCATGAGCGTTGAAAAGAACATGAGTGAAGCTTAGTAGTTTTGCACTGAAAAGTACCTCAAGTGAGAAATTCACCTGGGCTTCATGTGGGATCTGCTTAAGATGAGGTGGGACTGCGATAGCTGGGCTTTCACAACTTGACAAGTCTTTCTGTTGGAGCATCGCACTTTGGGTAACTCTCATTTGGCCAGGATGACTACAGACTGACTTGAGAGGTTTCTGGTTACAGTGCTCCGGGAAAAGGTGGATTCAAAATCCCACCTAATTGAATAGTTAGAATTTGCAATTAATAACTGCAGCAGCCCCAGGTTGTCAGAGCATTCAGATTCAAATTCATGACTTAAGTCAGAAGAACTGAGGGCCAGACTCTTCCATATGCAAAACAATGACTTGACCACGGATACATAACATGGGTAGAACAAGGAAGGAATATAAAACTTGCAATTGTCTAAAAAATTGCCTTACAAGTTGGTGCAAGATCATAATTTTATTTTATTGCTTCATTTCAAAAGAAAATTGCAACTATACTTTGGGGGTAGGAAAATTGATTCCCACTCAGACCTCTTTGGGAGAGAGACTGCTGACATTTACTGGCATTCCCTAAACACAAATAACAGAGCTGCGTCTCTTAGGAACTCCATTTGCAGTAGCTTCTACAGATCTGCTTCACAGCATGCAGAGGTAGCATTTTCCCCATTTCATCAAGCATTCGTCTGCACACTTCCTAGGCTGGTTAGTCAGATCATGTTTGCACTTGCTTTTGCTGACTGCATTAGGACAATACACCCTAACACTCTCCATAACCCCCTCCATTGTTAGTCAAAGGACTTTGTCAACTTTACTAAAGCACTACCAAAAAGTCCTGCAAAGTCACGGAACTCACCAACAGGAATATTTTCAAACTGGAGAATATGGGCCAATTCTTGTCTCAGTTATTGATCTTAGTTTGATTCCTCTAAGGTCAGATTATACTGGAATATCTGGGAAGAGAATTGTTCCACAAACTAGTTTTTTTACAAGTAAGAAAACTGGCATAAAAAACTTAGCAAATAAATCTTCTCTTCTAGATTATGCAGCTGTAATCTCCAGGTTATTTCAGGACCTTAATCTAAACTTTTGGGTAGTATTTAACTCACAGCTAGTGAAGAGGCCTTTGATAACCTCCAGATCATGCTACATTTTTCCAGTGAACCACTTTGGGAGCTTAATTCCCAGGAAGGGTACAGAAACAGCTCAGGAACGTATTGACTACCTGGGAACTAATTGAGGCAACTAAACCCATTTAAGCCCTTCACTTATAGAGGACATTAAACTCACAAAGAAGAGAAACAAAGAGGATTTTGCTGGCCAAAAACTAACTCACAGAGCAGAGCTCTGGGAAAACATAGCAGCAACCTTGAATACCTCAGAGTTTTTATTCTGGGGAAGATTTCTGTTTGTCACGCTACAAGGAAGAAATAGGGCTAGAGACATTTACGTGTGTAGTGTCAAGCTGGATAAATCCAAAATACTTGCAATAAATCCCTAACTGCAAAATGAGTTCAAGCCTGAGCCTTGAGTGAATTTGCTTCTTGTTCTGCTTCTGGCTTGCTTGAAATGACAAAAAAAATCAGTGAAATCCAGGTAAAGAGAAATAGGATAATAGCAGAAGAATGAATACACAAAAAGCTTAAAAAGGGATCTCAAAAAAGTGTAGTGATACTTGGCTATGCAGTGGCTTTTTTCCTGAGAGTTTAATAATGCCAAGAGATAAGTTCAAACCTGCTTTGCACCTCGTGTAATAGAAAGCATTTAGGTTGAATGACTTTCCAAATAGGCTGTGGGATGACCATATGAGCCAGTAGGAAGGACATAAGGGGATCAGTATGAAAGCTAAATTTGGGCATGTACTGACTTTTAGTAGCTTACATATCTATGGCATCTTATTTAAATTGGTTGTTCTCCATACTGATTCACTGAGGAAGTTCTAGTCAATGGGAAATTTCTGGTTCTCTGTCATTTTCTGTCTCCTGGCCTCCAGAAGAACAGCATCTGATCAGACTTGTACAGACTGCACTGAGGGAACAGGCTCGCTCCTCAGCACGTGATGTAGCTGGTACCTCCATCTGCTTTGCCACAGGACTGAAAGACGTCAGCATGGGGAATGAAGATTTGGAACCGTTTCCCTCGCCTTCTGAATTGCTCAGGAAGCATTCAGAGCCAAGGCCATCTGACAGATGACTGTCGCTCAGGTCTAATATCAATGATCAGTATGGTGTAATACGTGTCTCTGCACAGAGCATCCATTGACCAGCTGATTTAAGGTGCTCTTGCAGGTAGATCATCCTACATATAGTTTCCTAGTCAAACAGAACTATGATTATAATCAACCATAAGCATATTGCAGACTTTCAAAACCTATCTTATAAATGTAAAATAAAAGTTTATATTTACATTATACTACTTTATTAAATTACATTAAATGTTTATGTTACTATTTAAATTTATAGAGAAGAGAAATAATCATTGGAAGTTAATCGTAATTCTAGACTAAGATTTTATGTTCACAGAAACATGAAAGAAATTCCCAAAGTAAAATGTTCTTTTTCTTTTAATAATTTCTGAATGCTAAGTCTCACACAGGAAAACATCCAGGCAAAACATATTACTCCTTAGCTGACTTAAAAATAGTACTCTGTGACTTATTCCTTGGCAGTTTCTTATTATTCTTGTGCTCCTCAGAATTAATAAATTTCAGTAAATTTCTACAGAGGATGAATTTCTAACTACCCTAATAGACTGACATTTTGACTACATTTTCAGCCAACACTTTTTGTTAATAAAGTGAGATTTTCCCCTGTTACGCTGAAGAATTTCAATACAAAATGCATTTACCCAGGCAGATATATGTGTTTAGGTGTCTGCATAATCAAACAGCTTTTCCTACAAAATATTTCATACAACTACTTTATTCTCTGGTCTCTGTGTTCCTAATCACTAACAGTGTTAACACCGTTCTCAATAATAGAGTATTACTGAATCTACATACCACCTCAGATCTGGTAACGTTCATTTAGAAAAACATTTTTTTTTTACTTTTAAAAAGTTATACAGAGAAGTAACTATGCAGGTATATATCTGTACAGATACAGATACACAAGCAGACACTCTGGAAACACAAACTGTCTAGCAGAGGGAAACTGATATGGGTCTCAGAAGATTCAGAGTCAAATCTAACTTCTGACCCTGCTTTACTGTCCTATTTTCAGAAGATCATGTTCTTTTCTTATTTCCTTCTCTGTATTTGCAAGACTGAGATAATGAGCTCTATTGTTGAGCAGATATATAATAAAAGAGCAAAGTACTTTTTGCCCTGACAAATTTCTACCATGAATGAGCTGGGACAAGTGATATGAGTCAAGACAACATCTGGGTTACTTTGTAAAACTACTCTTAGTTCAATAAAAATACTCACTTATGTAAGTAAGGCTCAGCACTACAGCATATTAGCCAGTAAAATATCTGCGTGGGTTGACGTAGGTGTCTTACAGATTTCTGTTCAGCCCTTTGACCTCTGTGAAAAGTCACACTGCTGAGTCGTATCAGACTACTGTAGGCAAACAGCTAAAAGGCCTAAAAGTTTATGTTGAGACCACTGTACCAAGTATGTACCAAGTGTGAATGCTTTGCTGTTGGTGTATGCATCTAAGTACATCCTTCCAAGCCAGAGAAACTGCAGGGCCATTCTTCCCCACCTTTATGTCACTGGCAAGTGTCCCTTTCAGTTCAAGAGGAATACAACAAGACCTTGAAAAAGATAAAATTGTGAAATTATATATTCCTTGCTGAAATATGCTACCTCATAAGGCCCAATTCTGAATTCCGCCACCTCGCCAGTTTCTATCAGAAAAGGCTTTGAGGACAGGAATAATATTTTATGCTTCACATGCAAGAGAGAAAACTGGGGCAGCAATGACTGTGCCATAGAGCTGAGGGAATAATTCACAGTTAATAATTTATTTGCTGAATATAGCTTCCTTTCTTCCTTTTTGAACGGTTGTGAAAAAGCATCTTCCTTTCAGCTGCGAGAGGCAATGGCACACTGGGTCACTCAAGGTGAGCGAGAGGCCATAATACTTCTTGCACCTATGTATCCTGCCTCCTTGCTGGAGCTCTTTGTGCACACGATGACCTACACCTTTGCGTAGAGCCACCTGTATTTGCTGATTTGTGACCCAACCAGGCTGACATGCGGGCTATAGAGCACCTCCACAGGCCCAGGTTTGGGTGGTCACAAGGCAAGCATCAACAGCGTGAGCCTCATACATACTACATGGTACAGCTCTGAACAGAAGGCTGAGATGAGTTTGAAGATTCATAATATAATAATAATATTTATTTATTCATTAACATTAGCCAAATTCTGTCAGCAAATATACTTGGTAATAGTGTAGTAAGTATTTTACTACACATATGGAATAACAGGAGACAGTGGAGATTAATTTGATTTTGATCTTTTATTATTTACCTGTAGTAACAAACAGACATAGGTCTTTTGTTTGATGTACTTCATTGTCTATGTGAATACAAGTCTTGCCCCAAAAGTCTGGCTTCATAAATTTCCCATTCTACAAATACTTTTGCATGGTTTGTCATATTATAAGACCGTTTTGACTATGCATTAAGTTACAAATACATAAAAAGTTTGTAGGAACAGACTATGTATTTGATGATGATGCGTGTTTATAACTGGAAAAGAAGAGCAGGAGATTACAGGTTAAGTATTGCAGCCAGCATATAAGCAGCAGTTACTTTTTTTTTTTTGTTCTCTGCGGGGCAGCGCAGAGCTTAGAACTAATAGCTTATTGTTCATTTTCAATAATTGCATATTAGAACTCCAAGTATGACTTTCACTGGTATCATCCACTATTCAGTAACAATACATATTTTAAGCAGCCTCTCAGTAAATTAATTTCCTAGGATATTCTTGCAAAGTGAGCACAAAATGAGTTAGAATATTGCCATGGAAAATTCAATGTTTCATTTAAATAAATATTTGCAGATTTCACCCCTCATTATCGGCTTAGCTATACTCATCTACAAAAAGGGAGCTTATAAGCATTCCTTTTTTTGTGCATCGAGAGTTGAAAATTTAGTTTAGGGTTTTTTAAGGGCTGAAATTCTTCCTAGAAAAGGAATGGGAAGAAGAGAAACATAAAAACTTAACCTTCCTGAAACTCTTCCATGTGTACAAATATAAATGTGTATTTAAATCATAGAAATACATATACAAATTATATATATATGGATGTGTACACTGTGTATAAAAACATACACCAACTGAAGCAAAAATAGAATTTTCTTTAGAGACCTGTATTAACTGCCGCATTCTAAACAATAAGTTTGGAAATTTTTTTGAGAGACATAGCTATGGAACACAAAATTATTGTTCAAGTCTTTAAATATAAAGACACAATAAGGTCACAGCCAGCTCCCTACAAGAGCATTACAAAACCAAGACTATGTCAAGTGTTTATGATAATAATATGCATACCGTTGTTTAGGCAATGAAGCTCAGTAAAGCAGCACCAAAAGGTTCAAATGAGAGTTTCATGTTTCATTTCATCACTGAGGTTATTTGTTTCATCCTCAGACTATATCTGCATACTGATTTGCATGACAACTCAGAAGCCCAAATAGAATGAACAATGTCTCTGATTCCTATTTCCTCCTTGGGGCAACTAGTGGGAACACCATTAGATGACAATTCTTGTTACTGATAAAATGGTGTTTGCATACCCAATTAGACAAACTAGGTGAGAATTTTTATTTCATGAAGGTAGTCCTTTTTCAATGACTTAATTCGGATTGTCAGAAGATAAGCATCTTTCACATAATATTACGTGACAGTTTTTCACAAAGTGGGTGCATGGTATTGTTTCCTCCTGATATATAAAAAAAAGAAAATGAGAACACAACTGTATTTACTCAAGGCCTGAAGAAACTGAGAAGGGGGAGATACACTTCCCTGCTACTGACATTGCCATAAATGCAAAATCAGAGGGGCGTGGTTTTAATTCAAGTAGGGCAGATTTGGTTTAGGAGAAGCTATGAAATACATTTTACATCACCAAAGCAAGAAGAGTAGGCTTCATAAAGTCTGTGATAACAACAAAAAATTTGCTTACACAACACAATTCCTTAATTTTTTCTTCTGAAAGCTGTCAGATATACTTTACAATAAAAGAGGTTCTAGAGGACCTCCTTAAGATAGAGTTCTGAATGGTCTATCTTTCTTTAAACTCATATCTGGGCATTTACCTAACCCACGAGGGAACATTTCCCATCCCTCTCCCTCCCCATTCTCCCATGTGGAATTATTTGCCTTAAATCCACTTTGCTCTCCTTTCCCTCCTCAGGACTCCCTCTCTATTCACTCCCAATTATCCATGAAAAAGTGATCTGGTCAGGAACTTTATTGACAAGATTTCCAGCATCTTTTCTCCAAGTGTTGAGTACAAAGTAGAGACAAACATTAATCTTGAAAATTGGAGTGCCTTATGCCCTTCTTCCCTTTTCAGGTCCTTCAGCCAGTGAAGGAGCCTTCACATCACCAGCAGCAACTTTCACCAAAGAAATGAACTACTAATCTGTGTGGACTGCCTGCCCGAAAACAAGGAAAAGCAATCCCAACAGGGCAAAAGGCTATCTTATCAGGATCCAATGCAAGCATCTGCCAGGTGAATACATAGGGGCTTCCAGAAAACCCCTTAGCTGCTTTACAGTTGTTACTCTATTATGAATGAGTCAAATCACTGTACAGTCATAGGATCTGAAACCTGAGCATAAAATAATTCATAGCCATGTTGCACCAGTTTCGGCCAAAAGTCTGGGGGCACATGCCCTGTCAGCTTTAGAACATTTTTTATCTCTTGCTATAATAAATTAGAAATTTATTTCTAATAAATAAATTTTCATTAGTGTCCCTAGGTATCCAAGAAGTCCAACAGCATCCTGGCCTGTTTCAGGAACAGTGTGGTGAGCAGGACTAGGGAAGTGATCATCCCCCTGCACTCGGCACTGGTGAGGCTCCACCTCGAGTCCTGTGTCCAGTTTTGGGCCCCTCGCTACAAGACAGACATTGAGGTGCTGGAGTGGGTCCAGAGAAGAGCAACGAAGTTGGTGAGGGGTCTGGAGCACAAGTCTTGTGAGGAGCAGCTGAGGAAACTGGCGTTATTTAGTCTGGAGAAAAGGAGGCTGAGGGGAGACCTTATCGCTCTCTACAACTACCTGAAAGGAGGCTGTAGCGAGGTGGAGGTCAATCTCTTCTCCCAAGTAGCAGGTAATAGGACAAGAGGAAACACTCTCAAGTTGTGCCAGGGGAGGTTTAGACTGGGTATTAGGAAAAATTTTTACACTGAAAGGGTTATTAAGCATTGGAACAGGCTGCCCAGGGAAGTGGTTGATGCACCATCCCTGGAAGTATTTAAAAGACGGGTAGACATAGTGCTTAGAGATATGGTTTAGTGATGGTTTTTGTCAGTGTTAGGTTGATGGTTGGACTAGATGATCCAAAAGGTCCCTTCTAACCTAGGCGATTCTATGATTCTGTGATTTTGTGATTCTGTGAAATTATTTTTGATCTCTTGTTGCAATAAATTTAGCCTACCTGTGATCCACTAATATCTGAAGTATGATTACTTGAAATTTTGCTGACTTTTTAAATTCTACTTATCACAAATTGTTCCTATTTGACAAATGTTCTGTTTTGTCTGTTATTTTCAGTGAAGCTTAAAATAAAAAACTTTTTTCTTTCTGTCGTTTTTGCACCAGTATCATTGTTGGTTTCATTAATGTCAGCACAACTCAGAAATGAGTTTTAGATGAGTTGAGCTGCTTTTGCTGACTAAATTTGCAGCAGCAACGCATAAAGCATTTCAGGCTCTTCAAAAGCACAGTCTTTTTATTATTTCTTATTGAGAGACTGGTGTTTAAAAAGCAAATAGATACACAGATTTCAATACACTCTTCTGTTTGTTTGTTTCAGGTTTTTTGTAATCTCCATGCAATGATGGATTTCCGTGCACTAGAAAATTAGCAGACTTTTTATAGATTTTTATCATTTGGCACAAGCAAAACATGCACAGTACCATATACCTAAATTGTACAGCTGTTACAGTCACACAAGATTGGGTATATAATGAAGAAATACAACATATCTAAACAAGTAACATATATGTATATATATCACATATATGTGTGTGAGTATATACATATGTGTACATACTTACTCACAGAAAATAGTTATTTTGCAGTAGGAGTTTATGAGTTTTGTGACATATGACAATTCTCCTGGTGAAATTAAATGCCCATCACACTTTGTCTTCTCAGCTGTTGCATGCTGCCTAGTTTTCAGTTTGGCACTGCCTAGGTGTGCAGCCACAGATGGAAAGTCAGTGTGTGTGACATGATTTCACCTGCCATGAAATGCTGAACTCCCTCCGTCATTTTGTATAAACAATTTGAAATCCATTTAGTTCTCACACAGGGTATTCCAAAATAACTCAGTAAAATGTTTATACTGACAGTACTGGATTTAAAAGCAATGAGAATGGAATCCACTTTTAGAAGCTTTCTGTAACCTACCGCACAGGATGAGGGATTAAAATTATGCATGAGGTTCTGCATTTGGGACTCTGATATGACTTTTATATATTGACATCTGGAACAAAAAGGATTAGATGTATAATTTAATTCTATCAAAGACAACTGTATTTTCCCTTTTCTACGCTGTATTTAATACATGGAAGCTTCATGCAATAGCATACGACAATCTAACAGTGATTACATGATGTGGAAGGGATGTTGGCTTAGGACCCATGATATTAACAGCTTTGCAGCACATCAGTAGATTATTTCCATTGTGAGGCCATGTTTCACTTTTCAGTCTGTGACCTTTTGTATGTCTTACAGAGTAAGGAGTATTTTAATGATGTCTTCTTGCTCTCAGACAATGACTTTTGATGCCAAAAAGCTTTATAGATATCTCATAAAAATCTCCTGGAATCTGTTTTCCTATTATTCTTTTATGCACAAGTATTAAAAATATTAAGAGTAAAGAAGAATATACTGAAAGGTACTGTAAATCCTGGTGGACAACAGGATGACCATGAGCCAGCAATGTGCCCTTGTGGCCAAGAAGGCCAATGGCATCCTGGGATGCATCAAGAAGAATGTGGCCAGCAGGTCGAGGGAGGTCATCCTCCCCCTCTCCTCTGCCTTGGTGAGGCCGCACCTGGAGTACTGTGTCCAGTTCTGGGCTCCCCAGTTCAAGAAGGACAGGGAACTGCTGGAGAGGGTACAGCAAAGGGCTACCAAGATGATTAGGGGACTGGAACACCTCTCTTATGAAGAAAGGCTGAAGGATTTGGGTCCCTTCAGTCTGGAAAAAAGACGGCTGAGGGGGGATCTTATCAACACTTATAAATACTTAAAGGGTGGGTGTCAGGAGGATGGGGACAGGCTGTTTTCAGTGGTGCCCGTGGACAGGACAAGAGGTAATGGGCACAAACTTGAGCATAGGAAGTTCCACCTAAACAAGAGGAGGAACTTCTTTACCCTGAGGGTGTCAGAGCACTGGAACAGGCTGCCCAGAGAGGTGGTGCAGAGTCTCCATCTCTGGAGACATTCAAAACCCGCCTGGACACGTTCCTGTGCAGGCAGGTTGGACTAGATGATCTCCAGAGGTCCCTTCCAACCACTACCATTCTGTGTGATTCTGTGTGATTCCATAAGTAAATGTGAAATGCAGTTGCTTGCCTTTCTCTATTGACAATAAAAGAAGCTTAGAATAATATCTTAGAATAAATTCTTAATTTTTAGGTGATTAAAATTAGGTGAGATGCATCCCACCTTGCAATGTGCCTTCAGAGAGCCTCTGCAGTTCTCTTCACATTTCTCCCCGGGGCTGATTCTTTACTAACACTGAGTAATAAGTTGCTGACAGTTTTCATTATAACCTTGTAATGCTATCAAATAAGCATATGTCACCCCAAGAATTACCTTTTGCTTACTTACCTCATGGAATTGTTAGTATTTGTACATGTCAAATTCATAAAGATTCTTTGGACAATAATTGAGTAGTTCATGCACAATACACAATACTAAATGTTATTAGGATTTCCGATTGCCTCCAGTAATAAAGCTACTCTTTACAGCTGATATTAGTAAACCTGTTGGGTTTTGTTTTGGTGGTTTTTTTGTCACACATGTTATCCTGAAAAATAAATAAGGCAATCTTTCAATCTTTTCTGTTAGATACAGGCATATTATAATGGGAGGAAGTAGCATATCAACAAGAGTGCTTAATTTTTATAATTTAGGCCAAAATTGTATTCAAGACTCTACATATTTAGCCTACTTCTATCACTGTGGGAGATGTAACTAAGCACATAAGATTACAAATTAATCTTACTTACACAGTAGGAGAAAGATTTTATGTCAAGGAGTAAGAGTTACAGAAGTATAATCAGAACCCTTATTAGCTTATTACATATATTAGCTGTACTGTAAAACATGAAATACTCAGCCAGTACGAAAATAGAGGTAAACAGTGTCCAAGACACAAGTAAGTTTTCACATAACCATTCTGAAACTAATGCAGATGTTCTGGATGGCTCTTCAGGGTCAAAATACGTGTTCAAGAGTGTAACATTAATCGTGGATGCAATTACTGGGAGGATCAGAGCCTAAAAATATGTTAGCTTTCACAATTATACGCTTAACTGATCAGCATAGCATGAAGCTGAAAGGTAAACATGTACATTTTGCTTCAAACAACTATGGATTTTGCAACTGGCTACCATACCCTGCAGGTTCCCTTCCTAAGACAACACTAATGGCGGATATGTTAAGGTCTACAGATGGATCATAGAATCATTTTGGTTGGAAGAGTCCTTTAAGATCACAAGTCCAACCCTTAACCTAGCACTGCTGCTACCACTAAACCATGTCCCTAAGCACCACATCTACATGTCTTTTAAATGCCTCCAGGGATGGTGCCTCAAGCAGTTCCCTGGGCAGCCTGTTCCAATGCTTGACAACATTTTCAGTGAAGAAATTTTTCCTAATATCCACTCTAAACCTCCCCTGGTGCAACTTGAGGCCATTTACTCTTGTCCTATCGCTTGTTACTTGGGAGACGAGGAATCATGAATTTTAAATTCAGGGCCTTGGTCCTTCAGTAAGAACTTTGTACTGAACATCCCTGTGCCCACACAAAGCCCTGATGAAGCTCACGGCACTTACAGGGACAGCGAATTTTGTATTAGCTGTCACTACAACACAAACCCAAATAGAGGACATAAATTTAAATGTTCACTTTACCAGAGAAACCTATATCACAACCTAAAGTAATTAATGAGTTTTGAAAAGTCTGCAGAAAATAGTAAATCTGTGGTTTACGATCTTTTTTCCACAAACAGTCCATTCTCTGAAAAAACAGCCTTTGGGTTGAAATAACTTTTAATAGTTTTGGCTGAAAGGGGAAATCTGAAAGTCTGGTTTTTGACATTTTCTAGGTAAGATATTTCTTTTTTATTGTTTTGAAATGACTTTTTGCTTTGTTAAATGCCAAAATTAGGGAAATTAAAAAATAATGTGAAAAGCCCAAATGAAATGTTTCTAACAAATTTTATGAATAAGTTAATTTGTTTTCATTCTTTTCTTTCAGTGGCACAATCGATGAATTTTAGCTCTGGGCCAACATACAGCACTGTTTTGGATTTTTTAAACTTTTCTATTCAGGCAGTGAACTGGGGAAAAAAAAAAAAAAAAAAAAAACAGAAATAAAACCAATTATTTGCAGTTCTATTACCAACCATAAATTCTTTTATTTGACAAGCTACCAGCTTGTCAACTACATATCCAATACAAAACAAACCAAAACAAACCAAAAGAAAGCCAGAAAGCAATAGCAATAATCTAGCTTTACAGTTTTACCCTGAAAAATGTACTTATCTGCAGAAAACTTTTGTAGATCAAGCTTAAAATGACATGAACATGTACATTTCTTACTTTTCTATAAGATTGTATGCACATACAACTTTTTCCTTATGTCATTTCTATTTTACTTAAAGTCATGATATTTACATTCCACCAAACCAAATGGTAAAGTATCTATTATTCAAACATCACACTGGGTTTTGTAATTTCCTGAAAGGTTGAATGCATTTAACCAGATACTGTATTTGAGCTTCCCATATGGAATGAAACATAGTAGGAGATTATGAATTCAGAAAAAGGCAGGCACACTTATGATCTGACATTGTACTTTAAAAAAAAAAAGAAACATGAATTCTTTATTGCCCTTTGTCCTATTAGTCAAAGAAAAGAGAACAGGAGAATATTTACAGTAGAAAAAGTGCTTCTTTCATAGTAGAAAGATTTCTTCAGTGATATGAATGACATTAACCATTAGTTCTACCTTTGAAATAACCATTTTTCATGATACACCAACAAAAGTGAAGGCATTAAAATTCTTCTCACAGTTACACCACTTTAAATCCTACTAAATCTGTTTGCTTTTGTGGCTTTAATAAGAAGTGCAGCAGTGTAAACTGGAGTGAATGTGGCTTGCAATAGTAAAATGACTCCTTCCTGAATTTTCCTGCTTAATATTGCATGCAGAATACAGAGTCTGATCATTGTGAAGTGTTTCATATATGGCAAATTAATTCTGGGAAATGTGCTATAATTAAGTTGTTTAACAATCTTTTTTTACTTTTTTTTTTTCTGTGAGTGTAATTTGGCTTGCTTTTATTGTATTTTAAATGTTAAAAAGTTAAAATGCTAGTTAGATTTTTTTAATACTGTACATATATATTAGTTAAAAAGAGAATTATCTTGTCAGGTATTATACCAATTTAATGATTGAAACATTAACATTTATAATTTATACAGGGCATCACAGATCAATACATCTTGATGCTGACTAAGAAAAGCCATTTACAGATAGGCAGTTGCATTCTGAGTTGTAATTTTACCCATGTGGCAGCATAAGGAAAAATAGATACATAATTCATATAAGACCTCTTCCTGAGGGTGGTAAAGTTAATAGGAATGACAAACAAGGGCTTAAATTGAATAATTATGACCCACTCTGGTATCTTCTTGGGTGGTAAATAAGAACTTGTTCTTTTCAGCTGCTAAACATTCTTAGATGTCATTAATCTCTTTAGGAGCAGGAGGTATGCAGCACTTTGAAGGAGGTGCTCACCATTACCTCAAAATTAGGTTCCTAATGCCCGGCAATGAGAGTTCACATTGTTACTGTATGTAAGGTTGCTCATTCACCCTCTAGTCTTCAGGGTCTGAATGCACTTAAACATTTATGAAACATCACTGAAAATATGACACTTGAAAAAGTATGAAAAGTTGCCCAGTGGCCCCAACCATGAAATGATATGGCAGGAAGAAACGGGACTAAAACAACTGAAGAGTTTCCCTTGAATATTTTCATATAATAGAAATGGCTTACGGAAATATGTTGGGTTTTTTTAACGGCTCTTCTCCCAATTTTATAAGTCACTGGGATCGGGGATAACTTTTATCTTTGAGATACTGAGTTCTATCCTCATGCAAACTTTCTGAAGTTCACTGAACTTTTTCTTTGTTGTTCTGTCTTAAGCGACATGCAATGCCAAGAATGCAACAAGATTGTGCAAAACAAGGGCTGTATAGACTACTTGTTATCAAGGCAATACTAACGAGGTAAGACATTGGAAAATGGGGAAGAAGAAAAGGTCATCATCTTTGTAGCTACCTCTTCTGTGGCTTTTTTCACACCCAGCTGGAGCCACTACGTGCCTGTCTCCGCCAGCCTGAGGATAGGCAGACAAATACCCAGTATGTAAGAAGTTGCATTAAGCAACAGGTTCTCACAGGTATGTTTTTTTACTAATGTTTAAGGATGTTACAGAGTTACCATATAACAGTTCACTTCCACACAAGCTCTTAATGGATAGCTTGCAGGCTATTCCCAAACTGAAAAAGACAGACTGTGGCAATCAATTACCAGGACCTTTACAAGTTAGAGGCCTTTGTTTCCTCCCAATAACTAGTCTACTGCAAGTCTATTATAGAATTTTTGTTTGAAATCCCCATAAACTACTACATGGTTGAGCTGATGTGGACTTGGGTCTAAGCAGGGCATATACCACTAAGGAGCTGTTGTTCAAGAACAACTGCTGATCTACACACAGCTCTAGCTAGTAGCTGGAATTGTTTATGTTAGCAGCTGTGGAAAAGCTGCACAAGGATTCCTGCTTCTCAATTGTAATTCTTTGTTGTAGTTCAGGGGCACGGCAACCAGGCAACCTTTGTGCTATTCCTTGTAACTGCCAGATGTAAGCAGAGTTTCACCTACAGGGAAAGAAATGTGGAAGTGCACAGTAAAGAGACTGGAAAAGAGCATGTACAGATCTCTCTTTTCTACAGTCAGCTGGCTAGAAATTCTCAGAATTAACATATCAAAATAAGGAGAGATGGCAATTTGTGGCCTGGTTTTCTAGGTAATTGAGTAAATTTCCAAGTAGTTGACTGAATGCAATCATTTCCCATGTCAGTCTGTCTGTCAAACTCACAGTAATTCTTGAACATCATTTTAGTGGGTAAAGAGCCTAAAGATAAGCAATTTTTATAATTTTATGAGAACCAGCAAGTGGATGGAGAAGAGACACCCTATTTTTATTCCCTGTGAAAGAGGCTAATGAGATCACCCTTTCTTAGACATCAGAGACAGAAGCGAAACCAGACATCATTAGTTACACTGCGTACAGCACTACTCCTTTTTTTAAAGGCTTTCCATGTTATATTATCTTCTGGTCTTCTTATTGCTATAACTGGGGGATGAATTAGAAGAGTACGGTACAGGGTTTGGAGGGATTGATGTCCCATCTAGACAACATTTCCATTCAGTAAAACAGATAAAACTAGAGGACCAAATTCATTGTGAATTATATGACCGGTTTGCTGAGGCTGATGAGAGCAGAGCAGAAGCCGCAAACGGACTTTGACCCGTAACGGAACAGTCATTGATTTTGGGACCTTGAGCTACACAAGTGGTTTCAAGTGGTTTCTTCTAACAGAGCTGTATTTACAGAAATGTCCCTGCTGCCTGGTGTTTCACCCTTCTGCTTTCTACTGCTTTAACGTGAATTAGATTGAACAGAATTTCTTTTTAAATTCACATGGTGTATGTCAAATATCCGGACTGTAATTGCTGTAGTCTTGAGGCTGTTTTATGTTATATCATATAGCAGTTCTTTCAAGTGACTGAGCAATGCTACATACACAACCGAAAGGAAACTAAAGATCTGACATTGTGATGATCCCGTTCCCTAATATCTTGCTTAAAAAGGTTGCAATTTAAATTAGATATTTTCTAGCTATTTGATTTATGAACAATGATACCACAGCAAAAATAGTGTTTCTAATTGGTAAACAAAGCTACAGCCTCCTTGTGAAGCAAGTATGATTTCATTGAAACATACTTCTTTTAACTTGGACAGCAATAATTTTGTACAAGCTGTCAGGTTGTCTTAGCAGCATAACTTACAACTGAATAACCTGTGCTGAAAACTGCCCTTGAGGTGAAGTACTGTTTATCAAGCAATAAAATATTTGTTTAACTTTGTGATGAAGATAAATAATGAGTAAGTCTAATGTATCTCTGTGATATATTTCTTTTGGAAGCATGTAGAGCATAATGACCGGTAAATTTAGAACAGTTGTCAGTTGTAACTTCTTGATTTGTATGACTGCTACATCCAGGTGACATTCACTAATACCATGACATCAAGACTAATTAACATATTTCTCAGGACTTGTTAACTTTTTACTCTTCTACCCTCATTTGTGTTTCAGGAGAATAAAACTGGTTTTAGATGTTACGAAAGAAATGCTAGCTTTTCTGATTTCTATTTTTTCAGCTTGATTTCCTAAATTAATTTCACGCAAACAATCATGGGTAATGTCTCGCTTTTGTAGACAGACTCCGATATATTTTATTCCATCCTTTCTTCCTATTGGAAGCTTGGACTAAACATTCACCACAGTAATCCCACCAGGAATGCCACAAAAATGTTATTTCCTCCCTAAGCTGGAGAAGGGGCTTGCTATAAAGGACTGCTTTCTCATTGCTGTTTATGCAATTAGAAAGCAAACATTAACATGAAAGAAGGTTTCTATTTCCTGTTCTGAACTGTGGTACAGGGGCTTTTAGCAATTACTGGCATAAAAAGTGTCCCCGCAGGCAGCTCTCCAAATATTCTCAGGTTTGAAGAGTTACCAGCTCCATGCCAGTCTGCCTGAACTCAGGCTTCTTCCTTTGCTAAGAGCTGGCTGGACTAAGGAAGCAATTTGTAATGCAAGATAATAACTTTATTCAATCTACTAACTTCTGAAAAATGTTCTATATTCATTTGTGCCAGTGAATGACACATTGTTTCTATTAACTATATTTTTGCACATATTCATCTCTTTCATATAGGATTCCTATGAAGCCTCTGAGACTCAAAATGGTGGAAGATTTGTTGGGACAGAAACCAGTTATTAAAAAAGGGTAGGATACAATTCCAGTCGCTCTCACTCGGAGCTGTATTACCCCTCTTTGGGTACCCTCCACGTAAGGTACTGAATAGCAGAGCCAACCTAGTAACAAAGCAGTTTAGAAAGGATTCGCAGTATAAGAGAGATGGGACTAATTAGGCAAGGAGCCATTGATCGTTGCGAGGCTTTTGCAGGAACAGAGGAAGGTGGCTGACGTCCAAACACTACATTTCCTGGAATACAAAGAAAAAAGGAGTATATCTAAAATGGTAAAGTTTGGATACAGATTGAAAGACTGTCACGCTGTGAGTATGGTATAGAGTAAAAATGAAAAAAGAAGAAAAGTGAAGTCAAAAACAGTGAAGTAAAAAAAAAAATCACTATATTTTGTTTTGTCTGATAAATCATTTTACTGTACAATCTGTTGTCTATGGGGCAAACAGCTCCTAAACTGCAGAACACAGACAAAGGTCTGCTAGCAAAATTACATATAAAGAAACTTAAAAACAATCCAAAGACCATCACATTTTTATTTAATTTTGAACTATCAAAACTTTATCAAGATTAAGGTAAGAAAAATCAGAATGGGACCCCCTGAAAATGTATTTGTTTTACCAAGTTTGCTTTGCTTACCTGCTTTTTACACAAATTTACCACAATTTCAAATTTTTTAGCAATATTGCCCAACTTAATTAAAGTGGAAGCAAATATAAAGGACACTAACTTTTTCTGTCTTTATTCAGCCAATATTAGGCATCTATTCTATCAGGTATCATCCCAGTGGAATGGAAATTTCGTAATTCCACTGAGCAAAGATTTCATAATTTCACTGATCAGATGACTTTTTCCAAGTATAGGTAGATAGAAGACAAGGATGGTAGGGCTATGGATGGCCTGGCGTAAAAAGCTTAAAATCTTGAGAGAATGGAGAGAAATTTTATCCTGCAACATCCCTCATATTCTTTGAATCTGGAAGCTACTGAAATGTAAACTAACTTATTTTTTTATCTTGGCCCTTGCCTACGGACACTTTTAAAGAAGAAAAGTAACCTGATTTGGAAATGGAAAGGCTCAAGCTTTCCAAGCTTGTGCAAATTTATTGGGTCCTCCAAGACTTCATAACCACCCCAGCAGAGTCTGTCTCAGCTACGGCTACTCTGGACCACGGGCTGCCCATGTCCCTTTCAGCGTTACTCCCTGAGAATCAGTTCTTGTGTAGCAGCTCTCCGATAAACATTTCTGGGCAAGTTCCTTTCCTGTCGAGGCTGAGTTTCTCATCTGATTTACCCTTTTCACTTCTTTAAGGCTGGAGAACTCACTTAATAATTTCAGTTTAACGTACACAGTAGGATTCCGCACTCTAACTAAAATGACCTGGACTCACGAATTTTATTTAAGTTTTGACCACACTGTGGTCCTTCAGTTTAGCCAAGCTTTCTTCTGAATTAAGAAGAAACACATGAAGGAATGGTCGTGACTGAATCATGGACTGTTAATTAAGCAGATACTGTCTGCCTGCTGCAATATGGTCTTTATGTGCATTGGTCTTCGACAACCAGATTAGATAAAATATCTTAAATCATGTCTGATGTATATTTTGCCCAATGACTCAAGCAAACAATGAGACTCATAAGTCGGACAATCAGCACACAGAAACAAGGCAAATATAACTACCAAACTCTACATACTTAAAAGAGCCAACTAGTCAAAGTGGCATGTTGTCATGCACTGATGCAGAGATTTGTCAGAATTAAGTGTTTTACTAGCACTTCACACTTCAGTATGAGGAGGCAATGTTTCTAATCCATGCTATACATTGTAACAGCATCTAAACATTACTGTTTTTTCTCTTTTTTTTTTTAAGTCCTTGTGGAGTGGGGAATGAGTATCTAATGTTACTGGAGATTCTGCATGTGATTAGAAACGTGGCTACAGTGACACAGAGTAAGTCTGGCAAGAGGTATCCTTGTCAAAGAAGACTTCCCAAAGTGCTTCAGCACAAACAGGACTATGAACTCTAGGGGTCAATTAGTTTTTTGCATTAATTCACCCTTAGTTTCTCTTTCTAAGGATGTGACCTTAAAGGCACATGAAGTCCAGGGTAGTTTTCCCATTGACTTAGCAGACTATCTCAGGCTCTCAGTCTCAGGATCATCCTGCCTAATTTAAAGTATCTAAGACTCCTAATTTAAGGACCACAGTCATCCCAGCCTGCCTTTTATAGTCAATGGATACCTGGCCACATACAGTGAGATTGTAGGTAGGATGGATTGCTCTCCACAGTTGTTTCTCTTTCTGTCGGCTCTAGGAAGTAAGGGTGAGCAGGCTCTTAATTAGGTAGCACAGGTGCCTAAAGCTAAATTGGTTGAAGTTGGGCCTCATTATACAGATGAAACAACTATGCCTTTGAAGATGCTATACAAGCCAAAAAATTAATTCAAAATGAGAAATATGTATTTATCTAAAGTAAAGTTTAAAAGTTTTTATTTACCCTTTCATGATGGGTAAAATATCAGCAATTTGAAGACGAATTCCCAGAGCTTAATATGACTAATACATAGTTTAATAGAATTAATCTTATATAATATCCTGTACATAAAGAAAAACATATATAATTACTAAATCGGTATTTGTTCATTTAGAGCAGATAAAGTACAAATATCTGAGATTGAAGCAGCCCCTCTTTGGAACAATGTGAGCTTTTCTTGAGATGATTCCAAGTACCGACTTAACCTCACCTTAAGAAAAAAAGAAACCACAGTGATGATAGCTCCGACTTCCTCTTCCATCCACTAAATCTGTAATAAATGCATAAAAAATCTTTTCCACAGAAATAAGGGTCTCTTTTTAGGTTAATGATGGCTACACTAACTCTCAAGTTGTCTTCAGAGTTTAAAAGAAATGGTGCATATTGTGCACTTCCCCCACGGTATGTCTTAATCCTTGACCAGTGAGAGGTCATTTTTTTAATATCCAGAGCAATCCTTTTCTGCATATAGAAAGAAGGACCACAAGCACTTGCACTGCAGAGTGACCTGAGCCTATTTTAGCAAACTCCCAGAAAGATGGCTTTTTGCCTTTGGAAAATTATGACCATATCAAAAGCCTCCTACTTATTCTGTCTGACCCACAGTACAAAAAAGCAGCTAGAGTTAGACAAGACAAATCTGTGGAGGTGTGGAAACTGCAGACTATGACTGTAGATGTTTGTGTTGACTGCGTGTTTGACCAAAGCATTATTTTTTTATTTGCATTACAGAATAAAACATTTTCCTCTGAGAGACACTTTCTTTATTTTGTGACCCACTTCTTCAGCGTGGTTGTGATCAGCACTCTAGAAATCCTTATACCAGACTTCTCCTACTTAGAAGGTCTCAGGAATGTTCCCTCCATTGAAAAATAAACACCTCAAAACAAAACCACAAAACCCCAAATCTCTTTTGCTCAGACTGAGAAGCACTCAGAACTTTGAATGAGAAATACATGAGGTAGAAGAGGCAGATAAGTAGAATATTCTGCTAGTACTAACCAGAGTACATGAGGTATGAGAGATACATGAGGTAGAATGAGAAATACATGAGGTAGAAGAGGCAGATAAGTAGAATATTCTGCTAGTACTAACCAGAGTAGGTTTTGGAAGAAACTTTTGTATTTTGAAGAAGAATAAGTAATTTGGGTTCCTATGAATTAGGGGAAAAAAAAAAAAAAAAAAAAAAAGCCCTTTGCATTGTTTGACCAAATAGTAGATAAATATATGTCTTTTTATGGAAGCTATTCTTAATAATCCAGAAGGGGGAAAATAGCATATATTCAGAAACCATTTATCGCCACGTGATTATATGCATTTGGTATTGAGTGTACAAAAATACTAGTATAAGAACACAGGAACTGTGAAATTCTCTTCTAGTCTAAAGAGGAAGGAAAGAAAAAAGTTAGATGTATAACTGAATCTTAAGATTACAACATGGTTTTAAATACTTGTAGTGTTCTTTTCTCAAAAGGAAAGGTCACCGCTTAATAGCAGAGGAAATAGGAAGAGGGGATGTACATGTACATTGAGTCTGTAAAGAAAACTCTTGGTTGCAAACATTCTAAATACTTCTAAATAGATTAAAGAAAAAAATTAAAGCATTAATATAAACTTATGCATCATAGCTTTTATCTTCTTTAATCCTTAGAGAGTTCTTTGTGCCTCATGACTTTGGAAAGAATTAAGAAACAGCTCATATTGGAGTCCATTGTGCATTCCCCTTAGTACCATTTTCTTCTTTTCCTACAATTACTAGGATTTATTTTCTTCGCTTGAAAATAGGATTTTTGTCTCATTTGAGTCACTGCTACTTAATTCCTTCTTGAGGTCATAATCCCCCCTGTCACATCACACCAATCTCCTGGTAGCTAATTCTGATGTCACAGACAGGATTATGACTTCAGAAGAGCTGATTATTTAGGTACACTTTATGTACCAGAATTTAGTCTTCCTGAAATGCAAAAAGTCAGGAACACTGCGGCCAGACAATTTCAAGACACTAAACACACACAGCACAAGCTGTGAAAGTTTGAGCTCCTGGTTATCACCTCTCGGTAGTATATTAATGGACTTTTTGTTAGAATTAGAAGGTAATAGAGTATACCCTTAGTCTTTTCCTTCCAAGACACTGTTTCTGAAAGACACCTCTCTGATACACAGGTTGTCCACAAAAATTCAAGCTGAGGTGATCATTTCTTCAAATAATCAATGGTGTTAGGAAAGACTTTGAACCTGGACTGGTTTCAAACCTCTGATTTAAAGCAGACACAATGTTACAACACTCACTAGCCCATACCCACTTGTCCAACCATATAGAGTTTGTTTGGGTTTTTTTCCGTTTTCTGAATGTTAAAACATACGAGCAGTTATTGATTACGAAAAGAATCTATAGCTGAAAATGAAACCTCTTTTGATTATTTGTCAGGAAGGAAGTCCTGTGTTATTGTCTCAGTGTTGAGCTGACAGGACCATAAATTGGACTTCATTAATTGCTACAGGACTGGTTTTTTGTAGCACCAAATCAAAACCCCTAATCTTTCATATGGGAAAAGAATATCCACATCACTGAAAGCTCAATACCTGCAGTTGACTAACTAATTTCAAATTACATGGATTAATTTATAGGATATAATGTACCGAACATTTGAGTTAGGGAAAAAAAAAACAAACCAACAAACAAAACAACAAACCATCAAAGAACTTCAATAAAACTACAGAAAGTATCCTTTATTTTATGGGATATTTTATTTCACATGATTTGATATATGTGATCAATCACCATCACAAGTTTTCTTAAGTTAGGAATTGCACTCAAACATTTTTAAACCTTTTCTCTCTATGCTTTCAAGTATTTCTTATAGGAACAGCTTAGACACTACACTACTGATAGTGTTTATCTTATTCAGGGGAACTAAAACAGAAGCTAATATATATTGAAGTTGAGCATATTATTAAAATATAGAAAAGAGATACCTCTCAAGCTTCCGTATATATTTGGGTTATTTTTGTTTCTGCTTTCTTTGGCATATGGTTATCGGACTGGGCAGTTTGGTCAGAAGATCAAGTATAGAGGAACCTATTTACTCTATGATTCCTTTGGAAGCCTCCTACTAGGAAACTGAAACAAGCGTAAATTAGAAGGAGGAATACCTTCTGGTGTCTTGATGCGAGCTCAGTGAAGAAGACACCGAGTTTTCAGAATCTTAATTAAAAAACAACAACAACAACAAAAAAAAACCAAACCAAAACAAAAAAAACCAAACCACAGACAGTTCCTTGTATTTATCGGAGCTACAAAAGCCGCACGTAGAGCTCGAGGAATTACGTTTTCCCCCCGGAGACGCAGCGATGCCACCGGCTCGGCGGCGGCTGGAGGCGGCGGCGGGGCCGCGGTGCAGCCCCGCGGCGGAGCGGGGCCCGGGGCCCGGGGAGCGCGGAGCGGGGCGCGGGGTGCGGGGGGTCTGCCCGGCCCCGCAGCGGCACCCCGGCGGGGAGCTCACTTCCCGTCATCCACACGCCATCTAGCGACGGGAAAAAGGGGGGGCGGCTTCGCACGGGAGCGGAAAGGAAAGGAAAGGAGGAGGAAAAGGCTCCCATACCCGTCCCAGCTCTCGCCTTTCCCAAAGCTGGTAAGAAAGAGACATTTGGATATTGCAGCCAGAACTCCGGAGTGGCTCGGGGCGGGTTGCGAGGAGCATCGCCACACTTCGCTCTCAGGCATTTCACCCCCTCCCGCCCCCCTTTCCTTATTTCAGTAAATGGTTCCCCATGCCTTGAAAGGAGCCAGCGCTCCCGAGAAAGGAGCCAGCGCTCCCGAGAAACCCCCTTAGAGACCTCACCTAAGCCATCGCCGCCGCCCGATCCCTACCCGAGACGCGGCTCTAACTCCAGAGGGTCTGTGCGGCGCTGCCGGCGGAGGGGCTGGACCGCGCCATCCCGGCCCCGCAGAGACACCGCACACACACACACACACACACACACACACAGAGGCACTCCCCGCCTGCCCTCCCGCCGCCGCCGGCGCAGCCTCCCGCAGCCCCTTCGTTCCGCCCGCGGAGCGATGCCCTCCCCGCCCGCCCCCCCCGCCCCCCAGCGCCCCTCGCCCGGGGACGGCGGCGGCGCGGCAGGGCGGCATGGCCCGCCCGCCGCCGCGGGGGGAGGCAGCGGGAAGCCCCCCCCCCGCCCCCGGCCGCGCCAGGGCCTCGCCGCCGCCGCCGCCGCCGCCGCCCGCAGCAGCCCCGCGGCAGGGGCAGGGGCAGCGGCCGCAGCCGCAGCCGCGCCTGAACGGCAGCCCCGCGCCGCAGGATCCGCGCCCCGAAAGGACGTGCTCCGCCGAGCTGCCAGGCGCGATTACGTTGTTTTTTCCCCCCACCCACCCCTTGAACTTGTTGCTTGGCGCTCGGCGGTGGCGGAGGGGGGGGGGGTGGGGGTGGGGGAAAGCCTTATTATCGATGTCCCTTTGGATGCGATCAAGCTTTCTCAGGAGCAACTACTTCCCCGCCGTTCCCGGCGGCGGGGCGCGGAGATCTAGCGGCAGAGCCCGTATTTCCAAAAGTCTCTATGCAACTGAGCGCTCTCGCCAGACTTTCCCAGGTAGGTGCCGCAGGCTGGGCACGTCCGGAGGGATGCGAGAGCAGAGCCGAGGGGAAGGAGGCGGGAGGAGGGGGATGATCCACCGCCGAGCCGCTACGGAACCCCCGCCCGCCCCGGCCTCCCCCGCCGCCGGGGAGCCCCTGCCCCGCTCCGGCTCCACCGCCAGGCACCCCGGCTTCGCCCTTCGCCGCCCGCTCCCGAGGATGCCCCACGCATCCCACCTCCTGCGGGTTCCTCCAACCTACCCCCCGCCACCGCCGCTCTGCCCGCCCCGGTCTCCTCGCTCCGGATCAGCCCCCGTCCCTGCCCCGACGCCCCGTCCCGGGGAGACTCCCCGACGCCCGCTTCCTTTCTCCGGGGCGCTGCCTCCTCCCGGCGCCCCTTCGCCGGCGCATCTCTGCCCTTCAACGCATTTCCTACACGGAAAACTTGCCTTAAAGTTTAATGCTGCCGCCCGGAGCTCCTCCCCCTGCCCCGCCGGCTCCCCCGGCCCTGAGCCGGGGTCAGGAGGAGTCCCCGGCGCGGCGATCAAGGTCAGGGAGAGGATTCGTCCCGCCGCTGCTTCGGGGCTGCGGCTGGGGAGGGGGGGGGTACGGCCCGCCTGGCCCATCCCCTCTCCGCCACGGCGAGCGGGCGGCGGCGGCGGGCGGCCCCGCTGCAGCCCGCCCGGGAAGGGCTCCGGGGGCGGCCGCGGCCCGGCTCCGGCAGCGGGCGGGGAGCGGAGCGGAGGAGGGGCGGGGGGTACGCGCTGCATCGCGCGTGGAAGAAAATCTCCTTCCAGGTGGCTGCACCGCTGCATCAGGGCTACGAGCCGGCTCCTGGTGTTAGCTCTTTGTGGACCGTTGCTTCCATCCAGGGGCCTCGCGTGCACCTTGTATCCAAAGGATCTGGCCGCTAGAGTAGCTGCTTTGAATACGTTGATTTCCAAGTGCTCTGATTTATTGTCCTAAATGGCTAACTAACCCCTGGAAAGGATATTCTGGGATGAAAAAGGGGAGGAAACAAAAAGGAAGCAAAAAGATTTTTGGTTAATACTGAAAATCACAACGATGTTCAGAAATTCTGGTGCCTTGAAAATGTGTGAGCGTTTGTATTTTTCTTTTCCCTCTCTATTTTAGTGGCTGGAGCAGAACTGTCTCTAGATTGACTCCCTCGGCTGTAGTAGTTATTTGGGACCATGGCAGCAGGAGTAGCAGCTTGGTTACCCTTTGCCAGGGCAGCGGCCATAGGATGGATGCCAGTGGCCACAGGTCCCATGCCAGCTGCTCCGCGGCAGGAGAGGAAGCGAAGCCAGGACTCTCTGATTGTGCTGAATGTGAGTGGCATCCAGTTCCAGACGTGGCTGGACACCTTAGAGCGCTACCCCGACACTCTGTTGGGCAGTTCAGAGCGGGACTTCTTCTACCACCCTGAGACCCAGCAGTACTTTTTTGATCGGGACCCTGATATTTTCCGCCACATTCTCAACTTCTACCGTACTGGGAAGCTTCATTATCCCCGCCAGGAGTGCATCTCAGCTTACGATGAGGAGCTGGCCTTCTTTGGCATCATCCCGGAGATCATTGGTGACTGCTGTTATGAGGAGTACAAGGATCGCCGGCGTGAGAATGCCGAGCGCCTGCAGGATGATGCTGACCAGGATCATGCAGCTGAGAGCTCCCTGCCCTCGATGACAGCTCGGCAGAGGATGTGGCGGGCCTTTGAAAACCCACACACCAGTACACTGGCTCTGGTCTTCTACTATGTCACTGGTTTCTTCATTGCCGTCTCTGTTATTGCCAACGTGGTGGAGACAGTGCCCTGTGGGGTAAGCCCGGGTCGCATCAAGGAGCTGCCCTGTGGAGAGCGCTATGCTGTGGCTTTCTTCTGTCTGGATACTGCCTGTGTCATGATCTTCACAGTTGAATATCTCCTACGTCTGCTGGCGGCCCCTAGTCGCTACAAATTCGTACGCAGTGTCATGAGTATCATTGATGTGGTTGCCATCATGCCATATTACATTGGTCTGGTGATGACAGATAACGAGGATGTCAGTGGGGCTTTTGTGACACTACGAGTCTTTCGTGTCTTCAGGATCTTTAAGTTTTCCCGCCACTCACAGGGGCTGCGCATCCTGGGTTATACCCTGAAAAGTTGTGCCTCGGAGTTAGGCTTCCTCCTCTTCTCACTCACTATGGCCATCATCATCTTCGCCACAGTCATGTACTATGCAGAGAAAGGTTCATCAGCCAGCAAGTTCACCAGCATCCCTGCAGCCTTCTGGTACACCATTGTCACCATGACAACACTGGGGTAAGTGCAGCTGGTGTTTGGTTACAGCCAACATTTCAACAAGTGTGTTGGCACGAACGGAAAATACTCAATTAAAAAAAAGTGTTGATAGAAAAAATGCAAGGGTAAGTTTTTGTTACAGAACTTTATGAATACGGCTCATCACTTCTTTCTAAGTGTTTTACACATTAAGTGAGTTAAAAGTGTTGCTGAAGTTAAAATAGCCCAAACCCCCAAACTGCAGATAAACTGAAAAAGCAAACAACAAAACAAAAAATTTGAAACTGCTTGGGTTCTTTGCAATTTTCTCTAGCATTTTATTTGGTTTTGGATAGTGAAGTCAGCATATTTTATGAATATCTGTGAGTTATCAGTGGATTTTTAATAGACTAATGTCTTTGCTGATAGGACTTGTTACAGAGTTGCTAAAATACTGATAATTATAAGGAGAACCCAAATGTGATCTTTTAATTTGATCATGCATAAAAGTATGTGGATCTGCCATTTTGTTTGAAGTGATGTATTGATGTAGACTTGGATATTGAGTTTGGTATTACGAAGTGATTTGTTTTCATGAAAGTAAAACAGGTATAGATACCTTAATCTTCACAAAAGTTATTCCTGATGTTATTTAAGACACTGGATAAATTTCCTTTGATTTCCATGGACCTGTAACTTGTAAATGGCAAGTGCCAAGCTACACTGACCAGTGACAGAGTCTGGAAAATGATCTGAGGAAGTGTGAGACATACGACAGATCAAGCGTATGTCTAATCACATGTTTTTAATGGCAATACAAATCCTTCCAGAGAAATAGGAGTTAAAAAATACTGTTGTTGACATTAGATCCCTATGCAGTTTAGTGGACAGACAGGAGATAGTATTATTTTATAAAGTCTCTGATACAAAAGTCATATTGTACCAGCTGATTCTGTGCAACAATTTGCAAAATGCATTTGTCTGTAATTACAAGAGGGATTTTGAAGGTTGACTAATTTGAGAAGACAATTCTTTTGCCCTATTCTTAATTTTGAGCTATGAAGTATCATCTGTGAAACTGAAAATTTGTTGATTCCTTACAAACTGTCTAGTTATTTATTAATTGCAGATATTAAAAGACAAACTTTTCACTTTCATGAGGACAAAGCCCATAATTTTATTAGTGAAACATTTTGCCACATCTTCTTGGGACTTTTGAGATTTATGAAATATGTATAAGTTTTAAATTTAACAAAATGAAAGTGCATTATTAAACTATTGTGAAAAAGTTGATTTATTATGTGCAATTCTAATTTAGTGGGGAAACATACATACAAAATATTGAAAAAGATAAAGGGGCTGTCTTATGCCACCATTTTTTATACCAGGCTTTTATCTTCAGCATCATATAACAAATGAAGATAAATATAGTGCATTGTAAATATTTCATACTACTTGTAAGGGCAAGTTATGCTAAAAAGGAGTGACAAGAGCTTTGGGGATTTTAATCTGCTTTTTAGGTTCCTGGGGGTTTTTTTGGTTTTCATTTTCTTCTGGGAGTGACAAACTGAAGGGACAAGTTAGCAGAAGGAACAAGTTATGCGTGCTAACTAGTTCCATAGTCCTGTATTTTCTGATGCTGATACTATTTGCCATGCATTTTAATTAGAACTGTGATGATTTCAACAAATCAGGTCTTAAGAATTTACCAGCATTTAGAATGCACAATCTTATTACAAAAGAGCAGGAGCTGGTCTGTGTTTTTTGTAAGGAAAGAGATTTTTTGAGTAAGTTGCTTTTGCAATTATGACAGTTTGGGCAGCACCTGTCCATGGTACTGAACATAATTTTGCCTTCAGTTTTATGGCCGCTGTGCAATGAACTATGACGTGGGTATGGTATCTATTTGGCATTGATATGATTTGTTTGCTTCTTTCAAACAACAACAACAACAAAAGAGTATTATTCTGTAGTTCCAGGTTTTGAGGTATTATTCTGAGTAAAATCTTCAAAAGTACTGATGAGATTTGAGCATCATTACGAATCTCTTTGGATAGAGCCTAAGAACCTATTGTCAAGTATGCAGCCATACAATATTTAGGTCCTGAGGGGAAGGAAGAAAAAGGGTTAAAAAGAATACACTCATGCTTACTCCTTTTTCAAGGTAGTTTGCACAGAGAAAGTTTTGAGCAGGTTGGACAGAGATCCAAAGTTTCACCCTCAGATATGATTTTAAGCTCGATATGACAGACATCGCAAATTTCTGGGAAATCTTTAATCAATGCATTAGCTAGATTATGTCATTTTAATAACATCATGATAACCATATAGAGATTACGTTTAAATGTTAAACACATATGAATAATTTAAATAGAATTAACATAATAAAAGCTTTGAACTCTTTTTAGTTGATGGAATAATTACACAAAAAGAGAGGGAAATTACAAGGAAAAGCAGCAAGGGTCAGTGAAAGCTGATTGTAATTAGTACTGCTACCTTTGCTCTGTGCTAAAGCTTCTCGTCCGTTTACTAATATAGAACTCCCATTCATTTTTATTTTTAGTTTTAGCTGAATTAGGGCTATATAAATGGACTGTATACGAACAACTTTTTGCTTTTATCAACAAAGCTAGATGCAGTCTTTTTGTTTTAAATGACAGTAGCACACAGCAGGTTATGTGAAACATTACAAAAATACGTGAAAGCTAATACTGAATTATAGATTAACATAAAGTTGAGGGTTTGAGTTTTGGTGTCATTCTCATATTTTGCTAGATAGCAAGGGTATTGAGTAAGCGACCTTTGCAATTTGGGGAGTTATTATCTTGGAAGCAGAGCTATATTTCTCAGTTCTGCATGATTGCTGAGCAATTAAAGTGTCTTTAAAAAACATAGATTACATTTTCCTCTGCAGAGTGCCAGTGACTTCAAATATTACTACATTTCAGCCTCCAAGGATATCCCAGCTATTAACTTCTTGACTGCTCAACTCAAGTAGTACATAGTTGTACATAGAGATGTTATATGAAAGAAATGAAAGGGAAGAAAGAGAGAGCGAGAAAGAGATAAAGGCTGAAGAGTGAGAGATAAGAGAGAAAAAGATGACTCTAGAATAACAGCATGCACTCTGCCAGAAACTGAGCTGTCTGATTTCAAGTTTCAAACTAATGTTTTATCGGTATTAATTGTAGCAAAAGCAAAAGTAAAGTAAAGACAAGAGAGAAGATGGGCAAGGGAATAAAATTGAAAGAGGTCACAAAGTAGTTTGTGGAGATGCAAGATAACTATGAAAAACATAGAAGTTAGGTGAATAAAGGTCGAGAAACAGGGTAGTGTAAAACCTGGCAGAGAAAAAAGCTCAAGTCTATAAAATTGGGACTGGCAGACTTACATGGGGGCTTGTGAACATCTACACCCATAATGACACATTTATGTCACTTTCTGCTGTCACCTCATAACATGATAATCTAACAACTTTCCTTCTGCTCTGTCAGTAGCCAGCAAATGAGCTGGAGTAGCTGGTAAGGTTCTGATGATGTAAGGGTAATGTTTGTTCCTAAATCAGACAGAGTTATAGTGTAGTTAATGTTTTATAAAAAATTTATACTTTAAATAAGGAACAAGGTGATCTTCTGTGACTAGTTCTAAAGCCTCACTGCTATTTTTAACTTCTATATTTATAGGCTTTACATTGAATAGTTTTGTCAAGTCATACAATACTTTTGCAGATGAGCACAATACTTTCTGAAGGGAAGCTTAAACACAAGACTATTAATATATTTGTTTTGATTGTATAAACTGGAGGTGTGTCTTCCAGAAAAGACAAACCAATTATTCTTTTTCATTATTTGTTAATATATCCCATAATATATGAGGAATCCCGCCTAAGATATATCAATTTCCCTGAAGACTTTATAATCAAACAGGTGACTGGATGTGACAACAGAAAGCCTCAAATGGTGAGGCGAATAGGGCGATAGATTTCATTTTCTTGTACATTCCATTGTCTCCCATCTTCACTCCTTTTCCATTCTTATTGCATCCCTATGGGTATATTCCGTCTATTTGTTTTCTTCACTTTTCTTTGAAACTACCACTTTCCAGTCTTTCTATTTGGGGATTTGTCTGATGGCTTAGTACCTTTCCTCCCTTGTTCAAGACAAGTTTAACATTCGTATTAAGAATATTCTGGCTTTATTTTTTCTGCTTCTTCGCACTAGATTCCTCATGCATCCTTCTCCAGTAGATCAAATCTTTCATTCATCATCATTGTCATTCATTTGACCTGAACTTTCCTCAGAACAGGTTTTTTTTCTGACTTTTATTTGATAGATTTTTTCCTTATGAGCATCATAAAATTTCCACAGCATCAGTTTTTTTCCCAAATGCCACACACATTATCTTGTTTTCATTTTCTGGCCATTGTGAGTGCCTTTAGTTTTTTATGGTCTCTGCGTGCTAGTTTGAAAACATCCATGTCTTCTGAACTCGTATTAAAAAAATTAAATTCAATAAAATCTAAGAAGAGAGCACAAAATTAGAAATCTTTGTTTTATGAACAATTTAAAATTTAGAAATGCTCTTATGATGAATATTACAAAGGAAAAGATTAGCAAAGTTGAATATTATTTCTGTATCTCATACTTGAGTCTTGACTCATTCATTCCTTTTGTGTTTGATATTTTCAATCCTGTTTCAAATAGCATTTTTCTATTTTTGTATTCTTGTATACAACCTAGAGAATTTTGTATTTTACATGTGTGTTTGATGTCTCAATCTATTTTCTCTTCACAGCAGAAACACTTAGCCTGAATAACTAGGATACTATATAACAGAGGAGGGACAAAGTGTGGTGTAATCACCTTCAAAGCACATTGCTAGATATTCATAAAGGGCTCCAGGGAGAATTCGAAATACCTAAAAGTAAGGGTCATTTTGATGGCAGTGAAAAAAATTATTTGTTCACTAATAAAAAGATTACTCAAACTGTATTGGGCTGTTGTTGGCTTGACAGAGAACAGAAGTCATTATATTCTTACTTAGTTGCATTTGGGACCAGCTTTCCTGTTCAAAAAAATACTGAAGATCTCTTAGAGGAACAGGAGTTAGTTTACTTCGTTCGTTTTACTTGAGCATGCATTTTCTTACTTCAGTTTTGAAGAGCACAAAGGTGATGCTTAACAAATAGATCTTTCTGCTCAGAATCTAATTTATTTGCTCCTTTGGTGGAAACAGATGGAATTTGGTTTCCTTACTGTTATTGTGAGTCAAGAATAAGAACAATGAGATTGGTGTGGGCCAGGATGTAGCAAAGAAATATGCTGACTTAGTATAGCAGAAAAAATCGGCTCAGAGAGTAATTATGACTGGTGCCTGATCTATTAATTACAGCCTATCATTCAACTAATCCTCAGCGAATATTGTGATTTTAGTAAAAGCCTTAAGTGATCAAACTGAAGAAGTTCAAACTGAGTGATGACAATCTGTACTTGACTCACATCATTGTGCCTTTGTCTAAGAAAAATTTGCAATATAAAAGCCATATAAATCTATGAATACAGTATTAGAAATAGTGCAAAAAAGAACAGTGAAAAAAATATGGAAATAGAAACTGTATTTCTGAACATGGGGACTCGTAAATACTGCAGAAATAATTATCTGAAATAAGTTGATGACATGTTGCAACTTCAGGATGTCAATTAACTTCTCAGACATTTGAAAGAAAGTCTAATGAACTACTCCTATTACTCCATTTTTACGCCACTATAGTCCGCTGGCAGCAGTTCATAATTTGCAGCGTGGTAAGCTGATGAGAGAAGAATCTGGTTCTGCAGGAGTTAAGTGGATAGATTGTTCAAAAGAGGGAGTATAAATTAGAAATACAGAAACAAAGTTTAGATTCAGTTTTTTCAGGTTTCATCAGTTACCTGACAACAGAGCTGACAGAGTGATGGAAAAGATTCTGTATATTTCTGTACCTATCATTTATCGGGCAATAGATGGGAGCACAGATTTTTGTACAAGACGTAGTCTTTAAAACATCTTTTTTCTGCATTGCTCATGCGGTGGAGGAAAGGTTTTTAAATCCATAGACAGCACTTTGAAATGATAGCTCTATGCTACATTTCCCAGAACAATAATAGTTACAATGCTTGGACTTTGACCCTTATCACAATTAGCAGCCTAAATTCTACCATTATTTCCTAAGTATTTTTTGCTGAAGCATATGATTTTGATCTTCTCATGCCTCTGGTAACATTTTATAATCCCCCTGTTAAGTAAAAATGTGGGTTTTGTTTTAACAAAAAACCCCCACATTTTCACCAAAGTACACAAAGAAACTTGCATTTTTTCCACAGCATAAACTTAAAGAAATGTGAATTCAGATGAAATACAAAATACTGCTTTTGACTAGAGCACCTGATGTGCCACAGTTGTAAGTGTTCTCTAGAAAAATACTGGATACAAATATTTGCTCAGGTATCTGGTATACGAAGGCTCAGATTTAAACAGGAGCACATAGGAAGATCATGTGACCAACATATTAGTCCTAGAATATTTTAGCTTCATTTAAAAAAAAAAAAAATCCAACAAGATTCAGCTATTATAATTTAAATGAGACTGCACTCTTTTTCTTGCACCAGCGTAGACACATCTTATGAGTTATTAGAAGGCAAATCCTAATGTACTCAGTCATCAGTACAGAGTTCCTACCTACTACCATCAGGTCAGATTCTAGCATTTAAGTGCATTTACAAATGCTAATGAAACATTACAAGACTGCTATCTGTGTAAATATTAGAGATAAAAAGGTACTATTCATATAAGCAATCTTGTTCTTTGTGTATTTAGAAAAACAGTTTCCTTTCCTATATTCCACTGCACGGTATAGTTCCCTACTTGTTTGCAGGTCTCCATCCTGAAGGTAAAAGCCTTTGGAGCCACTGCGCAAATGTACTTAATTAGAGCTTGATCCTGCACTGTTATAGAAAATGAGAGTTTGCCTAAAAACATACAAAAATGTTGTTAATACGAACAAAGTCAAATTTTGCATATTTAAAGTATTTAGAAGCAGTATTTTGCATTTCATCCCCGGTTTTTCAGTTTCATCCCTGTTACTGCTTCTTTGATCTGGTTGGCTTAACAGTGAAGTCAAGTCTTACAGACACAAAGATCTCCTGGATTTATTAGTTTATAGGAGCCAAACACTGCAAGGAAGATTTTTAAAGGCATTTAGGTATCTAGAGATGCAGATAGGCACCTAGCTTGAATTCTCAAAGAGGCTTAGGTGCTTATAAATACAAAGGAGAACAGCTGAAAGCAAGGAAGCTGGGAAACTAGGTACCTAGTCACCTTAGAAAACATGGTCCTATGGACACAAGAATAACTGCTGGGATAAGCAGAGTGCCATACTGAGACTCTGGATATGTCCTACCCCTGTCAGAATCAAGGAACTTTCAAGGCTTCAGGTCTTTTTAACATGTGATACGTCCTATATTCACATAACACTGTAGCAGGAGACAGAGTGCTGTGTGTATGGTGTTCTTAGGAAAGAGGAATAAGTAATTCAAGAAAAAAAAGAAGGGGTAATATGACTGAAAGAGTAATGTAAAGCATCCGTGGGAAAACAGATTTTTTTTGATCCTAATTTTCTGTCTGTGTTTTTCAAACCAACAGTTCAGCATGAAAAGATATGTAAGAAATGTGAGTTATGACATGCAGATATTGTTAAATTAATGAAAATGTTTTTAGAAACCGGGTGCAAAATTATAAAATAGTGTCAGGTAGGAGACTCAATTTTTTCAAAGAAACATCCAACCTGGGGATTTGTTGATTTCAGTAGGTCTCATATTTAGCTTATATACAGTAAATTTGTTAAGATGCTGATGTGTGGTAAGATAACGTAAACCGTAAGTCTCAATTTTGTCCACTGCAAATTCGTCCCCTTCTCTGGAGTGCTGGCAAATACTTTTATTTTGTCTCTATTTCATTTTTTATGTATATTGTTTGTAGACTTAAGTGGGAGGTTTGAGAAGTACTTTGCCTGTATTTGCATTTTCTTTTTTGCAGTAATATGAGCTTTGTAAGTAAGGTCTATAGCTCTGTCTGTTGATTTTTACCTTAATCTGTCTTCTTTAAAACACTTTCCCTTCTATAAAAAGTTATTTTCTTGAGGTAAGCATCTTGTATCACAGTTCTTTCTCTTTGAAGAGACATTGTGATTTGTAAGTTGATTCTTAACCAGATGGTATCTAGCTCAGCTTTGCACTACCTACCTCTTGCACCAAAGCTTCATATCAAAAATTAACATATGAAGCAGAACTCCCAATATTAAGAACACATGTATATTTTTTTTCTAAATATGATCTAATACAACATAGCATGAACATTAAAACAAAAAATTTATAAAATCTGTATCTGCATAAATAAATTTTGCTGTTTGAATATTGAAGACTCAGTTTCCTTAGACAGATAAAACTTCTTCTGGTATAACAGACAATATAAACTTCTAGGAATTTGTTTAATTAGTCTGAGTACATTGGTAAATTAAAATAAAATAAGTATATTCCACTACATTTTTAAATCACCTTGGATAACAAAATAACTGTGAAACTTCATAAAGGTACTTATAATGATCTAATTTTCTAGTAACACATTGCCATACTTTGATTAATTATTATTTTGGAAAAAATTATTTTGATGCCAAACCCCAACTTTCTTCAAATGTGTATCCAGAGACATGTTTTTTTTTTTTTTTTTGCATTGCACTGGCAGATTCTCAAAATATTTTGGCTGATACACAGGGAACAATCTTTCAAGTTATCACTTGCAGGCTTGGCCATCCAGGCATTCCTTGTAAATGGCTGAGAGTCAGACTGTGAGGTTGTAAAGGAGGTTGTAATGTAACGTTGTGTAATAGCTCAGTCTGAAAGTGTCTGCAGCATCCCAACTCATCACTTCTTTCAGTAAATCAATCAAGAGAGTTTTCTGTATGAGAGCATACGTAATGTGAGTGGCTTCCTTAACTTTTCACTGTTGTTGCTGTTCATCTCCCCTTTTCTTTGTAACCCCGAAGAGGAGTTTTATTCCTGTGTTAGCGGCCTTACTTTCAGTTTCTGCAACTTTCATCTCTCCCGCTTGCAGCCAGTTAACAATTCCCTGAGCATCCTTATCAGCTGTGGACAGCAACTACTGCACTGCGCGGGGTTGCTTAGGAACCAAATTGATGCTCTTTGACACGGTGGATTACAGCTGCAACATGCTGGTCCCCAAACTCTTCTGCCTTCCACAGAGGAATGAAAAGCAGAGAGGTTGAAGATGCTTTCCAAATCTGGCCGTGAAGAGGGTATATACTTTTTTTGTTTTAGGATATTTAATCATTTCATCCTTGGTAAATAGCAGGTTAAGAATTGTGGTCTTTCTATTAAAAGCACAGCAGTACCAAAAAAATCTTTAGCAATAACTCTTTTTAACAGCAACTTTGTAATTTAAATACCACAGTATCTTGTATCACTTACAGAATTGAGAATTTTTAGCTTTTTTAAGCTTTTTGGTTGGCTTTGGTTATTCATGCTTTTGTTTACATCAGCTGATCAAATCCATGTTGTGACATGGATATCAAGGACTAGGGACAGGCAGAACTAGACAGAGTATATACACCTATTCGCATACACCAAGTGAGAGCTAGATAAGTTATAGGTGCAGCTATTTCTTCTGTTTATTTTATGTGTATTTATATAAAATGAAACTTTTAAAATTTGCATTGTAAACTCTACAGTGATCGAGAATTTAGTTAGTATTTACCCTTTTGGCACCTGGATGGAAAACTTCAAAGAGTACAAATTGAAACTTCCCCACAGATAGTTTATAGAGCAAATCTATTCACAGACTGGCTTAATGATTTGACAAGCTCGGTATATTCCAAGTGAAAGGGAAGCTCAAGCTCTATGTGTTTTGCTTGTGAACACAGTAATCAACCTATAAGATGTTAATCTGTGTCAAAAGGTGATGAGTTTTAGAGGTAAATGTTACAGAGAAAGTTCCTTACAAAAAACCCCGTGTAATATGTGATATACATGCTATCCTTCTTGGACCACGTCCTACTTCTGGCACCTCTCTCCCTTCACCATACATCAATCAGATTGTTGCAGAAATGGCAGTTGTGAAAGACTGCAACCATTACCATTCATTTAACCTACAGTTTCTTTCCTTCCGAGGCCCAAACTTCTGAAATGTAATGCATTAAATCATTCAGGAGAGAAGCAATGTTGCAAGTCATGCTGGTGAGCCCTTCAGCATGGTTCAGTCTCTCGCCGTACCGGCAGAGACGTGACAGCCTGTCTCCTCCTCTGGGGACAGGCACAGCTGCAGACCACAGATGATGCTGACTAGTTGTGTCTGGCACACGCGACCAGTGATTTTAAGATACGGACACCTTTGAGCAGCAGTGCAAACATGTAGGAAAAAAACCTGGTTGTGGGAGGGGGAGATTGGAACCAGTTTTGGTTCAGGTCTCTAGGAGGAGACAGAAAGGAGTGCCTGGAGTGACGTGCACAAATCCCCTTGGATGCAACTGCCTTCTGGCCACTGTCTGCCCTGAACCCGCTTCACACCATGAGTACAGCACGATATCTGTCAGGCAGTGATCCATGGAGTGGATTCACAGTGGGTTTGGCCATGTAGTAGGAAAGAGGAAAGTGTGAGGAAAGTGTGAGGAAAGTGTGAGCACTTTCTCAGAAGGTATGTGAGCTTTCCCTATTTCTCTAGGTAGCCACCACAGTTAGTGTGCACTGTTTGCAACATCTTTGCAAACAAATTAAATAAATACAGAGAAAAGTGCTAGACGGTGTGGAATACTGGATAGGACAATGGTTTGAATTGTGGATTGGGATGCACATAAGTGGGTTTGAAAGATACTCGTATCAAAAGGCTGAAAACCTGTTGAAAACAGGTTGGTTCTTCTCTTTAGAGCAGTGGTATATATTCTGCCTTAATTTACTTTCTGATACCTATTTTCCAGCTCACTAGCTGTACTGAGAAATTCCTTTGTTTTCAAAGCAAACAAATCCAAATACAGCAGAAACGTTTCCTTAAATAAACCTTTCATGTTGTCTGTATACAGTTCTTTTCCCAGTCCCTATGTTTGTGTGCAAGGATATAGCTATAGAATTTATAGATTGTATCTTAGGTGTGTGGGGTTTTGAAGGAGAAAATCGGGACATACATCTCTTTTAAAGGAAACGAGTAGGACATCCTTTTTTTGAAGGAGACAAGTCAGGACATACTGTACAAGAGAATTATTATAGAAGAATCTGGAGGTGGAATTCAAACTTATTTCTCTGCCAGTTGCTTACCATCTCTGGGAGGTATTTGTAAGCCCTAACTTATTCCTCCAAAAGTTAATTCCTTCTGAACTAGTCATCCTTGTCTCACTTGGGAAGTAATGAAGAGAAGAGGCATCTGGAGGTGCTCGTTCCTCTGCACTGAGTATAAATGAAATTTATTATGATTAGCAGAGATTTAAATATTTAAATAACAAGTCAAGTGGATGGGGTAAATCCCAGCCTTCATGTCCAACTAGTTTGGTCTAGTCTCCTTGTTCCCAGTTATATAACTCCAAAAGGCCGATAACATATTCCTTTCAAAGATCACAGCAGAGTACGTGCTTGGGATTTGGTGACAATTCCCACTTTATCAAAAAGGCAATGTATCTGCTACATTTAAATTCAAAATATTCTTGTTTTGCGTAACCCTCCTGGGCCACTTCAGTGCTTTTGCCATTTTTTTTGTCTTTTCCAAAGAACATGAAAAAAAAAATTAAATAAATAAGGAGTTCTATTGTTTCTGCTGGTTTAGAAAAAAACTCTAGAAAACGGAAAGAAATATTTAGGGAAGTATCCACTGTAGCCTTCTGCAGGAAAGAAGTCATTGTCCAAATAGCAATGCTTTTGCATTAAGATAGGGAGAGCTTGAAAACCTTAACTTCAAAGGGTTGTAAACTATTCCTGTTCTTCTTCCTGTTCAACTGATTCACGCGTTGGTCTTGTTAATTCTTTCAACACTGTCCATTTTTAAAGTGCTGCCAATTAATATCTTTATTCCCCAATGGGGAGGTGTCAGGCATGTTCCCCCATGCCATTATTCTGGTGTCTTCCAGGAGCTGTCAGAGCTCTAGACTGCAATTAGGCATTGCCAATGCTGACCTCTGAAGTAGACTGAAAATCTTAGAGACACACTAAACTAAATTTCAGCGGGGACATTCTTCTCATTGCAGTATTTATTTTCATATTTAATTCAATTTTTAAATTACCATTTTCTTTAAAGCTGCCTCCAGACTGGAGCACTGCAGAGACTTGAGAGCCACGAGAGAGGATTATGGTCAAAACTGCTTCAGAGTTTATGACTTTCTCATTTGCCTTCTGAACTTTGTTCACTTCTCTGCAAATCATACCAATCTCTCTGGTGAGGAAATTCTGTAATTTGGTATGAAATCCTGTTATCAGCAATGATTTGGTTTAACTCGTTTTAGTTAATCTTCATGTTCTGCTTTTCCAGAGCAGCAAATCTCAAATTTGCCAGCTAGCACAGTTCTATACTACTGTGAAATAACCACATTTCCTTCAGTATGTTTCCCTTTTGTGTGAGATTTCATGAAATTATGTTCCTTTATGGATTAAATGGCATATTAAACTTTTTTTTTTTTTGAAAGAGATGGATAAACTGCAGAAGAAATACTATTTCCCCTTTTTTCCCCTCAACTGGGAAGTTTATCATAAACTTCCAAACAAGTTTATGCAAGTTTAAAGCAAAATTGCTATCCTGCACCACTGCACCACTACAGAAAGTTTGCTTCTCCTCTGAGAGGCAACAGTGGTTATTTCATAATTTGGGGAAATTAATTTTTATTTAATTATATTAAAAGAATAGTACTCCTCCCGTTTGCTGTTCAAGTAAATGCTTTTTATGTGCTTGAAGACTGATGTTGTTGATGGGAGAAAATGTAGCTTCTTTCTTAAGCTTCTTGCCTAATTCTAAATTATCCTTGGATCAAGTCCTTGTATGAAGTTTTCTCACATAATTGAGAGACATGAAATGATATTTTTAATATGTCAACTGTTTTTCCCCAATCTGAAGAAATAGATTGAGAACAGGGACTCATGCAACACATCTGCAGAGAAATTATTTACCTTACTAGCTTACTGGAAATTAAGAAATAGCTGAAGACAGTGTTAGAAATTCGAATTGCTAGTCCTTCAAGAGAGCAGCCTGATAGTGACTGGTGTTCTGCACTGGCGTGGGGTGGTGAGATTTAAGGTGAGAGAGAGATGCTGCAGGATTCTTTCTGGATCTCAACAAGAAAGACCCAACAACAAATGGCTTCATAAAATAGCTGTTCTAATAAGGTAGGGTAAAAAGAGTAATATAGATACCTAGTAAATGTTATGTCCCCTCTGATGCTGGGAACCAGCATCATGAAGCATTGGATGAAGCATTGGATAGATTTTCCCACAGCACGCTGCACAGACCCTGTCCACGCGAAGGAGATCCTCCTTTTTCATCCTTTGCGCTATTACAATTTTTTTTTTAATTTTGCATTTTATTTAACAGTGAAACAACTGTATTCATAAAGGGTGTTCTCATGAGAACTTCTTACTTTTTAGATAAAGGCAAGGCCACACAGGTGACATAATTGCCATTACAGAGCTGCCTGCAGACTTCCCTTGTTACAGTGGTCTTTTACCCTGCAGACAAGGTATTTGTGCAGCACAGCCCAGCCTGAAGGCCAGGATGGACATGCAGCACAGGCCTACTAGGCTTACGCAGTTTCACTGGTATGTGGATCACTAACTCTTCCGTGTACTATGATCTCCCAGTCAGGTTCACTATGACAGGTTTGTGGTGCAAAGTAGAAGAGCAATATACCTTGTTCACAAGTTTTCGTTACTACAGTATAAGAATTGGTAACTTATTTACTGAATCTATTTACTAAATTTGATAAGAGAATTGTAAAAGGTGCCAAGAACTTTTGCAGTTAGACTAAGATAATATCAAGATAAGGTGAATATGATCAATTAAATATCTAGAACTTTTTCCAAAAGAAACCTCATATTCCTTCTAGAAGTTTCAGTTTAAAGCAATTTTTACTTTTCATCCATATGTGAAATGGAGAAGACTTTTAAGAAACAATGCTATGAGAGAACAATTTCATCTTATGATGAAAAGTCACATTCCAGCCATTACTGTTCCATATTTTTTTTTGAGAAAAAATTAATGGCAAAGTATTCACCAATGCATATCAAATACAAAAGATACAACATCTGCCTTGGGAAGTCCTTAAGCTATATTCATATCTTTGCTTTTGTCCTCCCCATGTCATTTGCTTCTGGCCACTGATAGGGCATTTGGCTAAATGGCTCCTTCATCTTGCCCTCTCATGTTCTTAGTTAATGGAAATGACTTAACTGTGGATTTGATCAGTCTTAGATTAGGGAAATAAATTCATACTTTTTTTCCTGAATTCTTTTAAGGAACCATGGGTAATGGATAAAAGACAGCTGTTCTTCAGTACCAAAGGTTCAGGGGGTCCAAGAATATCATAGAGCTTGAAAACTGTGCAAATAGGAAAACAGCTGCTTTAAACTCACAGTTATTTCTTACATCTCTATTTTGTTTAGCTATTCATATAATCAAAGGTCGTAATCTACAAGGTGATGAGAATTTATGTCAGCTTCAAAACATTGAAACTTAATAAACATTTCAATGGAAGATGAATAAATGCTGGAGCACCTGGGAGTGCTGAATGCCTTGCAGGATTTAGTGCTATTCACTTGATCCAAAGCCCTTGGAAATCAATTAGAGAGTTGGATTTGACCTGAGAGGACTTTGCATCAAGCATGTGTATGGACAACTCTAGCAAGATATTGACCGGGACAACAATTATTTGTTTGAACTATCTCAAACTCCAAGGATTAAACCAAACTCCATGGCAGTGCTGCATGGGATTCCTGCAATATGTGTATTGCTATCAGTACCTTATACAGAGCTAGGGTGAAAAAAAGCTAAAGATAAAGTTTAGTTACATTTCTAGAAACATATTTTCATCATCAGTAAAAACAGTAAGATAATAAATTCCAGCTTCTGGTGTAACAGGTTTATTCTGTCCGGAGTTTATCAAGAGGAAACTCTTTATGGGAAGCAAATAATTCAGCATCTCCTCTGGTAATGTGGAGGTTGAATCATACATGGGATCCCTCCACGAGTATTTCATAGAAATTGGTCATAATCAGCACTGGAGTAGGGAATTTGCTCAGAGTTTTGTACAGCTAAAAGGGAAACAAGTTGGCATATTTTCTTCCTTAGCTTACCGAAGTGTTGTTAACTCACACAAGCTTTCAGGCAACCTTGAAAAGACATAACACATTAATAGCATCAGAGAACATGACAGCCAGAGCCTGGTGTAACTAATTTTGGACTGGTATAACAGTGCTATTTAGAGCAATAAAGGTTTTATCCAGTGGTTGATCTGTTTACTAAAATAGTTGGTAAAAAATGTGCCATATATTATATCTCCTCATTATCCTGCTGGTATAAAGGACTTTTAAACTGATAGTTCTGCCTATACTTTGTGATTGTCCTAACTGTATTAGGATAAGGTCATATATTAAATGGGCGTAAAGAAGAAATACTCAGCTCCCAAACAAGCATCTGTCAAACAATCAGTTAAAATGAATGGCTGGCTAAGACCCATACATATCACGATGAATAGTCTATGCATTTCTTGCTTCCTTGACTTTGCACATTAAAATCCATCACTCCTAGTGAGAAGGCCCACACTTTCTTAGGTTCCTCCCATACATGGTGACAAATAGCTATGCAATTTGTTTGATGAAAACCAAATAAACTTGCAGTTAATTTTTTTCTCATGTGAGACATGAATGCCAATACTCTGAAAATCCTGGAAGAAGGACTGAGAGAGAGTAGATTTTATTCTTGGATTTTATTCCGTTTAAGAGCACGTTGCAGCTTTGTTGGCATGGGTGGACTGTATGGATGACTTCATGTGTATTCACAACTTTTTCTTGGAAGGAAATGGCTTATTGAACGGTAATCATATAGCATGTGTAAATGAGTTTTGTGGATAAACACATACCTTTATTCTCATTGCCTCAGATGGGTTGTTGACTAAAAAAGTTTTTCTGATGGCATTTACTCTTCCAGGAATTTTCCCAATTATCTTGTGTCTGATTTTCTGCCTAAGAAATTTCTTTTTCTTTTTCTCATATATAAATAATGCTGATTTTTCTCTGTTGCTCTTGAATTGCTTACTTGAAGAAAAAAAGAACAGAATTCAGGAGTGTCTAAATATGAGCCTAGGTGAGATGCTCAAATATATGTGTGTACTTCCAGGTGAGATAAATCACTTTCTAGACTCATTGACTGCAATGACTGCACTGGGAGCTTCAACACTAACTCACGTGCAAAAATCTACATGTACACACCAAAAGCGTCTTCACTTTCTACTTCAATCCCGGTCCAGGACAGCAAAATGAACTGATCATGTTGTCAGAGCTATGAATTATTTTTCTTTTTTCTTTTTTTTCCCCCCCCTTCAGATTTGGGGTCCTGTATTCCATTTTCAAGCTTTTTTCCAAAAGATGCTTTTTTCCTAATGTCATTGTCCACTCAGATGACAGCATCTTTCTCAGGAGAACGGTCACCTCAGAAAAATTTGTGTACCCATATTCTCTTGAGGCATTATGTTTACATTACAATAGCCTCTGTACATGCTTTAAAGAGTCCTTGGTAAATATTTTTCTGCTAATTGAATAGAAAGATGGAAAACATACAAAATTCACAGCATTTAAACCTTCTGTCCTTGATAGTGCATTTAACAAACAGTGTAAAACACAGCTGAAATGACATTCCAAGATACAAAATATTGCTAGAAGAAAAAAGATGTGGAGAAATATTATGGAATTGTACTACAAACTAGTGAAAAGAAATGAGACAACATATAGCAAATAAACCTAGAAACAATATACATAGTGAATACTATGTCTTATGATAAAGAGGTCACTAGAAACTGTAGAGGTAACTATACTTACTGTATCTGAAAAATATTGGTAAATATTTTCTCTTTCTAAAAGTAGAAGTAATTTCATGCCAGTTTCTTTTAATTTGTGACAGTCTTATTGATCTAATACAAAAGAGAAACATTTTTCACCTGTGTGTTATTTTCCTAAGCAGCAGTACAGATAAATGGCTGAAAAAGTTAACTATTTCTACCAGCATTTGGGTTTGGAGGCAAAGCCCACAGGAGGTAATGGAAAGGCTTTCATTTTCTTCAGTGGGATTTAGATCAGGATTCTAGTTATTTCTTACAGTATATAATGCAATGTTTCTACGTCATTAGTTCATAACTTTAAAAGAACTCATTCCAATTGGACTGGAGTGTTGGATTTTTCTCACATGAAATCCAAAGTAAAAGTTTTGACCTGCTCTCCTTGTCAGAAAGGAAGACAACTCTCATATGATAGACTGATGGAAATGTTAATGGAAATGCTGAAAACACTGTTAGAATTTTTGGTTTTTTGAATGTTAAATGTGTCATGGAAAGGTTTACTTACTTTATGTAATCCACTCCAAAATGTGTGTCTCAGCTGTCAGGTTGGAACATATCAATGTGTAAAAAATGCAATTACTCTTCAGGGCTGAGGCGAACTCTAATAGTTAGATGCTGTGCAAGCTTCTGAAACTAGACACCGTGACGATTTTGTAGGCATCTCATTAACGAATTGTAGCGCTGCAGCATGCTCTGCTTTACTTATTTATTGAAGAGATAATGGGAAATAACTGGTTTCTTTGTGAAGTCATAAATAATATGACAGAAGGATATTAAACGCACTGAGATGTGACAGAAAAGCTAAAAACTTGTGGGGTTTAGTATTTTATGGTGCCAGTTCTCTTTTACCAGTACATGTAAAACCAACAGATATGTTTTAGCTGTTTTTGTGAACAATTATCAATTTAGTGTGCTAGCTAGTGAAATGTGAGTGTCTTAAATCATAAACAGTATCCCAGTTTTGCTACTTTACAGTAACATTCAGAAGTTAGTAAAGAATAAATCTTCTTCCTTTTTTTTCTTTTTTCTGTTTCTTTAGGTCTTTTTCCATTTTTGTTTTATGCAGAGATAGTCTTTCTCTATTTTGAAATTCCCTATATGAAATACTGGTTCTACAAAGTATGAACATTTCTGGCATTCGTTCTGTACATCTTTTGTTCTCACTGGGAGTCCTGTCCTGAAACCGCAGGCAAACATACACACGAGGTCCACCATGGCTTCTCAGTACTTTGCACACTTGATTAAAATAAAAGCCAGCCTTTTTCCCTCTGTGTGTACATGTGCATGTGTGTCTGTGGCTGAATTCAAGAGAGAAAAATGTGTTTTATTCTGGAGTTCCGACATAGCACTGAGATACAGATTGAGATAGCACTGTCCTCTCTTCATTCCTGTTCTTTTCACTGAGATTTATCATGCAGTGTATTGTCAATTCCCTCAGACACCGCGGTGATTAAAGAAGTAGCAATCTCTTTGGATACATTGGTTAGTCTTGGGAATATTTCTGAGTATCACGACCCCACAATTCTTTACCCTCGGTTTGACTCAATATTTAGCATGAAGCTAGTATAGAAGACAGACCAATGCAGCCAGTTCTACTTTGGTTTCTGTACCCCATCCATCTTCACAGTATCCAAGCACCTACGTGGTAAACATGTGTCTTCAAGTTGAACACACTATTTTTCCTTCAGCAATAGGAGTGCCTTCAAGGTTGGTAGTTTAGACATAGTTGCAGCAGACAAGCGTTGAGGTCACAAACGTGTGGATGTCAGCCGCTATGCCAGTGTAAGTTTTGTCTATGCAGAGAATTTTATGGTTTTATTGCATCAATTACCACATCATCTAAAGACTAACCTCATCTTCTGAAGCATGACCTTTTTACTGGAGGAGTTCCAAGCGTTTTCGTATGGGGTGCCGAGCCTTGTTGCTTGCTTATCCCACTTACATCAGTTTTACAGTGGTGTAAATCCATTGTTTCATGAGCTACTCCTAGTTTACAGTAATGTGACAATAGAGTAAGGCATGATCGGTCATGCTTAGCACTGCCAGCAAAGTACATTTTTAATTCTTTTGAAGTAGTGGGATGTAGGAAAGAGGTGAAGCAATTGTACTGTAATTCAAGTGATGCATATATAAAAATCTAAGGTTAGAAACAATTTCCATCAACCATTCCAACTATTATGTGATGCTTATCATTGTAACCTAAAATTTCTCTTCAGGGACAAGAGTGCCATAGTGACTGAAAAAAATAAGCAATAGGGGTTCTCCAATTATTCAAATATCTGAGAAGCCTGGATAAAATATTGCTTAGTTCAGGAAAAAACAAAATATGGACAGTCTTCCTCATCAATTTTAGGAAACTACAGAATTCTGATCTGGAAGTACAGCAGATGAGACACGCTCATGTTGTGACCATACATAGCAAAAAGGACAATTTGCTGTTCCTGAAGCATCTGTCCATTTCTGCTAGATGCTTCATAGGTTAAGCATAGCTACTTCTATTGTTATATTATCCTTGTTTGCAAATTTTGGATACCCTTCAGGGAAAAAAAAACCCAAAGTGAATGGTTCACTTGAAATGTCAGTTCTCCAGATGAGCAAGCTGTGGACGTCTTGCGTGAAATATTCTAATTTTTGAGAAGTTATCAGGAAGTTACATCTTGAATCTATTATTTATATAATAAATTGAAAGATCCAGGCTGCAACCTGGGGGCCTAATTTTGATACTATATGTCATTGTAACTCTCTTTTTCAAACTGGTTGGGACGTTTCTGAGACACAGAGCCTTTAACAGATTATTTCTATCAATCAGCAATCCATTCAATTAAGCAGCCACACATGGATAATCAAGGATAATAAATGGAGACCCTTGCTTGGAGTTTCAAGTGAAAGAGGTAATAGATTGGATCACCGTCATATTTTGCCACAAGTGGTTTGTGGTAGAATAATTCTGCATTCATTTCTTTCCATGTTTAATACTGTTACAAGCTATTTCAACAACATTTCCAAGTATTATGATTCAGAAAGAATGTGCCTAATATAGTCTGGTAAATTCTAGGTCAATTTTTCTTGAGAATAATACTGGATATATGTTAAAATACCATATAACAGTTCTAATTATCAAAAGTAGTAGAAGTTCATTAATCATATCAAGTATAAGATGCATTTTTAATATACATTTTGCCTCTTCTTTCTTCTGAGGTAGTAGTTATAGACCCAGATACCCAATATTCACATTGTTGTGTAGCTTATATCTAATTTTCACCAAGCAGTTACAAGTTTTGAATAAGCTGATTAAAAAAAAAGAATAAAACATTATTTTGTATGGCAAATTTTACTGTGGCTTAAAAGGTATGAAGTACATAGCACGTTTCAAGGATTTTCTTGTTCAAATGCAGTGGAAGACTTTTTCGTTTTTCAATACATATGATGTATTAAGAATGCAATAAGCACTTTTCAGCCATGGACCACTTTGTCAGGAGAGTTGTAAAATAATAAGGTTTAATTTTAAAAGGCAATTAAAAAAAAAAAGTTACACTAATATTTTTCAGTTACGTGTAGAGTGCAACTTGAGCAAAAAGGATCTAAGGCTGTTATTAGGCTGTTCGGCTAACCGGTGGGACCATGCTGTTCTGCTTCCAGTCCCAGGAAAAGATCTGATTATCAGGCGATGTATCCATGCAAGTCCCTCTTTTTTGCCTACTGCAGCTTTTTCACATTGTATAAATATTTAATAGAAAAGGGCCCTAATTACAGAGGCTTTCTCCTTCCCTTTCTAGTGCAGAATTGTTCCATCAGAGGAGCCCGACACCCTCTGCTACGATGGGAGGAGAGCCCAGCTGTATTGCCCACAGGATCTTAATCTAAAGGGTGTTGTCAATTTATGTTCCCAAATGGTGACATATCTTCCTCCCCATAAGAGATGTCTATTCCTTGCAAAGCAACTAAGACATTTACTATTTTTTTTCCTGAAAAGCTTGTAGTTCCCTGTGCAAGTATCTTCAGAAGACTACACTGTTACATACCTGGCTGTTTCTGAAAAAAAACCAACCAAACAAACAAAAAAAACCCCAAAACAAACAAAAAAACCCAAAAAACCCACTTATGTTGTGCCTCGAAGACAATTTACTGCCTACTTGAATGTTTCTTCTCTACACACTTTTTGGGAACTATTAAAAATGTACAATATACAATTTATGCCAAATAATTACATAGTGTGTGTGTGTATCTGTATTTGTACATATGTATACACACATATAAACATACACAACCATAGAGTATAAATGTAGCATATATAATCATATAAATAAAAGTTAGAAGCAATTAGATGCAATTATACTATAAATTTTAGCAGCCCACCTTATATGTACTTCAATATGTTCAAGACTATTCAAATCTTGAAAAGTGCTGCAGCTCCTTTTTGTCTGTCTGCTATCTGCTACATCTCCTTTTTTTGAATGCTTCATTTTTGCCCCACTTAATTTCAGTAAGACTTGTTGCATATGTAAGGGTCTCTGCTTCCAGATTCTGACTCAGACATTAGCTAAATAGTAACATCTTTACCTTGAACCTCTCTCTTTTCTTTTAAAATTGGCCAGGAGCCCAGAAATTTTCTTCATCAAAGGCATGTTTGCAATTTTTAACCTACTTTCATGCTAATTTGTTCTTGTAATCATAAAATTAATCAAAATCTTTTCTATTGTTTAAAACTAAAGATAACATTTTTACAAAATCATTTTAGAACATTTTGAATATAAATTAAGTTGACTATTAATGACAGAAAAATAATTACAGTTAAAGTTGTGTCCTGTAGGCAAATGGTAAGTAAATTAGTGGCTGATCCAAAGCCCATTAAGGATCCTGTTGACTTCAGAGAGTTATGGATTATGTCTCAATAAAGAATCTTCACTAGAAAAAGATCTCAGAAGAGAGAAAAAAGTAAGTATCATTAGAAGTATAAATTGCATCACAGTCCAATATTCAGCCGTAGTAATTATTAGATTGGAGCAAAATTTGTGAAAAAAAGTCTTGAAAATGCTTGTTTTTTGAATCCTCTTTGAAAAGGAGCATTTCTTGATCTACATTTCTCTTTAAAATCATCTTGTCCTTGTGAATTTTGTAGTCTAAAACATACATTTCCAGAAATGCTTTTTTTCACAGGTAGTCTATGTATAACGCCTTCCTTCTTTTATATCCAGATTATTGCTTCCGGGCATTCTGTGTAAAATCAAAATGAAGCTGATCATGGAAATTCAGTTCTGGAAAATTCAAAAACTAAAACCCTTGCCAGACGGTATAATGTTCCCAGATGGGGAGGAAAAACAATGAAGTAGTTTCAGAACAAGAATTCAAGACCTGAAAGTATAGTTGAAAGTTAAAGTACCTGAAGAAGTGTTTTTCGTTAGGACATGGAAGATCCAAAGGGATTTTGAACATTGCTGATTCTCTTCCCATGCTAGCGTGAACTAAAGTGGAAACCAGGCTCAGTGCATGGCAGTAGGGCAAGGTAACAAAAGGGATGACATCACCAGGTGGTGCTCCTGTCCACCGTGGTCCAAGTTCCTGCTTAGTTTAGTTTTATGTTTATATGTTTAGTCTTGGGAAGACATGAAGAGCTGTTTTAGTTTGGGGTTATGCATGAAAAAAGTTCTCATTTTCAATTGGTTTCTAATCAGTGAACATTCCCAAGAAGAATTTGCTTTCCAGGAGCCACTTATCAGGTTTGAGGTTCAGGGTGGAAGAAAGAAAAAAGATTATTTGCTGAGTGTATAATTGCATTTATTTCAGAAAGGAATACTATTTTTACTCCAGTTAAATGAGGGGAAAATGCTAAAAAGTAACACTGGTTTAGGTAGAAGGAACAATGGAAGGCTAAGGTATATGTCTGTTTTTAGCAGATTGATGTCATTAAATATTTGCAAGGGCTGTTTCAATGCTCGGTCTTTTGAAACACTGTAATTAAGCTATGAAAAAATAACAATGCCTTCCATATTGAATGTTCTGCAAGAAGCCTGGAGAATTATTCCATGAAAATTTTTTGTGGTTAACTTACTCATCAACCATATGACTTCAACAGTATTCATCAGACGTAGTCATGACTAGGAAGACCTTAGAAATGCACTAGAGGAAATAAATATGATAGAAATTCTGTTTACTAAAATGGTGCTAATACAGAAGAGCAAAAACATATAGAATATAATTATAAATCAAATTACATGTCAGATAAATGGCAGGTCAAGCTACAATGTCTAAGTTAAAAATTTAAGGACTAATTGTTATGATTTTATTTAAATGTATGGATTTTTTGATTATGAATTCTTTAGTGTGTTCTCGTGGAAAGTGTTGGGTTGGAAGTAGATGATCTTTAAGTTCCCTTCCAACTCAAACCATTCTATGATTCTATGATTCATTAACCCTTACTTTCATCCTGTATTAAGTTTATAGTTCTTAGGAACTCAACTTTTTTCTCAAGATTTTCAGCAAATGAGCAACTCACTGAACTCTGCAGTAGCTCACATAATAGGTGTTTAAAAACTTACTTTTACTCAAGAGAATAGCTAGGCAAATTCATGGAACAGAAATTCATTTATGTTTGTAAGTCCATAGAAAAGCTATCTGCTTCATAAAAGCCCTGAACTGAAAATAGATGGAGGATGAGACAATATTAAGGGAAAGTGTCAAGTATATTTGCTCTGTTTTCACTCTTTTCTATGCAGTCAGTAATAGCCGCAAGATCCTGGCCTAGATATATCTTTGATCTGACACAATGTATGAATTCTTAAGTCCTTGTGTCACTTCAAAAGCAATGAAGCATGAGATTGTCGTGTTTTGGGTAGATGCATCAAGCCTGTGCGCTATGCGAATGGAGATTCTGAAATTCCAAAATGTCCCTGCTCTTACTTCTTATGAGTCATGAGAAGTCTTAACATTTTCTAACACAATGTGTTTCATTCAATACATTGTCATCACATTGGCTCACCATAAATATCATATCAATATAAAACTTTTGCCAGGAAATTTCTAATTAGCAATATATAGGTTGCTTGTTGCATACTTAGTCTGAGGAATTATTTAGTTTTTAATTAAAAATTAGTATGTGTGACATTTCTTTTTTAGCAAAAAGTTAAGAGGTACAGTGGACAGAAAAACAGGGTAGGTGGATGTTACAATGAAAAATGTTCCTAAATTCTCAACCATTGCTTCCAGTGATTTCTTTGAAAATTTTACTACTGAAGAAAGTTGCAGAAAATTTCTTTAAAATTAAATAGCTTCCACAGGATACCAGTAATCTGTATGTAACTTGTTTTTTTCTATAAGGCTATAAGAACTGAAAGTTGATGCTTGTGATCATAAAGCCAGCAATCGTAAATATCTGTTGAAAAGACTTTTAAGATCAGATGCAAGAGGAAAGTTTGTTTTAAAAAATCTCATGAATTACCAGACCCTAAGTAAGTCTTCTGATTTTTCTGAAGTCCCCTGACTTCTCAGTCTGTGCTGTTTATCTTCTAATGTGCTTAAAGGATGTTAATGTAGGTTTTGCAAAGTCTAGTCTTCTCTAATTCATGAGATACCTGAACTGACTTTCCTGACATTGCTGTGCCAGGCTCTCTGGCAACCATCACACCGTGCCTGGGCCATGGATTTTAAGACCACTTTTAGCTGTCTCTTACTCAGTCACAATTTGGGGAAAAGTTCCACAAGGAGTGTTACAATGTAGAGGATATAGCCTTACAGCACAATATTTTATTCTTGAAGAACAAAATTGCAGAACTGAGGTGAGGTTGAAGGGGACGTCTGGAGATTGTCTTGTCCAACCCCTCCTGCTCTAAGTAGGGTCACCAAAAGCAGGCTGCTCAGGGTCATGCCCAGCCAGTTACTGAGTATCTTCATGGGTAGAGATTGTACAGTCTCTCTGGGAAACCTGCTCCAGTGTTTGACTACTCTCACAATGATTTTTTTTTCTTATGTTTAAATGGAATTTCCTCTTTCAATAGTGGCCCATCACCACTTGGCCTTTCTCCAGATACTATTGAGAAGAGACTGGCTCCGTATTCTTAACTTCTGCACTCATCAGGTATTTATATACATGGATAAGATGCCCCAGAGCATCTCCAGGCTGAACAATGCAAGCTGTCTTAGCCTCTCCACACTTCATCAAGCCTCTCCAAGCCCTTCATCATCTTCATGGCTTGACTTAATTCAGTATGTTCATTGCCCACTTCCAGGGAGCCCAGGACTCAACCCAGCACTCCAGTTGTGGTCTCCCCAGTGCCAAAGGCGGGGGAAAGATCACACATTCAACCTGCAGGTGATGCAATCCTGTTCCTGATTCAGACAAGTAAAGGCTATTGGTCTTCCTTGCCACAAGAGCACATTGCTGACTCTTCCACCAGGATTGCCAGAGCCTTCTCTTCAGAGATGCTTCCCATCCAATTGGCCCCCAGCCTGTACTGATGCACATGGTTATTCCTTCCCAGGTGCATTATTTAGCATTTTCCTTTCTTGAACTTCTTGAGATTACTGTTTGCCCATTTCTTTATCCTGTTAAGGGCTGTTTGGTAGCACAAGTATCTGCTGTATCAACTACTCTTCGCAAATTTGTATCGTCTGTAAATTTGGTGAGGGTGCACTCTGTTCCATCAACCAGGTCATTACTGAAGATGTTAAACTGTACTGGCCCGAGTACTGACCCCTAGGAAATGCCACCAGTAACTGGCTTCCAACTGGACTTTGTGCTGCTGACCACAAGCCTTTGAGCTCAACAGTTCAGCCAGTTTTGAACTCACCTCAGCATCTGCTGATCTAGCCTGTGCTTCATCAGTTTGTTGAGGAGAGTATTATGGGAGACATTGCAGATAGCCTTGCAATAGACTGAGCTAGTCATTTCACCATAGAAGGCTTTCAGATTCTCGTTGCATGATTTTCCCCTCATAAATCCATGCTGACTACTCCCGGTCACCTTGTCCTTCATATGTTTGTAAAGGGCTTCCAGGGCAATTTGCTCAACTGCCTTCCCACCGGTCAAGGTGAGGCTGACTGACTTGCAGTTATAGAATCATAAAATCATAGAATGGTTTGGGTTGGAAAAGACCTTAAAGATCATCTTGTTTCAACGCCCCTTCCATAGATACCTGGATCCTCCGTCTTTCTGTTCTTGATTTTAACTCTTTTATTCTGAAGATAAATACATTAGTTATCTAATTTAGGAGGCTCATTTTAACGTATATATGTTACTATGATATGCAAATATCTTATAAAAAATCAATATGTATATTTATGCTGCTTTAAAGCTTTTTTCAGTGAGCAAAAGAGTTTAAAACACCCATCCTGTGAGTGGGTGTTGGGTTCATTAACTTTTTGTTGCTTTGATTATCAGGGAGTTAAGAATTTTTGGGATGTGATAATACACCAGCAAAACAAAATGTTAAATTTCAAAAAATATGTATTTTAGAGGTTTTTATGAAGACAGCACTTTTAGTAAGAAAACTTGAAGTTCAGGAACACATTTTCTCTGTTTCTGCTTGGCCATTTCTGGGACTCATTGCACTATTGTTCACAGCTGCTTCGTCAGTTGAGTTTATTTATGTACCGAGGAAGTCCAACAGAATATCTTTGACTGCCAGCTGTAAAAAGCTGTTCCCATGGCCCTGACTCCATGCAATGACAGACTATATATGGATGAGAGGGTTGTGAGTTGCCATGTGTCTTCAATGGGAAAATATGCAACAGATGAGGTAGATGCCAATAGATTAGATTTAAAAGTAAAAAAATCTTGTGTAATTTATGAGTCCACACTGGAAAAAAAATCACTTACGTCCAGTATAGACAGGAACAATACTGTACATACTAACCCTTTGTGGATGATTTGATATCTATGATATTGGAACCAAGTAAAACTTCTCTGCCAATTCCTTTATCTCTCACAGTCATTTTTCTATTTGCCATGAAAACAACTTTTAAAATGTAATATATTTGACCTTGTTAAGAACCAGATATACAGTATCACTTGGTGGTTTACAATAGCTATACTGCATTTATTGTGTTTTAGAACAAGTGTAACAGAACAAATGATATCTCATTTCCGTCCTTTTTTAGTAACTTCTCTTTTTTGCCAGGGGAAAGTGGAATTTATCTTTTCTTTTTTTTTTTTCCTAAGGGAAAACAATACCTTTTCTCATAAGTCAATCTTAATTCTTTATCCCAAATAGCTCTAGAACAAAGGCAATTCCACTTCAAAAGAACATCTGATCTCAGCTACATATTGAAAAAAGCCCTAGAACCTTCAAAATATTTTCTAAATAATGTCATTTCAGAGAATGACACAATTTAAAGACATCATTTCCATATTTTTAAGAAAGAGGCTACAGAGGACTATTCACACTCCTTGTTTATTTCATTTAATTTGTTTGTTATCAGCTTGAGACAGAGGTAATGACACATTTTGGAAAAAAATCTCTGTCTTTAAAAATGCAATACTACACAGGAATCAAAGAAGTGCCTTCCAACCAAGCAAAGGAATTGAAAAACTGAGCATCAAAATGGTAAAAATTTCCTTTTTATCCTGTCCTATTCACACTGAACTCAATGGTATAACTTCCACTCAACCTTGATTATATCCAGTGCACGAAGATAAGGACATGCAAAAGTATTTGCAAGGCTAAGCATATAGAAAAAGCTTAAGGACTAATACTCTGGCTGTAGAAGAAACTGAACACACAATTTTAGTGAAATAAAAGTCAGAATATGAAACCGATACATTTCAGTAAAATATAAGAAATGGAAAAAAGTCTCCTTTTCTTATGGGATATGTGAAATGTTAGTGACAGCTGTGAATATACTTTACATTTTAGTGACTGATAAAAAAATAAAGTTCAAAGTTAGATAAGTTCAAGAGAAAATGGGACAGGAAGTTTAGACTATAAACCTATTTTATATTTACTTCCCAATTTCTTCCATCACACCTCAAACTGGAAAGACAAAATTAACATTAGGGAAGTACAGTTCTTCAAACAACTACCCAAGATGGGGTAGTCTTACTAAAATTTGTTAACTTTGCATGGTGTGGAGAGAATTTGGAAGAAATTTTAAAGATAACCATAAGATAGATTTCAGAATGGATAGCCTAGAAAAGACTAGAAACAACAATCTTGCTGCTCTTTGTGAACTCAAGCACTTGTGAACCCCAAAGATTTGGTTTGTGAAAAAGACAAAAAACAGATAAACTGTTTGCAGTATATTCTGAATTCAGTTTGTACAAGCATAAGTCAATATAGTGACATTTATTTTTACTTAGAAGTCTTCCATGACATCGCTCAGTATGCAACTAAATTAGTGTCTGATTATGACAATGTTAGGAGCCAAAGTAATTTTTTTCCCTATTTTGTTTTCGTTCTTTAAAAAAAAAAAAAAAAAGAGTTCAAAGTTTTGGTGAATCTTGCCACTAAGCATATATAGAAGTTTATAAAAGTTAACCTGAAGAGACAAATTTCATTCTGATTTATGGAGCATTACCTTGCTGGCGCAGTACAGCTCGCAGATTTCTAACTGCTGGCCACATCTGGATTCCAGAGCAGCCATATCACTGCCACGATACCATGAAACTCTTTTACACTAAGCTGTGGTCTGTCTGCCTCTGCCCCTTCAGGGTCTCATGAATTATTTGATTTCTCTGTCTTCACGGTCAAAATCAAAGCTCATCACATGCAAACGTAAAAGGAGCTAATTCTGAAAAATGGTGAAAACACCGAAAATGTCCTGCCTGTCTTAAAAACTTAGGAAAAGGCCAGAAAATTACTTAACGCTTACAAGACAGAATGACAGATTCCCAATACAGAAACGAGAGAATAAGAGGTAAACAAAGTAATTTTAATCATGTCTTTCATTCAAGCTTCTTCCATTTTAAAATTGGCTTTGAAATTATTTTATGCGATTCTCATTACTCACAGGAATTTAAACTCTTTCTATAAGGGGAAAATAGGTTATGAAAAGAAGTAGGTCTTTCTCATTGGCCATATATAGGTTACATAGTGAAATGTGCCCAGAGCTAAACATGTCCCACATGGTTGTAAGCAGAAGCTTATATCACTACTTTGAAGTTAGAGTGTGAGTATCTAAAGCACCTCTGGACCTGCTTCACGCTTATGAGTTCAAGTCAAATACTCCCACATAACTACAAAAAAAAGAAGTTGCACCTTCAATTTATGATGTAAAATTTAAAATGGTAGATTTAAGACATAAAAAGTTGCACCTACAGTATGTTTAAAAATCTGAAATACATCTTCTAAACTGCAAGTTCAATTAAAAAATGAGGAAGAAAGGAGATTTGAGAATGCTGAAGGTTCACACCAGAGCCAAAAATATTTGCAACTAATGAATGAATTAAGAACTTTGATGTTAAATATGTGGTGCGTTCTGTTGCATTTATAATTTAGTGTGGTTACAAGGCTGAAAACTTATTCACATTTTAATTTTTAGACAGGAGAGAGCATTTTTATGTTCTGTGTTAGAACTCCTTTGGCATGAGCACAGCTTTTATTGAAGCCTTACATATAGTGAAGTATTTCAGCACTGAGCAGCAAACTCTGTAGGCATATAATAAAGGTCGCTAAACAGAAGAACACATTGAGAAATTCTTTTTTTTTAATTAAGGGTAGTATGAAAAGAAGGCAATGAAGTTCTTGGTTTTGATTACATATGACACCTATTTTATCTCTTACAATTTGATTTCTAAAACAGAAGTGAAAACTTGTGGTTTTGGTGGATGAATAAATAGTATTATCTAACCCATGAACATATAAACATTGCTATCAGGAAAGAATAAAATGTTAGTTGATCTGTGAAATGCAATTACAACAATTCTGTAAGAATATCAAGACCGTAGTTTTAAAGTTTGGTGACATAAAGTTTTATTTATACAGGTCTTTCTTTTTTTTGTGAAAGGTCCATTCATGGAGACTTTGTAAGGGAATTAATTATGAATCAGTTTTATTTCAGCTAGAGCTCCAAACTGAATTTGAAGAGTTGATGCAGAAATAAACGATCTAGGTTTGATTATGCACATCATGACACTTGTTTAATGGAAAAATTTTAAAGTAGCAAAATTAAGCTGACGAAGAAATATTTCTGGAAATTCCTGTTTGGTTTAAATCAACTCTTTTCATTTTTTAAGGTCAGATAAGGCCTTTGTGATCATCACATCAGATCTCATATCTGACAGAAGGTATGGGAGTATTCTGAATTAGTTATGGTTTAAATTTGGGAATACGGTATAAGAAGTGCTTCCTATTCTATTTGAAGAGCCATCAGTGAAAAGTCTGTCACAGTCTTTTAATATCTGTTGAAAGATGTGGGACATTCCTAATACGAGTGAAGTTCTTCTCACCAAACTTTAATTTAGATGTCTATCCACATCTGAGCACTTTTTCCAGTAGAGAGTGATAGGCCCTTCAGAACACAGTTCATTTACCTAAGATGAAGAAAGTAGTATGATAGAAATAGTCATAGGTGTCACCAGCCTCTAAAGAAACTCAAGGCAACTATTCATATTTTAGATGTCTGCATCTGAACAGAAGTAACCTGAATCCCATGCAACTTCTCTGTCATCAGCTTTGAACATTTGGAACATGTCTTATTTCCACTGAGCTCGATGGAAGAGGTTATCATCAACATGTGTTCTCTCAATAGACACTGCAGTATTCACTATGATCAAATCAGTCACCAGTTCATAGAGTCTCTTTGAGAAGTTAAATGGGCTATGTGCTCCTGGAGTCTTTCACTCTGGAGCATGTTTTCCAAACCCCAGTCACTCTTGTGGTTATTCAAAGAATTCACTTTCATTTTCAGCATTAGTCTTGAATTACGTGCAGCACAACTGAACGCAGTATTCTCAGAGCACTTTTTCCAGAGACAAAATTGCAAGTAATTGGAGAATCGCACTGGCTTTTTGCGCACAGCAATAAACTGTGAGCTATTCAGCTGATTATATCCTTAACTATAAGTTTTGTTTAATTTCAAGTAATTAAAGCAAGAATTAAGTGAAACCAGAATAAGAATATGCATGCAGCTGAACTGCCCGTGTGAAAATGTATTGAGATTTCACGAAACACAAAGAACTGTGTAATCATGCTGTCAGTGGTATCGAGTATCTGCACTCTGCCTTAAAAATATCTGCTGTAGGTTTATTAGACCTTTACAGAAGTTTCAAGTAAGACAAATAAAAAACAATTATTTTGCACAAATCTGTCAAATTTGAGATAATACTAAAGGAATATCATGTGCACTGAGGAGAAGCAGCATCCTTGTTAATCCAACACATTGGGAGGGATCTTGCATATTGTATACAAGACTGAGCAAACTAGATAGTTTTTACTGAAGTCGTCATCTTAATCTGATACACCCTGGAGTAAGGTTTTAGTAAGGACTGCCAGGTTTTTCCCAGTGGGAATTTTCTGAAGTAGAAAATGCAGAATGGAGTCAGTAGTAACTTCAAAGGGAAATCTACAGTTGCTTCTATTCCATTTAACAGGTCAGATATCCCTGTTAAAGGATCTTTTAATGAGGTGATACAGCATTATATCTCTCATGTCTAAGTAGAGTGATCACAGCAAGGTTATACCCACTGTTAAAGCAAAAGAATGAGGAAGAAGAATGCTATTTTATGAATAGAAAAATTTAATTAACAAATCTGATTGGGGGCTGCATGGATAGAGGTATGTGTTGGGGTACTCGGTCATCTGTATATAAGACTAAAACAGAGAAGAAAAAGGTTGTTGCATTAAGGGTGCCAGTTTGGATTTCTCCAAACACACACAAAAATTTCTTGTTCCGATTCCTATTGAAATTGATGTCAATTGTCCTCAGAGCTTATGGAGCTGAGGATTGCCATTAATATCTGACCAAATGGAAAGACATTAATGGGAAAGAGGCTTAGGTCAACTTAAATGATTCAGCCTTGCAATGTGGAAATATGTATCAAGAGAAACAGGGCTAATTATTTGTGTATATATACAAATATTTAATATATATTTATATTAAGTATTAATCCCAAATCCTGTTTGTCAGGGAAGATTTTAAAGTAAAGAATTATGTAAATAATTGATAATGCAAAGAGCACACATACCAGAATCACAGTTAACACATTTTTTGGCACTCCAAGATGATCCAAAAAATATGAAGTCTTGCCACATGCTGTGCTTATACCAGTGAGTTCAGCTTCCCCTGACATTTTCTTAACTTTGTTTTAGGCAATGTGGGAGCTCCTGATCAGAGTTTGACATTAGGCAGTTTTTTTCCCTATCCTCTCACCTTCTTTATCCTGCCTTTCTGAGCAATTCTAAACAGCTTTCATCTGAGCTTTTCGTTTCAGTGCTCAGTGACTCTTCTAAGTTTTTCAAGGTTTTCCTATGTTAAATAGATAGTCCAATGCAATTTCTCTCTTCTTAGTTTGTCTGCTTACAGAATTTCAGGTTTTGAGGTGGATTTCATGCTTGGATAGTTATTGTTTATTTGTTTAAGTGTTCATTATGATGGTCTGGTATTCAGAACTCTGCCTCCTGCAGACACCCTTCAGAAAGCTCCGCAGCTGGAGCTCCTAAACACAGTAGAGATCCTAGCAGGTATTTATGTTCTGGATGAGCTGTGTTTCTTGCCTCTGAAGTAAATTGTTATGAAAATCTTTCTTTGAGGAATGAATGTCACAGGAAATTCATCCCTACTAGTACAATACTTTTAAAGATAGTAACCGGTATGTATGTATACCTACGGCTGCTTCTGTAGACCTGTAGGACAGGATGGCCGTCTTGGCTGACCTTACTGATCATATACTGAGACATTTAAGGACTGGCACATTTCAGAAAGCTGAAGGAAAGACATGCTTTAGATTTAGTTCATAGGTGAAAGATGAAAGCTGATCCTTACATCCACTCATCACCTAGAAATCTGGGTTAGACTTATCATTGAGTTTCACAGCAAATTATCATGTCACCTCAACACCCTATTGTCTTACAACTTCATGGGGTTTAAATGGTCCCAAATCCCCATACCTACACAGTTCCACTGTCAGTTTTGAGACTCAGCTCTGGTTTGAAAGGCTACCCGTAAGCTGCTTGTAACCCAGGATCCGTGATTGATACCAGACATTAGCATTATTGTGGGACACCCATAATGCCAGTTGTTTCTCACCTTTCAGATAGCTCATCATTGTAAAAAATTTTGCTAAATCAGCAGCAATGTTCTGTCTGAATAAACTGAAAGGGTGTTGTGTAAAGCCCTGCTTGAAAGACTGAGCATCAGTCCTGATCATAGAATCATAGAATCATAGAATCATAGAATCATAGAATCATAGGGTTGGAAGGGACCTCTGGAGATCATCTAGTCCAACCCCCCTGCCAGAGCAGGGTCACCTAGAGCAGGTTGCACAGGAACGCGTCCAGGCAGGTTTTGAATATCTCCAGAGATGGAGACTCCACCACCTCTCTGGGCAGCCTGTTCCAGTGCTCTGCCACCTTCAAAGGAAAGAAGTTCCTCCTCATGTTTAGGTGGAGCTTCCTATATTCAAGTTTGTGCCCATTACCTCTTGTCCTGTTGCTGGGCACCACTGAAAAGAGCCCAGCCCCATCCTCCTGACACCCACCCTTTAAGTATCTATAAGTGTTGATAAGGACCCCCCTCAGCCGTCTTTTTTCCAGACTGAAGAGACCCAAATCCCTCAGCCTTTCTTCATAAGAGAGTTGTTCCAGTCCCCTAGTCATCTTTGTAGCCCTTAATGATACCATTTGCTTTAACCTGAGTTGTTATCGTTAACTAGCTAAAGTTTTAGTACGTAAGCATGAGATAATCTTACAGATGCTCATCGAGATCAGCTCTGCCCTTTCCATTATTGCACCTACAGGCAAGCTGTTTCCTGTCCTTGACAAAGAATTGTTTTCAAGAACCAAAGTAGGGCAATTGCAAGGTTATGATATATCCAGCACTAATGATCCAGTCTTCCTTGCTATCCTTCCTCAGGCAGACTCTTTTGAAAGGAAACAATTCAGTAACAACTGTTGTCTGAAGAAGTAGTGGTAATCACCTCAAGGCCATGCAGTGTGTATTGTCAGAAATATTATCCATTGTACATTAATGTGCGACTCCATTCTGGATGTCAGGCTACAAGAAGATCTTTAGCAGAAATGACATTGACACAATGCAGTGCTTTGCCTCTAGTCATGTGGCATCCCTCCACTTCACTTCATAGAGGAGAGTAGCTGTTCATACACAGCTGTCATGCAGCAACAGAGTGAAGTAGTGGCTGTTATTCTCTGGTGAAATTAGGCAGTTCATGCTTTGCAATGGCTTAAAGTTACAGGTCTGAGTTTATGGTGCATGTAATTAAAGATTTCTCTGGATAAATGGCTTTCCCAAACAAATGTGCATTTCCAGCTTTTTAAATAAATGAAAGTGAGCCATGATTTTGGCATGAGGAACACCTGCTCATAGATGTCAATTACTCTTTCTCTTTTTCTGCGTTTAAAAAATGAACTATTCTAAATTGAATAGCCATTTAAATGTAGTATTAATTAATATTTCATTGCTTTACACTGGAGAACAGATCAGGAAAAGGGTTTTTTTGTTCATTGACATCTGGTTAAACAAAGCTAAGTGGAACCTTCTGACATTATCAAAGAAAAGATCTGAAAGGAAAGCTGTTCTGTACAATAGCCTCCTTCATGTATTTCTGCAACTGTTCTGTTCTGATTTGTTACAAAATAATACAGCTTGTGCTGGTTATTTTTTATCTTTAAAAATAAGCTGTAGTTACAGTATGCATGAGCTATTTTTCATTGTTTTTTGGAGCCAACTATAATCCATTTGCCTGTGTTTACGTGATTTCCGAAGCCTTTGTGGACTAAGCTCATCTTGCCTCGTTGAACTGTTAGTTTGCCCACTGAGTAGATCAATCATATTTCTTTATGAACTCAGTCCTAGTGAGTCATCATTTATTTCCATGAAAATCCAGTTACCACCACCAACTACTGCAGCTCAACCACAAATGTGCCTGTGCCTTCCAGATGAAAGGCAGAGGTTCTTAATTTTGTTCTCTGTGTTGTTTTCTTTATGAAAAAATCTACTCAATAACTATGGAATACAAACCTTCTGAATGCTGCATAATATTCCAAATAAAAAGAATGTATCTGAGGATGTGTTATTCCTCAAGTAGTCTATTCCTAGTAGTAGTGTTTCTACTTTCCCTTACACCCTGGCTTATGCCTAATCATTCAGGTTCTGAAACCTTCTTCTCTGATGGCAGACAATTCCAAGAAGGCATCCAAGATCAAGGGCACAATCTTAACTAAAGTTAAAACTCCTGTTCATAATGCTATCTTATGCGCGCAAACACACAAAGGCACATGCCATCCATTGCATTACACAAAACAGCATTGTATACTTATTTTTGTTTTCATATTCTGAGGTCTTAAAAAGCGTGGATATATTTTAAGCAATAGAACATCTAATGCCAGTGTTAATCCTACTAATTAGTATAAACACAATATAAGATACAGAACGCTAGTTGTAAGGAAATGTTTATTGTAGAGTTTAAATGTGTCATTATATATGATGGTGGAGGAATAAAACATGCAAACAAATATTTGCATTGATAGAAACAACAAATTTAGCAAATTAGGAAACATGTCTGTTAATAAATCCCTTTATCATTCATTTTGAATAAAAAATTGACTAAATTAGTTCTTCAATTATGCTTTCATAGAATCATAGAATCATTTAGGTTGGAAAAGACCCTTGGGATCATCAAGTCCAACCATCAACCCCGCTCTACAAAGTTCTCCCTTACACCATATCCCCTAACACCACATCTGAACGAGTCTTAAACACATTCAGGGATGGTGACTCCACCACCTCCCTGGGCAGCCTATTCCAGTGTCTGACCACTCTTTCTGTGAAGATTTTTTTCCTAATGTCTAGTCTAAACCTACCCTGCTGCAGCTTGAACCCATTCCCTCTTGTTCTATCGCTAATTACCCGTGAGAAGAGACCAGCACCAACCCCTCTACAATGTCCTTTCAAGTAATTGTAGAGAGTGATGAGGTCCCCCCTCAGCCTCCTCTTCCATTAGCTTTGAAGCTAATGAAAACAGTTTCTGATCAGGAAAACAGCTTTGTGCTGCCATTAAAGTTGACAAATGTCATGGAATCTGTTAAGTTCCACTGATGTTTTATATTCTCATCTAAGTGAAACATAAATGTAATATAAAGCAAGACAGTAGGTTTTGGTCTTGCAAAACAGGGGAGAATAACCCTCCACGTTTTTGGCCATGCACTGCTTATATAGCTGGAATACTAAATTTCCCCAAATTAATTTTGAATGGTTTTACAAATTTAAGTGTTTGTTTCAATACTTCTAGTAACATTTTAATTGGTATGTTTGAGCATAGAAATTGAATATTTTTTGTTACGTTATTTTCATCACTGAGTTGGTAAATTTATTTCACATAAATTCCTACAGGAAGTTAAATATTTGAATAGATTTTATTTAATTAAAGATTCAGTTTATCTGCAAGTATGTCCACTAATTGATAAACATTGAGCTGTTGTAGCATAATAAAAATAACAAAATCAAATATTAAGAAAACAGTGGGATGATGAAATTACAACTGTTAAGTCCTTTTATAAACTGGTTCATAAAAGCTTAAAATCCCTGGACAGTGTTCTTTAGCTGTCCTGAAGCTCAATGCGGGATATAGTTAATGAGAAAATTGCAAATAGTGTTGATATAATTTTTGAATAATGTAAATCCCCTGTATAAGCCAGGTTGTCAACTCATATTTTTCTGTCTTCAGCAGGTGAAATAAAACAGATTTTCTGTTTACCTTGCACCAGGTACAGAACCGAGTAAAATAACTGCAGCCCTTTCTACTCCTTATTAACACGTAGCATCTGCTTTACATTCACAGCCTGGAAGGAACCACCAGTCTGACCTGCTGTAAGACATAAGCTGTGGCATTCTTATATTTTCATATTGCTCATGATCAGGGTTTACACTGCTGTCACTCCTCTGCTTTCGTCATACACCACAGTACTGCTCTGCTGACGCCTGGACTGCAGCATAGATAAAAGTAACCTCTGCTGACAAACCGTGCCTTTCCTGGTGTATTTCTCACATTTACCTGTCCTTTAGTTCTGCAGGCATAGTAAATGTATGAATTCAGAAGCCTTGCCATAATTCTTCTTCTGTTAATGCAACAGAAGGTCAAAAGCCTTCCTGATATTGCCAATACAGCCAAACCATGAAAATTCACTTCTAGGGTTACAAAGAACTTTAAGGAAAATGGTGATTCAAATCCCACCCTTCAATGCCTGCCCTGTAGGCATTACAGAAGGCACTCTTCATGTTCATTAAACAAGAATATCTGCTTGGTAGCCCCTTCTTTCAACTTATCTGTAGTTTTGCGTCATTAAAGACTGAATGCAGACATAATATTTGGCTCAGGGATAATACTGATTGCTGAATATACTTAAAGAATGAGTCTTCATTTGAATACAAATATACCTATCCATATAAATTTACCACTCAGTGCTGGATTTCCCTTCTTTTGAGAGAAGCTGAATGTGAGTGATCTGTCAAGTCAAATACCTGGTTTTAGCAGTAAATCTAGGGGAAAATATCATTTACAAAGTAATCAGTAGCTGTTTAAAATCTCATCAGTGAAAGGGAAAGCCTGTCTTTGTACCATGTATTGAACAATAGTAATTACATTGAATCAAGGATTTTAGAATTCTCCAGGTTTGCTTAAACCAGATTGATTGATTTTTAAGATTTTTTTTTTTTTTTAGCCATCAGGAAAGTGTGCTTCCAATTGAGTAAAATGTTGAGCAAACCCACGATTCATGAACGATGATCAAGTTTAATCTTTCCTTTATCCCCATCCTTCTGAAAAGTTAGGAGAATTTGAAGGCCTTTAGGATATCAATGTTGAGGGGAATTTAGAGCTCTTTTATCCAGATGGCCATCTTGATATGGCTACAGAAATAGGCAATTCTTTCCCAATACATGTTTATTTTGATAAACTTGCAAAAGAGATAGATAGATAGAATAGATAGATAGATAGATAGATAGATAGATAGATAGAGGGATAGAGAGATAGAGGGATAGAGAGATAGAGGGATAGAGAGATAGAGGGATAGATCTACTAAAATGCCTGACAAGCAATAAACAAGTCAGCACAGATAAACAATCCAGCACATAATAAACAATTCAGCACAAATATTTCTTGCTTTAGAATATCTTTGTTTAATGAGTCTATCAAACTTGGGATATACAATAAGGATTCAGGACTCCTTTAAGTCAACTTTTTATCTTGAAATCTGTATGAGAGCTTGGAACTACTGCTTTTCTACTGTAGCACTCTGGAGCATTTACTTGTCATCCCAAGATAAACTGTGATGTGTAACCTTCTCCCCTTCCTGTTTTGTATCAAAAAAGATACAATAAAGCACCCCATTTCTGTGCATTTCTGTCATAATCAATGGGTCCAAAACATCTACTTCTGAGAACATGAAAAGATATTTCTAGATGCAAGACAGAAGAAAGCCCTCGTCCACTCTGAGCATCTCACCTCATTAGATACTGTTACATTGGTTTCTTTAAATTTCAGTTTCTTTGGTGCTCACACATAGGCATTTTGCATGGTTAGAAACATCTTAGTCTAGGAAACAGGCACTATTTCCTGACTTCGCTCTGCTAAAATGCAACCCTCACTTAAGTCTCCAGAAGGATTTAGAAATAGCAGATGGACTCAGAAAACAGCTAATTGCATCAAATGGCATTACCTTCATTTATAAATACGGGCAGCAGCATCAGTGTCCATTTGCACAACATTTAGGGATACAATATATACATGGACTATTCTAAGAGAAGGTCCTAAGAAGCAAGCTATTCCAGGGTTGCAAGATTGGAGTGGAGAGGAACATTAAGAAGACAAGCAAGAGTAGTTTCTACTCTTCAGCTGAAGTTGCTCCCAGGGCAATTCTTCCACTTTCCTGGATACGTGCTCATAACAGCTAAAGTATTATGCAAAACATGCACAGCACCCTCAACAGCAGTCCTTTTTAAAATATTAAGCTCTGTAAAGTTAGCTCAGCTTCATTATCAATACCCTAGGTCCAAGGTGAACACCTATATAGATATTCTTTCTGACTTGTGGTCTCCAGATATTGCCTTACTCAGCCTTCAGGTACACTGAATTGTTCTGCAGACTTGACTGACCTTTCCATTGAGTCAATGGAATGAAGTAAATAACTCAAGAGATCTGGATGATCCTTGGAAGACAACGGTGCCTACCTTGTTCCAAAGATCCCACCACTGTCAAGCACCGACTTTTTAGGCACTCTGATGCAGAGAACATGCCTGTGAGGGTAGGTATGGGAAATGAAATTCTACTCCAGAGAACGTAGGTAGTTATTGACAGTTATCCGCAGAATTGCCATTTAGTTGACTTAGGATTCAGTTGCTTGAACTGTTGGCACCTGTAGTGCCATTTTATACAGCCTATGACATCTTGCCTGGTAGCCATCTGCTCCTCCTACAGGATGCATGGTAGCCATCTGCTTCTCCTACAGGATGCGTGTCTCCTTTGGGATTATATTATATCTTTCATTTACATACAGAAACTCTACAGAGCTCTTTAAAATGACACTAGACATCCAAACTGTGTCTGCTTTAGTTGAATAGCATCACTCAGTAGGCATCGCTGGCCTCACCAATTGGCAACAATTTAAACACCAATTCACAAGTTTATGTATACATATGAAGTTAGATATTAATTTTAAACCAGATTCAAACCTAATGGATTACAGTACTTCAAAGCCAGCTCAAGACAGGACATGAGAGAGGACAGAGAGATCTCATTTCAGTTTTCTGAAGGCAGGTGTGTACTGACTGCCATGGGGGACACCCTAGGGTTTTCAAGACTTCCAGACATGTGTCTATGAACTACACGAGGCCTGTTCCTTTTTTTGGAAGAGCAGATGGCCAGGTCAGATGCTGTAGGCCATCTTACACACAACTATGTGCCTAGGTTTAGACAACTGAATCACATTCACAGTCTGTAAAGAAAGCTACGGGGCTAACTGAGCTTGGGAATAACCAGAGCAGAAAATACAGAATGGGTGGAGTTCGCAGTAAGGCTAGGGATAAGAAAAGTGCATTAAGTCTGTATTGAAAGTGCGGGGGTTCGGACTGGAAATGCAACTTCCGTATAAACTTGTTAGTACTTGATACAGAGACTGTTTTTTTTAAATTAACATGCTTTTTGTACTTATTTCTAAGTCTTGTGTTTTAGAGTCAATTTTAAGTGCCCTAGCTTACTCTACAATATATGGAATAATGAATTTACTACCTAGTTAGTTAAGAACAGTTAAGTTTAACTTAAACTGCTTTCGACTTTGGTAGTGTGTTAACATACTAATATAGAACATTATGCCTCTTTGCCTATAAATTATAAAAAATACCAATTATGAAAACTGGAGGTTTGCTGTATCTTTGAGTAGAATATTTTCAAAGTTGCCAACCTCAATTTGATTAGAAAAGGCATATCCATGAATATTCTATCATAGCCTGGGAATTTTTAATCCTTTGGTAAAAACATCTTTAAATTCTCCTGGGATTATTGGAAGACTAAGGTCCTGGAACATGTAATTAAAGAGTTTATTTTTCCTACGGATATTTAACCTGTCATATTACAGTCAGAATATTTTGTTTGCTTTTAATAAACCATTTTGGAAAAAAATATATTTACACTGTTACAGGCATACATCCAACAACAAAAAACGTGGATTACTTAATATTTCAGTAGTGGATCAATTGAAATAACTATAAAAACACCATATGATTATTTCTTTTTAGCTCACTTAAGATGACCATCACAAATCTGTTAAATCCTCATATTTGTGTAAAGGCTTCTTCTTTTAGAAATGAAAACCTAAACCAGTGCATACTCAGGAGAGTCATTGTTTCTCATGCATAGAAGTGACTTTTAATAGCCATTGTCCTTCACAGTAATTATCTAGTTTTTTCCATTAGGTTACAATTCAGAAGAACCTTAATTTGATCTTTTCAAACTTCTCAGGTACTTAGTCCTTCCTAGAAACTAAAGATTTATATTTTCAAAGAAAGTCAGTCTTCAAATGTATCCAAGTGTATTCCCCACATATTCTATACATTCAAAAATAAACTAGTGAACGGGCAACTTTGGAAAGAACCAGTGTTCACATAAAAAGGTTTAGCTAAGAATAGATGTTTCCAATAACAATAACAAAAAAAACTAGTCACATTAATAGGTGTCCTGGAGAAAATTAAACAAGGCTTCATGATTTATCGCAAACTGAAAAAATAGGAAATTCACCATCTGAAGCCAAAATAGGAAACAAACCACATGAAAACAAAATGATGTACCTGCTGTAATAAAGCATTTAAAAAAAAAATTAAATTCCCATTAATACTATTAATGGTTAACAATGGCTGAAAATGTGTTCAAGCTATTTTAACGTAGCTTGTTGGTGTCAATCCCTTAGTAACATTAAGTTTCTCTTCCGTAGGAAGTTCTGTGTTAGATTCTTTTTTTTTTTTATGTGATTCTTAAAAGATAAGTAAGATAAGTAGTATCTCTTTGCAGAAAACCTTTATTTTCTTCTTTTATAGGTGCTTTCTTTGATAAATGAATCTTGCCGCATGCTGAACTCACTAAATTTATTTAGCTGTCACCATGACTTCCCATAAATCTAGCTGTTCTGAAGTTTCCCTGCAGTCTGCAGCAATGTAAGCATTATGTTTGTGACTTCTTAAATGAAAAGTCTGACAGGGAGCAATGCCATTTGCAATGCCCTGTAAGGGTCTAATCTGCAACACACCAGAAATATTCCCACTGACGTGGCCAGGCATTGTTTTGGGCCTGAAAGGAACCCCACTAGCAGTATCTTTGTTACCAATAGACAAAGACGGAAATGAAACAACTCTGATTTTCCAAAATGGCTTTGTAATTTTTTAGAATACCGGTAAAATCTTTGTTAGGTTTTACTTCAAATGAACCAGTTTGCCACACTCTGGAAGAAATAGTACAATGACTCTTGTATCAGGAGAATTGAAATGAACTTGAATTATCAGTGAGCGTATGTGCTGTATTTGTTTTTAAATCTTCAGTCCTTAAAATTCTTAAATCCTTAAATCCTCAGATGTCAATTTGTATCTTCAATATTTTATATTGAAGGAATGATTTATTTGAATTTCCTATCTTAAGGTATACTCACTCTGTCTCCTGTGACATATACCTGCCTCTAAACCGGCTTTATTTCTTGTATCAAAGTTCAAAATTAGAAGCAATACGACTTGTATTTCAGCACTTCATAAGCTTATTTTCCATGGTGACATCCCCTCAGAAACTGACGTTTCCTGACATTATTTATTGCTTGTTTGTAGTGGGATTTCTGTACTGACAGTAATGATAGCACATTACTTTCCTTCGGGTAACAAGAAATTTGCATTTTATTCTAGTTGATCAGCCTTGGAAAATAAGTACATACTCATGCTACATTTTTGTTATATGGAGAGTGGTATGAATCAATTTCTATGCAGATGTTAATTCTTGCATATGAAGGTATTTGCATTTGTTTTTCAAAGCTGTTTTGGAAACTCGAGTCAAAATAGAAAGATTCAGAGAAGAAATTTTCACACTGGGTAAAATCTTAGCAGCATTCAAGTCAGTGGGAGTTCTGCTTCAGTGGGGCTAGGATTAAATCCTATTAGCATATAATATAATAATGTATTTGTTCCATCCTTTTCCATAAAGCTGACTAAAAAGGAAACAGCAGCCCCCTGGCCTTAGACTGCAAACCAATAGTGTATTTACAATCGATAATCGATGTGTATAGTAAATTATCAATGTTAATTTAGTAAAAGTATACTTCATCCATGGGTCCTCTATTCAAGTTGTTTGCTTTCTATCCTGGATGAATTTTTCCCATCACATACTGCACTAATCATTGGGTTAAGATCCATATGATTTCAAGGCCTCTTCTTTGAAAAGCTTGGGACCACGCTAAGCAAGGGAGGTAGACAGCAGGGAGAAACATACGATATCTTTATTTTATGGAGGAAAATCTTGGACCTAGAGAGTAAGTTGCTTCCTGGTGTTAGCAGAATTTGTGGCAGGCCTGGGAACTGAATAGTGTTCAACAACTGAATAGTGTTCAACAACTCTAGTGTTGTTGCTTGGAAGTTAGTGTCTTCTTGTCCTCCCGCACACAGGTGGAACTCTTGGTTCCACTCGGTCCAGCCTTCTGCATTGACTGTGGCTTCTTAAAACTGTCATTACTGACTGCACAGATATCACCTTACATGAATACTTTGTATAATATGCATCATCTCAGGGGACCCTTTTCAACCAAAAGAAATGAAGGGAAACATTCCTGAGAAAACAAGTTTTGACAACGATGTGGTTTTTTTATGTGTGTAAATTTTAATGGACTAGAAGATGGAATTGGGATTTTTCTTCTGTTTTATTTATGCAATAGGCTCAGCTACTCCTATTCTCCAACTCAGAAACACAACTCATGTTTCTGCAATGCTTATGAAATATCACTTTTCCATATAGCTGTATGGGTAACATCAGTGCTTCTGATGCAAATCACTTAAGTGCTACGTGAACAACATTGCAAATAAGGCATGTTTTTATGAAGAATATTGCTTTAATTGCTGTTTAGTACACTATTTCCATGCAAGTGGGTAAAGAAATCCTTCCCTTTTTTGTATGTACAAATGAGGTTTATGTTTTTGAGGGTGTACTGCTGAGGATACTAAAGTCTGAACAATCATAGGGCTGACTGAGGCTAAGAAAAATATGACAGATTTGGAAGCAATTTTGTTCTACAAGGCTATTCATAAAGAACAGGTAAATGTCTAAATGAAAATAAATTTTGTCTAAACTTTTGAGTATCATATCAATAAAAGCACTTAATATGTCCAAAACTTCTCTAAAAATATTTCTAAGCAATAACGACAGGTATCTCTCAGAAGAAGAATCATGTATTTTTTCATTTGTCAGTTGTTTGTAGATTAGTTTCAATGTGTGTCTATTCTATTTTCTGAGCCTTGAACATCTGTGTTCTCTGTGCAAGAATATCTGGTTTTACCCATTTTATCATGTCTGTTGCAGCTTTGAGTAGGAGGTGTAGTCTATTTTTCATGGTTTGTTTTGAAATGCACATCTTGTTTCTGTGTCATCTTTGAAATTCCCATGCCCACTTATCTTTAAATGAAAGAAAGCTGTTCATTTATGCAATAAGATATGAAATAGGATGTATTTGGGGATGATAATTGCACATTTTGTAAAGTCTTCAAAGACAGAAGACTGAAGGTCAACAAACTAATATTTCAATAAAGAGCAGTGGATATTCTGGCCACTCCAAAGTGACTAAAACAGTTCTCTCAAATCTTGAATACATGTCTTCTTTCTCTCGTGAACTGAACTGATACAGGAAAAATCATATCTAGTTTATCTGATGAGTTCACACTTTTGTCAATTTCTTCATATCCAAAGTGAATCAAAGCTTTTTTGTTTCCTGATGTGTAAGATAATCTTTCTCAGAAACACCCAGCGAGGCACGTCTGGAATGAACTACATTCCCCAGACCCATCACTGCTATGAAAGACAAGTTATCTGAAAACATTTGCCTGAAACACTAGTATTTGACAGGGTCCTGAGAGCCTAGACAGGTTCTGTGGAGGCACTAGCTTTCCTTTGTAGGTCTTTCCCATGGCCATATACCATAGAAGCACAAGAGTCTTTGGCCCAGGGAGCTTCTAATGGAAATTTAGGTGTAAATCCCATGACTAACTTGCTTTGGAATAGGCAAAAATTTGTCAAATCTGAGATACCTTCAGTGAAACACTTCAGACTCAACAGATTGCTGTTTAGTTAACAAAACCATTTTGCTTTTTCTGGCGTATTTTTCTAAGCGCCATACTCCAGATCTAATCATCATCCCTTTGTGATACTTTTTCTTCTGTGGTCGTCTTTGTCCTGGAGACTGCAGCTGCTGATTCCACCTGTGCTAATGCAAATCACTGGTGCAGCTGAAGAAACCTTTAGAAGATGTAATTTACTCTGTTTCATTTTACCCTTTTTAAAGAGGGTTAAATTTCACTGACACCAGTTTTAGACTACACTCTACCTAGCTTGATCCAGGTGTGCTATAAAACAACACAGTTACATGGATAGTGGGAACCCAATACTGAAATCCAAGACAAAAATCCTAAGCCCAAATCAAGGCACAGCAAAGCCAGGCTGATTAAAGTTGCAAAGGTGTACAGCTAAGCCCAGAGCTGAAAGCTGAAGTCTGAGCAGATTCTGAGTGTAGAAAAACAGTGATGTCTGAGTTGGCAAAGCATAAGAAGTTGAACACAAAATCTTTATAATCAGAAATGTCAGGGAAGTTTAATGTCAGCGAGTGCTGTTAGCCCTGCCCAAACTGCCCAAATGAGCCCAGGTGTAAACAGCTGCAGCTGTCACTGAAGTTAATAGGAGTTCCATCCACTTACAGGATGGCATTAGGTTCCCAAAGATAAAGCAATATTACTCCCCTCCACAGCCCTGTTGTTTGTTTTTTTCTCCTAGCTGAAAGAGCAATAAAATAGCCTTCTAAAATAATGGTAAAGGTAAAAGCAATGATGCTCAGATGTAAATATGACGAAATATGAAAATTTTTTATGATATGAAAAGACTAGCTGAGCCACACAAATCATTGGAATTCATATCACAGTCACTGGTTCTATAAATTCATGAATAATTAATCAAAGAAAAATCTACAAACTTTAGAAGAACTACACTATCAGAAACTCAGTGTTTTAGTTGGCCACTGGCTCTTTGGTTTCTAAACACTACTAAATGCATCCAAGGAGCCACTTGTATTGTGTCTTCATTTACCTCTGGGCCATTATTTGATATTTCACTTCTGATGCAGATGAGTCTTTTTTTATAGTTAGCCACGTCGCAAGTATACACTGAATGCAGAAAGAGCCTTAAATTTTAGAGAGACTAATAACTTTATGTTTATATTTCTAGATCAAGTGGTTAGATATGTCAATGCTTCAATGCAACCTCTTTCCCTAGCGTAACAGCATAGAGCCCCAGAATATTGCTTGATTCTAGCTAAGGGACACGTGAGAAATGGCATTTACTACTCATGCACTGAAGATTTCCATTCTATATGCACACAATACAAATATTATGTACATATCCCTGTTTTATTACTATTAGGAGTACTAAGAAAGGCGTTTAGTTAGTTAGTTTGTTTGTTTGTTTAATGCCAAATGTCCCTCTCAGAAAGATGCACCAGGAAATCTCTTCCCCTAAACTCTCTCTTCCTGGTACTGATCATGGGTAGGGACAAAAGCCACACTTTCCTAAACTGAATGAGTCGGACTCAAATTCATTCCACCTAGAATCATAGAATCATAGAATGTGTTGAGTTGGAAGGCAGCTTTAAAGGTCACCTAGTCCAACCCCCCTGCAGTAAGCAGGGACATCTTTAAGATCAGGTTGCTCAGAGCCTCATCCAGCCTGGCCTTGAATGTCTCCAGGGATGGGACCTCCACCACCTCTCTGGGCAACCTGTTCCAGTGCCTCACCACCCTCATTGTAAAGAACTTCTTCCTGATGTCTAATCTAAACCTACCCTGCTCTAGTTTAAAGCCATTGCCCCTCGTCCTATCGCTACATGCCCTTGCAAACAGTCCCTCCCCAGCTTTCTTGTAGGCCCCCTTCAGCTACTGGAAGGCTGATATAAGGTCTCCCTGGAGCCTTCTCTTCTCCAGGCTGAACAAACCCAACTCTCGCAGCTTGCCTTCGTAGGAGAGGTGCTCCAGCCCTCGGATCATCTTCATGGCCCTCTTCTGGACCCACTCCAAAAGGTTCGTGTCCTTCTTGTGCTGAGGGCTCCAGAGCTGGACACAGTACTGCAGGTGGGGTCTCACCAGAGCAGAGTAGAGGGGGAGAATCGCCTCTCTGTATCTGCTGGCCACGGTTCTTTTGATGCAGCCCAGGATGCGATTTGGCCTTCTGGGCTGCAAGCGCCCATTGTTGGCTCATGTCCAGCTTTTCATCCACCAGTACCCCCAAGCCCTTTTCCGCAGGGCTGCTCACATCATCCCCCAGCCTGTATTGATAACAAGGATTGTCCTGACCACCTAATATTGGAAATTTAACTGATGTGTCCAAACTAAGAGAGTAGTCGCCTTACATTTCTTCCATAGTCAGTGGACAGGAACAGAAAGTGCTTGGGATGAATAGTACTCATCTCTCTTGAATGAAGTGAGATGGTAAAATGGCTAGGCTCCTAACTTACATATGCCTAGAATAAATGATGAATGCTAAGGATTCAGTGATTAATGGAGAGATTACTGGTGGATACAGTACCCAGCTTCCAAATGAAAATGGAATTAGGATTACATCATAAACCATTTTTGCTTGTTGTAGGGTAAAGAAAAGGTGTGAGGAATTATATTCCCCTCTGTTAAGATATATTTGGAGTTTTATAGTTAACACATCATCTGCAGGCGTCATGCTGCATCTGTTACTAAGACCATATTAACATTTACAAGGCAAGACTTTTAAAAAATACTTGACTGTCTATCATTCAGTCCACTTATGTTTTATTATCTTTGCTTTCTGAACCAAAACTTGTTAGTTAAGAACTGTCACAAATGGCTTTCGGGTTACATACTGGATTCCTCCCTCCCTTTTAAAACTTCTACCTATAGCTTCACTGGCACAAGTAATCCTTTTAAAGCTGAGTTAAGTCATCCTTTGATTATTTTTTTTTTCCAGTACACGAGCCAATTTACTGCAGGTAATTTGACATCATAAACATATTTAATTAACATGATTTTAAAGTTTAGCATTTTAGAAAGTGAAGTTTTTTAGAAACACGGTGTATGAATTTAGAATGATCAAGAACTACTACGTCATTTCCTTCAGAGAACTTCTGTTAGCATACAAGATTCACATGCAAAGCAATAGCAGATGAAACCAAATTTTAATACATTACAGCATGTTTGTATACACCTAATATAAACACAAAGTATAAACTAGATTAGATTTCTCATTTAAAATATGTTACTGACTTTGCTGGTGGAGTTCTTAAACTATTATTTTTTATTTTAGTTCTTAAACTATTATTTTTTATTTTAGTTCTTAAACTATAATTTTATACTGCAACAAAATTAAATATATCGCATTGTCATATTTGATGCTGAGACTCTGCTAGTGGTTCACATTCAATCCTCTCCTTTCAAGCAAACAAAATAGATAAAAGTAAAATTAAATTATTTTTATAAGCATTTAAGCAGGCATTCTTTGCCTACTCTTCGACAGGGAAGCAATTTGATATTAGGAGAATACACACGCACATATCTATTCCCTGTTTGCTTGTGTGTGTATATGTATACACATAAATATATAAATGCCTGTATGCTTACATTTATCTGAAATAAATATTCATTACTTAACATGATTTGCACTTTGACCCGACCATACTTGTCATGTCGATGAATCTTTTCATCACAGAGTCCACTGAGTTTACATGGCAAGAGGAAGACTGCAAGATTAGAATCATAAGATGCAAATGTCTTAGTTCAGAAAAAGCATGTTCAACGTATAAGTGAATGTCTTTAAAACATAATTCTGATTTAATGATGGGAATATTTCTTCAGGTTCCATGTTTAAACCTATGAATGCATTTACCATTTCTGACATTTATTTTATTCTTTTTCTAGTATATCTCAATTGTTATTAAGTGTAAAAAAGCCTTCTTCCTCTCTACTACTTTCCCCAAATTTGATGAGAAATCTTTTCGATCTCCATAAATCAAAGTCCTTGCTGAGAATTAGAATACTCTCCTAGTCAAGGGAAATGGGGATTTAGTACTATTTTTTTATTTATCACTTGGAGGCTTAGATCTCTGTAGTACCGGCTCAGATGTTAAAACACATTCACAAGACTGACAAAAGTTGTAAGGCCCATTATTAAAGCAGCTGTCTTATTTTATAGCCACAGACTTCAGAGAAGCTTTACATTCATAATGTAGACTGGAAGAGACTAAAATTGTAACTATATTGCCACAAAGGTTGAGGTTCTCAGCTGAAACCACACCAGAAACCTTTTACTGTAATTTTTTATAATTACGTGGCATTAAAAAGCACATGCTTTAATGACAATAATGATGAGAAAATAGCCATAACCCTCAAGAGGGAAGGCTTTGATTAAGAAAGAAGATGACAAACTGTGCAATAGTTCTGATTAAAATATACCTTGGATGCATACACAAGGTGCTGTTGATGCAGAGAGCGCCTAATGTACTTAAGGTGTGCATTAATCAGCCCCTTCACACATTTAATTTAGATCACTACTTTGCATTTTTAAATCAAGATTTTTATGCTTAAATAGGAATCTCCCTCTTATGTTATAAGTAGACCCAAGAGACCCATTTGTAAATGTGTAACATTTTGAAAGAATTGTTTGTTTAAATACTTAATGCGATTAACACTATTTGTAAGGACTTTTTTTCTCCTCTTCCTCTTGTTATATGGTTAGGTGTCTTCTTTTGTTTTGTTGTCAAGACATGTTTTGTTGTCAAGTCAGCATTTATTTGCAGTGTCAATAGCATGTCGAAACAACTTTATACTAGCAAAATTTAGCCAGGCCCAGCTTATTTTGCTCACTACAGGAATGTATTAGTCAGGCTGGGGGAATGTACCTGGCTATGGACTGTGACTTTCAGAAAACATAAGGAAAAGAAAAATCTGTTCATTACCCATCTCACTGGGACTATAACAAAACTCAGCTAATGAATTTAAAGTCTTCTGACACATCTTATTGACTTATACTTCTTTTACATGTCATATTTTTAGGACTACTTTTTAAAGTATAGTAGCTATTTGTTGCTGTTCCTTAAACCTGGCAGATCTTTTTTTCCATATTTTGTCAAAATGTGCTTTTCTCAGAGTATATATTTTCCATGGGAAATACACTTTCCAGATTGCAGACATTGTTTAATAATAATTCAGAGAGATGTGTGGGAAGGCACTATCCCAACCTGCTTGAGATATTGCTCATTTGCTTTGATCATTTGCCTTTGATCATTTGCAAATTTAGGCCCTGTTGCTGCTAACGCTCATGGGCTTAATTCTCCTTTAGATGAAGGTTTGTAGCAGTAAAGTCTTGAAGGTTTTTTCTCTTTCTATCAAAGACTGAAGGCTCTGATGTTCTTGGATGAGAAGTGATAGACAAATGCAAAGGATACAGGGCATTTTCCCTATGAATTCCAGCAGAAATTTCCTTTCCTCTGCTCCTCCTCTTCCTTGCTCTCAGGACTGTTAGGCAATGTGCCCAGGATGCTTCCTACCCCCAGTACAGTCTGACCATATACCTCTCGTGCAATCTGATATAACTGTATGTGTCCATTCACATAATCCAAAATGTAAATCTCACAAGCCTGGAATTAGGAAAGACATGTAGGAGGAAGTTTCTGAGTGCCAGTTTGGCATTTTCCATAAATTAGCACACAGACAGGCACTTTCATTGTGCTGAAGCTCTGAGTAAACCCAGTCTAATAAAAATAAACAGGAGACGATAATCCCTTGCACACCTGAGAAGAAGCTATAACTACCATTAACTACCATATATTATTCCAAATTCTCAATAGATTGTACCTTCCCAGTAGAGTCATGCATTACCCAGGCTTTATCAGATGAAGAATTTGCACATAGAGAATAAAAACTAGTGTCTGTCTGTAAAAAAAAACCCAAAAAAACAAAAAACAAAAACCACCAAAAAAAACAACAAAAAACCATAAAACTTTACAACTAGTATGTTCTCTTTTCAAGGTAACGACATGCAAGCATCGAAAGAGAATGTTGCTTATTTTACAGGAAACAGCCCAGGAAGATTTCAAGACATCCGCATCTGATATTCTGTCCTAGGTTCACAAAAGAACGTTGGGAGCATGTGTGCTGACACAAACCCTGTGCAGAATGAGGGCAGCATGCACATCCTTTCAGGTTCATGAGAGATCATGCTGAGGCTTTAAGTCAATTCACTGGGATTATTTTTGGCTAATTCAGAGGCGAACACCCTTGCAAACTTAAAGTTGATAAAACTACATGAAACGTATTATTTCTTTTCCCGCTCTACCAGCTGAGCAGACACTAGAGTAAGAAACCAATTCGTACTTCCTTGCCCTGCTAAGGAGAAGCAAACTAAAACCAGCTTCAGAAACTGCATGTGCTTCTGACACTTCCTACCAATTCTTTGAAGCTTTACAGTTAGAAGTTTAAATATATTTTCTCTGCTGTGTTGCTGTTTGAAAGACACCCACCAGGAGGGAAGTCTGACTGGAAAGCAGATAGTGACTTCTCATGTTCAAAGTGATCTCTGCAGGCCTGTGCCTGCAGAGTCCTGTTGCAGATAGGAGTGTTGTCTGCTGGCATAACATTTGCTACTAGCAACAACACCTGTATTCTCTTTCTTCTTCTACCTGGCATTGCTCTTGGCTTCATTATGGGGGGAGAAAAAGTAGTTGGATACTAGGTTCATTTGCAGCCCACTAGAAGAGAAGGTCTAGTTATGGATGACGTCAGAGCTCTTCTAAAGATAACCAGTAGGTAAGCAAACAGAGTGGATGTATCTCTGACATACTGAGAGGAAGAGAGCACACATCTGGGCCATCGTATTTTGGATCAGGATGGAACAGAATAGAGGAAGGAGGCCTTCCTCCTCCTCCTTCTCCTCCTCCTGCTCCTTTTACACTGAATCCCATGACAGGGCATTTGAGAACAGATTTGAACATAGGGGTCTCCCCACAGAAGCTGAGGAGAGAGACCCCTTGGGGTTCGTACAGGTCCTCAGCACTGTCTTCAGGGAGTGGAAGGGTGGCGAAAGGGGAGCAAAGGGCTTCTTCCTTAACCACATCAGAGAAATCAATCTGACTTCGCAAGAAAGTGGAAGTAGCAATTACCTCAGAGCGTCTAGTCAGAGCTCTTCAGTTTGCAACCTGTGTTGCTCCAGAAATCAGAGGAATTCAAGTATTGAAGCAGTTTGCATATTTTGGCAGTAGCGTTCAAACCAGTAGGTGTGTTTTGGAAGGAAAAGAATATCAGTTGGAAAGATGGTAGTTACATTCATCATCTTAAATAAAATTAGGCTTTTGAAAAATCTACTATTTAAAGACCAAATTCTGAAATTTACAGCTCAGATGTTATTTTCATTTTAACATATGGATGTGAAGGATATAAATCCGTCAAAGGTATAGACTGAAGCCTCACTTCTTCCAAAAGCAAACACCTTTGAAAAATGCTAGATATTGCATTGAATCAATACATAAGAAATGTTAGTAATACTGGTGTTCAACAACTTTTTTATCTAAAGATATCCACAGAGAAGATGGAAATATGTGAGAACTGTGGTGAGAATAAAGCTAGAGATATGTCATGATACATGTGCCATTGAACACCAGAATAATCATGCAAGTGGACAGCTAAAAGATTCTTTCTGCCCCATATTATTGAGAGAGAAGAAAACTTACGAGACTGAAAAACACACAAATGTAATGAATGGTTTCTGACAGGCCTTACTTGCACAGCAAGTAATATTTGACAACATGGGAAAGACTCAGCTTCAGGTGGTAGCCTAAGTCTCATGTCCACAATGATAATCATTAAGTGCTGTGAAAGTTGACAACATACCTTTAAATAAGACAAGAGAACTTAAAAGCTTGCTAAGCAATTTTAGGATTCTATTGTAAATTGTCAACTCATACAGGTCATGATCAGTAACTCCACTGTATTTAATGCTTTTACAAAATATATCAGATCCTTATACTTTGAATATTAAATTTTGGCAAATGTACACATGCATGACTTCTGAGAATATCTAAAAAAAAAGGAATAAAAAATCTCTTCTCTTGAAAATATCTTGTTTATAGTGGATGTTAAATTTATATACACACCCTAAAATTTTATTGTGCTCAGTACCACTTTAAATCTAAAAGTCTTTATTTTGGTTACAGATAACAAGCTGTTTCTTATGTTTTACTTTGTCTTAGTGTCCTAATTTGTCCTCCTGTTACAAAACACATTATGTCCGTGTTCCTCTGTACCCCCCAGATAAGCACTCGATTCTGTATTTGCAACCCCAAATTCTCTTCTGTGTAAGTTTGAACCATCTAAAATTGCATGAACTGAACCAAACCTGATTACTGTAACTAGAAAACTGAATATTGATTTAGAGATAAATATAACTACATTTCCTCTCTAAAATTTTTGGAAAGATTAATTGGCACACTGGGAAGGATCAATATTGTACCTCTTAAAGAAGACAGATAGAATGAAATGCTTGACAAGCTTGTCAGAAAGAGAGTAAAATGGTTGTAAAAGTTGTATTTAAGGCCAGACCATTTGGTTATTCACTGTGATGATTTTGAACAGTTCTTCCAGTAGATTCTTTCATGAATAAACCTTTGATAGATCATGATTTTAAAGGAAATTCTCTTATTATGGACGTATGCTTTACTTTCCTAGGACTTATCCTTTTATTTAATAAGTACATGTCTGCAGCTGACTTTGTCATGGAAGAGAAAGTCAGTGTTCTATTCTGTTGATCGGTTTTACTAAAAGGAGTTAGTGGGAGTTAGTATTTGGTGAGAATAATGATGTGGAGATCTGTAAGGCATTTTAAATATTTCTTTTTCTTTCTAAACTGAAGTAAATTAAGGTCTTCAGAGAAGCGTCACCCAGCACTTTCCTGTAACCTAAGAGTTTGCACACATTCAAAATTTACAGTGATTTTAATGAAAGGACTAGTCATAAAACCAGTTAAATGATAATACAAAGCAGAAGAAAACTGTATGCTCCTGGCATGAGCAGGGGATTGAAACTTGAGAAATAACCAAGGTATGGCACTGACAGTTCAGTTCAGAAGTTGTAATACTTGCAGAATAGCAGAAACCCCCTTGGCACACATTTTGAGTAGTTTTGGCACTGTTTAGCTGGAGCAGTGAATCAGAAATAGCCATGATGGACAAAGCCAAGGAGCATCCTTGCAGGATCTCTGTAAAAATATTCATGAGAATTAATGGTGCTGGAAATAGTCCTCTTGGTGCCTGCTGTTCTCCTCAGGCATTAGAATGCTAATGAAGGCCACCTCATTGATTAGCGTATCCTGATGGGAGGTAAGCAGAAACCAAATTCCTCCTCTTTACAAGATTTCTAAGGTCCCATTGAAATGTATTCAAATTCTGAATTGTGTAAAATAAATACGTATGCATTGACAGTGAGAGACATTAATCTCCATTTGCTGGGAAATGGGCCCATTTACTTGCTGAGTAAAGCAGGGTGTGTAGAAAAGAGTGAACTTGTTCCTGCTGGCTCGTCTACTGTCTTCTTAACCCCAGGGGAAGTAGGAAGGTGTATGAGAGATGGGGTAGGAAACAGCTTTACCAGCTCTCCGACTGCCAGGGAATCTATCACACTAAGAGTATCACCTGCTGGTGAGCTGTTTTTCACTCCTCTGTGCCACCTGGTTAGTGCAGAGGGAGGGAAGTACATGAGATAAGCCAGACCACTAAGTGCAAAACTGTAAAATGTTGTTCTCATTTCGAACATGTGCAAAGCATCAGAGAATGAGGCTTTATTTTAAGGAACTGAAGGAATACTCTGTGAAAGGACTGTGTCATTAAATCTGGTGATAATTATACACTGGAAATGTAAATTGTATTTCTTGAGCAATTTTTTTCATTTCATTTCCATTGTAAATACTTCAAACTACGAAGCCTAATTTACTGCAGAGAATGTGTGAAATGACATGCAGTATGCTGTGCAACATCTGTCTGCACACATCATGTTTCTTTCAGTTGCAGTAAAATAAATAGTGTTTTTTTAATTATATCGACTGACCGTAACCTTCCCCTTTTATTTAAAAGCATGTTGGTATTGAATGCCCAGCTGCAAGTTTCAGTTCTTAGTTTACCACTGTACGGATGGAAGGTCTTTTCAGTTATACTGCATATTCAAGCTGCATACTCCGATTACAGAGGAGATCATATGTGAATAATTACATTATATGCTTCTCTATAAATATGAGAGTGGGAATATTTTTTGAGAGAGTACATTAAGGTCATTTGCTTAACAATATTTGCTTTTATAGTAGATTGAGCAGCCTGTTCTTTTCATTGTATTCTCAAAGCATTGGCATGGAGCAGAGAGCCTCTTGCACCTAACTCGGCATTAAGATTAGCTATTGCAGATGTGGACCAACAATTATTGCGAAAAAATGGCTCTTTGGAGATCTTTGAGGCTGGCGGCTAAGTTTTCAATGCACTTCCTAATGCACTGTATCCACATACGAATATACAAACACAACGAACCTGACTGTGAGCAGCCTCGGCAGGGTATGAGATATACGCTTGAAATATAATGGAGACATGACAAAATTTTTCTTTAACATTATGATGATATAGCAACTGCTGTGTTGTTCTGTGTGGAAGTAGCTAGATTCTGAAAGACAGTCTATAACCAATATCTCGGTCCATTTTGTTCACCATTCTCTGTCCAGTCAGCATTTCCTTTGGACAAGTTCATTAACTATGAATGCTGGTTTGAAGACCCAAATAAGGGGCGTTAAAAATCTTTGCACTTTTAAAATCCTCTTGATTCCCATTTCCAACTTCATATGCCAAAAAAACTTTGAATATCCATTTCTAAATCATATTTTGCTCCAGTTTTCTGATCTATAACATAATAAAATATGAATAATAATGCCTATCTACTTCATTGCCAAAATTATTTATTGTTTGCAATGTGTCTGAAAATGTGAAATGTTGATTATTGTAATTGAGGTTTTAGTCTCAAAAGAAGCTCGAGGAGCAGAAAATTTATTATTTTATTCTTCCAACATTACATTTTGTACAGTAAGTAGATTTTACCATGCTTGATTTGTGCTCTAGCTCTTAAACAGCACTTAGAAAATGTATTGTCAACTCTTTCTAACTTGATACTAAGATATTGAATCAAGGATTCTTACCTCATGCTATTATTTGTTTGTCTCAGTCTCACATTGCTTAAGTTTTATTGTTTCTCAAAATATACACTGGATATATCTCAGGTCTGGCCGAAATCCCTTCATATGTGGGAGTGAATCCTTTCAATACAATAGTGTAGGTTTGAGTATGGGAACTGAAGAATTAAGAGACAGAATTTCCTGCCTGCTCCCTGGTTCCACTTAGGCTGTAGATGAGACGTGACAGTGAATTCAATAGGAGGAAAGCCTGAACTTTCATCGATATCAGATTCAAACAGCACTTCACTCTTATTTGTTGCTGAATGGTCTAAAACATAATTGCAAAGTACTCTTCTAATTAGTTATCTTTAAATTTCTGCCTTTAGCACATTACATTCGGCAGCTTTGTGAAGTGTAAAAAATGTCACATAAGTGGATAGTGTCTGGGGAAACAGCTACTTTTTTCTAATCCTAAAAAAAACAACAGCTTGTGAGGGTCAATCTTTTAAAGTATATGCTTCACTGAATGCAATTATTAATCATTTCCCTTCAGGAAAAATATTAAATTAAGTGTTAAAGTACAGATCTAAACAGTGTTAAGTGCCCAGAGCTACTGAGTTCATAGTTTCAGCTATATTTCAGTGTGAGATAATTGACCTTCCACAATGCAAATGTAGAGCTGGCACTGACTGATACAAAATGACTCATCCTGTCTCAGTATTTTATCTCCTTGCATTTATTTATTTATTTCTGTGTCCATCCTCAGTTGCCATGAAGGTCTCTGTGGGTGTGTTTAGGATTGGGTCCTTAGCTTTCTCCATTTTTAGTAAGCGCACAGTTTGCAGGATGATTTTCTCTAATATGACAGCTTCCTAGTAAAGAGAGATGGAAATCAAGGCAAATAATATGGTCAAGACTTTTTTTATGATTTAACTATCCTCTAAGCCAGCTGAATTTACTGAGACATAAAACTATATTTGTAAGCTCTGGTTAAGATTATTTTCATAGGTAAACAAACAAAATTCTTAAACTGTATCAATCAGGCTCGAAACCAGAAAAAAATCATAATATAAATCTTTTTCGCTGTGCTTATGATACTGAAAAAGGCCTCTAATATTCATCCCAGTGTTTTATTATTAAAGTGCTTTCTGTAATTACGTTTTAATAATATGATTGACGTCACTAATTACAGATTGTGGCTTTTTCAAAGCAATACCTAATTCCGGATGCCTTCTCAAAGTATCATGCTGATAACATCTAAACCAGAAAAGATACTGCTGGTTTGCTGAACAGAAGGAGCAGATATGAAAAGCGTTTGCAGCTTAAAGGACGCAGGGCTGGGGCAGTTGGTAGGATCTGGGAACAGTAGTGATCATTTTTTTCTACCTTAAATGTAGTGTCTTTGCACGTGTGTATGCATAAATCTGTGCACATAAACACATGTACATGCTTATCTCTTTCTCTCTATATATGTATATATATCTATGGACACATGCATGTGTTTATCTTCATCCGATTATTCTGAGAAATAGAGCTGCTCTGTTACTATCACAATACGCTATCAAGAATTTACATTATTTTGTATCCCTGGCAGCATTTCACAGTGGAAGGAGTGTTCCTGAAGAACAGTGATTTTGAAAAGTGTGATTAGGAAAGAAAGCCTGCTCTGGTGGGAAAGATTATGTCCTGTGTGATCAGAGCTTACAGTTTGATTCATTACTCTTTCACAAGACAGTTAACTTCAGACAAGTCAGTTATTCTTATCTTGCACAATGGCTGTGATTTGGCAAACAAATACTTTATGTGAAAAAATCCTGTCGCAAGAAAATTATAGAAATGTCTAATTTTTTTCCATGCACAATTTTGCTGTTGATTGAAAGGCTTCATTTGAAATGTTGATGTGGATTTTCTGTACATTTAATCTCCAGTAAATCCCAGACAGAATTAAAAACATGAAATGTATTTTTTTGCCATCAAAAAAGCTTTTCATGATGCTCTGAAAGGTAACGTCTGGGAAGAGAGAGAGGTGGGAACCAGAAACAATTCAGGAGCTTTGTTTCTTTGGGTTAGAGTTGATATTTCAAAACCATTTTTGATATCTAGGTCCCAGTCACCTTAGTGAGAATTCTTATGTAATTAGTTACACAATACAGAAAGTGGCATCTGAAGGGTCTGACACAGTTCTTTACATCATCTCCTGCCACATCTCCTTCCATACAATAGCCTAATAGCACAAGTGCTCAAAGGCAATGTGGGATGTCTTGTCCTGACCCCAGGTCTTAGGGGGAGGAGAGGCTTCAACCTGTGTCTCTGACATCAATGCTGTAGCTGCAGGGCTGTGAAATCTTCTCTGATGTGACCGTACGATGTAGCAGAGTTCCAAAAAATGACCTCCTTTACATCAAGGACTTGAAAACCCATTTTTCCATATGTAAGGTGACTGCACTGATAAGTAACACAGTTGTGTGTTCTGGGCTGCTTTCTGCTCTAGGGTAACTTAGCTCTAGATATAAGGAACCAGTCCAATGAAAGCCAAAGCAAACCCAGTATATCCATGCAGAAGGTTCCAGTTTTGAAAACTGGCATTTTCATATGAAGTGATATTCTGCTGAGAAATAGCTGTGAACATATACAACCATTTTAACATTCTTGGATGTTAAATGTGGATGCCCTGCTTAGATGAATTATTTTGAAATGGTGAAGTACAGGGTGTCTTCTCTAAGCTTTTACCTTGCTTTTGTTCCCCAGCTACTGAAATAATTTTGAGTTTTCTTTAAGGCTGTTACAAGCCTTTCGTAACTTAGTGTATGCATAATTCAAATATATTCTTATGGTTTGAACCTTGTTCAGGAAATAGTACCAATGTTTGAAGTGACAGTTAGCCTTCCTTTAGATTTCCAGATATTTTCTGCCGACTATTTCTGTTAGGGCAAAGTTGGAACCATGCACCATCTACTATCTGTCAAAATTTGTTAATCGCATAGCAAAGATGTCCGATACATTATTGAGGGACCCTATGAAGTGGCAGTAAAGCCATAATCCAGTGTTTCAACACATGCTGAGGATTCCAGCAGTTTATCTTGTTCTGTTGATGCTGTGTGTAATTCAGAGAGGGGAGCAGAGGTATTTCCATAAATACTAGTTTTAGTTGCAGGTTCACGGCAACTGCTTTCTTCTGGGTTTGGCATTTATTTCAACATTCATACTGCTTCTTGCTTTACACCTGGCCTCATTCTCTTTCCCGGGATTTTGCAGAAGATCCAGCTCCTGAGGGAAAATGGGAGCAAGTTCCGAGTGTTGGAGCACACGGCTGTACATTGTTCTGAAGTCTCCACTCCTTGAGGGAATGATTAATTGGAAACTGCACAACATGGCCCTCATACCTGGAGTCTCTTCCCCTTGGCTTGTTTTAGCTTCTAGACTACATCTATTTATATTTTTTTCTCCTTTATTTTACGTTAAGCCAGTAAAGAGATGTTTATTGTTTTCTGAGAGCATATCAGAATCTGTCTGACCAGAAATACTGAGCATCTGTCTATTTAAGTTGCACTTCTATAAAATAGAAGTACAAAATTTTTTATAACATGTATTTGGACAGCTCATAGAGAAAGTTAGTCCTATTTAATTTTACTCACACACCTCACCTTGAGTTCAGACTCTGTGTCCTTGCCATGAAAGACCCTCAAAGTTTTGCCCCAAGCTATCTGTCTAACCTGATTCCCTATTGCATTCCTCTTTATGCCACCAACACCTGTCTCAATGCTTCATTTGTCCCTGATCGCTCTCTCCAGGTTTTTTTCCATGCTTGTACATTCCATCTTACACTTCTTTGCCAAGTCACAATCCTACTTTCATAAAAGTCCATTAGCCAAAATAAAAGAAATACATGTCTTTCACCAGATTTAAAGTGAATATGGAAAGAAACAAATAAAAAGCCCACACAAATCCTGGTCTGAAATGGTAAGCCAATGTCCCATTTCCTTGGGTCAAAACTGCTTGCCCAGGAACATGACCAGGCAGATAAAACTGCAGGACTTGGGAGATGATCCTTCTCAGAAAAAGTAATTAGAGCAGATTTATTCAAAATCTGCTGTATTGCTTAGTCAGTATCACACAAGTAAGTAATTTCAGTATTCATTTAAGTGTTTTACGTGGCTGTCTTTTTAATATTATTTCCATGACCCATACATAAAGGTATCAGTGCAGCCTGATGAAATTACTATTCAATGAGAACAGTAATTCTTGTCTATCTTTAGCAATGGCTCATTAACACAGCTCTAATTAGGGCAAGATTCTGCCATAAGGAAAGTTGACAAAGCAGCAAAATCTCATAGAAAATAAAGGATTTTTATATGACCTTAGGGTTACTGTCCCTTAAAAAGAGACTGGCAAGGTTCGGTTCTGATCTCTGCTTCCCCCTCGTTCCAGGAAGCAGTTGGCACTGCTCCTTTTGCTGGAGTTGCTGGCTCTGTTTCTGCTCCATATAAGGTTGCCCAGTGCTCATCCACCAAGAATCTAAACATCTTCCAGCAGTATCTGATGTGGCTAACATCTGTCACATGCGGTCTGGTGTCTGATCCTGGCTCCGGGGAGGGTGCAGACAGGGCCTGATGCAGTGCCCTCTTTCAGTTTGTTTGAGTTCTGCCTAAAAAGTAAGCTTAAAAGAAATAAAAGAAAAAAGTCAAGCAAGCAAAAACATTCTCTACCTACTGCCGTACCAGGCTGCTGAATTTGAGATTTTCGCTTGAGGTTGGATGTGGTCTCTGTTCACTCTTTGCCCCTTTCTGCTGCCTGGAAAAGACCAGCAGCGGTGACCGAGAAGGAGCAGCTGTCTGCCTGCCCCGGCTCCGTGAGCACAGGTAGGGTGTGTTCCACCCACTGCAAATGCTGTCCAGGCATGCAGCAGGGATGACAACTTAGTCTCTAAATTTTTGATTTGTTTATTAATTATTTACTTACAAAGTATCATGGCATTTAAAAACATGCTTCACTGAAAAATCTGTCCTAAACTCTATTCACTCTGAGATGTGAAAGTGGAGGCATAATGCATAACCTTTAAAAGATTAAAAAACTTTCATCGGCTTTCACTCGGGAAGACCCTCTCCCTTGCCTCTTACTGATGCAAAATAGATTGGCACTACACAGAGAAAGCACTGCACCAGAAAGTTTGTTTCTTAATCCTTTGACAGGCCTCCTAATTTTTTTCTTCAGTGTTCTAGAAAATAGACAAAAAAAAAAAACCAACCCAAAAAACCCCCAAAACTCACACGATATAACAGCTAAACTTAGCACTGTCAGCCAGTACATGATCAGAGCTATATGTTGTATTCTGGACCTGAAACAGCTGTCAAAGATCTTCTAACCAACTCTCTGCTTAACAAAACTAAAAGATTCAAGAGGAAAGTTGTTTGGTTTTCTGTTTTCTTTTTAAAGTTGATTAGTCTAGTGGGCATTAAATCTTTCATTATGAAGTTTCCTTTCAGGATAAAAAGTTTGATTTCAATCTTGCAAAAATCTTTTAATCTTGAAAAAAAAAGCCTTCACGTTACTAGATTTGGATGGCATATGTTATCTTTTAGAGATATGCAGGGAAGTTTCACAGGAATTGCAGTGTTCTTTTCCAGTATTCCTTGGAGGATTTACAGGAATGCTTACAGCTATTCCCACCTCATCAGTTATTTTCCTTCCAGATTTAATTTTACTTTTCTGTATTAAGATTTCTTCTTCCTTTCATGCCATATTCCATTCTCTCATTCTTCCTTATTTCCATGATTAAATGATCATGAAGAAAGCAACAGCTGTGCTGAAAGCAGCAGGGGTGAGGGGAAGGAGTACATTCTTGTCCAGTTTTCTCACTAAAAATGGGAGGGAAGGAAAAAGAAGGCTTTTCAAGAAAATAATAAACAGTAATTTTGCATTTTAAAGGTAACCTGTTTTGTAAAATCCCACCATTATTGTCTGCACGTATATAGAAGAATCTTAATATGAGTGACATCATCTTCTGGATTGGCTTCAAGGGCATTTAGAAATGCCACAGTTCTTTTAATTTCTCCATAGTGCTAGCATTTTTTTTTAATAATCATTCAGTCTGAGTCTTGCTGAAGTCAACTGACAAAGAAAAATTTCTCCTCTCAATTAGAGAACAAATGGAAGACTTTTCAGACTTTGAAATATCCAACCCAAACCAAGGCTTGCTAGCAAGATGTGCATGTTCTGTGGGAGGGTTAAATGGAATCTGTAGTGCTGACAAAATTAGCATAAACGTACAGCTGAAGTGGTGAAGATACTGGGCATGGGATATTGATCAAGGTTTAATCAGGTTTAATCATACATTCATCCTTTTAATATTTATGTATAGAAGAAAATGTGTTATTCTGTACTAGAGCGGTTCTTCGTTATAGGTGAACACCCTCACTATTTCAGATTCTCCCCATTGCTTCCTGCCCTATCACTGGGCACCACTCTGAAGAATCTGCCTCCACATTCTTAACCTCCACCCCTGTCAAGTGTTTATACACATGTATAAGATGCCCCTGAGCTTTCTCCTCTCCAGGTTGAACAAGACCAGCTCTCTCAGCCTCTCCACATAGCTCATATGCTCCAAGCCCTTCATCGTCTTTGTGGCTCTTCACTGGATTTGCTCCAGTATATCCACATCCCTCTTGCACCAAGGAGTCCAGGACTGGACCCATCACTCCAGACGTGTCCTCTCTAGTGCTGAGGAGGGGGAAAGGATCACACCCTCAACCTGCAGGCAATGTGATGCTGTTCATGATGCAGCCCTGGAGAAGCCGTTGGCCCTCCTTGCCACAGGGGCACATTGCTAGCTCATGGTCCACTAAGACCACCAGGGCCTTCTCTGCAAAGCTGCTTCCCAGATGGTCATCTGGGACACAGAATAATGGTACACACCATTATTCTTTCACAAGTGTCTGTTTCTCCAGGTTGCCGACACCCCTCTGAATGTCAGCATAACCATGTGGTTCATCAGCCACTCCTCTCAGTTTTGTACCATCTGCAAACTTGCTGAGGGTTCATTCTGTCCTGTGGTCCAGGTCATCGGTGAAGATGTTAAAACATATTGTCCCCAGTATTGGGCACTGGAGTACACCATTAGTGATTGGCCTCCATCTGGACTTCATGCTCCTGACCACAACCATTTAAGCCCGATGGTTGGGCCAGTTTTCAAATTATCTCACCTTTCACTTATCTAGCCTATACTTCACCAATTTGTCTATTCAGATTTTATGGGATATGTTGCCGTAAGCCTTACTGAAGTCAAGACAAGCACCAAACCCTTCTCCCTATATGCACCAAGCTAGTTATCTCATTGCAAAAGGCTTTCAAGTCAGTCAAGAATGCTTCACAAATCCATGCTGACAACTCCTAATCACCTTCTTGTCCTTCAAATGTTTGGAAATGTTTTCCTGGATTATTTACTCGATCATCTTTGCAGAGACCAAGATGAGGCTAACTGACCTGTAGCTCTACCAGTCCTCATTTCTGCCTTTCCTAAAGACAGGAGTGACATTTGCTGTCTTCCAATCCTCAGAAACCTCCAGCATCTGCCACGACCTCTCAAAGATTACTGCAAGTGGTTCTGCAATGACACCACCCCTCCTGGGTGCATCCCATTGGATTCTATGGATTTCACTTTGTTTAAATATTCCCTGATCAGATCCTCCTCCACTGAGGGCATGTCCCCTCTCTTCTCAGGGACCTAAGATTCCTGAATTCTCATTTTACCAGTGAAGACTGAGACAAAGAAGACCTTGAGGCATTGGCCTTTTCCATGTCCTTTGTCAGCCTGCCCCATCCAGCGGCAGAGCCATGATTTCCCTAGTCTTTTGCTGTAGGTGCCTTGTGATGCCAGACCAATTTTCCCTTTTACATTTCTGGTTTTCTTTACCTAAAAATCCCAAAACAGGAAAAAAAAGTGGTATGTATTAAATAAAATACAAAATGCTGTACTGAACCTTGTATCAGCTCTTTTAAATGTGATCTAATATTCCTGCACTGACTACTATGGATAATTACTAATATCTGGTAAAATGTAGTTCTTTGCCCAGCTATAATTTAGCACTGCATGTAAAGACTTCAGATATATGTAGACAGAATGTTGGAATTCCCCAATTGTTGTTCTACAAAACCCAATTCTTCTTTATATTAGTTAGTGTGAATAAAAACATTGTTTTACTGTATTGTAAGCACAAAATTTGACTTACTAGCCTCCCGGATCCCAGACACTAAGAGTCTCACATAGCTTAAGAAGCTATTTTGTTTTAAGAAAAAAAAATAACAGCTTTACTGACTCACGTACGACATTTTGTCTGCTCGGCCAATATAGTTTAAGCAAGCAAATCACACATTTTTGTATCTCCACTCTGAACTGTAAGGTTCTTGTTAGAGACATGATGAATTTCATCTCAGTCACAGCTTTCACAGTTAGTATCACACTGCAGTCTCTGCAATCTACTTCGTTCATCCCCATCATTCTTTACTCCATTTATGCATTCTTCATCTTCTGCCTCCAATCTTTTACCAATATTTTCTACTCAGTATGGTCTCTACATCTCTTTTCATTGCCACCTTTTTTCTCGTCTTTTTTTCTGTGTTGACCCTCCATTTTCAGAGATAACACCATTTGTTAATAGGTAGAGCTCAGCTCAAATGCACATATTTTCTTTCCCTATAGAAAAGCAGCTAGGGAGAACAGCATAGGTTTTCAACAGAGATCTTTACATTTCCATATATTTAAAGCAGTTTTCTTAGCAAATCTTCTATGTGCACAGTCATCAGTAGCCTTATTTCCAAAAGATACAGTGATATTTTACTTTGTTATAGTTCCCTTGAAATCAAGGGAAGGAGGCTTTTGGGTGGCTCTTGTATATTACCATTCCTTAGAGTTTGCTGTGCTTATAGGGAGAGACTTTTTCAGTGAAGTGTAATGGTGTCAATTCAAATGCAATTTCAGCTGGAAATTTGTCCTGATTGAGAGTAGTTTCACTGTCAAATGGGGATTTTCTCTCTTTTCAATCCTTTCAGTGCTGAAGTTGTTTGCAACACATGCACCCATTTTTTTCTTTTCTTTTTTTTTGTTTTTCAATAGGGAAAACTTATTTTCTCTGTGGTTTGCTAAACTACTGAAATATTTGAGTCACGGTTTAGTAAAGTTCAATGAAACAGGATATTACTCTTTTTGCCCCTGCCTTCTTTCATACTCTGTTGGGCCTTATACAACTATGTTGATTGTTAGTGTTTTGTATTGTACACAATTTGCAACTCATTTTGCACAGAAGTTATTTTCTGCACAAAAAGCAAGAGATGAAAGATGAAGTTCTGTATCCAGATTATTTATTCTCAGATGATGGATTGTTCAGAAGGTTTTCAGGAAATGGATGGTAGAACAGAAACAATTATGTCATCTTTCCTAGAATAACTAACTTGCAGTTACAAGGCTAAGAAGTTAGGACTGGCTTGTGAGCTGGTGTAAATCATTGTAAATCCTCCTCAGTCAAAGCTATGCTGAATTAAGGATCATCCTTCTTACTGGGTGGCAGGATAATAATGAATTGCTACATCAGATTGCACTATTTTAAAGAGATTTTAAAATATCATCTGCATAAAGAGTTTCAACAGCATTTGCACTAACCAGTACCTTTCAAAAGTCACTATCAAGGTGATATGCCAAACCAGACTATAACAACCCATTTATAAATTAACTTGGACACATAGAATGTGCCAGAAAAAAAGAAATTAATATAAGTCAATACATTTTCACCTTGACATAATGCCACAGGAAAGAAATAAAACAAAGTTAATCTTAAAATGAATTCAGCCCAGCCTACCAATTAATCAAGTGTAGCATCAAGTAGGCTTTTGGCCTCACACAGGGTGTTCTGTTTCTTACCTAATTCTAAAAATAAATGTCCAATCACATACCTTCAATATCCAACAAGTGGATTAAAGGCAGATCCTTGAATTTGGATCTAGATTTGAAGGCAGGTCTGTCTGGAAGAAAGCCCAAGGTACCTGAAGGTCCTTTTTTGTACTCATTTGCATCTTTCTACTCCACTGTTGCAGTAACCTCAAATTCTTTTCTCTCCCCTTTCATTAACTGCTTCATTTCCCCTTCTACGGCTGTGTAAAGATTTAGAGCAGGGCCCAGATTTTACCGTAAAAGCAAAAAACTTGCCTTGTTTCTGAGTTCTCCACCTTCCCAAACTAGGAACCCATCCTTGTGCCTCAGTATCCCTTCCATCCTACTGCATACTTCAACTCCCTTAAAGCAAACCCCTAACCCAGTGTTACACTTTGTCACATGCTTTTTGATCCCTTTCTCCCCTTTCCTTTTGATTACCTAAAACTTCAGTAATCATCTTGAACTTGTTGCTGTCTAGGGTGATAGTGGAGTGTTTTCTATGAAGGGGAACAGCATCAAGAGGAGGGAGTAAGGCCAGAGACACAGGAGCCAAAAGGCGATGCTTAAGCCATTGAATGATAGCCATCTTTCCTATAAAAGCAGTGAGCAGACTGCAAACTGTAAATACGAGGAGCAAGTTCATTGTACATTGGAAGGCATTTTTAAGTGTGAGAAAACTGCTTGGATCCATAAAAGACTAAATTTGTCAATGTTGAAGCACGTTCTCCTCAGGTAATGTCTTGCCAATTTTTTAGGAGTCGGGACTGTGTGATTTGCTACGCATTAACTCGTTCACTTCCATAGTAAGAAGGTATTTTCCATAGAAGAGGGTATTTTTACAGGAAAGTTAAGTATGAACATTTACTGAAGATCAAGCAGAGGTAAATTTTGAACCATGATGTGCTCTTCCATATAGCGGGTAGGTGTTGTAGTGTTTTATCATTAAGGTACAGGTGGAGAGTACCACCACATCTTACTTGCTTGTTTTGCTAGAGTAATGAAAGATACTTGGTTTAAGAGCCTGATGTCAATATCAACAGAAGAAAGTAAGTGAAATAATTCATAAAACTTATTAAAAGTTCATCCTTTTGTTTTTGCTTTAATGTTAGGCCTAGAAGACCTGCCATCCTTATTCAGCATTTCATCTGCAGCTGAATTTTATGACAGGAATAAGAAAATAAACTGTCTAAACCATAACCTTAAAATGACTAACATCAGTCTGATCTAATCCCTTGAGGCTTTAATTTTTATAGCTAAAACCTCCAACCCTTCAATTATTTAATTTACCAAGTTATTTACAGAATGCCACCAAATCCAGAAGGCTTTCCAGCTGGCCACGTAAAGAGAAATATAGAGAGGTAATGCTATTTCTGTAAGCATTGTCACACCATGCAATATTTTGAATTAGTGTTCATATAGCAAGATTCAAAAGAGGGCTTTGGCCGTCGACCGAAAGTGGAAAGGAAAAATGCAGGCCTTCTGTGTGCATTCAAAAAGAAATAAACTAAGCACAGAAATAGTTATTTTCTCTACCTAGTAATTAGACAAACACATCTTTTATTTATAGGAGTGTTCTATCCTTGACTCCTTGGAGTGCTACATAAATGCTCAGAACAAAAATGTTGGAAAGAGGCCAGACGAAAAAACCAAAATGTCCATCAGAGGTAAAACAAACAAGAATGGTACACTCTAAACTAACATTGCTCTTCATTCAAAGACTGAATTTGCACTCAGGAGTACAGTTCTGCTTTATGGGCCTTTTTGGATTTTCGCAGTTTCTTTTACAACATGCTGTCGCATGTTCTAACACAAAATGCAAATTCTCAGGAGCAGATTATATTACGATGTTTATATCAACTTTTTCTTGTCGTTAAAGGTAAACTAAGTATAAGTAAATTAGGGGTTGGGGACAAATTATCCAGGAATTATGGGTAGGAAATCATCACTGTTTTGCAAGTCCTTGTTTAGAGGCATGGGGATTGTTTGTTTTTTAACTAGCTGGGAATGAATGTGAGAAAAATTGGGAGGGATGGGGGCAGGTTTTCTCCCAGAAGCAACTTAGATTCAGTGCTATGTAAATCTTCAGGGTCATTAAATCAGGCTGTCTGTACGTTTTCTTCCATGGCTGATAGCTTACCTGGTGCTTCAGCCACTGCGTAAGCCCCTTGTAAGTAAGCTTCACAACTCAGTGCATTTTTTCAGGGTCATATTTGTTAACAAGCATTGGCCTGAGTGACTCCTAGACTGCTCCTGGGTCCATCTTTTAGAAAGAGAAGGTGAAACCAGGGAGCAGTTTTCCCTGCTGCAGAGGTTTTGAACAAGCTTGGGCAAATCTCTCAGTTTAGATTTTTCTAAGGAAATTATATCATGTAGGATCGATTTGCAGACAGTGATGTAGATATTTCACTCTAGACTTTTAAAGGTATTGTACACAGTTCTGCATCACGTAGCCAGCTTTTAAGAGTATTTGGCATGCTCTGCTCAGCACCATGTGGCCTCACTATCATCTTACTGTGCCGTGAAGTTCTGAGCCCAGCAAATACCACAAGTCGAGAGTCAGCCTGCCAGAAACCCATGGCATGGAAAACAGCTTCAGCTGGGTGTAATTAAATGCAAGTGAAAATAGTGGAGAAGAAATTTGTGTAGCCAAGTCAGCTCAGTAATGCTTCCATCCTCTCAGTATCTTCAACCATGAGTTGTGTTCTTCACAACTAGAGGACACCTGGAGGAAAGATTCCCTTCCTATACTTAAAAACCTATAGTGGGAGGAATATCCATAAGAAATGTGGGAGACATGAGCTCCTCCTTGCTTATCTGACCTGAAACAGGGCCTTGAGTAAAGGTCGTCTAAGCAGGAGGCAGGTGTCTTTGCCTCCACGAGATGCAGTTTCTTGCTTGGTGGAACTGTTCCTTTTTCTGTAAATACTAAAGAGTGAAGGACAGGTTCATGGTTCCTCTCTAGACCATTTCCCCAGGGAGTGGCAGCCCAAGCTCAACCCTCTGTGTTAATCATTAGATAATTACTTAGACAAAACAGAACTGCTCCAGGAAGATATATTTAAGCTCTAGCTTAAAAAACTGAAAATCAGAGGGGAGAGAATATGCAGATAAAAGGCAGGAAATTGGAGCATAAGACTGCAGTGAAGCAGTCCTGCTGAGATTCAAGGTGAACATGCCAAAGCCAAGCCAAGTGCCGTTGCCGAGAAGGCGGCCTTTCTAACTGCCCCATCCCGCACGACCAGCAGCAGTGCTGCCTGCCCTTCTGTGTTGGCAGGGAGATGTCAGCATTCGCATCAGGGCAGCAACAAGAACTCGCACACCAGTACTAATGTGGTCTTGAGAACAAGCATAACAGCTGGACAAGAGGATGGACAATGCGGGCACATCCCCAAATCCAGTCTTTAAGAGCAGATTTCAGTAAATGTTAGTGGGACTTAGATCTTAATGGCACAGATCTACAAAGACAAAAGAAGCTAGCCGTGATGTTCCTTGGATTAAGGTAACTGGTTTTCTTAGAGAATTTAAGCTTCAACTGCTGTTCCAGTTAGAGCCAGGATGGCTTTGTAAAAGCCTTATTAAACTGTTTTGTTTTTATTTTTTAGCAGTGTTATATGATTATTAATATTGAAAAGTAATTTCTCAGATGTTATTTTTAGGAAGGAGTAACAAAATAAAAATCATAAAATGTTTTTCAGGATCAATAATTACAATTATAATTGCATTTAATTATCATAATTATTAAAGCTTTGGATTATTACACTCGAAGGATTAAATGGCATAGGCTGTCATAATTTCTCACAGAAAATGTAGAATGTCTTTTCCATCACCTTGTGCGTGAGCTGGATCATCAAAGAGTTGGCTGTTATTTGGAGTTGTTTTAAAGCTTCCTAAGTTGTATATCCACATTTCTTTTCTTTGAAATCTGAGTTATTCGCAATTAACCGACTTTAGCTGTCATAGTAATTGTGTGACCTACTATAAATCTTTAAGCATCAAGGGATGATTAAACACATCTTTCAATTGGCAATGTTGGTTTAAAGCGTTACTAAAACAATATGTCCATAATGCTTTATTTAGAAAAATTTGAAATGAATTAATCAAAGGAGGGGGGTTTTTTTATGTACACAAAAGCTTGTAGAACAAAATTTTGTGTAGACGTAAGATTACCTCCTGTATGACATGGTTAGTTAAATTAAACTTAATGAACTGTGGGCTAGCATTTGAAAATCCAGTTAACAAGTTTTTTTCCCATCAGAAAATTGCTCACAATTAATTAAATCAGTTTTTCTTTTTAGTGTTGTACATATCCTCGAATTATTTCTAAGTATTACAGAGTCATTTTGCCATATTAGAGTCTGTGCATCGTGTTCAGAGATTAACCTGTGAAAAGAGATGGTTATTCACTTAGTCCAAATAAGATATAAGTTCTGAAGAAATACTACACTTGTGGGAGGTAAAGTTTCTTATAATAATCTTTCACATTAAATATGAATTACAAATGTTGTTTCAAAAAGATTAGCAGGCAATAGTTACACAGTTTTCATGTATTTATCAGTGTTCAGTAAGATGGTGGAACTTTTTTAATATGTGCCTTGTACTGTGTCCATCTCCATAGTTTTTCAGCAGTCCAAAAGTACTTTAAATGAGTTATCCACCATTTATAACATAAACGTAGCTCATTCTTTTTCAAATCCTCTGTAAGAAGAGGCAATTGTTTTCTATCGTTCCATGTCTCTTTACAGGATGTTGATCTGTATGTTTGACCATGTCTTCATGTCAGTCCACATCTTCGGATTAGATCTAAGAAATTTACTTTCATGCAGACAAGCTTTTCCTTTTTCTCATTATTTTTTATACACTTTTGCTTACTTTACCTTTTTAGAAAATGTATTTTGCCTGTGAAAGAGCAATCTACTATAGCCCCAAACTGTTGAGTAGTCTCATCATAAGCCGTTGTTTACACAGATTCATATACAATGCAATGAAAGTTTAAAAAAATGCCCAAGGCAAGAACCACACTGTACTATGCACTTTGTGTATAGTTACCTTTATTATCACAGGAGGTACAGATGCCTCCAGTGAAAATGGAGGCAGAATTGAATGGATTTTCTATATTAGCTAGGTTGCACAGGGCTGGATAAGTCTGGTGCTTTCGTAGGTCCTAAGCTGTGCTGGTGAAAGTCCACTAATAAATCCCATAGATGCTCTTCGCAAAAGCTAGAGAGTCAACTCTTCCTCCAAAAGCTTGGTGCATATGAGAAGAAATCTAGTAGGTTCCACCATAACAGCTCAATAATGAAATAAGGGAGCTTATATAAATTTAGAAACTACAGGAAGATGAAAACTGTATACCCTAGTAACTATTTCTACTTCTTTGATACAATATAATTTCTAAATTATTGTGAAGTCTTTATTGGTCTAGGTAATGCAAAGTAGAAAGATTAAGAAATTGGCTAGCATGGGACTGGGCCAGATTAAAGAAAGAATTTCTCCAACATTTTCATCATGTTTCCATAAAATATACCTTTATAAAAATATAACTTTTCTTGTAATTAATTTTAACCCTTCAATTCTGAACAAAATTATCCTCATAATGCTGTGTTTCTAGTATTAACATTAAGCAATGATTTTTGAAACATGCAGAATTCCAGGGCCAACACACAAAACATGAGTGAAAATGTAAGTCTGTGTGCTTTACTACAATAATTGCCTTTACAAATTTGAACATTTTTGTACAAAAAGCCATTCTGTGTTCACATCAGGGGCTACGATTTTGCACGGTTTGGAGGTATTTCTGCTTTCAGAAACAGATCTTCTGTATTGATTTGTCATATGCAGAAAATAACATTTCTTTCAGGAAAAACATAAAAATAAGATTTAGGGCTCACAATATACTTTAAAAATTCAGCACAATAGTGTGCTGATATAATCCAGTGACCTAACATCCAAACAGAATGCTAAACACAAAAAACACACAAGTCAAAGTAATAGAAAGACCATAATTTAAAACCAAAGAAACTAAGCACTAGCTCTTTTAACCTCTTTAGCAGCTCTAAAATCAGATTTCTATTCCTTTTCATAACCGTTCTGTTCATAACAAAACAAAGAACACAAGAGGCTCCTAAAGAGATTAATGAGTCAGTGTCTCCCTGTCATTCTCAAGATCAAATCAAGTTTCAGGCTTTTATGTCCCTAGCAATCTTGAAGTAAACCTTCACATGTCTCAAAATAGAAATTGTGGCAGAAGTTTCTATCAAAGCCACATCCATACAGACAGACACAGGTTTGTCAAAAGAACTGGCATGTGATTCATGGTACATGAATTGGTACACAATTTATGCTTGTAATGTATTTGAAGTTCGGCTTTTCAGCCCGAACCCCAGAATTATATAAAAAGAAATGTAAATAAGCTCAATAATATACAATTTCATGGAATCATAGAACCATTTAGGTTGGAAAAGACCTTTAAGATCATCAAGCCGAACCCTTAACCTAGCACTGCTGTTGCCACTAAACCACGTCCCTCAGCACCACATCTACACATCTTTTAAATACCTCCAGGGATGGTGACACCACCACTTCCGTGGGAAGTCTGTCCCAATGTTTGATAACCCTTTCTGTGAAGAAATGTTTCCTAATATCCAGTCTAAACCTTCCCTGCCACAACTTGAGGCTGTTTCCTCTTGTCCTGTCACTTGTTACTTGGCAGAAGAGACCAACCCCCACCTCGCTACAGCCTCCTGTCAGGTAGTTGTAGAGAGCGATAAGGTCTCCCCTCAGCCTCCTCTTCTCCAGGCTGAACAACCCCAGTTCCCTCAGCCGCTCCTCATAAGACTTGTGCTCTAGACCCTTCAACAGCTTTGTTGGTCTTCGGGCACGCTCCAGCACCTCAAGGTCTTTCTTGTAGCGAGGGGCCCAAAACTGAGCAGCTTTGGCCTCACCAGTGCTGAGCACATCCCTAGTCCTGCACACCACGTTATTTCTGACACAAGCGATGATGCTGTTGGGCTTCTTGGCCACCTGGGCACACTGCTGGCTCATATTCAGACTGCTGTCGCCCAACACTCCCAGGTCCTTTTCTGTGGGGCAACTCTCCAGCCACTCTTCCCCAAGCCTATAGCGCTGCATGAGGTTGTTGTGACCCAAGTGCAGGACACGGCACTTGGCCTTGTTGAATCTTACATCATTGGCCTCGGCCCATTGATCCGGCCTGTCCACATCCCTCTGTAGAGCCTTCCTACCCTCAAGCACATCAACACTGATGCCCAACTTGGTGTCATCTGCAAACTTACTGAGGCTGCACTCAATGCCTTCATCCAGATCATCAATAAAGGTATTAAACAGAACTGGCCCCAATACGGAGCCCTGGGGAACACAACTTGTGACCGGCCACCAACTGGGTTTAATTCCATTTACCACAACTCTTTGGTCTTGGCCAGCCAGCCAGTTTTTTACCCAGGGAAGACATGAGCAGCCAGTTTCTCTAGGAGAATGCTGTGGGAAACTGTGTCAAAGGCTTTACTTTTCATGGCATACTTAAGCATTTAGCTTCAGGTTTTAGCTTGGCACTCATCTCAGTTAAGATTATGGATATGGGTATAGATATTTTAGGTAAATCATGGAAGTTTTCCATCACTGAAGAAGGGAAAGGGCATCTTATGAAGGTGGATATTCTTTTTATTACCCTCTGGAAGTATCTGTTTCCCTTGATTAGAAAGGGAGCATAGATGACTGCAATTTATGAAGTAACTAACTTTAGGATCATTATAATGATGTGAAACAGATACAGCCCTTAGGGTCTGATAGCCTCTTGCACTATGGATCAGTATGCTTTCATTGCATTTATTCACAAGAAGTACAATATACTGTCTTATAGCACCTTCTTTTCTGTTTACCAACCAGCATTTGGGCTTTGTGAATTAGTGAGTATTGAACTTAAGAAAACACAATGAAGAAATCAAAGCTATGAAGAAAGTAGGAGAAAGCAAAATGGACAGATGGTCAATTAAATCTAGATTGTTTTGATTTTATTTCAGTGTTTTGAAGAAAAGATTAAGAATGCAAGAGTTAGAGACCAGTGGAGGCAAGAATTCTTTACTTGTTCATTTGTTTTTGATGTACATAGTATCACGATTTTTCCCTGATATGGAAAACACTACTTTTAAGTATGATGTGAAACCAGATTTTAATGCAGGGCTTTCCATTTCAAAAGGTTTAGATCCATCAAAAGAGTTTACTTCATGCTACAGGTTATTTTAAGATTTTTCCTCAAGTCCTGTAAAATGCAGAGGTATTACTGATATTTGTTTTGCATTGCAATGTTAATGTTCTTTTAAGAATGGAAATAAAAAAAAGCCCAAAACATCTCTGTCATAATCCTCCTGTTCCTTTCTGTAACTCCACACTTTAAGGAATTTGGTTTCCTGCATCTGAACACATCGTCTTGTTTTGGTCATAAATCATATTTCTCATGCTCAGTAAAACACAGCACACAAACCCACATGTTAGAGTTGCCTAAAGTTTTCTAGGTTGAAAACAGCACAATTACTTCAATGCTACACAAGCAAATAGCTAATATAACCTACGCTTCAAGGCCAGCTAACTTGATACCTCTTTGTGCTTCAGAAACACACCACCATTGCTTACCAGATGCAAGCATGGTACCGCACTGAGCTGTGTGGACCTACGTTCTTGTGTAGAGTTCATCCAGGTAGATCTAACACAGCAGTGGTTTATGCAGTTAAGACATGCAAGTATATTTAGAAATACAAGAAAACTTAACTCCCATCTTGAACTAGTCTGTGATCCCTTTTGAGCATGGATAATTGAATCACTCTTTCCTTTTAAAACATCAGAGCACAAAAAGGATGGAGACAGTCTGTATGCATTTGCCTAATGCTCTGGTTTTGGTCATCCAAAGAATAAGGCTTGGACTCCCAGGATCAAGGATTTTCTCATCTTTTATTTCTGGCTTGAGAAAGAAATAAGAGTTCCTTTGGCACAGTAGAATACAGTGTTTCTAAAGCTAAAGAAAGAGTGAATGCCAGGAATGTCCATCTTTTGACACATTATCCTATATCTTCTGCTGTTAAGTACAGTGAAATCCAACACAAATGTACTTCTTCCCTGACAACTCATTTTTTTCCTCTCTCAATGACTGGTGTTAGCTGATTGGTATTTTGATAAACATGTGAACTTTTTAATAAATCTGGCACATAAAAAGGTTTTGTAGAAACTGAAGGGGTGATATAATCATAGTTGTAATATTACATTTCTCTGCAGTAAATGGTTTGTGTCTTCCACTTTAATCTGTGCAGAAAATTTATGTCAGTTTAAGTGAACAGCTCATTTGTAGCTGAAAGTAAAATAAAGCTGAAATAAATGGCTAGTAAATTGTAATAGTCACTTACAGAAAGTAAGACAGACTCTTCTAAATGGAAAATATTTTGTTCCAATAATATTCAGAAGGTTCGGCACCATAAGGTTAACTGCTTTACCAGGGGCTAAAGCGCAGTCAAGCCAGCTCTGTTTCATTGTAAACTGGTTCATCGGTGGAGTGATCAAGATGCATGATATAAATGTAGATTTGGGCATCTTCTATCATTCATTATTTCTGGTTAAAAAGCTCCTCTTGGAGTCTTTCAGACTTTTGTAGAACCTTAGCAGAAGAATACAGGCAAAACTGCGGTGGCAATAAGTCATAAAATGTAATTCCTCTCATTATATAAACAAGGACTCAAAATGGATATGAAGATCGCTTGCAGTGAAATCTAGCTGATGTCCAGGGTATTAACACTTGTAGTTCTAACAAAGTGTCATTCTGAAAACTCTGATGTAAAAGCTACACCAAGGCAGCAGTTCTAGGTACTCATAAAAATACATACATCTCTGTGGACATCTAAAGATGTTAAAGAGTTCTATAAGAAATGAGCAGCCAGGTATATTGTTGATCACTAATCTACTATTAGTGCTTTCCTTTCTTTTCTCCCACAGTTTATCAAATTTATTCCCTGTTCTGTCTTACTGTTACAATATTAATCAGGTGTAAATTCCTGGAAAATAAAGTCCCATCAGATTCTACAGCAAAACTCTGTTGATGTTTGTGGATGAGAATTTTGTGCCGAGGCACATGCAGAGGCAAGTTTTAGCATGAGAAAGAAATACAGAGTTGGACTGTAGAATAAAACCATCCATTAGATGATTTGCATGTTTTCTCATACCCTGAAAGCTAACGATACTGCATGAATCAAATAAATGAGAAATGAAAATTAACAAACATGTAGTTTACTAGTACCACAAAAAAATACATTTAAAACTGTATTTTTTTATTAGTAAAAGCACTAAGCTACTAAACGGTGCACACTCATGTCAAACACCTGGTCTAGTCTCTAATTTAGTCCTGCTCTTCAAATATCAGTTCTGTATGCTTCTATCTTAAATGTGATAGTTCTGAACCTGATAGCTGTGAGCATAATTTTTGAATGTGAACCAACATATCTTTTTCAGACTGAAACTCAAACTCGAAGAAAGAGATTTTCTCCATAATGAATTAGCAACTCCGCAACTTTGGACAATGGGTTCAAATGTTGACTGGGAATTGGGAGGTACACTCAGGATTATTACAACAAACTCTTTTTTCTTACAGAAACTGCCAAAGGAATGCAAAAGTAAGGACAATCTGAAAATTGCAGAAAGATTAGGGTTTTCTTCAATGTTTGCCTAAACTGGAATCAATCAGTAAAACAAATTTATGGTTCTTCAAACTGAATAATCAGTACTTTATGAGTAGTCAGTCTGTGGAGGCATGCTGTCTGCCTATCTATCCCCGATACCTACCTGGCCTGAAAACCTCACGAGCTGAGCACCGTGGTGAGCCACCAGCTTTCCAGCCTCAGACCCGCAACATGCTTCACCTGCAAAATGCTTCCGACAGCTTGCTGAAGCCAGTAGATATGTGCAAGCATGTGGCATCCCACCAGGCTTTGTCTATGCCTGCCACCACAATCATAACATAATTGTTGACACAGCGAATCTGGTCTTTCAGAAGGTCTCAAGATGGCCCTCAAAATGCACTGAAATCACTGGGACTATTGTAGCCAATAAATCCCAGCTGTGACATTTTCTGAGGTGTTCCAAATTACAGATGAGGATTTTTCTGTGTCGTTTCTACTTTTCCCTCCATCAGGAAGCAGGTATTTTCAGGCAATCAAGAAAATATTTCAGGTATTTAAAAGTGCATCATGTCTCACGGAAATTTAAAACTGTCAATATATGAAAGCAGAGCTGAAAATGTGATTACCATTTGCAGAATAATCTGAGTCTGGCCTCTTTTAAAGCAGAGAAAGAAGGCAGTTACTATTCCGATGTCTCAATTTGCAAAATATACAGAATATCGCTCTGAATAAAACCAATTCCATGTTTGTTTAAAATATGCAAACAACAAAAATTTCAATGGCAACTGTTTGTTTTCCAAAGCATGTACACGTGTCCTTAATGAATACCAAAGATGGAAGCATTCAGGAATAGAACAGACTTTAAATCTTTCTCCTAATGACAAATCAAAGTTTAAAGAAACTTTGGAACAGCTGAAGGTTATCTCCAATCAACCTTATCTCTGAAAAAGCGATTAGATCTCTGACACAAACTCTTGAATCTCCTTGAAAATTTAGAGTTGAATATGCACCAAACTACATAAAAACCCTTACTGCTTATTTTCAGACATTTAATACACATTGACTTCAGTTAATAATTACATTCTACTCATGTATTTCTGACTTCTCACACTAATGAAGTTTATCATCACAAGACAGGCTGAGCAAAGAATTGATTCCTTTTAGTTTATTAGCCAAACTGCAAAATATTTATATTATAATAAGTGAATGTTTCACTGATTTTGAGTGAGGTTCATACCATCTCTAACTGATGGCTTTTTTTAAAGGGGAAATTTTTAAGTGAAAAGTTTAAGTATTTTTCATGTGGTTTACAGGCAGCTGTTTTCAAAAGATTCATTTTTATTTTGTCTTTAAAAGACAACTTTTGATTTGAAAAAATCCAAAATCAGAAAAATTTATAAGTAATTCCAATAAAATATTTTGGGTGAATAGTTTATCATTAAAAGATATGTACAGTCAACAAATTATATCAGTTGTTTGTATATAATCAATAGATTATAGATTCTGAAACATTCTGCTTAACTTCACTCACAACCTACCTGAGGGAAAATCAAAGAAATAAAGTTCCTTCTTTACAGATGGAGAAATGAAATACAGAATAGATGATCTTATTCCAAATTTGATGATATGCCGTTTGATGCCATCTGATCTGCTACATTAATTATCATCCTTAAGTTTTCAGAAAACACCAAAAAACCCCAACAACCCCCCTCCAAGAAAAATAATAAAAAAAAAAAAAACAAACCACCAAACCAAAGGCAAACAAAAAAAAATCCCAAAACAAAACAGAAAACGAACAAAAAAACCCCCCTAGCATTTATGACACTGGATTTGGTCTTGCCAAATAGAAGTGGGAGGGAAGATCAGTGCATACACACTGAACTGAGAAACTGTCAATTTATTTCCTCTCTTACCCGTTATGAAAAGTTCCAGGTCAGTATCTTCAGCAGAGCAGGAGTACCTACTCCTTTCAAGTGTGGCAGCTGGGAAAAAGGTCAAATGCTCAAAGGCACTCCCCTCCCCTTATATTTCATCTTAACTCATTTATCCAGTGAGCAAAAAGCTTTTATGCTTGGTGGCCAAGCGTTTGCTGGGTAGGGAGAGCAGTGCAAGCCAACAGTCGGACTTGTCTGTCCCAGCTGTAGTGGTGTGCAAACCTCCTCCAGCCTCTTCAGGCTGATGTAGCAACAGCCTTTAATGGTGCATAATTGTGCCCTTCTTGCAATTATTCACCTAACATTTTAAAAAACACACGTAGGAGCCTTATTAAGATTTCTTCTGTTTGTCTCCGTAGTTATTGACTCTGTTCCTCTTTATGATGATGTAAATCACTTTTCTGAAGGGAGTTACATTAGTGTAAAACAGCTCGGAGAGGAAAAGCAGAGTTGTTCCATTTCTGGGAAACGAACAACATTATTTCTCCCTAAATGAGTAGGAAGGCTTTTACGCATTGATCCAAACTTCTATGAGTCTCACCTTTCAATATTACTGTAGTTATAAAGATAGGAAGGCAATACAGTCCTAATCTACAATGAATTGATGCAGAACTGCCCATCCAGAGCAGGCACCATCCACAAATGATTCTTTTCTCCAAGGCATTATGGTTGTACCCCTTTGGGCATGAGACACCCCTGTCAGAGAGATGCTCGAGATCCTTTTCAGTCCCAAACAGATAAATCATGCATGTGTGAAAGACTACATCATGTGTAAAACATGAGTCCAACTGAACCCATACCCATGATATACAGATTTGTTTATTTGGACTTTATGCGCACAGGGAGATAGTTGCTACATTTCGGGATTGGTGAACAGCTGGAAAAGCAGCAGGTTGCCACAGACATATGGGGAAAGAACAATTTAATATGTTTTTTGTATATCACACGGGATTCAGCTCAGCTGTAGTGTTAGATAGGAAATCTGAACTTTAGGACCAGTAGAACAGAATGGGGGTTGGGACTAAGGACTGGCAACGTTGGGCATATGCCTTCAAGGGTTAAAGTCCATTTCATCAGCAACTTCTCACTATTTTCAGTAACCTCATCTGGGCCATTCGTGTGAATAACGTGAGCATGCTATCACCCTAACTTGATTAGTTTGCACCTTCAAGGTAATTAGCTCCTTATGTTCCTTTGCTAGAGGCAATCTGTGTTAATTCCAGGCAGCTACACAGTTGTCTTCCCTTCTGTCCATACCCCCTTTTAGGTGACTCAGGAACGTAAATTGTGCTCTAGAATTATTGCCGCTCTGCTCTGTAGAGAAATAGGTTAATGAAGGTATACTTTTAGGGGAGAAAAACAAGAGGTATCTGAAGTAAAACTAAGAACAGCTGTGAGTCTGTTTGCTCATGCTTGTATTTTTGAGATTCTCTTTTTCTGAGGTCTACTGCTCATTTAAATTCTCTGTTTTCACAGACTTGTCTTTTCACTGTTAATGGCCAAGAAACAATATAAAATTATAGGTTGGTAAATATTAGGACTCAATTTTAGGACCTAAGGATTTAGTAAGTTAGGACCTTGCTTCTGCTTGGGTTTTAACTTTGGTAAAAAAGTTACAAATTCACTTATATAGCTGGCTGTTTATTCTATTAGACCTTCTAAAAGAGTCTTTCACTTTATATCCTTCCAGGTATGGAATGGTATAATTTAGTGCTGAGGCTATTTAAAACAGCTGTTTTGTTATGGTTACTGTGGCACAGGAACAGAAAACTCTTGTTACAATACATGCTGCTGGAGGAGGGCAACTTCATTTTGCTTTCAGGGTAAACAGCATGGGTAGGTCACCTATAGATGCATAAAGGAAGCATTAGAGCTATTATAACAGTCACTGGATTACAATTTCTCAAAAATTACGTTAAGAAGCAAATTAGAGGGTGTCTTCTAAAATGTTGTGATTTAATAAGATAAGATATCTCAAAGTGAGGTCATTCTCACTGGGAATGATAATACCAGTACATTAAAGGGAAGGTCACTTTTATGTAATGTTAATCATATAAATCCCTCAAATATGACTGTTAAAGTAAGGCATTTTATGGATCTTAGCATTGTATGACCTTTGTTTGTATTAGCATTATAACTAAAGATCCATTAATATATGAGAGCATAAAAAGGTCATCTTCTATCCTTTTATTTTATTATTTTAAGAGTTTGGGGTTTTTACCACATATTGCATCCCATAGACTCAATGTAAAACGTGCCTTACAGGATATTTTCTTCATGAGATTGCCTTTTATAGTACAATCAGATTTAAATAAAATGGAATTTCTAGATTTGGTTTTGGAGTGAAAGTATTTTTCAAGGAAAAATACTCAATTCCCTGCTTGATTGTTATCCCATATTATGCCAGATGAGCATAATGCACCCATTCCTAGAAACTGTTTTGAAAAGATCTTACATCCTTGCAGTGATATTTCTGTGGGTTTTTATTATGGAGACTGTTATAAAAAGAGCATGAAAGCATAACTTTCATAAAGAATTACTGCAGAGCTTTTTTTCTTTTTTTCCCCTCAAGATTACTTTGTTGACATGACTAAATAACTGTAGATGTTCTTCAAAATGCTGTAAAAAGATGGGAAGGGCAAAAGCAATTTTAAACTATAATTTTCATACAAATTTTCTAGTATATCTCTGTAGATTTTTCATAGAGAACAGAAAGTCCAGAACATCATAAAATGTTTTGACAGTAAGTTTTCAAATGAGAAGTCTTCTAGGAAAATTGCTCAAGACACACATCTAAACATTGGTGCAGATCAAGTCTAAATTACCGCATGATTTTCACTGTGTTTTTCATGCAAGCAACAAAATCTTTTTTTATCTTGAGTGAAAAATTGGTGTAACTGCACGGTGTAGACTTCTGTTTTTTCCTCCTCTTTAATGGTATGTCATCCTCTGATCTCTAAATAATGGTCATTGTTGTGATGTCATTACTATGCACACCCTGCAGAGTGCCAGTAAAAGACATGGGGATCGGTCTCTAGTGGTGCAATTGCGACAGAAGTGCTGCTGGAGTTAATGGATTTCCAACATTTTACACTATCTGGGAATCTGTCCCTTAATTCCTAGTTCTCAGGGAACTCATAATCTCAAACTGAAAAAAAAACCCACAACAGAGTGTGATAAATATCCCTAAATCACAGAGGAAACCAAGTATTACAATAAGGTATCACAATTTACTACAGGGCTTAGTTAACAGTCCTGGGAGCTCACAAGGAAAAGTCATGGTGGATTTTAAGATGTTTTTATGAAGGGGAGATTTCTCTTCCCATGGCAAGACATTTTCATTTAGATTGGCATAAGTATTTTTTCTTTACATATATGAACTATTTCTATTGTTTTCAGTCCTTGCCCTTTGTTTTCCTGAAGTCTCACTCCATTCCTTGTCTTCCTATCTCTTTCTGTGCTCACTGTTGTCTCTTTCCTCATAATACCTGAGATGAACTAGAAGGGTGGGTCGGGGCAGGGAGCATGACAAGGCTCTGAATGCAGAGCCAGGAGAGCAGCGCTTGTCAAACAGGGTCCAAGGAACTGGATGTGTCTCACGTCTGATGTAAGCTATTGTAACATTTCATTTTTCTCCTCTTTACATGTGAGAAGATGCATCAATAGTGTATTACATTACTTAATCATTAGTCATCATTACAGATGACCACATATTTCTTTTTCCCCAAAATAATCAGCACAACATTCCACTGTAAATACAGGGGATAAATTGGTGTTTGTATCTATTTTCCCTCATAGCGGAGCAAACAATAAGGCATAAGGCTTTTACACTGCTGTCCCCTTACGGCAACAATGACGCTTCTAAGGTCATAAATCACCTAAATAGGAAAGAAGACCCATGTTTTTCCTAATTTATCATATTGTCATTTATCATAGATACCCTTTCATCTAAACTCTCCTAGCGCTATATCTTGCGCATCTTCTTAAGGCAACTTTCTCGATCACTGTTATGCATCTTACATTTCTGCATCTACTCTTGGCTTTTCTCACATCCACTTCCCCAACTTTGTCATTCCCACCACCCCCTCTCACCTCCTGTCTACTGCTCCAGTGCTTTCTTTCTGGCGGTCCCACCTCCATATTCAGGTTGAATAATATCTTACAATACTTTCAGGTACTAAAATCGTGTGCTGGAATGGATTTCTCAGACAATGACAAATTCAGCCTTTCTTGTCTCTCCTAACTTTCAAGCCAGTATTAAATTCTTAGTAACTGATGCATATCACCTGTCACAAACTGAGTTACTTGTCTCTGCTCTTTGTGGCTTTGTTTTCTTCTACAGGTCCTTTTTCTTTTCTTTTTGGCTATTATAAAATTTACTTGAATCATTCATTTAACTTCTGATTGTGTAAACATCTGAAGATTTAAATATGGAAAGTTTCAAGATGATTTCTTCATTTCATTTTAGGTTACCAATAAACTGAGCTCCTCCTTTTCTTTTTGCAATGTTTCCAGAAAAATACTAAGTTATTTCCTAGTGAATGCACAGCTGTCTATTTTTGATCCTTAAACAGTCTATATCAGGTCATAATTCATTTGTTATACTAATGAACATGTTTGATTAAAAACTGATATATGATACAATTAAATAACTTCATAAATGAGCTTGAATCTCAAAAGAAACCTGCAAGCTAGGACACTGAGTAAATTGACAGTTTTTATATTTATCAAGTTTTTTACTAAGCAATAACAGAAATACCTTGACATCCTCAACTTTTTGAACAGTGGTGGTCATTTCTAGACACAAGATGAAAACCTGGAAAAAAAATTATAAAATCAAAATATCTCTCTCTCTGTGTAAAAATAAGCAGCACAATCCTCAATTAATCAAAAAATTACTTCCTAAAAAATAAGATACCATTAATCTGACTTTTTGAAATATTTTAGAAATGGTAGTTTATACACCATGTTATCTAACAGCCTTAATGTCTTCTACCTAACCAGAACTCGTTAAAAATCATTGAAAGTGGCTCGGTATCAAAATACCATTTTTAAAAGTCAAATAGGTTCTTCATGCTACGTCGTACATTGAGAGCAAATGTTTTCGGGTTTTATTGTTTGCTTGTTCTAATCTAAGAAAAAAATGCATAAATGCTGCAGAACTAGGACAAATATGGGTCTATAAATAGCCATCAGCCTCAGTGAAGCACAGCAACTTAATCTCCATTTGAAGCTATTCTGAGCACAAAGTTAGGCTGAAGGATATGAAACTTGTTTTGGTTCCCACTGTCTTCCCATCACTGTTGTCACTCCAAACATTCCCGTGTTCTCCACTTGTCTTATACTCTTCTAATCCCTCAAATTTCTCTCTCTATATTTTTCTCATTCTTGACATCTCAGGATCCCACTTTCCTTCCTCTGATGCTCAACAGAGTAGCTTTCCCCTTGAATTTTCATCCCTCTCATCTTCTGAGAACCAGATCTGTTTTCCTTAGGCTCCTTGAAAGAAGCACAGAGAAAACACTTTTTTAAAGGGCAGGAATGTCTTTAAAACTTGCTGAATCTTTATGAATTAAATTAAATTCCTTTATCTAGAAGGACTGCTGTTACTCTTTCCTAATGCTGCTAAACCAGGCAAAGCTTCTTTATTGCATATAGTAACAAAACATACAGGGGTACAAATGAATATAGGACACAGAATATAGAAATATGCTATATATAATAAGATAGAACATAGGAACATAAATCAAACTGTCATTTGGATCTGTTAGGTAGACATTGCCCTTGATCAATACACTCACATCTCAAGCTTCAGTCTACTGCAGTCCTCTGGGGTTGAGTCACATCATTCAGCAGACAAACTATAGCAAAGGGTAAAAAGAAAAGGGGCTTCCTCAGAGTTTCTTTTTGTGTCATCCCTAACTACTTTCTTAAAAGGTAGAAGAGTTTATTCTCAAAATAGAATTGGCAAGAGTCCTCAGCTTAGGCCTCATGAATGCTCTGATATCTCTCGGAGCTTAATACCCCCTAGAATATGATTTAAGTCTTCTCTCTGAGGCAGTTGGGCTTAGGACGTCTCAGTCTCCGGGGAATTTAGGATGATGCATTATTATTTTCCACAGTCACCTACGCAGCACCCTTAGGTAAGATGCTGATATGTCTAATGTCACACAGGAAGGCAGTGTCAGAGCTAGGATTCAAATTGTTTCCCAGTCATATTTCTGATCCCTTTGGGCGCAGAAGGCTGTCAGTCTCAAAGACTGTTACTCAAAGTAGCCAGAGCTCCACCAGTCACTCAGCAAGAGATTGCTGTTCGCATCCTGTCAGAGGCAGATAAGGAGCTGAGCAGCCCTAATGGGATCAGTGGTAGCCCACAGCTGTATGATGCTAGTTGCTGGCTGGGGTGGCATGGAAAGGCAGGGAGCGGGGGTGGATTTCTCGGTATTTTGTAAAATCTGGCTGGATACAATTTCTATGCTGTGTCTTGACCTGATGTTCTTTTCTGAGCTTTTCTTCAAGTCTGAGCATGGTATGCAACTGGACATGACTAGACAGGCTGTCTGCGGGTTGTCCAGGCGGAGCTCGGACAGTCATAGAATCATAGAATTGTTGAGGTTGGAAGGGACCTTTAAGATCATCGAGTCCAACCTTTAGCCTACCCTGACAAGAGCCACTTCTAAACCATGTCCCTCAGTGCCCCATCTACCCTTTTTTTAAACACCTCCAGAGATGGTGAATCCACCACCTCCCTGGGCAGCCTATTCCAATGTTTAATAACCCTTTCAGTGAAAAAATGTCTCCTAATATCTAATCTAAACCTCCCCTGACGTAACTTGAACCCGTTTCCCCTCGTCCTATCACTTGTCACCAGGGAGAAGAGGTCAGCCCCCATCTCTCTACAACCTCCTTTCAGGTAGTTGTAGAGGGTGATAAGGTCTCCCCTCAGCCTCCTCTTCTCCAGGCTAAACAACCCCAGCTCCCTCAGTCGTTCTTCATAAGGAACACGCAAGGATTTAGGGCACTGTTGCACTCAGCGATCCAGTGAAGTGCAGACATAATTAATGCTGCAGAAAACCAGTGCAGATTTCTTTACCGTGCCTTTGTTCAAGGGAGAAAATTTGTACTTGGTTCGTGTTACGTGCATCTAGAGCAGCAGATACCAACCTTATATACATCATAGATAAAACCTAGAGTACAAGATCAGCCTGGTTTGTTAGCTTGGAGTCCATGCTACTGCAGAGAGGGAGAAAAAATGATTATGAGAACAGGACAGCATTATCCTCCCCAAGAAACCACTCCTCCGTCTTAATCTGCTACCCTCTATACTGTTGTTTCATGGTTTGCTGCATTTTTACAGCACCTCCTTTAGGACTCGGTGCTGCTGGGAGGCCGGTGGTACAAGAAAGCAGACCTGCAGAAGGCAACGGCACTAAGAATTAGAAAACTGGCAGGAAACAGGGATTTCACAGAGGCAATTGCAGGGTTGGACAGAGAGGAAAAAAAGAACTCCTCAGCTACAAGGTTTATAAAAGAGAAATGTTGGTGAGACAGTAACCCAGAACAAGCTGGCTGATTCAGACCTGAAGAAAAGACATTCATTTATAGCAGGGATTAGGCTTACCTCTTGCATTTTCTTCAGTTAGAATCCTGGATAGATACCACTCTGCCCTGATCAAAGTGGGTTTCTTGTACCCACTCTCTCTCTCTTACAACCATTGGCCCAGAGCTCTTTGTGGGGAGGAGAAATGGGGTGAGAAGCAAAACACTCCTCACTCGTTAACATAAATGTTAATGTTGCCGTGTCTTAATTTAACAAAATATTCAATAATTTTCAAAGGTTTGAATAGTGCTTTGTTAGTAGTATTGACAGATTTTTCTCTTCTATATGTATGTTCTTCAGCTTTATGCGATTTTCCTTACAGGAAACAGGCTCTAATTTGTATGCTGCTTCTGAAGCATGACCTTGGCGCCTCTTGTGTATTGATTAAGACAGCAGAGATACCTGAGTGTTTGAGCTCTAGTAGGTCATTTCAGTATTGTGCCCATTTTAAACATCTTTAATTTGATATTTTTTACAAATATCACATCGCCAGATAGTTTCTTTGTCTGTCAGTTCAGTTTAACCATGCAGGGCAGTGTGCAATTAGCTCATATGCTGTTCTGGAGCTCTAAAGGCACAGCTGGCGTACGCAAACAGCCTTTCTTTCTATCCGTGCCTTCGCCTGTTCTGTCTGCCAAAAAGTTGGCTCTGTACACAGACCTCATGTTCTCTTTGCTACCCTCTCCTCCCTGTTCCTCTGAAGATCTGCTGGTCTATGAAGGGGAGCTATAGTTTTGCCTTCTTTGTTGTGCACCGTGGCGGACAAAACCTGCATTGTCCATGAAGATATAAAAGCCCATGAGCTTTTCTTTCTGAAACCTTTGCTTTTTCTAAGGACAGAACTCTATACTACCCCAACAAATGAGTGCACCATGTGGATGAAATCAAACCCTTACCAAATGTCCTTCATTCATTTCTGCCATGTATTTCTGTTACTTTTAAGTTTTATTTTTCCTAAGAAATACCATGTTACACTGATGGTGACAGAATTTGTTTCTGTTTTGCTAGTCATCCTGGAAGGAAAGGGTTTTAGATCATCAGAAACATCAGTCTGACGTACCAAGTTGTCCTTGTCCTTCTTAGAGGCATTACTATAGTCATTCTGGGGTAGGCACGGAGTTTCCATCTGACTGCACATGGTGGTATATATGGCAAGATGAGTGATACCTGTGGTCAGGGAGCAGGATGAGAACCGCTGTCCGTGATGTCCTTGTGTTGTGTGAAGGGGAGGTGACTAAGTTGAGGCTATTGTTCTAGTGTGTTATAAGCCCATGAAAGAGCAAGTTGAGAGGAAGAAGGGGGAAGAACCCTGCTTGTATACGCCATTGTCCTTCAAATGTACCAAATATACAAGAGTATCCTAAAAGAACACTAATCCCGTGACCAGTCTTCCAGATTTTAGTGGGGCCACTGATGCCCAAAATTAAACATGCCCTTAGGAGCGTGTCTTCACAGAGTAATGCTAAGAAGCAGCATCTCCCATTGACTGCCGGCATTCATCTCTTTCTCACCCTGCGTGCCTCCTGATAGTGCAGAAAAATGCTTTCTGTGAAGCAATGATGTAATTCAGTCTCATAAAAGAACAGCCCTTGAGAAAACAGCCACAATGATTTTACATCACACAGAAGTGATGTATAACAACCTCATCAGTCAACATTTTAACTTTCATTTACACCACCCTGTTGCAGCAAGAGTGAGGAATTTAAGTTTTAAAAATAAACTAAAAAAGATGCTATATCACGTCATTAAAGCTGTTGCTAAATTATTACTACAATCATGCTTTTTGAAATATGTCTTTTGAAAATACATGATGTAAAAAGGAATGGACAGTAGAAAGAGGATAAAGAAAGCCCCAACAAAGAGAAGGGAGGGATTACGTAAAGGAACACTATGCGCCCCCTGAAATGGCTGTGCATCTGAGATATCGATCTGTTGCAGACAGTGTGGGCTGACCCTGTTCACTGGGTGAAGCTGAAATGGAAAACTGAACTGCAGCTTCGGGATCCTAGGGGCAGCCAAAGGCTACCCACTGCTCAGGAACTGCCAGTGCATGTTCCCGTGCTTCCCTAGTCTAACCCATGGCTCTCTGCCTTCAGGCACCTCCACAGGATCTTTACGCTGCTGCAAAGGTGTCTTTCAGGGGAGTGTCTTCATGAAGATTTTTCTGAAAAATTTTCTGCCTTTTGACCATATCTTGTATGTTGTTTGAAACTATGCAAGGAAATAAAGCATTTTGGACATTGAACATATTTTTTCCAGTTTATAAAGAGCGTGTATATCTGACTATGCACCATTCTGAATTCCTGCTTAGGAGTAAATACACCGTGGCAAGCAGACTTCAGCCACATGATCACAAGATAAGGCAGGATAAGGGCTTGGACTTCAGGTTTTCTTTCACTTCCTGCGCTGATCACATCACTGGTCACAGATTAGTATGGTATCAAACCGTCTAGCAGTGCTTTTCATAAAACTACAAGATAGCTCAGATGTAGAAGTCTGATTTTATTTTCATCAAGCTAAATAGCTTTTTAAGAATTTTCCAATAGCACTCTTATTTGCTAATTAAAGAGAGAGGATTCTGTCAAATCAATTCAAAAGAATAAAACTGTGAAATCATCTCTGTCCTAAGTGTAGGCTATCTGTTCATTGAGACAACACACAGATTACATAGGTACAACCATGCCAATAAAGAAAACAGAAATACACGGTATCCAGCGCTAAACACATGTTGACAGAGTTCCTGCCTTTTAGCGTTGCAGACTGTTGGCAGTTTATCCCTTTGTGCGTCAGAAGGACTTGCATCTTTATAAACTGAAACCACGCACGCACATACGCATACACGCTTCTTTTTTTCTCTCTTCCTATTTATACCCCTTAGATTCTTTGAAGTAAAAGGTCTGATCCTTTATTATATCAAGCATGAATGTAGCTCCTATATTTAGCACCCTGAAAAAAACTATTTGCACAGGTGCATCCAAAACCACTCTGGCTTCTAGCTCTTGTTATCTATCCTAGTTTCCTCCTAAATCATATGGCATTGTGTTTCCCAGAGTCATTTGAATGTTGCCAGTTTCGTATTTTGCTCTTATTTCAAGTCAATTTCAGGAGTTTCTTTGACATTATAAATGTGTTAATGCTTCCTGTGTATCCTGATTAGAGTAATTTTTTTTTTCATATTCCAATGTACTGAGTCTCTAGAGCCCTGCACTTCATGTAATCCTTTATGCATGTCCATTGCAAATGCAGAATTACTATCAAACCAAAATAATGTCTGTGAATATTTGCACTAGGTGCTATACACCCATGAATTGAACTTTAATGATTCACATCTCCCGAGCATATGGAGGGAAAATGGGGACGTCTCCGTAGTCCTTGTAAAAAAAAATCTAAGCTCTTTGAAGTATTTTAAAAGATATTTTTAGGCAACGGCTCAGTTTCTGTCAGTCACAGGTATAAAAGGAAAGTGACTCTATGTGTGTCACTGTGTGATGTGTGATGTGTGCGTGTATGTGCATCTGAAAACAAATATTTATGTAATAGCTCTTAATTTCTCAGCAATATCGATTGCTGAGATATGGATTATCCGATAGAATTATCTGTCACACAGACAATATTCATTACTTTGCAAAGATGCACAGAGCTTCATGGGGTTTGACTCTTAAAATATCTGAAACTAGTTTGTATGGCTTCATCAATTAACATGAGGAACTCAGGACGGCAGTTTCATTATGATACATATATGATTTCAGAATACACATTACTCAAAATGGAAATAGTTGAACACAGTAATAATTCTCAGAAAGAAAAAAATGTTCAATAAATATTTCTGTTCTGTGGAAAAAGCCAAATGCTATAGTTACACCACAGGATGAGAAAAAACATTTTCTGTTCCAATTGTAACCAGAGGTTAAACAGCAGCTACTGAAGTTAAACAGTTTCAAGCTACCATCTGTAGATACCTTGCATCCAAGAACCTTGAAATCAAGGAGCTTTGGATTATTGCTACTGATTTTTTATTTTTCTTGGAATAAATAGAGAAATTCCATAACAATGAAGATAATAACTATTATATCATTATCTAAGAAGAATAAATAAGCCAACTTAGGAAATATTAACCTACGGGAAAAGCAATGCAGCAGTGATACAGACCTCAATTTAAAAAGTATTAAACAAGGATAATAGAATGAAAGACAATCAGAAAGATAAAAGGAAAATTATTCCCCTCAAACACAGTTTCATTTTAATAAGAAGACAATTTCTGTTGATAAATTTTGTTCTTATAATTAAAATAGTCCGAGACAATGATTTAGCTTGGTTAATTATTTTGATTTGAAAAATGTGGGAATAAAAATTTACCATAAAATCAAGAGGGTTAAGTACTAGGGGTAAAGTACTAGCTAGATCAAACATCTCAAACATGTAAAAGGAAACTTCTGCTATTCTGAAGAGGTCAGCCTCATTTTATTTTAACTAATATATAGTGAAAAAGTATAAAACAAAGTTTTCAGTTGACGCAGAACTTAGGGTACTAAAAAATAATGAAATAAATAGTAACTCTTACAGAAAAAGCAGTGGAAAAATCTAAATATGGTTCTGAGGTGCAGAGACCTATATCAAACAATAGGTGAAGTCCTTCCGTTGCTTCAGTCTGTAGTGTTGATACAGTTCCCCAGTGACCCTGTGCCTGTTTGATGACTACATGAAAAATATTGATACAGAAACAGTACAGAAAAATTTCGTAAAATGTTGAAACAAATGAAAAGCAAAACATACGTTAAAAGTCTGGAGAAGCTCTGTGTATTCAGTTTACAAAATAAGTCAAGTAAGATTGTCCGTGGCATGTTACTGATGTTGGGGGTAACAATCATAGGCTCTGTAATCTAACAGACAGAAATTATTTTTTCCACCAGGTAGATTTGAAGCTGGAAAAAACTTAATCTGCATTTTTGGCAAATTCCAAGGATTTGAGATGGATGTTCTATCAAAAGTACTTTTAAAATCAGGGTAATCATTTGTTCTGAAGGACATGTTGTTTGGCTGAGAACTAACCCCAAGGATGCCCTGCAAACTGTATTATGTAGGTGGTAATGATTGGTGAGGTCCTGTTTGGTTTATGATCTAGGAATTTATGAAAACCTACACCTTGACCAAGATACCATTACAGAAATCATTTTCTAAATCTAATATCTAAAAAGCCTAAAAGGTGATATTGAAGGCTAGGTAGGGATGAACTTTTCATGTTGTTGGTCATCATTAAGGAAAGAAAAATATATTCCAGGTAGTTTAATCCCTTGATGCTGAAATCACATCATGTTTTGAGAAATCCTGTATACCTTAAACATTTTATTTTCTGTTTTGAATACTAAAACAAGAAAAAGCAAAAAAAAATAATCTAATTTAATTTCTAAAAATCATTTTATTCTGAGAAATGGAGGACACAGAATGGAGATCCTCTTCTCTCAGGGTGAATGGTGACACATTAACATGACCCAGAAAGAGAGTGCCTCTTTGCTGGAAGTATTCAGATTGACATTTTTGTAAAACATCAGCAATGTCCAACACGGAAACCAGACACCGTATTTATCTTAGGTTAAACTTTTATTAAACTCTGCAACTAGGACATTTGAAATGCTTCCTCTCTGTGGATTGATATACAATAAAACATTTTTAGAGCTTTATATAAGTGGATGTCAGAATACTTTACAAAAACATACTCCTGACATTAGAGAGACGTGTGTTACTGTCATCTCATTTTACAGAAGGGGATACCAAAATTTAGTAATTTTGTTGATAATATAGAGGAAGGAGATGACAAAAATGTGACTGAATAGCAGGGTGTGTGATACTGATATGAACTGCCTCTGCTGGCTGAAAGTCCTAGGGACCTGGCCAGCACAACAAGGAAACTGTATCTCATCCTCTTCACAGGTCTGGTTATTTCCTTGCCTTCCTTCTGGTTAGACGGAATCGCAAGCCGTTTGTTTCTTAACTCAGTCTAAAAATACATACATCGTTCATGGACCTGTTCCTTATTGCATTTATTATTTTCTCTTCCAAGAGGAATCAGGCCAATTCAGAAGGCTACACTCACTCTAGATAAACATTCCCAAACAAATGGTTTTATATATGGCCTCTGATTTGGTTAAAGAGGTCCTTTGGCAACAGTCCCTAAATACTGAATTGAAACCCACTTATAAATTGATAATCTCAAGTGAACCCAAATAATAGGGTCCTGTCCTGAAATTCTAGGACTGATGTTGGAGTAAATTGCCTTTTTATTAGCATCACAAGTTATTTTGTAATTGCTTTGTGTCCCCTTTAGACCACATATCTTGTTTTGAAAATGAATGTTGAAAGACATAGTAAGGTTTGTTTGTTAAGCAATTTAAATACTATTTATACATCAGAAAGCAATAATTTTATCCTAGGGTGAATGTTTCAGTTTTAAAGGAAAGCATTATAAGTAGGGTAAATTATACAGTGGAATTAAAAAAAAAAAAAAAAAGCTAAAAATATATTACTTTTACTATCTAAATATGATCTCAACTGTTTTATAAATAGCATTATGGGCTTTAGATTTGAAAGTTGAAAATGGTCTTTTTAATGTTGATGGTGATAGACAGAGACTAATGATACACTTAAAATGGAAAAAAAAAAGTTTACATCCTTTTTTACCATTTAAAAAAATGTTGTTTCTTGTTCATAATTGAAGTAGCCATTGTAACGTTACTAATTATGGCAAGAGACACAGCGGGGATACAGAGGCTAAAAATTCTGGAAATTTTTGCCTGGCCAGTAAACCTCTTGTGTTTAGCTTCCTGAGAGTTTTAATGACAGACGCCTGGTGTCAGCTGTAGCACTATCTTCTCTTACTGTACCTGCCAGCAGGAAGTGAGTCATTCCAAAATTTACTAACAGCAGCGTGATCACCATAACATCACAATGAAGCTCGGGAGACTATTAGAATAATACATCAGGCTAGGAACCATTGTTAGTGCCATGGGTATGAACGGTATATGCCATTTTTCAAACTGTTGCCACAGAGAATACAGCAGGGCGCTTTGTTCCTCTAAAGGTTGCTCATGTAACAACGCAATCTTTTGATTTAAACCCCCACAAGCATGGTTAGAATGGCTTGTGGAATAAAGCACATTGATTAAATAATTCAAAGTACTGTAGAGGGAAATGATGTGTAATCCCTGTTCTTGTAATAACCCCGCTTGAGATCAGGCAAGGTAGAGCACGGCAGTGGACAGAAATGCTTGATCATTTAAGGCCCCATGTTGGGAGATGCAGAGTTCTCTTGAAGTTCTCACTGGAGCTAAGAGGCATGACCATCTCTCAAGAGCAGGCTTTCACTTGCCAAATATAGACATACAGCATCTTTGTTTGGGAGAATTATATTAGGCTGCTCTGCATTCTATACATAGCCGCTGTTCCTTTATATGGCTTGTTCTCTGAGGTGGGTATTCACATCATCTAACTTCTGGCATCTGACTTGGAGGCCTAAAGACTGTGGGCTCCACACTTAGTGGTGCTCCAGCAGGCAATTTGGAGATAGTCAGCTCTAAATGTCTGCTATTTGGAAAAAGTGACAAGCAACTAGAGTAAATCATAGCACAAGACCTTTATTAGCATGGCAGAGATTACATCAAAATATTTACTTGGATGAACGTACACATTTTAATCAAGGCATAAAATTGCAAACAGCAAGTGTCAAATACTGGAGACAGCTCACTTCACTAGAGGTAGATTGATGGAAGCACATATCTGTAAAATTTATTTTTTATTTATATGTGATATATATGTGATATTTAAGAGTTTCAGCGCTCACTGCTCAATATCAAACCACCACTTTTTATTTCAGAAAATGAAGGTAAAATTGTTTGGTAATATTTTCATTCCTTTTAGTCATTCTGCTGTGTTTTTCAAGGCCACTTATTTTCTTTTTTAGTGTTTCCTTATGAGTTTGTCTTTAAAAGTGTCTTTTGAACAAACAGTACTGAGGTCAATGAACGCTGCCAATGAGCAGCATCTCTAAAAACCAGTCCACCTTTATCCAAATCTTTAGGTTATGGGGGTTCAAATTACAAGTCTTCACGCGCATCTACAGTTTATAATAAGCAGTGGCAGAGAGCCTATGGCATGCATGACAGAATTAGCACACAGTGTTGTCGTCAACATCAGAGAAACAGAGCCCTGGGGCTTACCTGCTTCTCCTGCCTGCCAGGTGGCAAGTGGCAGCAAGGGACTGGGAAGGCTCTGGGGAACGGCAATGGGGAGATGAGGGACAAAAGGGAATTCAGAGGCCAAATGTAGAAGGTAATGGCACAAGAAATTAAAAAAAAAACAACAAACCACATGAGTTTATGTAAGTCCTAAAAACTGTGAATATAAAGCACATTGTATTAATATTAAGGTGGCAAAAATTCTTTTTACTCTAACTTTGGCCTCCTTGCATGAATGGAAGAGGGTCAAATATAGGTAACCTGTAGTTACTAAGGAAAGTTCCAGATCAAACTGAAAGATACATGGTGAATTTAAGTGGTCTGGATCCCATCATTACTGCCTCAGATGTCTAAATCAGAAATGAGAGAAACTATGAGGTACTATTCTCACATAGAGTCACAGAATGATTGAGGTAGGAAGATACCTCTGGAGGTCATCTGGTCCAAGCCCACTTGCTCAAGCAAGGCCAGTTACCCAGGATGATGTCTAGATGACTTTTTAATTTCTCCAAGGATAAAAACTCCACAATCTCTCTGGGAAAACTCTGCTAGTGCCTGGTCACCCTCACAGACAAAAAGTATTTCCTGATGTTCAAAGGGAGCTTCCTGTGTTTCAGTTTGTGCCCATTGTCTCCTGTCCTATCACTGAGCACCACTGAAAAGAGCCCGGCTCCATCTTCTTTACTTCCTTTCTTCAGATATTTGTACATATTGATGAGATCCCCTCTGAGCCTTCTCTTCTCCAGGCTAAACAGCCCCAGATCTCTCAGCCTTTCCTCATATGAGAGGTGCTCCAGTCCCTTCATCAGCTTTGTGGCCATTTAGAGGACTTTCTCCAGTAACTCCACATCTGTCTCGTACTGGGGAGCCCAGAAGGGGGCACAGTGCTCCAGCTGTGGCCTTGCCGGTGCTGAGTAGAGATTCACAAGATGCTGTGAAGATAAAAATCTGAAAGATTATGAGGACCTTTCCTGATGACTGGAAAAGAAAATAAATCATACAAATAAACACAGCAAGAATATGAGCTAAGGCAGTAAGTGCAATCTTAATTATGTTGTTACATAAGCCTCCTGTATTTGACTTTCCGAAGAGAATACCATTCTTGTAAGGCAGCTTGAATTTCTTTTGTCTCAGATTTCTCAAGTTTAAAAAAATAAAATACATTTTAAAAAATCCTATGATGTGGAATCATATTGGCACACTGGATTTATTTAGAAGACTATGAAGATCTTCAAGAGCATGGACATGGTGGCATTAAGATTTCTAGTTTCTCTAACGAGTACAGAACGAAGAAACCTGCCTCAGTATGGATCTCACTGTACCTGTTCCCTTACGCAAAAGGCCCTACAGGTCCTTTCGCAGGCCCCTGTCCCAGACTTCCTCAACTGCTCATCCCAGTTTTATATTTTGTCTCTCAAGCCATTCCTCTTGATCTAACGTTCCAGCAATCAGCCACTGCATCCACGTTGCCATCCTTCCACATCTCTGCTCTCCACCTTACGTGCTGAGGAACTGCTCGAGTTCCCTTCTTTATTCAACTCTGCTTACAAAAAGACCTCAAGCAACTCCTCCCTCTTATCCTTTCTTCCCTCTTCCTTCCCTCTTGTCCTCCCCATAACAATCATTACGAAACAAACATGCAGCATGAAAACTGTTGACCTGTATTTTGACAGCTACACTGAAAGTATTCACAGTTTTCTCTGTGGATGAAAATAGTGTCAGGATCTTCACTGACTATAGCTTTTAGAAATACAGTAACTTCTCATATTGTAATATACAAATGTGGTTTCAAATATTAACATCTACTAATTGTTTCTATATTTCAATAATTAGTTTTCGGTGTGAATAGACAAAGGCATGATGCATTTCTGGTTTCCATCTTCAATTCTATTTACTGTGGCATTCTTAGAATTCAACATTTCAGAAGTGTTTTCTCCTGATGAATCCCACTTGGCTTGACTTCTTTGGATACTTTGGCAGTAGTAAGTTGTTAGTTTTGTAGGTCAAGCTGCACTGAATGGGGAATTGAGTATTTTAATGTATTTGAAATAACAAGCAGTAAGAGCAGACTTTCAGTATTGCTTGAATCACTTTCATATGCTGTAGCAATCTCAATACTCGATGAAAAAACACATCTGCATAAAAACAAACACAGACTTCAGGATTTTTTTCTTGTATCTTAAAGATGCAAAAAACATTAAAATAAAGATCAGGTAAAGAAAAATGGCCTCAAATCTTTTAGAAAACACTAGAATGTTAGAAAATTTCCTATTATTGTACCAGAAACATGTATTTATGTATGTAGCTATATACATTTCTTATTTTAAATCCATACTGTGATATAATAAAAAAATATCCAGAGCATCTGGACAAACCTAAGTCACAACTGCAGAGAACAACTTAAAATCATCTAACATCCAACAGACTGTTACAGAAAATTACTTGTCGTTTTATGGAAATATTCTCTTTCTAGAGGCAGATCGTGACATGTATTAAATAGAAAGTGGAACTAGAGTATGCAGTATGTTTTCACTGTATCATTTTACATTTCAGGAAACAACCTCATGGGAAATACTGTGTGATACAAGGAATAAAAGTTGCATTCAGTCTTAATTGGTTTCTTTCATGGTTTTGTAGATATTGACTTGTGATTCAAAGAGGGCACATGCATTTGTTTCCTGTTTGTTTTCATTTTTCAGTCACAGATGTTCTTTTGCGTACGTTTGTCTTCTAAAATGCAAAAGGTTTTGTCGCATCTGGCTACCCCAAAAAAGGGCATCCCTTAATGAGAGAAAAAAAGAGTCAAAGTTATAATGAGATTTAATCCCAGTTTAATTACTTCAGAACTGTTCAGGAATGCAAGGGCAGGAACCACTATAAAATGACGAAACAGATGGATCCTACTGAAATCCATTCCAGTCATCATGCATATTGACTTGCACAAACCTTCATTGTTTCCAATATACTTGAATTAGCATTGATAAAATACTTAGTACTTCATAGATTCATGTGGTCTTCTGACTTTTTAAACTTTGAATGAAAGGGAGTTCTGTCCTTGCTACTAACAGAGCCAGGATTTCCTTTGTGGACTTGTGGGGAAAGTGGCCTGTTGGGTCATCATGGATGATGTTACGTCAAACACAGGAGGGAAAAACTTCTGCCTAGATATTTCTGCATCCATTATTATTAATGGATATACAATATGGGGGTACAATATGACTGCAATGGGAAAATGTATTTGCCTTTTTATGTTGCACCAGTATTTTTGGATAGACTGGGGCAAGGAGGGTCCTTATCAGTGAATTAATGGAACTGATCCAGTAAAATAAGGGTTTTTTTTCTTTGCTTCCTTAAGGAAAAGTTCTAGTTTCTGTACTAGTGATTTAGTGACCTAGTGATCACTAAAAGAAGAATAATGATGAAGTGTACAGCTCTCGATTTGCATATATTAAGAACTTACATGGCCCAAATTTTTCTCAGTGTTGTTGATTTCTAGGGAGAGGCTTCCCACTCAGCAGCTATTATGTAAATCTCCCCAGTTAATCACCACCTGACATTTTGCCTTGACAGGGCTGATGCCCTTGCTCAGCTGATGTCTGTGACCTGCCCTCTCTGCGTCACTTTGTTTGGACAACTTTTACCATGAACAAAGACAACGCAAGGAGGATGTACACATCCAAAGAGCATAAAGCAGTTATTTTTGGCTATTACACACAATAGAGAATCTGAACAAACAAGAAAGGAGAATAAGTATTAATGTGCTTACAACCCCCAGTAAGGCGTGCAGCAAGCCTGTGCTGGCCAGAAAGCTTGACGGCAGGTGTGAAAGGGTCAGCCTCCATTGCTAATCCTCAGTGCTGCTGATGTGCCATCTTTATACCTTCTCACATCAGTGTTTTTCTCCTGGAATCGTTGAGATGCCAACTATCCCGGTTTCGACAATCTTACCTCTGCCTGTCATTTTACCCTTCTTTTCTAGCTTAGCGTTTTTTCACAGCTCTTTCTCACAACTTAGCATTTTTCTCCAAAGTTTGAGCCAAGATTACACAACCATGTTATATCGGAAGCAATCCTTGAATCGCAGACAGCTCTGAGAGGACCCCTAGGAGAGAGGTTACACACCAGTGACACTGGGAGACTGACACTATTTAGTGAGGAAAGCTTCTATGTTTTCAAGCGGAAAGGATGAAGTGCTATTCTTCCCTGGTTGTACTATAGCCAGGCTTACATGAAATTAAAATTGCCAAAGCCTCACCTTTCTCATGGCTAAATTTTAGGATGAAACTCTAAATAGAGGGAGGAAGAAAATTCAAAGTACCTTTCAGCTTCCCCTTAAAACATTGGCTTCAGTGCACCATGTATTTCAGAGCCCTCCATTTCCCCACAAATTCACCCCAAAGAATTTATCTATCACACATTCAAGCCTCCTCTGCCTAGGAGACTACAAGACCATCTGCTCAGGTTTAGACAACACAGTAGTTAAAATGCTGGCATCCTTGCTGCTCTAGCGCTTTCATGACTGTTGCTACCAAAGGAGGTGAATAAGAGATAGCACCTCCACGTGTGTGAGGTGAGGGAGGAATGCTGAACACCGACAACATGTTAATGAGTAGGAGAATGTGTAGATGGAGAAGAAGGGAAAGATTTAGCTGGTGTAGCAGAATACCAAGTGAGAAGAAAAAAAAAAAATAATAAAACAGTCTATCTGAAAATGAAAGAAAAGGAATTTGAATTCCGTAGAGAAAATGAGAAAGTGGAAAAACAGAATAGGTCAACAGGAGATGGACTGAACGCTGTAGCTGTGCCAAGGCTTCTTCTGAGAGGGTCCAGAGGGATGAGACGTGTCCATCCAGAAGAACTGAGATGTCCAAAAAGAATAGGTCACAGATCCTGCCTAGAAATTAAATGAAAAAAGCAAGAAATAAAAAGTCCTAGTATAAAAGATTTTTACTATACCATCATTATCATGCTGTAAGAGTAGGCTTTTTACACACAGCATAACTCAAGATAAGGAAAGATAGGCTCAGATATCTATGTAGAAGCACACACAGATAGGTATCAGTGATTTAAATCATCAGTGAGTATGCAGCAGGTAAAATTCATGTCAGGCAGTCTGGATGCCATCTGTCACAGTTAGGTTTCCACAGGATGACTGGAAATAGATATTGGCAGCTTTCTGGTTAAAACTATCTATTTGAATATTCAAAAAAAGTGCTTCTCTGCTGTTACAGTCATCATTTCGGTTTACATTTTTTGTATGTAGACAATAGAAATGAATCAGTATATCCTTAAGAGGATTTGTGGCATAAAAATAAATGGTTCTGTTTTATTCTTGTAACTGATTTATTATGTTTCAAATCCTTCCTACGGCAGTTTCTTTTTTCTCAATATACAGTATGTTAATCTACTACTCACGAGTTGTGTTTCTTTCTCTCTGCACTAAACCTGATGTTGAGGCTACCGTTCTCCTTTGGTTCCAGGAGAAACAAAAAGTTAAAATAAAAAGAGTTTTTTCTAGATAAACTCCTCAACCTTTATACTGGGGGGGGAAAAAAAAAAGAAAAGATGAATACTGGAAAGCACTTTAGTGGACTAGTATCAAAAATATTTTTAAAATTCATTAAGCATTTAGACAGATGACTTTATTGTTGTTACCTTTGTGTAGTCAAAATGGATAAACACAAAAAGACTGTGTTGCCATAATGGGTTCCCATCCAGAAAAATCTTAGCCATTAGCAAACCAGTGCTTTGGTCAAGATTGGCTGACTGATCTATGAATGAGGTGATATGATGTGATGCATGAACTAAGCCATAAACTACTGCATTATTTTTGTGGCCACTTTTGATTTCATCCTGTGCTATATACTTTAATAGGAATTGTGCACACAATTTCAAAGAGAGTAAAGCCAATTAAAATGAAGAAGGGGTTGTTTATGATGCCTGTGTATTTTTACGTTAAATACCAGCTAATCCATAAGCCACACATATTGCATTTTGCTGGTTCTCTGCCAACAACAAAAGTTATTAGAGCATTTAGTTTACTCTTTTAGTCAAGCAACAATATATAACATGATACTTCTTCCAATACAGTAAACTCACAAGTCCCCACTGAGTGCAATTATCATAAGACAGAAGCTGTCAAGAATTTGATTTAAAATTGCATGTTTGCATTTAAAAAGAAAAGGAAAAAAAAAGAACTTAGCTGCCAGGAAATAATAGTCATGTATATTTAAAAAAATTGCCTCATGTTATTTTTCATGTCTTTTTACTGTAAATCTGATACTATTATCTATTCTGATAACCATAAATATACATTTATGCCTAAAAACTGCTCATGTCTTACAGTTTCTGTTTAGTAACCCAGTAATTTGGCTAATCTATTTTTACATGAGAGTATATTTTATATATGTATATAATTATTTATACATTATGTAAGAATAATAGTTTCCTGAAAAAGCTTCTGGGATTATGACTATTTGAAAGATGAGAGGAGTATTGTAAGGCATACATTAAGAAAAGTATATTTTAAGCAATATGTTACATTGTTGTAATAGATCTTTAGTTGATTTCTGTGTAGTGCCATTTTCATAAATATGCTTTTTATAACGTATAGTCTTTGTGAATCTGCTCCATAATATGTACCACCTCCATATTTGGGGCTTTTTTCTTTAGTGTGAGCAACCAACTTTTACGAAAAAAATGAATGTTCCCTTTATTAGATATACTGAAATTTTAATTTCTTTTAAACATGACTGATAGCAACGCTTTGCACTGTCATTTTGTCATGCTGTTTGAGTTTTAGTTAATAAAATAAACATTTGAAGAAGACAGGCATCAATTCAGGAACTAAAACTTTTGTTTAGCAGTCATTCAAAGTCAGAAATTTCAGTTGGAATGGTATTGTCCAGGATATAGTTGTAGGATGAGTTCCCCAAGACCATGGAAAATTCAAGGGTTTCTGCAGTTACCATCCAAACTCTTTTTTGTCCTAACAAGCAAACTTTAAAGCAAAAGCTGCACTGTGGTATAATTGCCAAAGGGGGAGATCTAAGGCCAGTTTCATTCCTGTTTGGACCATAGTGTCATGTTCACAATAGAGGCCCAGTATTTTCAATGAGCTTTTGAATGGTAACATTGTAGTACTTTCAGCTGCAGGACTCCTGATTTTTTTGGCTTCTCGGCTGTCTTGGAAGGTATAAAATTTAAAGAAATTACTAAAAGTAAAGTGTGTGTACATCTGTATATATAAAATTTTTGAAGTTTAAAAATACACAGAAATTACAACGTAGAAGGTGCTTCCTGTAATACTCGATATTAAAATGTTGTTAGATGGGACTATAACACAGAGGAGAACATGTTAGGACATCACATTATTCAGTAAAGTCACAAAAGCAGAAATCACCACACATAAACTGAAGAAAATTAAAAATACATTTCTTGGTCCAATATAACAACATAAATAAAAATCCAAAAGTTTAACAACAAACATGATCCTTAAGTGGAATAAGGTTAAAAGGTAGATTTAAATTTCATCCCCTTGAATACAGTCTAGTACCTAGAAAAATAAATAACAGCTATTAATAATACAACAGTTTAAGAAAGTGGTGTACATGAAAGTTTTAGATACCATAGATAATTCTTATTTTGTGAGGTCAAGGTCTTCTACAATGAGTTCTGGAAGATAACTGCTGTAAAAACCTGTATTTTTTTTATTTTCTTATGGCACCTTTCATGTTGACTTTTAACCAATTCTCCTTGATTTCTGTTCAAGGTTATGGAAAAACTTGAGACAGAAAAAGGTAGGACAGACAGAAATGTACCTGAGCTCTCTAAACATGATTATTGGGTTCTAGCTGAAGTAGATTAACAATAAATTTACTCATTGATACATGATTTCTTGATGTCAACTAAATATTAATGTTCATGCTGTTATGGAATCACTAAGTACGTTTGATAGTCTAGGTCCTAAAATTAGTGTAGGCATGCATCTGAGACTGGAAATGGTTATCCTACTGTTCCCTTCATTCTTTATCCTCAGAATGAGTGATATTAGTGTTGGGCAATTTCTTCACACTAACAGTTCTCACAGGCTACTTAAGATTCAAGCTGCTGTCCCCTCTTTTAAATCTAAGGATATATTAGATTGCTAGGATTTGGTGAGGAGACGACAGTTGAAATATGAGTAACCTCTTGATGAAGCCCAGTTTTACATCTTTCTCTTGTATTAAATATTCTACTGACATCAATCAGGACACTGAATAAAGCAAATTGCCTTTTCATGTCTGAAGGAGATAAAAAGTGAGGAGATAATGGTGGCATGTGGGTATTTTGACAGTCTCTGAACCTAGAACATTAGCCAGACATTTGGACAACTGAAAAAAAAAAAAAAATTGCAGTTTCATTCTTTTTCAGATGCTTTGAGAAGATCTAATGGAAACTTTCTCAAATAGAAAAGATAAAGTCTAAGTTCTTCTCATGACAGACCATGTTCTTTTCATATCTTTTCAGAGATGGACCAGTATCATGGCCCATGCTTTTGCTACCTTCAGGCAAGACTAGTTAAATATACTTATTGTGGGCTAGGCTGAAGTGGTAAATGGTGGGGAACTCAGTGACCACTTCTTATTGTGAATATTAGATACTTAAAGTCCATAATTCACATATTGATTGACATAATGTTGGCTTTGTTCACTAAAGAACTAAATAATCTCTCCTACTTGGAAGAAGATTTGCTGTCTCAATTTTAATTTCTTGTCCCCTTCTGCATTATAGGGTAAAGGCAGGTTCCACGGTTAAAGGGATTAGTCTTAAAAATGTAAACTAATTGGCTATCACAGTAGTTTTCTCCAAAACCTTTTTATTCAAAGAAACAAACAAACACAGAAATAAACAAAAACAAACAAGAAAACCCCAACCAAACCCAGAAAAAAACCCAAACATCATCTTAAACTTCACCTAAATTCAGGAAGAGACTTCTTCCATATATATAGGATTATTTTCTTTTTCATGGCAAAATATTAAAATAAAGAATGGGGCGAGACAATCTGGATCATCACATCTGAAAGTCTTGCTCCTTCACAGCTCTCAGGATTCATGTGAGAATTTTTTCCCCCATTTTCCCTCATTCCCTCATAAATTGTAAAGGAATTAATCAAAGAAATTGTCAACTGTCTTCCAGTGACAGTAAATGCATTTGTATGAAGCAATCAGTGAAGCCTAACTAGTTCATTAGGATGTGGCCATACTTACAGCAATCACCCGGTGCGGAGTCATTATTAAATGCTGAAAGCCCATAGAAGACACCAACAGATAGAAATTGTGTGAACCCTAATATTCTTCCTCCTGAGCTAAAGTACCGTACGCGAGACAGTCCCATGAGAATACCTGTTCTAAACTCATGCTGTTTCTTCAAACAAAACACAAGCAAAAGTGAAATAAAAAATAGCCAGGCACCTCTACACTCATAGCTGAAAAGGCCGCATTCCTGGAGTACTGAATCACAGCACTTTGACCTAGTTCATTACTAGAATAAAATGGCTTAAGTCAAATCCTGACAAACTAAAGCTGTTAAGCAATTTCATCCTGCTTCGTACTGCAGTTCAATTTTACCATAAAATCACAGCCACCACTTGCCAACACATCACGCCCTATCATAACTCTACACAGTACGAGAGAACTGCAATTTCCAGCGACGGGCCATCATCTGCTACACTCCACCAAGCACACACTGCTGTAGCGTGGCCCTGGCTGGCTGCCAGACCACTCCAGCACTCCACAGCACTCCATGTCCAGCTCGTAACTCAGCCTACTAGTGTCAGGACACCATAATGGACATCATTGTGTGAAGAAGGATTTAGCACAGCTGTAGAACGACGCAGCTGACACTCTCATTGTGATACATCACCTTATAAAACCAGTAATATCCACAAGAGGGGAAACAGAATTGGCTTGGGCAGACGAGGGTGCAGCCAACTAGCCCCTATTGTTCTCCAAACCTCTGTATCACATTAACATATCAGATTTCAAACTGGCTTTTGGAAGCTGAAAATGTAATGCGGCATGTCATATGTAAACCCGGCATAAAATTCTTAGGCCAAAGTCTATCCTGCCTTATACCCATGTAATGCTATTAAATTTACTCTGTGCAGTTAATTCCCAGCAGGTGTGCTAATTTTAGCAAAAAGTTCTGTGTCATGTTATGTAGCCCTCCACATGGGCTGCAATGTCAGGCTGGGTGGGAGGAGACAAAATCCACGATGCACTGTGAAGTCTCAGTTCAACCTGATGATCTGACAAACTCAACATAGGAGGCCCACTGGAAACAAATAAAAACCAACAAAATACATCACGTTAAGTTTTGCTCTGTGTGAGTGATGAAAATGGGGATTTATCAGGTGAGGAAAGCTGAAGACCACAAGAGCAAGTGTATTGTCCAGTGTGGCTTAACTAAGCTGTTGGCACCCAGACAACTGGATGAGGTTATACAGCCCTACTATAACCAGATTCATCTCTCACTGATGAGCAGCTCCAGCTTCCCTTTGGCATGGGGATGGGTTTTACAGTCTACTAAATCCATCATACTGGTTAACCTTTGAAGGACAGCACTAGGTTTTTACAATTGTCATCAAATTTTTCGGAGAGGATGTAAGGTTTTTCCACCTTTCTGAGAGCAGAAGTGGAATCTCCATGAGGTAGGTTGGTTCAAGTCGCAGTTTCAACATACAGTTCTTTCTGGGCATCCACAGGTGGAAGTAGAGACAGGGGAGTCATCCTCCCAAAGGGTGGGAAAAGGTGAAAAATGTGGTGACAACTGCAATCCTAGAAGGATTAAGAAGAAACTGGTGAATGCTGTGATGTTCATGGCTGGAATCAAAGATGGAGAACAGAATGGGGGTTGTCTGTCTTCTTAGGGGAGGACTATGCAGTTGTATATACATTATATATTTTTACACACAAAGGATGCACTTCAATGGACAGAATGAATGGGAGAAGGAAGAGGAGGGCGGTTTGCAGACTCACCTTAGGCCCCTCAGTTAATCTCTACTTGGAGCAGAGAAGGGTTGGTGGCATCTTCTACAAACTGGAAGAAATACAGGAAGGAATAGTGAGCTGTACTGTGTGAGTTATGCCATATTACTCACAAGTGAGTTAGAGTAAATTTTTATCTTCAGTACTGAAGAGCCATATGCCTAGCTGTCTGTCTGTCTTCTCATACATTAAAGACATTTCTTACCTTTCTCTGACATTCTCTAAGATCTTCAGCTGCTCAAAGTTCAGGATGTGATTAAAAGCTAGAATCTTATTTGGATGGGCAGCAGCATTTTCATGTATCACCCTCATAGAGAGGTATATGTTATGAAGCTTAGAGAGCACTTAGGAGCCAGGTAGTCTATACAAGAGTAAAAAGCACTTTTATTAGCTGAATAAGAGCTCAGTATAAAGCAAATGAGTTTGGGCACCTGAAAACATCCAGGCTATGATTCAGTGAGGTATTTAAGAGAAATACTTAACTCAAAGCCTGGGCTTACATCCCATTAGTGAACAGTTTAAATCAGTCTTTCACAAATAAATTCTGTTATAAAATCTTGTCCTTTAACTAACATATATGTTGAAAGTATTGTGCTTTGAATTAGGGCATAAATTGGGTGTCCAAGAATGTTAGTAATACCTGTTGTAATATTATACTCTCCTATAAACACAGCCCGTCCTAAATTTGCGATGTGACTGTCCTTTCTTGCACAATCTCTAAATTTGTGTTGTAGGAATTTCTTGTACTCTGAATGAAGAAAATATCCAAGTAAAAATTCTAGATTGTATCTTAAAATAGGCGTTTCTAAAACTATCTAAATCATTTTTCTCTTTTCTGACTCTTTCTGATATTCTCTGCATTTTAACATTTAGGAAGTATAAACTCACCTTCCAAAATTCAAGTATGAATTTGTAGAAGTTTAGACCTCATGCTCTATTTCAGGTAAGAACTTAAAGTTAGACTAAATGGAGTAATTACAGTTGTCTCTTTGCATTTTGTAAGCAGTTAAACATTTGGTTAAGATGAATGATGTTCAGTGTTGAAATCTAAAGGAATTAGGAAATCAATCATCCAGGAAATTATTAGAGATGATATATACTTAGACAGACCCTGCAGTACAACATTTTTGGATTCACAAGCTGTTAAAAAAAAAAAAAAAAAAAAAGAAAGAAGAAAAGTAATAAACTATTTCTTTTGTTGTTGCTGCTGCTTAGATTTCCAAGCAGTATTTAAACAGCTAGAATAACAGTAAGATATGATATCCTCTCAATGGTCAAGGTAATTACTCTTCTTTATTGGTCAGAGTTACTTAAGTTACAGTAACTGCTATAACTACCTTTTCTGTGCGTAAAACCAGGAAGGAGAGAGTGTGTTTATAAAGGATTGCTGAAAAGGATAGTTGTGAAATAAAAGCATTGTATTTGGATGGCGGTTAAGCTAACATTTCACCATACTGGCCCTGGGATATGGAAATCTAAAGCTGTATGGAAAATCATTTCTCTGTTCTGTCAGGTGGCAAGGAAGTCATGCTGATAGACGGGGAGATGACAGTTGTCACTAACCAAATGACTGTGGAAAAATTGTGAACACTCCAGTTGCTTTAGGTATTTGCTGTCAAGCTGAAGCGAAAGAGATCTTGATAGTGAGAATCTTTGAACATTCAGATCGATACCCTGTTTCGGTAAGGGCAGAGGCACCTTTGTGCGTGGGAAATCTTTGTCAAGGGCAAGCAGGAGAGGAAAGAGAAAATAAAACTTACAAGAAAAAAAAAGTAGCAATTTTATTAACCCCACTTTATCCTGTCAGAGATGTGATGTCTGGTTGATAAATGTATGATTTATGATTTACTCCTGTGAATTTTAGATATCAGAACATAGGAAATACAGTGAGATAAAATTGTTCATCCTTAATACAATTGGAGAAATGGTTTGATTTGCAGAAGTATAAATGTCTATTAAATATTATGTTAGGTTATGAATATTAGGAAAACTTACATAGCTACTACTTTTGCTTTTTCCGTGCAGCTGATGTGGCTTTAATCTCCAGGAAATTCAGTTTGTAATACTAGATACGCATTTTTGTAGAAGAGATACGACAACAGTACCTGAGAACAGGCATTTATGTTGTACAGAGTATTAACAGAAGGGAAATCTTAGGACAGAAAAAAAACCTGAAGTGTTTTACTTTCTTAATTTTTTTAATGAAAATATGCATAAAACCCCCCATATCAATATGAATAATAATCATTATATCCACATCTTTCTGTTTGATTTCAACAGGTGTGCAATTGGTCTTGTTTGAATAGATTTTCGTCTGTATATGCCACAGGGATTTCTCCCACGAAAGTGCTATTTAATACAATAATAAAGGAGCAGAGAAAATGAGAAGGGAAAAGAGTAATAAGGGGATGTTTACATTTTAAACTACTCAAAGTAGCTAAATCTACAACTGACTGTGAAGACTTGCAGAAAAATTCTCAAACACAGAGTGACTGGACAATAAAAACAAACATTCAATTAAGTACTGATAGGTGCAAAGTGATATAAACAGAACTTTCCCCAAACATATAACGACAATTATACAGTGATGTGCTCTAAATTAACAACTCAGAAAAGCATCATCATGAATAAATTTCTAAAAATATAACTCAGTGATTGGAAGTTCCCCAAAAACAAAGTGGCAAAATAAAGGCTACGTATTTAGGTAGAATTTGAGGAGAAAGACATAACATCATACATGCCTGTCGTGCATCTTTATCTTGAATACTGCAAGCAGATAAATGTATCTGAAAGATTTTCACATAAAAATTAATATATGATTTCACTTGAAAATTATTAGTACATTTCCTTAAAGGTATCATTAGCTTAGCCTGATGTTTTGACCTGGACGCAGAAAAGTCTTGGAGAAGTTCTGGGACCTCCAAAGAAAAACAAAGAAACCCGGGAAGTCAACAAGTACTATCAGACACAAGGAACAGATTTTGTATGGGCAAAACCAGAATAGATCGTGGTTCTTCATCTTGGAAAACAGACACAATAATTTTCTTTAAAATTATGAATGGCAAGAAGGCAAAGCACAAAGATTTCTCTAAGTTTCTGACAACAGAGGAATTAGGGAACATCTGAATTAAAATATCAGGCAACAGTTCTAAATTGATCAAAAGAAAGTGCTGCTTTTAGCCAGTATGCAATTTAAATTGCGTGATTAGGAGATTGTTCATATACATGAGTTGAAACAATAATTAAATTCATGAAGAGTATGTCTTAGGTTGGTTGAGATGCAATTTGTGGCTCGGGCCATCGCTACTTATTGCTGGAAACTGAAAGGATACAGCAGAAGGAAGAGTGCTCTAATTATAAGCTATTCTTACTGTGTATCTGTTCTTTTACTTAAGCCTCTATTCTTGGCAGCTATCAGAGACAGGCTAATGGGCTAAGTGGACCTTTGATCTGACCCATTATCACAATTCGAATGCTCATCTTAGATCAGGTCTCCTTAGAGTGGCGTGTTCTACAGAACTTGGAAGGTGCAACCGTTAATTTATGTTTCATACTCTTGATTTCCAAAACAATAACCAGTTCTGGAACAGTAGAAGAACAGGTATGCATACAATAGAGTAAGGAATTGTTTTATAATTACATCATGTGACTTGTTGCAGGGCAGTTAAAGACGAAAAATTTTCAATTTAGTCTTACAGCATCAAAAAACTGCTTGTTTTTCCAAAGTACCCCTTGGCCACTATTCTGGAAGACTTGTAAATGTTCAGAGCCAGCATAAAACGCTGCATTTTAATTCAGTTTGTGTTGAATATAAGATACTTATGTTTTCACGTGTAGACTTTCGCTTTTAACCCCACCTCAATTCAGTGTACATACCCTTGCAGTTTTAGCAGAGCAAGCCATTTTCTTTCTTACCTTTATAATTTTGAAATCTTACTTTTCAACTATCTCTGCTTTAGCTGAGGACATATGTCCTCTCAGTCAAGTGCTTACACTCTAATTATAATTAGTTAAATTCCATTCAATCCATTGCTAATTCAGAATATTAGCGTTTCGGCCATCTCAGCCTATCTGTCTCTAATTACCAGGATGTTTGTGCTTTTTGCCTTCTGACAGTTGGCAGCAGTGCTTTTTGTCAACCATCATGCTTGGTAGGAGGACCTTAGTTGCATTTCCACTGCACACATAAACACTAAGCAAGTATCAGGAGTTGGTAATCTCCAATTTTACTGACAACCTTCACATATTTGTGCACTGGGCAGCCTGCCCGTGCTGCAGCTGCTCAGTCTGTAAGTCAGCCAGGGGTCTGGCAACCAGGGATTCCTGGACCTCGCTTTACTCTCTGGGCAAACAGGCAAACAGGCAAGCATATTTTGTCATGAAAACAGTTAAACGTTGTCACTTTATTTCCAAACCAAACCGTTACTGGACTGCCATATTTTGACAGAAAATTGAGTTTGTGAGCCTTTGTTCCAACGCAGGGAAAAGTCGTTCCTGAGTCAGTCAAACTGACTCCGGTTGTCACAGAGAGGAACATAAACTGGGCACTCTTCATGGACAAGGTAATAGATTTTCTTCATTAAGCCAGTTTCAGCCCTCCATCTTCACCTCAGTTTGCAGATCTTCTGTGCACACTGATACAGCTGAGAATCCTTGACAGTAGTAACCATCTGTGATGCCCTGAGGGGGGTTACCACTTTACTTTATATTTACCTCTTTCCTTTAACCCTCTTGGAAATTACCCAGGGGAAAAATACCAGCTGTCAATAATGTCAAAGAGGAAAAAGAAGGTTTTTCAATCTGTAATTTGTTCTCCTGAAGTCATTTCAACATCTGCCTACTTTATCTTCATTCCATATCTGATTGAGGCCATTAGGGGCAGTGGAGAGGTTTGGAAGGGAATTTTCATTTTCAAATGCAAAGATTGATGAGGAATTCCTCTTCCATCATAGCTCCTAAATATGCATTCCTTCCCTCCCTCCCTCCCCGCCTGGAAATTCAACTACTGCCCCCTACCAATGAAAATAATTGGGGATGACTCTCAAAGAACAAGTCTGACTTAACCCACATTTATTTTTAAAAATTCCTTTATCTACATATCGATATGGATGGAATGCATCTCACCAATTTTCGTCCCTATAACAGGCATATTTACATGTAGTTTAGCCATTACTTGTGATCAAGAGAAAAGAGTACTCAGCAGTGGATTTCTTTGCCACTCCCTCTGTCCCGCGCTTGTCATTGCTGTACCTCTGGGTGATATTCCTCTCTGCTACCTACAAAGAGTTTAGACGGCTTGGTCTGTTGTAGACCATCCACATGATAAATGTATAAAATTAGGTGGGAAGAATTATTTAATTCTTTAGGGTCTGGGGAGCAAAAAGGAATAGTTAAAGTAAACAGTTAATGAGAACTTCTGCTTGCTGTAGACATAAATATGATCACCCACAAAACATGCCTGAAATGAGGGAAACTTCATTTACACTGCTAACATGCAAGTTTTCATTATTAAAAAGTTGAATTTGTGCACTGGAGGATTTGTTTATTTTCTTAAGGTCCCACACCTTAATGTTTTTTAATCAGTCTTATGATTTTGATGGTGCTGGAGGAGTTCAAAATTTTCCCAATAGAATTCCCTAGAAAGTGTTTTCTTTAGAAAGAAAATATTTATACTTGTGGTCCATTAAGTTCCTGTGTATATTGTTTCACTACAGCACATCAATGTGACCACACGTAATATAGATTGCAGAGGGTCTGTCATGTGTTTTGTTTACAGGCCTTATATTAGATGTCTCAGCAATTCACTTACATTTCCTGTTGCTTTGAATGTTTGTTTCTCCCCATTTGATTTCAGTTCCTCTTGAAGGAAATTCTGCCTCTATTAATGTTGGTAGGAATTTTGTCACTTCATAAAATCCATGGCTTCATCTTAGCTGACAGATTTCACTATAGCTGTATGAGATCTCACAATGGTACACATATCCATAGGACTACTGGAGATGGCATAACTAGCATCTTCTAGATGAAGATGTGTACAGTGTTCACAGCCTAAAAGTTCATGGTGTGTATAGTTCGGACACCCATGTTTGCAAAAGTATGTTGAGAATTATTTAAGTGTGGATAAACAAAAATTTGGTTAAACACTTAAAAGTGAGCCATTTATCTTCTCAAAAGCATATTCAGAGGTGACTTGGGGACCAGAGGATTAATTTCTCCCCAGAAAGAAACTACTGACTGTTAAAGTTCTCTTAATGAAAAAAAAAACCCTAACAGTAACTCATAACTGGAAGATAGTTAAACTGAATAGGAAACTGGGCCAAAATTTGCAACAGCAAGATTAACTAATTGCTGGGGAAAACTACAGGAAACCACTACTGTCTCAGTGGAAAGATGTCTTCAGATCCAGCCTGGATTCTTTTCAGGAAGATGTTTTTAGGCCAAACTCAATTTGTACTTCAGTGAAGCACAAATCATTGGCTTCGGCACATAATGGTACGTAATTTATGAAGTGATCAAATAGTCCTTTTTCAGCAGTAAACTGAATGGAAAGAATGTGTCCGCATAGTCATATTATAATTGTTTTAATATTAATTTTCTCTCTTTTTGATAGAATAATAACATAAAGCACTAATTTTAGATTTTATAAGTTGATACCTGTACAGCAAATATTTTTCATTTCTAAGTGTTGACCAAATTCCCTTTTTTTGACTCTGCAAGGAGCATCATATGGGCCAAGACTGGTTCAACATTTGGGGCCTGTGTGTTCTATATAACCTTTCTGCAAACAGTTTTTATTCTATTCTTACTGCAAATGAGAATTAAGACACAAAAGTGATGTAGATATGTACAATGAATACACATTTTTGAGAAAATATACCAACAATGTGTGTCTGTTCTTGGTAATGAGATCATTTCTCTTAGGCTACTGTGTTCAGTTGTCACTAAACTTCCAGAAAGATGTTCAAAAATTAATCAATCAGCTTCAGAGAAATGACAAAGGGACAAGTAAATTAATGGAAAACATGAACAAGAGAAAGAAAAAGAAGGGTCTTAGTCCATTCACGTTATGAAGAGGAATACTTTGTAGTTTGCAACAGAAATTTCAAAGGAGAAATTTGATAGCAGGGAGTTTTTCAGTCCAGTAGAAAAAGTTGTTACAGATTACAGTCTGTGAAGACTCACAAATTTAAACACCAGATAAGAATGCCCGGGGTTTGGGGTTTTTGTTTGTTTGCTTTTGGAATGTGAGGTTTGGGGGCAGGTCTGAAGTCCACTTGACACCTTGCAAATGCTAAATCAAGCCAAATCCTCAGAGGTTCCGAGATCCTCACTGCTCTGGAGGAGGCACAAAGCCACAGGAGATCTGGCTTCAATCGAGACTTTTAGGTTCCAAGTTGTTCAGGTGGCCATAAGTAAGGTGAGTTGATATGGAGCCCATTTGGTTTTTCTTTTAAGTAATTAGTGTCTTCCTGATATTTTTTTACAGGCATTTATTTTTCAAACAGTCTAGAAATTAACATTAGAATGACTTAGCAAAGTATATAGTGTATGTGCTATAATTTGAAATACTCAAAAGAGATTCTAATTTCAAAAAGAGCACATCTATTTCAACGACAGCTACTGGAAATACTAGTAATAATAGCAGTACGTAATTTAGGGAAGTTCTATGGTTATATTAAGCAGGATGAAGGACTAAATGTCCACAATTTTCTCTTTGCCTGAAATTCTTTAAACTTTTCAACACGCAGCATTTTTGATTAGTTTCAATATAGTATCCTTCAATTCAAAAAAACAGCTGTTGTAAAAATCTCATTAAATCAGAAATGTAGGGTTTACTTTCTGGCTGACTTTCCAATTGTGCAGTCCCAGCGATTATCATCAAGGTGCAGAGTTAGAAAATCAGCACAGAATTTAATTCTGAATAAGTTAATATTTTAAGAGTTTTTAAAAATCTTTCATGTTCCTCTTTGTTTAGCTCTGAAATTTGATATTGCTAACAAATGATCATAATTCTCATAATGATGTTGTAACAAAGAAGATTGCACTATTGTAGCATTGCTGACACTGCTCTTGATTCTTTACTTTCACTCTAGCTGATGCAATCGTTTATTCTTTCTTTGCTGCTGATTCAGTTTTTACTACTTCTACAGGTATCAAGGAGAAAAAGCTTAATTTTAGTGCCCAAGAGTCTCAAGTATTAGACTATCAATTTCCGTTTGGGACTTGACATTTGAAGTGGAATACTACAAAGAAACATTGATTTCACTTTCTGTATGACTGTACTTGAATACAACAAGCTGAACCTGAGAACATTAATGCTCAGTAATGAAACCAGGAAAAAGAATGAGAAAAATAGGCTGGGGTAAAAAATAAAAAAGGCTTTGAATCCTCTTAAGCAGAGGAGGGAACCCACACGTCCCTTAAATGTAGCTTTAATACAGAAATGATCACAGGGTGTTTACAAAATGCAAAGAAATCTTAGATGGGAATTGGCCTTCTGTAAAGGTATGACCTTGGAGATAAAGATGTCACGGTCAGTAAAACAGCAACTTTGAAATTTGCCCTTAATTGCAACCTCCCTTGCCAAGAGGAAACTTCAGGGAAAGGTCTTTTGGAGAAGTGTCCTTAAAATAGCACTGTATCATAGCAGTGATAGACAAGTGTATTCTTCTGTGAGTTAAGCAAAAAGTAGCAAAGAAAGTAACACAGATCCTATTTTGCTATTGAACTACCTGGCAAAATGTTGTATCTTCAGATTCTGCTTAATGGTAATAGTTGTCTATTTATCCTCTTTCTTAGCATCTAATAAACATTATTTCTAATCATATATTGTCCTTTCTTAACATCTGATATTGATTTTTCAGTCTAGTATCTCAGAAATGTGCTAGAAACTTTATAGTACAGATGAATAGCTCAAGATACCTGTTACAGACCCAGATGATCAAGTTTATTGGCAGGTCTCAAATGTGAAACGGTAACACCTCGACAAAGGAGTGAGAGTTTGTCGATTGTTATATGTCATTGCACGAAGGTTCAACGTACTCCGTAACTACCAGGAAAGGTGGATAATGATAATTCATTAGTTTTGCAAGATGGTTAGGTACAAAATGGTGTGTTACTGAATACTTTTATACAAGAATTTCTTTGCCTGGCATGAGCATGCTCACAGCTTTTGGAAGGATGTGTTCTTCAATATTTTAAACATATTGGTATTAAATTCCACTCATTACTTAGGTGAAGGGAAAAGAGACCTAATGAAAGTAATCAGTACATTTGGGACGAAACAATGAGCTTTACACATAATAACATATGCTATATAAAGCTATAATTTGAACTATTTCTTTTTTAGAGGATTATAACCCTGCAATCCTTTTCCACAGGCAGTCATGGTATTTGACCTGGCTGCAGACCACGGGAGGTTCAGAACTCGATCTGTACCTAAGCTGGTGTATCATATTCTACCTTTTGTAATTATCTACGTGCAAAGTTTATGAGCGAATATACCACTTCGTTTAGAGAATACTTCACAGATTTATTCAGCTTTGACCCATTCTGCACTTCACTGTTTAAATTCCTTAGACGTTGAGCATGGGTAGAACGTAGAAGTAAATGAATTATAACCTTCATTTGTGGAGCTCAGCGTTTCATCTCTGTCACACCACTGTTATGAAGCAGATGTGGTTATTAATCTTCAAATAATTTATCAGATGTGTGTTTCCCACTAAAATATATTTAACTGCTGTATAATCACATTGTGGTTTCATTATTGCACCAATAGGAGATGTTTTATTTCAGTTCTGTTAACAGCTCCTGTAAAATCAGACATCACAATTTCTCTCTTTTTTAAGTACATGATTTGTAGAAGATTAGGGGCCTAGTCTTCTGAGAGGTAATGGCAGTCTTTCAGTCAGGGCATCTCATTAGTTGCCTAATGTGAAGAATAAATTTCACCACTTCAGGCATTATTTACACAACTTTTTATTTATATATAGAATGCAGTTCATGAAAGTGTTTCCTGGACATAAAATAAAATAAATTAAATTAAACAGCACTAGATATTATATAAATATCCAGAGGATAAAATAAAATAGGATAAAAAGAAGATAAAATCCATACAAATAAGTGTACAGCACACAGAAACTTCTTATTCAATGAACACATCCGCAGCATAGGTTTAATGTTTAATTATGTTTATAAATGGTAGCTTGCTATCTAATTTCACTTCTATTTTAAAACTTTTTTTGCTGCTATTGGCATTTCACAATTCTCTGTATGTATATATAGCTGTAGTGTATTTTTATTTTTCTGTATTTTTTGCTATTGTATTTTATTTTAAAAATATTTGGGTGACTGGATGATAAAAGGAGAAACAGACAACAGACAAACAGCATGAGTTTGGAAATGTTAGAAAACCAAATTCTATTCCCATGTACTGCAGAGGTCATTGACTTTCCATTCACCCTAAGGTGAATAAAGGTTTTGGATTAGACATTTATTCAGACAAAATCAAACTGTTGAGTACTGCAATTGTCCAGAGAATCCTGGCAACCACCTGGTTTCAGGTGTTCTATGTATGTTTTTAATATAGTCCTAACATTTTCCGAGTAGTAAAGCTACAAATAGAAAGAGAGAAAAGCAGACTAATAGCAATAGCTAGGCAATCATTTTTAATTATATTATTCCAGATAAAAAGGCAAACCCCTTTACTAATTTTGCTCTGATATTTCATCTCAACACAAGCTAAATTCTCTCTCTATAATTAGTGCTGTTGAAGGATCAATACAGCATTTCAGTGCTTCACAATCTTTTGTCAATCTACCTGCCACACTCCTGAAGACAGACATCTTTATTTTCCTCTTACAATGTGATTCAAAATGAGATCAAGGTATTTGATCTTGGCAGACGGACAAATAATTGCTATTTTTCTTGAGTGGAATATAAATTATGACATATTACATGTGTGAAAGAGTGTTGCTTTGTTGGTTTTTTTTAAAGAGGAAGAGGAAGAGGGGGAAGGGGAAGGAGAGAGGAGAGGAGAGGAGAATGTACTTTGACAGGAAATGACAATCATGTTTAGAATGAAGACAAAATTAGACATAAAAAGTTTTTTAAAAGGGTGAAAACATTTTAGTGAAATCTGAGAGACAATTTTCAGATATTTCTAGCCAAAATCCATACAAAAAGTTACAAGATTTTATCTGGAGGTTAAAAGGGAGAATAATCCCACTCTGACTAAGTTAAAAATACAGTGAAAAGATATGAAGTTTCTTCTTCCTATGCCTGTGAAACCAGGTTTAAAGGTTCCATTGCTGTTGCTAAGTCATTAGACTCTAGCCTAAGGAAAGCCACCCCTTTGAAACTTCACCCTAAGGTTACCCTGCAGAAGCACGTGAAATGCAAAAATTTTTGTACAGGATGAAATGAAGAAAAGGCGGCTGTCAGGGCACTCATCTGGGAGCAGCGAACCACAGATTCCTGCTCCTGATGGCTGGAAAGGGAGATGAAAGGGCCTAGCATTTTTCCTTCATCCAGTAATATTTGGGGAGAATGGATCTTTTGACAGCTCTAGGACAGCAGTGGCCTTGTGGTACAAATATCCTCTCTTATTTTAATATAGGCAAACAAAACCCAGTAAAAACATTCCTTAAAGCCATGCTCTATTAGAGGACAAACTACAATGAGGTAACTGAAAGCTGCAAAGCTCAGCGAATTTAAAAGAAAATGCTCATGAATTTAAACCTTTCTTAAAGCCATGCTTTCTAATCACCAGTGTTCACTGGTGGCTTGGACAGCCAAACCTTCACACCATCTTCTCTGAGGCCATAGGGAGACCTCCCTCTTGTGTCACTGCAGACTCCTAGGGCATCCTGTGCTGCAGACCATCTGTATGCCATCCCAGTGGGCACTCCCAAAGTTTCTCATAGTTGCCTCCAGGAAAGGAACAATCCCTTGCACTTTTTAGTGTCTTCTTCCTAACCCAGGCCAAGAAAAATTGGTAGCTGCTTCCTCCTTGCTGATGGTTCTTTCAGAAAACACTGTGCACAGCACATCTGCGGTAAGCAGTGAAGAAACAAATATAACAGATCTCATCCACCTAGTTTGCAAATCCCACCTGACTAGGAACATCCCTGTGATTTGAAATTCAGAGAACAGTTTGGGCCTGTGATAGTATAGGTTTCTTCATGCTTCTGACGTGAAAACTTGGAAATCTATGTTGTGCCACTTGGGTCATTGCAAAGAGGAAACTAAAAAATTCTGTGAACTTCCCAGAATGTGTGGTCTGATCACACTGTCCGGGAGAGTTACTTTACCCCAGCACAGGATAAATTAGGCAATCCACAGGGCATTCTTGGTTTGCTACAGGTGCTCATTGACTCCTTCAACTGAAATTGATCCAGCCTGTCTGTTTTGGTTTCTGTTTTCAAGTGGCAGCTATAAGTAAGGCCATGGTTATCTTGTCTGAGTTTATTGTAACTGAGAAGAAAAAGATTCACAGTTCTCGCTCTTACAGTGAAACTCCGCAGTTGTATAATGTACAAAGGCAAAAGTTGAAATCATATTCTGTTAAAGGTAATGAGAGTTTTTCCATTTGCACCACAACAGCCAAAATGTCCACCCAGCCATGACTGTGGAAAGCAGAAGAGTCACACAAATATTCATACGTTGCACCACATCACAGAGGAGTACCATAGGGGTCTTTTTTCCCTGTAAGATTTGCATGGGCCACCTCTCCTTTCAGCTGTAATTGAAATGCTTTTGTAGCAGCAGCTGCAGCAATTAGTGAGGTGGAGGAGTAACGCTGTAGAAAAGTATTTAATAAATTTCAAGTGTTTGCTGATGGCTTTGCTCTTCACAGAATGGCCTGTTTATTCTCAGGAAAAGGAATCTGAATCATAGGGTTGTAAACATTCCTTTCAATTTTTTAACAGCCTTCCAGGCTCTTCGTTGCAATTCAGAGCATGAACATCAATAGGAAAGCATGGCTTGGAAGCCCCTCAGATAGATTAATTGGATAGGCATTTGATCACTGATGGCAACCGCGCTGACTTAAGACAGTGATTTTTCCCTACCTGCAGTGATAGCAGACAGCAGGATTTTCAGAACAGTTTATATTTCTCCATCAACGAAAAGGATGATGTATGTACCTGATTTATTTATTTGTATATACAGGTAGACTTTTTGAGTGCTTTTTCTATGTTCAGATGTCAGAGGGTTGCAAATGGAGTATTAGTAACAATGTGGCAGTTGTTTTTGATGTAAAAACTGTGAATCAGTCATTTTTACCTATATTCACCATAGATCAACCAGCACAATTTTTCCCTCTCTGCATTCGTCTGCCTCTGTATTTCCCTGTCACCTAACTTTCTGTCATCTCTAATATGTGCTGTGCTTTCAACCATGCTTAAGTTGAATGCTTCTTCACACTTTACTGCTTACTTGCCTTCCACTCTGAGGTTTATTTACATTTTATTTAAATTTTTCACCTCATGCACTCAGTAATACCTTTTCCCCAATGAAATCAGAGAGCTTAGATTAATTATGTTTGTTGGCCGTGCATCTGACACGATTAGCTCTAATTAGCAGATTTGTTTACTCATAAACATAGTTTGCAGGTAGATCATAATTCACATGGCCGGCAGCGCATATCAGTAAGTCTCATAAATGTTTTACCTTTATACTCAATGTCAGAATAGTTTACTAACACTTAAGAACAAATCACTCTCTTCCACTTCATCCACTTCATCCCTGTATCGTGATTTACAAACCACTATCTCTTAACACTGATTACAGCATTATGTACTGAAGTTTAGGAGCAAATGCAGGCTAGAGTTCCTGTCTCCCTGCCCACCTTTTCTGGATTTGCTATGCTAACATTCAAGAATTACCATAAAAATAAGAATCTTAAACCTTATCATATCCTTCATATAATTTTAAGTAGCATGATGACCAGTGTTGTTTAGTGGGTTTTGGGTAATTACTCAGTATATTCCAGGCAGAATAGTAAGATTGAGAATAACCAGATTCATGTATAGCAATCAGTAATAGTTAATGCACAACGAATTGTACAACACTTCAGCACAAATGGGTACTATTTTCTCCGAGCATAGATTCGTCTGTTATGGGGTTTGGTTCTCAGGGAAAATCCAGGAGCTTTAGGTATATTAGGTATCAGACATTTTTCTATCCTGTCACTGTGTAGGTGCTTCCTACTAAAGACTTTTCACAACACCAACCTAACCTGATTTCATAACAGTGACTCAGATGTGAAGACATGATGTTGACATCCTTTCCGTAGTCTTGTATTGCATCCGCTATTAAATTACAGTATATGAATGAGAAAGAAATAGTTAACAAAGTAATAAATAATACTTTAGCTTTGGAATTCATAAGAAAATCCCATTGAGATTTGCCTCCGCTCTATCTTTGCTGCAGGTTTGAAGCCACACTGTGATTCCTTTCTTTTCCATAGGTCACTTGATTACTACAGTACAGGCACAGGTCAATGCAAGCAGTTTGTGCAGCTGATGAACCATGGAAATCCTCATTCATGGCTGTGACTTGCAGCCCTGCAACCAGTCTTTTTGCACAAGCTGAATCTTCAAATGCCCTCTTGGGTTCCCAGCTCAAAGCTTTGGGGAATAGGCAGCTGTTGAATACAGCAGATGCCTGAGTAGAGACAAGGCGTTCTTCTCCCAGTTCTCTGTCCTGAACTAGAACAGGCTTTTTAAAAATATAGTTCTATCCAGATGTTCGGTAATTTACCTTTTAATTTCATTGACATGTCTACTCTGGAGAGAGCAATATATATTGACATTTTGCATGTAGTTACTTTCTTATTGATGGCAAGGCCATTTGGCAGATATTATTCCCCTAAGAAATGCTAAGCAAATACTGCAAAACTTATTCACGAACTTTTATTTGAACCAAAAAAAAAAAAAATTGTCTATGTCTGTGGCCACAGTGGATTCACTTTCTGCAAATATTCTAGCAAACAATTTTAAAAGGACGCATGTTCACTGCAGGGCCCAGCTGAGCAGCTCATGCATATTCAAGAAAATATTTAAGCATATGCTTAACTTTGAACTTCAAATCCTATTGAGTCTCAGAGGGATTCAAGCATATGTTTAAAATTCTGCTTGTGATTACTTACGTCAAGAAATTTACCATATTGGGTCCTGAGGTAAGAGCATATGGATTGACAGCTATCCAAGATCAGATAATGCATAGTAACTTGCACAATCAGATCACTTGTGGTCTTGATAAAATCTTTGCATTAGTGTAAATTTGTCTCTTGAGACTTTTTAGGGTAACTATCACTTAAAAACTTGACATCAAACTCTTAATGTGCTTTACCTTAATCCACTTCTAAGGTGTATGGTTACTCCTCAAAAATGAGGGATAAGAACATCTCAGAGTTTTATAAGTAGAAAAGCAACTGAAGCACAGCTATATCAAATTATATTCCAAAGCAGAAAAGCCCTTGGATCTAGATTTTTTTCCATCTAGCTCCATTGGTAGACAGGGGTCCCTCGGTGGCATAGACATCTAAGGATTCCTACATCTTTCCTTTGGCTAGAAACAGCAAATATGAAGAAGCTATGTTCTTAATTTATTTCAAATAAGGTGAATCTGAGCCTTAATCTTATAACATGGATTAAGAAGGGTATTTGGTTAGGGACGATACTATGACATCTTTTATTCTTATTGTCATTAAAATATATTCCTTGACCTTTAGCAACCATTTAAAATCCCGACAAAAGTTCTTGACACTTGCAAATGAAACTCATTTCTGCAGGCATAGATAAATGTTTTGTTTCCTACAAAATAATATATACTTCATAATAGGCAATCTATTTTTTTTTTTATAATGACCATCAAACTTGATTTTTTCATTTGGCAGAAGAAGCTACATAAAACATTATCCAATTTGTCTGTCTCTGATGATGATTTGATGAACTTTGTTATTCCCCATTTTTGATTATGTTTATATTATCTACCCTAATATACTGTTCTATCTTGACTTTGATGGTTTGCTGCAATATGAGGATGTCATCATTGGTTTACAACTCTCTAAAATTGCTAGACAACTTAATTCATCTTCAGCTGTTATAATAAACACTTGATAATGATCTTTCCTTAATTGCTCAATTTATAGTTCCACTCCCTCTCTTTTGAATTTCCTTCTTGAGATAATCTATTTTCCCTCAATGGACTTTATAGAAAGCAGACAACGAGAGAACATTTCTTCCTCCTAGACTAGGGCTTTGATGAATTCCTGCTTTCCTATGCACCTATTCGGGGGTTATGATCTGGGATCATTTTTTCCTTCATATATGTGCATTTCTTAAATGAATGCAGGCAACGGCTGTCAAAAAATAATACCACAGAAAATGGATCGCTCAGGTCAGTTAGAATCTCCAAGCATTCCAGTAATAATTATAATGATAATAATAATAATGATAATAATTGTTTTAAAGTTGTTCACGTACATCGTCATTGTTGTTTCTACTGCAAAAAAATAATAAATTACTAGTCAATATTGTATTGTTTTCAAGATTTAATTTAAATATGTTTCAGTGTTCTGCAGAAAAGGCAGAAGAATACCCTCATGCTAAAACCTGAACTTTAGAAATCCATTCTCCCTGCTTAAAACTACAAATTGCCATAATGAACTCAAAGGAAACCTGAAAATCTAGCTTTTCATTGAAGTGATTTCTTTAGTTGTATGAACTAATGGCAAGTCCTTTAGAAGTTTCATTTAGTGGTGTTTGCACTTCTTTCTCCCATAGTCATTTGAAAATAGGAAATGTTAGATCATGTTGACAAGTTGTCGATTAAAGTTAAATGTGGCTAGCAAATGCCATTGAGTGCCCTAATTAAAACTACCACAGCTCTTTTAGAAGCTAATGATATCTGTCATTAGAAGTGTATGTTAATATCCCTTAGTACAGAAACAAATAAAAGAAAGTGTAAAACTGTGCTTTACAGACTCACTCTCGTGACACGTGTATGCATGAGATTCCACAGAAAGAAAATCAAGATAACTGGAAACCATAATAAGTAATTTGGAATAGATAAAGCATATTTTACCATTAATTGTATTCCCTTCCTTTAAACTGGTATGGTCAATATGGCTTACAAGTGATCCATTAGTGCCCCGTGTTGCATATACAGCCAAACAAAAGTGGAAAGCGAGTCTCTGTCTTAGGCTGGCTTGGGAAACAACGTCCACGGAGCTCAGTGACCCCGCCTAACGTGGTCCCAAATTAGTGTCACCAGATTTGTGTTGGAACAATCTGTGAGCTTTTGAGGCAGAGAGGTGAATTAGTGAACAGATAGTCATTTTCCTTTCCCTACATCAACCCAAAGTCAGTGGTAGTCTTTGTTCTGCATAAAGGGAAGAAAATAAACGTTTAAGTTGCTACAAGTCTTTAAGTCTTTTCTCTAGTAAGGAGACATTAGTTGTATCGAGACTGAGATCTGCATCATGACAGCACTGACATCCTTTCTTTCTGAAGTTAAATTTATTTTTTTTTCCTCGCAGAAGCAAAAGTTTCCAAATAACTTCAGAAATCTGAGTCTATCAAGCACAGTTTCTAGTAGCCTTTCAGAGCATCTTGGTGATTTTTAGACACATTTTTTGGCTGTCCTAACCAGTTACTTCAGTTGGTTTATGACATGCTTGAAATACTCATCCTGTTCCTGTAATCCCCAAGAAAAAAATGGGTAGGGGATCTGCCAGGGGAAAAATGAATTGGAAAGGATTGTAAATTACATTACATTATCTACATACAGTGAAATATTTGTGAGGTTGATTGTATGTGGGAAGTATGAGCCTCGGTTGACTACTGGATTAAGGTAAAATTAACTATGAAGTTATTGGAAGTGGTCAGCATGGATTTACCAAGGGCAAATCATGCCTGACCAATCTGATAGCTTTCTATGATGTTATAACGGGTTGGCTGGATGAGGGGAGAGCCGTAGATGTCATCTACCTAGACCCTAGCAAGGCTTTTGACACTGTCTCCCGTAACATCCTCATTAAGAAGCTGAGGAAGTATGGGCTAGATGAGGTGACAGTGAGGTGGATCGAGAGCTGGCTGAGTGACAGAACTCAGAGGGTTGTGATCAGCGGCACAGAGTCCAGTTGGAGGCCTGTAACGAGTGGTGTCCCTCAGGGGTCAATACTTGGACCAATTTTGTTCAATATATTAATTGATGACCTAGATGAGGGGACAGAGTGTATCCTCAGCAAGTTTGCTGATGATACCAAGCTGGGAGGGGTGGCCGACACTCCAGAGGGCCATGCTGCCATCCAGCGTGACCTGGACAGGCTGGAGAGCTGGGCAGAGAAGAACCAAATGAGGTTCAACAAAAGCAAGTGTAGGGTCCTGCACCTGGGAAGGAAGAATGCCAAACACCAGTATAGGTTAGGGGCGGACATGCTGGGAAGCAGCTCTGAGGAGAAGGACCTGGGGGTCCTGGTAGACAGCAAATTATCCATGAGCCAGCAGTGTGCCCTTGTCGCCAAGAAGGCCAATGGCATTCTGGGATGCATAGGGAAGACTGTGGCCAGTAGGCCAAGGGAGGTCATTCTCCCCCTCTACTCTGCACTGGTGAGGCCACAACTGGAGTACTGTGTCCAGTTTTGGGCTCCCCAGTTCAAGAGGGACAGGGAACTACTGGAGCAAGTCCAGCGTAGGGCAACCAAGATGATTATGGGACTGGAGCACCTCCCTTATGAGGAAAGGCTGAAAGAGCTGGGACTCTTTAGCCTGGAGAAGAGAAGGTTGAGGGGGGACCTGATTAATGTTTACAAGTATCTAAAGGGTGGGTTTAAGGAGGACGGAGCCAGGCTCTTTTCAATGGTTCCCAGTGACAGGACAAGGGGCAATGGGCACAAGCTAGAACATAGGAAGTTCCGTTCAAATACACGGAAAAACTTCTTTACAGTGAGGGTGACAGAGCACTGGAACAGGCTGCCCAGGGAGGTTGTGGAGTCCCCTTCTCTGGAGATTTTCAAGACCCGCCTGGATGCAGCCCTGAGGGATGTGCTTTAGGCAATCCTGCTCTAGCAGGGGAGTTGGACTGGATGATCTCTAGAGGTCCCTTCCAACTCTGAAGATTCCGTGATTCCGTGAAGTACTTGATAAGGCATTTTTGTTACTTAAATGCTTACTTGTATGTTATCATGGGATTCTTGAACTATAGCATCCCACACACATTAAGACAAAATAACCTCAAATAGAATAAGACTTCACTGATGCAATATACTGAGGAAGGTGACAACGGCCTTCCATATGCGTGGTACAGATAGCACATAAAAAACCCCTTTTCCTGAGACGTGTAGCTTCCAGGTCCTGATGAATGGATAAAAATTCACAAGCAGGAGTTTCTGACTTACAATGGGGTTTACTTACCCCAGGCTCTTGAGATCAGCTCTCTACCAGCAATGTTAACTTCCAATTGGAAAGAAAAACAGATCATACATGTTTCTCTAGAAAGATCGTTGACCTCTGCACTAATGTACTTAAAAAAACAATACTGCACCCAGATTGTGTAATTCAGCTCTTATTTGGGACATCATTTAGGCATATCTTTAAATTCAGCTTTGATATATGGAATAAGCTTTAGGGAGCTTGACAGGAAATTCTCCTGAGGCAATGGCTAAGTGGGAGAGTTCTCTTTTGGGTAGAAGACAGAAGGCGAAAAAGCCTGGAGAGGCCGTACATGTTTGTTGCACATACTTGAAGAATAAACACCTAACTTTTCACTCAGTTTTACTCCCAGCTTGGTTTCATGTTGTTTTTATTTTGATAATTACTTGTTGGCTTCAGTCAATGTTATGTATTGCCTTCTATTTGTGCAATTGGTATAATTACATAATTAGTGTAAATAGATGCAATCATCATTAGAATGTTTGGGTTTCCATGAAACTTTATGGAAATCATGTAACATACACTCAGTGATAGCTAAAAGACTGCAAAGTGTTAGCTTCAACCTTTTTTCTTAAAACTACATTGTGATTTTTCCACAGCATAGCTCAAAACTGCGCTTGTATTGCAGGCTGCAGTATGAGAGCAAGCTAGGTGCACTTCTTGCCAAACAATATCCAGCAAGTTCTAGAAGCATGACACGACAAGACTTCTCCCAACTGCCTCTAAAACATAGGCATAAATACTTGCACAAAAATTCTTACACAGAAATATGCAACGACATATTAAAATTTAGATTCAGCAAATACCTCTTTAGTTTTTCACAAGCACCAACTTAGTATTGTATTAACATGTGCCTCTTAATTAAATGTAAGAATAGATAGATAGATAGATAGATAGATAGATAGATAGATAGATAGATGGATGTGTAAAAGCATAGGATAGGAGCTTCATTCAAAATAGTCCTACTATACCTACTCAACAGATTTTGAATGCTGCTGGTTGCATGAGAAATAGAAAGCCACAGCTACTCTCTGCTACAAGAGGAAAGCTGGAGAAATTAAGGGGATCACAACATCCTGAATTCCTAGGAATTCTGCCTGGTAGCAAAGAGTTTCATAAGCTGCTCTGCTGAGGACATCAGCTGAATCCCAGAGACAAGCAGCAATTTACTCATCTGCAGACATCTCTTAGAAGAAAGATTTTTTTCATGACAATTTCAAGAACCAGCCTGAGGACCCTAAGTAAAAATAATCTACAAATCCCTAAAAGGGTCAAGACTTTTATTTGCTATCTCACTAGTCAGCTTTGCTGTGCAGTTGTGTGATAAAGACTGAAGTGATAGCAACACTTAGCGTCATTATTAGTGGACCATATTGTATGAGGAAATGATACACTTGTGAAAAGTTGTGGGTACTCTGGGGAGTTTCCTTAGATTGTCTGTTTCTCGTAATTCTGATGTTTGACTCTCTGTTAGGAACAATCAGATTTTCCAAGGAATTATGCATCCAGGCATCTAAAGGGGAGCTGAACTCTGAAATTCTCTTCCAAATTGTGACCGCTGAACCTTAATAACTGCCTTACAAGATATTGCACTGTATCGCAATCCCTGAAAATATTCAAGGTCGAGTTGGTAGGGGGCTCTGAGCAGCCTGATTTAGTTGAAGATGTCCCTGCTCATGGCAGGGGAGGTTGAACTGGGTTGTCTTTAAAGCTCCCTTCCAACTCAAACTATTTTATGATTCTATGATTCTATCTATTAGACGGTGATTTCTATATCTCTATTCATAGTGAATGTCACATCCTCCTAAGCAGCATCCTGCATCATATTAATACATGCAAGAAATTCCATTCACATGAGGAAATTGTTATCTAGCATGCATAAGCATTGTAATGTTCACTTTACCTAATAATTCTCATCTATAAGGACATAGGAAAGGATGAAAAACATTTACTTTATTGCTATTTCTGAATTACTCTTTCTAAAGCTTGGGACTCTGAATGGGAGTTTGCCTTTTTAAATATTTTAAGTATTAAATAGCTGAATAACAATCTAAGTCCTTTTCCATTTATATTTTCATTTCCTTCTAAATATTTCTGAGATTGTCTCTATTCTGATTGAATATGATTTCTGTATCAGACATGTATCATGGTCTCATTTCAAGAATAGCATAATTGCAAGATGTTTTAGATACTGTGGGAAGAAAAAACAAGAACATACCTCCTGTAGATCATAGTTTAATTTCTGAACTCTCTGTAATCTCTACCTTTTTATAATTTTGTTAGTACCATGGCTTGAGTATTTTGAGATGTGCAACTCTTTTGATTCAGCTATCCTAGATAGGAATAAATTTTGCCATGGAGGAATTATTCTAATATTTTGATGATGTGGAGCTCCTCAAACCTGCAACACACACACATACAACCCTGGAGATAAAAAACGCCAGTGCTTTTTACCTTTGATGTGTGCTTTACATTTCAAAAATGCTGGGGTTGAAAATTAAAGAATTATATTGGGATGCTGTGTAAGGCTAGCTAGCGTTGTCACTTTTGCAGTGATGCTCAGCCATGTTCCCTGCTGTTCTGTCGGTTCTGCTGGAAGACTGGGAAGGGTACTAAATATTATGAGGAGAACAATGCTGGCATGCTCAGCTTCATTGATGGCTTGAATAGTCCAATTTTTTATATTTAGCTCTACTTTATTAGGTTATTTCAATGCATTTGGTATTAAGTAGCTAATAAAGGGAATGCACTGTAGACATCTGTAATCACACTAAACATGTGAACAAGCAGGCTTGCATTTTACACCTCAGATAATATTTTAAACTAACTCTAAGGAGAGGTGCTTTATGGTCACCCTCCATTCTCACATAACAGGTGTATAACTCCCACTCATTTCTAAGTTAAGCTACAAAGAAGAGTAAAGGATAATTTTCAATGGCAGAGGTCAGTACATTAAAAATTCAGATCTCTCTTCTGCATATAGCTTATAAGAAAATATCCTGATCACTGTTTTATTTCTTGGAATTGTTCCTTTTAGCTTTTGTTTGCTGCAGACACCAACCAGCCTGGTCACCCAGCCCTCTGCTGGGCTGTGGTTTCCTTCTTTGCGCTCCAAGGACCAGGAATGACACACAGACTCCTTCATCCTTCCACGCACTGTCGAGGCTCTCTCCGATCACTGTCTGAGCAGGGAGAAAGGGCACCATAGCCCACCTCTGTCATGACTTTGGGCTTTCCTTAAGTACTGAATGCCGAGGTGCAAGAAATAGTGTGTCTTGCACATTCACGTCTGCTGTGATGCCAAGAAACAAACTGAGTAGAAAAAAATTGGTGACATACATACTTATTTGCATGTTTTAACTTTCAAGTGATTCATAAGCATTAAAATTTTACTCAGAATCAGCCTAAGCTAAGTATTATTATTATCATTGAGCCCCTCCCTCCCAGCCTTTCCCTTGCCATGAGTGCTTGAGGCCTGATCCTGCTCTGAGGGTCTGTATGAATGCACAGTGTGTCCTTTGTGTCTGTCTGTCTGTCCTCAGTTAATCGTCACTGCATTCTTTTGCCCAGGAAGAAGTCATTGTCTGAAAACATCTTGCAGGTGCAGGTCTGGTTTTCTTTTTTCCCTGCTCAGCAGTGCAAGGCTCTACAAACAAGAGTTTTAAAGGCACCGTGACATCTATCTCCCACTGATTTTGATGAGAGTAAAATGTCTAAATACCTTGAAAAATCTTGTTATAAATGACTTAGCGAAATCCAATTTTCCAAAGTGACTTAAGCAGACTTAGAAGCCTGAGAACTCAGACACACAATTAGGTTACTACCGCTTAACATGTTACCATTCATCAGCTTAGCTTGAACTTCAATCATTTCAGGCTAGGCTAAACAAAATTATCTTATATTTGCCACTGGCTAAGACTGAGTGCACAAACATTTAAAATTGCTCATCTAATTCAGTATATCTTGTTAAATCATGGTAATATGACAATGTTCCTGGATGATTTTTCTATTTGAAAACCAATGGGATTTGGAACTTTGATAGAATAATGAGTTTCTATGGCATTACATTTTGTGCTGTGTCAGCTTTTTATCATTGACAGTCCCTGTCTTTGCTCCAACCCTTTGGCACAAGGTGGCAGAGTATCCCCTTCACTATGTCGTGGCATTTGTTCATATGAGGCAACTGCGTTCACATTGAGAGTGACAGCACCTGTAGCTCATCCCAAAATGTATTATGTGTCATAACATTAAAGGTCATAATTGTGCAAGTACATCTTCGATATCTAAAGCTATTTCTATCCTGAAAAACAACTTACGTACATACAAGCCAGCTTTATGTTTGCTGTAGTGGTAACAATGAAGCTGTGGCAACATAACGTTCATTGTGAGCTAACTGCATCAATATTTACCCAGCTTGTCAAACTGATGATTTTTTTTTTTTTTTTTGTAGTAGCTACAGTAAAAGTACTTCCAAAGCTAGCGAGTTAAAAGTTGATGTAAGAAACAGAAATGACCATCCCAAAGATCCATGTAGTCTGGCACCTTGCTTCCACCCAAGACTTGGAGCAGTGTCTGTGAAAGAGTATCAGAGTAGGGTCAACACACTGTGGTATCTCCCCTGGGATCCCCTCCAAAATAGCAGCAATCCGAGTCTCAGAGGCTTCTAGTTCCAGTAGTTGTGTCTTTGTTTTTAATAGTCTTTGTAAGATATTTTTTACTGGAATTCACTTGGTCAGTTTTTGATCCAGTGTCACCTTCTGCACGCATATCGTCATGTGGCAAGGGATTTATCAGCATTCTGTCTGGAAAAAAATAAATCTGATTTTGTTTATTTTGACCTATCTAGAAATATTTTATATTCTCCAGCTCTTTACCTTTAACAGTCTGGATGTAACTGTCTTTACTCAAGGTCACAGAGAAAGGCTGTGGTAGAGAAAAGGTCTGAATACGTTTCCCTGATTTCTGTCTTGTGACATAGCCACAGAACCAGCCTTCTCTTGTATATATCAATTTAAACTATTTGGAATTCAGATGAGTTTGCCCTACTGCATTCCTAATTTGAATCAAGCTGGCTGGCAGTGAATACTTCTTTGCTACTGCAGTATAGATAAGATATAATATTATGAAGGAAACATTGCAGTGAAGGCATTTAAACGTTCCAGGACACCTCTCATACATCAGGAGCCCAGGTGTTCCTGTTCAGCTTGTATATATGCTTTATGTGTATTTTTTATTTGGTGTTATCTCACAGTAAACACTTTAAGTATGTGGGCTTTATTTCCAGACTATTTAGTGGGTGCTGTTTCTCCAGAGAATAACCTTGTCCTATCGATTACCGGTAACATCTTTCAGCTATGCCACAAAATTTCTTGTGAATTATTGTTGTATGTTTAGTTGTCAGAGGGAAATATGAGGATTATTGTGTTCCTGTGTTGTGTGCCAACATTCATCTAAATCTAGCTTAGTTCCCTTAAGTGAAGAAAACTGATCTGATTTGTATTTTAGAACTTGTGATGATTTTTAAACCTTTCATGTTTTGGGTAAGGGTAATAAGTAGTTGGTCCTGCCAGTCAGACATTTTCCTCCTTAGATATAATTTACAAGTTCACTCCTTTTCTGGCTCCTGGCATCTTCTGGTCTGACTGACTGTTATCTGTAACTGTAGCATCATTCCGAGGAGCCAACAGCTCCTCCCACAGGACAAGATTTGGCCATTAAACTTTTTTCAAGTAACAACTGATTTTTCTTAGATGACTATTCCAACTCACATGCATCTCTTTATGTGTCTGTAAATTTATTCTTTATTGACAGGCTGAGATGACCTGTAAATTCAGTAATGCATACAACATGTCAGGAGGAAAACTGTCCGTCTTTATGTGGCATCTTTTCATAAATCAGACCCTAATTGCCTCTTACCCCAGTGTCTTTTTACTACCCCTCGTTTTTCATCAGCTTGAAATAATTCTCATTGGTGGACCATTTCTCTTGTAAAGCAGTTTTACATAAAGCCATTTCTTAGCAATTGGTTTATAATGATGTTGCAGAAATAATTTCTCCATAAGTTTTACTGTTGGTTTTTTTCTCTTGACTTTTAAGGAAGACACACAACAGCAAACAATGAAAGATTTCTGTTCTGTTCTGCTTTCAGTATTTTTTACATCTAATGGAGAAAAGAACATTTAAAGAGAAAAAAAAAATATAAGGAGCAAAACCTACAGTCTTAATTTATGCACATAAAGGCAAAACATTGTGTAAAGGCTGTATCTTGTGCTCAAAAGAAGACAATGGAAATTCTTAAAAGAAAAGGCACACCAGGATTTGCCCTAAAGTTTTGTCTATTATTAATATTTCTAATAGCATCTCAGACACTGAATCAGCAGCTGTAAATTTAAGTTAATTTGAACTTCTTTCCTTCCTTCATGTAGTCAGAAAGATGCACAGATACTTTTGTTAACCAGGTACATACATTTGTCCCAAGAGTTATTTTTAAAAGTGCAAATCTCATTCCAGAGTGTTGTGGCAAAATTTTGAGCAAGTCCTGGCAATATTCCAACCCAGCGTTTGGGATTTATTTCTGCGCAGAGGAAGAATTAGTACTACTAGATATTATCAGCAAATATCAGAATCTTCATTAAAAATGTCTCTGATACATTGGTTGTTAAAGACACAGGCTTGCTTACTCTGACAGATTTTTAAAATGAATCTACCTTTTCCTTCTATTCATCCATCTTTGAGTTTTGACGTATGTTGTCTTTCCATGAAGGCTTCAAGAGCTGAGACGACCTTGCTAAAGATCAAGAGGTGTGTCTGGAAGGATTACAATTTCTTGGAAGACGATTCATGTGATTACTGTGTAAAAGAGTACTTGTTCTGTAGTGATTGATGACAACACTGGCAGTATTGACTGATCATCAGCTATATTTATATGGCAGCTCCTTTAAGGTTGTGTGAAGGAAAGATTAAATGCATATGAAGAAGACAACACAGTTTCTCTGTGTATGGAACCAGAGCTTGTCATTCTTTTTCAACGTCTTTAATTACTTCATGTTAGTCTTGTTTCACAGACACAAATGTACCATGATTGCCTCCAAAATCACTTGTAGACCCCACAAAATTAATACTGCAGAAGATGTCTTTCACATATTTCAAAAGTATCATTTTTGCAATTAAAATTATAAATCACTGCTTATAAAAATATTCTTAGGTATGGAGCATATTCATAAAGATGTATTAAGACAGATAAATATATTGTTGCTCACCCGTTTCTCAAGGTTTGTAACACAAATGGACTTCAGGAGAATACGCATGCTTTGGTATTTGTGACTCTGGCATATTTTCAGACGTCAGTTTTCTACTGCATTATTTACCAGGTTGTGTTAATACGTTAATGAGTAACGTTTAGTAAGTGATATGCTAGTATTTTAGCTATTTATAGTCATTACAAATAGATGGTCACTAAGGTCGTAACTTAAATAGTAGGCCTGGCATTATTCTCAGTTTCACCACATCATATAACTCCACGAAAGAGATCGATTCAGTAGAATTACTCTTAATTTACTTAGGTGCAAGTGAAAGCAAAATCTCTTAGCCTGATGGTGTATATAGTAACTGAAGACAAACATGCACACTCAAGCCCTCCCTAAATATATATTTATGTGTAGTGAGAGTTCATATATGGTATGAGTAGAATTATCAGAGCTTGACAGAGTACATTTAATATATTTAATTTATGAGAAATCTATTAAACAGAAGTATGTTTAACTGATTTAAGCTTCCTCTTCTTTCTTTGTATTGCACCATTTTCAAAATTTTTACTTACACTAAAGTCAACTTTTTGAATTTTTTGGGCAATGGAACAGTTTGCCCAGAGAGGCTGTGGAGTCTCTGTCCTTGGAGATATTTAAAAGCTGTCTGGGCATAGTCTTGGGCAGCTGGCTGTAGGTGGCCCTGTGTGAGCAGGGAGGTTGGACCAGATGACCTGCAGAGGTCCCATCCGATCTTAGCTATTTTGTGGTTCTGTGAAACTAGCGTCTGAAACTTCTCCATATAAAATGCACTGTTACAATTCTGATAATAGGTTGCATGTAGCATAAAATACAAAATAATAAGTGGTCATTAAGATGTACTGATTCCATTGTTTTGATGTACCGAAATAAAGAACGAGCCACATTTCTCAGGTTTTATCTTAGCATATTTACTTACACCGGTGACTGCCGGAATAGCTAGTTATTTTAGCTGATCAGGGAAAAGTATTAAAGCTACTTATAGTGTATATCTAAATTTATCACTCCTTTCCTTCATGTTACATTTTATGGGAGTTAATTATTAGTTGCTTTTAATCATACTTCATGGCCTTTGTCCTGGAGACTATCCAAAGAGTAGATCATCATGGTATGCAATTTAGTGAAACAGTTTCCAGGCATCATGCCATCCTCAAGACCATGTGAAACAATTGTTATTAAAATTAGGAAAATATTAGTATGCATATTTAGATTATGAATAATAGGAGAGAAATGGTTGACATTATTCCATGGAGTGCTATTAATCTGATGAAAGTTTGGGGTTTGGTTTGGCTTTTACTGTAATTCCTAACCGCTTCAAAATTAAGAGCATGAGAAGAGCAGTGTGTCACTTCTGCTGCTCCGTCTGCTGACAGAAAGAACAATGGTTTCTTATCTTTCTGAATCTTTTTTAAGTTCATGTGTGGGTGTGAAAAAGCTCACCCCACTGCTTTGGGAGCAGCTGTTAGGCAGGATTTGTCTTCAGAACATTACTTCTCAGCTGAGTGATTCTAACAGTTGAGGTGAAATAAAACTGGCACAGGTTCTCACACAGGCCACTGACATCAGTGAGGGACTACTGGAAAATCTAGGTACACCCTTGAGCTGCTAGGCCATGCTGAAATCCTTGGTTAGCCGTGGTTACTTGTGCAAAGCTACCATGACTATATTACAGCATTTGCTGTTGGAGGCACCTTGCAGATGCAAGCAAATACGTACAAAGGCAATAAATGTCTACGTAGACGCAGATAGAGATAACACAACTATAGGCTAATTTAAGCCTTTCGGGAACCATTTATGATTTTACAACAATGTTTTTATAAGTATTTTAAAATCTTATTACTGGAAGAAGCAGCCATGCAAAGAACCAGAAAAACTGTCTCAGAGACTGATCCCACAAAGATTTGCTGAATGAATAAAGACTTATTGAATTTAGTTTCCTGGATTGTCCCATTGCTTGTCTGGTGTAAATTTGTGCTGTAGTGGAAAATATTCTAATACTTTTAGTGTTGTTAAAATGCAATTGAAGACCAACTAATACAGAAACATTTAAAAACAATTAGCCATGATTTACAAAATGCTGTCTTACATATTTATGAGATATTTATGAGATACCTGAGGTCAACTATATATTCCGCTACAGCAAAATTCATCAGCTCAGGACCTTTCTGATGAATAAGGAGAAATAATTACATGGAGTTCACAAAGGAACCTGATTCTGTGAAAAAAAGGTCTGCTCCAGAAAACTATTTAGGATTAGTGAAATGTGCGGGTACTACTTAAGCCAATGTATTGTCAAATGTATAATGTAAACAAATTGGAAATACCTTCAACACAAATGGAAAAGCTTTCAATCAAATTATAGCTATAAATACATGTATAGCAAAAAGTTCCCTAGGACAAGAATATACCATAAGCATCCAAGCAGAAGCTTTATCGTAAGAGAAGCCAAATGTTTTTACTCATGTTAAAGTGCATTCAACGTAACTGCTAGTAGGAACAAAATCCTTTTGTTTTGCTTGTGCAGTACCACAATATACCACAACATAATCGATACATAAAAAATAAGATAATTTGACATAGTGTCTTATTGAAACACATTTTAATATGAACACCAAAGACCTAATTTCTAATGAATAAGGTCCCACTCCAGCAAACTATAAAACTATTCACTCAAAGCAAGCACATTTAGTTCTCTTTGTGTAAGTCTATGACTTAAAAACTTTAACAAACTTTTTCCTACTTATTTCTTGCTAAATTTTAGCTGAGATTTAAAAATGTCTAGTGTTTTTCTTATATGTTCAAAATAATATAATATTTATCTAAATGAAATAGACACTATTTTTTCCTTCAGAAACAAAACCAAAACCAGGCTTCATAATAGGCCTTTAATATAGCAATCTTGAGCCTGAATTTAGCCCATGATGTTCATTGCAATTTGGCATTTCCTTATTCATGCTAGATTTTTAACAAATTTGCCATTTTATTTATTACACAATTAATATTTTAAGAGTTAAAACTATTCAGCTTCTCCCTTTACAACTGCTGTATTTTTTCCACAGATTTTTCCCTCAGTGCTTTACTTCGTTAAACCATTGTAAGCCAAATAAATTTAAGAATTGACTTTACTCTCAGGCATTTCACTTGTTAGAAATTTACCTGGATTTAGTAAAGTAGTTAAGCATGGTCTTAAACTATTCTTACTCAACTGAATATGGGGGGGGGGTGGGGGGGGTGGGTGTTGCTTTTCTCTTTCAAATATAAACTAGCATTTTACACTAAACAAGCCCCTGAGTTAGTTTCTCAGTTACTGTTATTCTGCCCTTTGGTTTTTTAGTGACCTAGACATGGATCTCTTTTGATTGTGACATCATGTCGCCTTTTTCCTTTATTTGTCTCTTTCTGCCTGTACTGTTTCCTGATTCTTTGGTTTTGAACCTTCATGCGTGTTTTTCAGGACAGGATAGCTTCTCAGCAATATTTATCTGCAGTTAAAAAGTGATTCCCATTTTTTCACTCAGTTCAGCGGCAACCCATAAAGATTTCTGAATCTCTTTGCACCCAGTAAATTTCACAGTGAATATAATGAGGATTTAGAGCCTTACTATTGAGTCTAATCATTCTAAACTGAAAACCAGCTAATCAGAGTTAGTCTCATGGTTTCAGTATTACAAAGAACAGTTCTTTCAAACTCAGGTCATTGTCCTAAGGGTTCAGGGTAGTTTAAAGTAATAGTTTTTGCTTAATTATAATGATCCTTTCATGGAATCTCATTTGTGTTAGTAGTCAAACGTTGATTTTAATTTGGAAAGTTCATTGCAAATAAGTTGTGTTCTCTTGATTTAGGTAATTATACTCACTTAATACGTTAATGGCAAGGACTGCTCAGGCTTTTTAAAAACCTTCTAGCTCTCTGTAGAACAGTTATTAAAAGGAGTGGAGAGTACGCAGTTCTCTTTGATCACTTTAATGAACCTCAGTGTTTTTATTGTCTATTCACTTATATGGAAAGTGTAGTGCAACTGTGTATTAGCTACTAATTAGAGTTTTATTCAAGAAAAAAATAACATAAAAGCAAGCTATGTCATAATTAAGATTTTGAAAAATATTGTTTCTAATGGTTATCAAAGAGCAAGAGAAATGCCTTTTAATTACTTTTTAAATGCAAATGCCTTATTGCAGAGCTTTTGCTTTTGGTTATTTTTATATTTATAAGGACTTATGTTTTGTCAAAAAGAAAAATTAGAGCATACCATTGTCACAACCTTTGCCAGCCCATGGGCAGCAACAGAAAGAGGAAAAGGCTGTGAGAACAACATGAAATTTTTATCTCCCTGTTGGTCTCAGTGGCAACATTTACATTTACATTTCCTGCAGCAAATGTAAGAGCATTCCAATAAACCTCTCAGGCAATGAATGGCCAGTGGCTACAAGTAAGGACCGCAGCTGTTGAATCATGTTATACTTAGATGGATCATATTTAGATAATCCTCTACCACTTTTATTCTGTATATTCATGGGACATAATGTTGTAGTATACATGAGATAAAATGCTCTCATTGTAATTCTGTTCCCAGTGCAGGTCCGTTGTTTGCAGCAACAATTCAAGTGATGGCATAGGCCAGGAGTCGGTATGTTCACTACTGTATTAGCTAAACTGTTCATGGTGCAGTTCTTCATATGCAAAACAGTAAAATAATAGGATAAACATGTCTCTGACACAACCAGATATTCAGGAGGTGGGGGAGTAATCTTCAATCCGAAGAACAAAGACACAGAGGCATCATTAAAAAACACACAGAGAGAGTGTGTGAAATAGCTTCTTGTGTAGGGAAATTATGCACAAAAGTACCCCACCTGTTTGGAAACTGTAAGAAATAAGAAGACAGGTCATAGGAATGGGCTACGTAAATTAAGAAAAATCATCGAGGAAACATAAATGTCATCCAAGCCCTAGTGAGAATAAATGCATGGAAAAGAAGATATAATTTTTAGGTGATGCATAGATCTTACTTTACGTCTTATATTGGACTTCAATTATAAATAAATGCATATTTATATATATTTCAAAATAAAACGTGAAGTTTCCCTTTTGAGAAAAGTGTTCCCATTTCTTTAAGAAATTCATAGGAGAATGGGGTTTTTTATATGCATTAGAAATTAGTAGTGTACAGTAACTAATGTTTGTTTACTTGGATGAAACTACTTGACAACTGGAGGGAAAAATTGAGAGTGATGCTTAATCTCAGAAACAGGAGAGAGATGAGAAATTAGGGTTAATTTTCCACTTTATATAGCTCTAACTTTTCATCACTCCAGATCCTTAATGCCATTCAGCCCTTGAAAAGAGTCTTCCACTCTAATACAGGCAATAGCATTACCGATGCTATCTGACAACAACCTGCGCGGTAATGAGATCCTCCAACAAAAGATACTCTATACAAATGAAATAAATGTTTTCTCTTCAAAGGCTAAAGCTACAAGCTACAATCCATTCTAGTATTAATTTCTCCCTAGATTTCCCTTCTAGACTTGTTGACCTGAGGCGTGTTCTGCAGTGGCTGCTTCCCAGCTTCCTGCAGCCAGGAGCAGCGCTGCAGATCCAGGGATGTTGGGCAGCCAAACACCATCCACTGAGCGGCTGTGCCCCACCACCAACGTGTTTTTCACCAACCTAAGTAATGCATATGAGTGCTACCGAGATGCAATCTCTTTATGTGTTGTTTACTGATGTTTTTCTACTTCATGCCTGTCCACTGATAATTTCAGTACTTTCTTCAGCAAGTGACCTGAGTAAGTTGAGGGCACAGATGTTAGCTACATGCGTTAATCTGAGACACAATTGTTTTGGTCTCTGCACTAACATTAGTAGGAACAATGTTCCAACTTAACTTTGGTCAAACAAAAACCTCCAGTAAAGTTATATGTGGCTTTAACGAACACTTTTTTTTTTCTATTCACATATGCAGCAACTTTGCTTAGCTTAATTGATGTCATGTCAGCAATTGTACCCAAAGGTTTTTGAAAGAGGGCATTAGATGGGCGTTGGAAGTGACACTTTGCTCTCATTAGCCCTGTGAGACTGCTGAATCGCAGAACAGATCATCTGCTGGTCGAGCTCCTGCCTCATAACCTTGAATTAGGGCCAAATGATCACATACTTGTAGTTTTCATCTTGCCTCTTTTGGTTCCTCCACTGACTCCCCTACATGAAAACAGAAATGTTGCAGAGAAATCTGCTCCTTTCATCACTACAGCTTTCTGTTCCCTTACAGAGATCACTGTAATTAACTTAAGATTTCTTTTCATCTCCTTTACTTATTGTCTTACCTAATGCCACTGGATTCAGTGGAACACTTTCCATTGGCTTGTGTGGATTTTTGGTCATACAAATGTAGTTCAGCGTGTTACCAGGAATGATAATACTGTATATTGATATCTTGAAAGCCTTCCTAGAACAGCATATAAACCAAACACATTTTTTCTAAAGAAAATTCTTCTTTTGTTAATTGCTTCTGGTCTCACACATATTTATGGCCCTTTTCTACAAATTTTCATGCAATGCGGTTCTGTCCGCTCAGGTGCTGAGCAATGTCTAGTCCATACCCCTCCCAAAGCTGACACATAAACATCAAATGGGAAGATGGGAAGCAAGAAGAGGCAGAGGACAGCAGCAGCTGGAGGAGGAAATGAGTTATGGTCCAGAATCGAAGCTAGCAGCACACTCTGGGGTCTGAATGCTTTATCTTCTCTGGCACTTCCAGCTCTCACTTGGTAGCTGCTCTCCTAAATTTCCCCAAGATTCACCAGGCAAGATTCACTGTGAAGTACTTGACTGTCATCTGGGGCATCCATAACCGGGGTGCATACTCGGTTTAGCGCAATCAGCTCTCAGGAGCCACCCCTGCTCTTAGCGCATTGTTGACAAACAAAGTTGTTACTCTATCAGGTCTAGTATGCCAACATGGCATTAATTCTGTCTAACCTTCAGAAATTAGAAAAGGTAGCAATTATACCCTTAAAAAGTCACTTTTGAATTGACTAATTAATCATTCATTGCCCATGGCACTGATAAGTCATTAGTTGTATAGTGGCTCATTATAAGGTGCAATATGTAGAAGGGCTCATTTATGCAACTCCTTGCTGAATGTTGATTAGGTTATTTATAGATAATACATGCTTGTTATGATCAATTATGATTTACATCACTATGAATGTGTTTTTTCTGTTGAAATGTAACAAGGTAAAGACTCATTTAAAGCATCTTTACAATTAAAGTACTGTAAAAGAAGCTGTTAATACAATATCTCTTTCAGTACTATATCCTCCAGAGGAAAAGATCTTTTGTCTTGGTACATTGAAATCTGTTCCCATTTGCTCTTTAGTTTTGTTTTTCAATTGCTGTTCTGTCTACTTGAGTTATTCATGCTTCCTGAAGAACTCTGCAATGTAAGAACTAAAGTAAAATACGTGTTGTAAACAGACTTTAATGCATGAAGGCAGTTAAGTAGCATTATTCCAGTTTTATATGCTAATGTTCTAAAGGCTTCAAAAATACAATATGAAGGCAAAGTTATTGGATATATTAACCTGTGTTTTGAAAACACTGTCTGAATTTAAAAGAGACATAATTACCCCAAAGAAAGAGAGGGAGAGAGGAAAAAAGACACTAGCATGAATATTATGTGTCAACGTTTGCCAATTTAGAGTCTCTGAAGTAATTTTTTAATTGTTCCTTTTTGATTCTTGCCTCAAGAACAGAATTTACAACCAAACACTTAAAAAGATGCATTTCTCTCTAAAAGAACATAAGTAAAATGTAAAAACTCATCAACTCTTCTTTACTTTAAAAAGCCTGTAGTAGATTTTATCCCAATACACATACACAGAAATCCCCTATCCCTACTGGATTAGACCATCTCTAAGGACAGCACTTAGCACCTCTAGAATAGTTGCTATGGCTTCAGCCAAAAACAGAGTCCTGTAGGCTAGTTGCAATGGAAAACCCTGTTTGATATGTACCAGCCTCTTGTGGTTGACAGACTTCCACACCCAGGCTGCCACAGAGAGGAACGAAGGGCTGGAAGGAGGGGGAGGAGGCGACAATCTGAAGTTCTCGTTCTGGGAGGAAAAAAGAAAAGAGGAGGAGTGCAGAAAAAAGAAAATAAGAAAGAGAAACCCCAGTTGTTCTTGCAGAGAACAGCTTTGCAAATTGGGAAAATATCCAGAAGCCAGACAGGAGGAAAAGAGACTAGTCGAGAAAGGGCATGCAACGCCTCTGAGCAGGGAAACAGATTATGGAAAAACTGGAGATGATGTTTAACAAATCTGGGACTACATCCCTCCTTTTCATTCAGTCCTCACTGTGGTTGGATCAGAACTGGGGTATCTTTCCTTGGGAGACCTGAGCCACTGAAGAGCTGCCTTGGACTTGCTAGTATGAATCTGTGCAAAGAAGGAGAGGAGGAGTTTATGGTTCCCCTCTGGCAGAGGGAAGAAGGTAAAGTAGATCTAAGGAAAGAATTCCCAGATACAGCAGAAGATTGTGTTAGCTGTGGATGTTTGCATCCTAGGAGAGATTTGCCAGGATGATATATAACTATGTAAAAAAGGGTTATGTTCTTAAATAATGCTGTTAGACACCGAAGGTTCTTTGGCCCTTTTCCACCAAAGTGAGGCTGTATCCAGGCATAGCACCTCCAGAAATAAGGAACTGGATGTGGTTCTGCTTGTTCTCCACAAGTGCAACGTCCCACCGGGGACATCCTGGAGAGATCACTCTTGAAGGGTGAAAATTACCTGGGCAACCTGTAAGGAGTCACTCAAATTTTATGTTCTAAAAGGCCAGGTAAGTGAATCAAGTATTGTAGAAATAAGTACTGTAGATGAGTAAATCACACTCTGGTAGCCATATTCTCTCTCCTCAAAGTATTTAGGGAATAAACTGCCATTTATAATGTCAGCAATACTTTACAGAGGTTCCTATACGCCCTGTGACTCTGCTAATACGCATTCAAGACAGCTGTTGACAGCTTGCTTTGCTGGTCACATAAGGTAAAAGGCCCCAGTTTCTGTGAATCAATATCCTACCATTTGTTCAGAGGCATCAAAGCCCTCCATGCCATAGAGGAACTGGCTGGAAATTCTGTCATCAGGAACTCGCTGGGGTCCAGCAAAATATTAAACACATGCCCAAATCTACCCAACAAAATAGAGGGCCTTAAGCATGGAAGAATCATTTAACAGCAAAGGAGTCCAGGTGAATTTAATCATGATTATTAATAACATGCTTCTGATATACAAGCGTTAAAATTGCTGCTCTATCAGGACGCAAGTTTGTTTCTGAGTTATCCCATACAAGGGAAGAGACAACTATAATTTGATAATTACGCAGTAGTCGGCCTCAAACTCTGTAGAAACGCTCCTATGAGCATTTTTGTTTGAGTTAATGAAAGAATGAAAACTTCAATGATCTGTATATAAAATAACTAAATCAGAAGTATTACTTAAAAATCAAAGGAAAAATATTTCCTAATCCATTTAAATTAAACTCAATTGGAACCTCTTCAGTCACCTTCATAACTATTTAAAATGGTGATTGTGCAATACTTGCATGATCAAAGTTAATGTAATATTTATGCAATCAAAGTTAATGTTAAGACATATAATGATTTTACAAGATGAGCTGTGAATATAAATGACAAATTAACATAATTATTAAAGATCATAATATTTGCATGGAGAAAAAATATTTTTTTTTGCAGAAGTAATGGTTTGTCTCATTACCTCTAAGAGGATTCCATGTATTATTTATTTTATGAGAAAGCTTCCATATACCAGCTTACAATTTAACCTTTTTGAGTGGTTTTTTGAAACAGCAGCAGGGGTGAGTTTATTTTTAAGAGAATGATATTTAAGTACATGGACAATTCTGTCTTCAGTGGCTCCCACTCATATCTTGAGTCCAATCCACCTTGGTCATTGATTCGAACAGGAAAACAACAGGCTTCTTAATTGCCCTCTTGCCTTTTAAGTTTATATTCTATTGACACATTTTATGGATTTGCCTTGTCTGAGCAAAAAATTGTAGACAAAAAGCCTGAGGGAGATGCATGCAGCTTCCCCAGAGCTGAAGTCCATGGAGGGGCTCCCTCTCCCCAGGCTCTGGGTAGGCTCTTGCTCAGCCCCTGAGGCAGCAGCCATCAGGGAGGGCTGTGCTCCTCCTGTTAGGGCCAGGCACGGCGGTCTTCTGTCACATAGCGAACAAAGCCATTGCGCCTGGCTTGTCACGCCTGCAAAAAGGTGGAGGCATTTTTCACATGTCATTCTCTTCGCTTGCACTCACATGCCAAGGAAATATAATCAGGCTTTCCTTGCTCTTGAAATACAAGCTGAAATACAAGCCACAAAGATGAAATCTCACCAAATCCTAAACTTTGCAAAGGTTTTGCATTCTAAACTTGTATGTGAGGTTTAGAATATCAGAAAAGTAAGGGTTTGCCTTCCTTTGTAAGAAGCTCACAGACTGTTCATCCAGTCTCAATTAGTGACTATAGAATAACACTTTTTATTTTCCTCGTTATTTCTATTAATTATGCTCTAGTTCCTTCTAATTGTCTTTTGGATTTGTCCCAAAAGCCTACTTATTAAAAATCCCAAATATCCTCCACCTGTTCTAGAGCAATTTAGATCTCAGGTCTCTCAAACCCCGCCAGACACCAAAGGAGGAGCTGTTTGCCTGAGTTGTTGTGGGCTTAACCATTCAGTACAAAGACGATCTTGTCTCATGATTCCATATCACAGATAGAAATAATGATTAACTGTGTATATTGCTAATCAGAATTTGTGTAGAACGGAGGTTGCTTTAGGATTAGAATAAGTGACAGCAGCCCTCAAAAGTAGTGGCCATTGAAATCCACTCACAATTTTATGTTTAATTTCTGAATCCTTAGCAGCTTAGTTCCAGTGAAGCTGCCCTCATAAATGTTGGCATATTTAAACACACATATTTGATAATGGTAAGGGTGAAATGGGCTTCTGAAATTCTGTGGAGTTTGTTGATGTGTTTTATACATATACATAACCATGCACACAGTCACAACATAGATGGTATTTTCTTGTAATTTGTACCGATAATACTACCAGTAAACCTTCTGCACATGCATTTGTAACGGTACTGTATGTATTTTATAGTATTATACTGACACCAACTCTACTGCGCTCAGACAATAAAAAATAATGAGAGGCTGTTCTATAACTGTATAATTTATGAATACCATAGTTATTTCAGGAGATTATCTTTGTCCTCATGCAAATTATTTATTTTGTGCCTACTTAGAGTGTACCCTTTGAAATTAAATTGAAATTATGGAATGCCTTAAAGCCTGACTATCATGTACCAGCTGTCTCAGTCAGCTGGCTCGTCAGTCAATACAGACTGCAAATCACAACTATATTTGACCCTGATTGGGAGGCTATTTTGGGAATTGTGCCAGTGTAATGAACAAGTTGTACTGAAGAGATCATACCCTTTGTAACTGGTGAAATGAAGACCGCAAAAATAATCACAGCTACACAATGATGACTTCTGTTTAAAAAAAAGTCATAGCCAAAAAAGCTTTTACGAAAACTCCCGTAGCCAAACTGCACCCTATTTTTCTCTCCAAACATTCCATCTTACTGCTTTTCCTTTTCCCTTCCCCTCCCACTTTTTTCTTCCATCCTCTACAAAATTACTGCCTTTCCCAGCTGTCTTGAAGCTCTTGCTGGCCAGCCACTGTCCTAGAGCATGCCCACTAGGCAGTGCTCTGGCTTTCAGTCTTGTCTCCTTCCTTGTTAGCTGAAAGCTTCTGGCAAAAAATGTTTATTTATTTATTCTTGGGGAAATCATGTGTCACAGACTGCTGCTGTGTTTCACATCACTGTAGCTTTTTAGTATCAGATTGGAAGCTTTGAGACTTTTAGGTGTTGTTTCTTTCTTTTGGATAATAAGTACACACCAAGGTTCATTCATATGTGAACCTCTGTTAAGGTCCAGTACCATAGCCTAACGGGTTTTTACTGGAGGAAATGTATTGGGGAACTTCTTTTTAAATTAAAACATAAATGATACAGATGTTTTTTTCTACATACATGCACACTGCCCAGTTAAACTGTTCAATTTGTGCCTCGATTTCTAAAACCCTTTTTCTATAGTCCTGAAAATGACAACTGTCACAATGTCATGCTGTATTCTGTTGCTGGGTGACTTTATTGACCCCATAATCATGCCATCTCTGTCGTTTTAGGACTGTTCACATGCACATAGTCAGCCAGACACATATATATATCCCCAGTGGTTCCCTCACACTCTCAGCAGACTTTTCCAATATGCATTTTCTTGATTTCATCCATAATCTGAAGGTACATCCCATAAGTACCTGCCAACCTGCCTCACTGTTTTCCTTCAAATCTCAAATACTGCCTTTCCTTTGTTGCAATGCTTACACAACCCCTGACAAAACTGTTGTCACTCATACGGACTAACGTTACCTCGTTGTGCCTTTGCAGTCTCTGTCTGCCTGCACTTGCCAATGAGCTGTCTTAAATCTAAATTGCCTGCCTCTGCTCTTCTATTTGCACAATACCTAGTGCAGGGACACAGGAGCACTGCCTGTGTCACTGCAAGGCTTTACATTTACAACAAACAACGATAATAATTATAAAGTACCTACTACCTAGATTATCTTGCTAATAAGGGAAACAGAAGGACGTATTATTGAAACAATACTGTTTGCTTCTTAAATGCTACGACAGTTCTTTCTCTTCTGGACTTGACTGAAGAAAATCCCATTTTACCTTGACCTAAATGAATTATTTTCCTTCAGACGCTTGTCTATAGGTAGGATTTGCCATAAAAATTTCTCTACTTAAATGCGTCCATCTTCAGACTTTAATTCAAAATTTAGAGTACTGTATTGGGGGGAATGAAATATAATACATGTTCTTTGACCTCTGTTTCCTCTGGGAGGGAAAGAGGAAAGTAGAACAATATTCACTGTGCAAATGTGCGTGTCTTCCTCATTTCAAGAATATCGTGCACTAAATCTCTGTTCCACATCTTTCTCGTAAAGCCGCTTGCTCATGGCATTTGCCCAAACTGCTTTCCTCATTGCTGAACTTGAAATGCTCTCTCACCTTGGCATGGTTTCAACTATGTCAGTTAAATCAGAGTGAGAGAAAGTCAGGCCAGCAGCAAAAAACACCTTTACTGAAGAGATATGATGCTGACCCAGAAATAACACCGAGCAGCCAGGACATCATTGCTACATGCAATATGGTTTTAATAGAGGAAGAATGATCTAGTGGTATCTGCGCATATTCAGTCACTGTTGTGTTTCCGGCTGTCATGGTGTGTGCTTACTAGAAAGATTTAAATAAGGAAAAGGAAAAATAATGTGCAGTGTATGAAATGTTCTGCTTGCTACTGTGTAATACAGTATAGTGCAGCGTTTAGTCATTGACAAGCATCATTCTTTGTTATTAATAACTTATATGGAAAGTACATTGCTTGCAGTAGAATTTTTACTGACTTATTTTAACTATGCATTTTCATACATTTGGGTATATTAATAACAATAATGCTTTGCTCTGCAGAAATGCAAATATTGAAGCACATTATAGTCAAGTCTTTTACTGCAAAGGTTCAGAATTGATTCAGGAAGTAAAGGACATACCTTTATATTAAGGATTTGCTTAAATAAAGTTCTAGTTGGCAAAAAAATTATTTTGGATATTTGGATTATTCATTATTCTCATGATTGTACAAGGTATTAACAGGTTTTCATCATGTCTATGTGTGTATGAAATACACAGACATTACTCCAAATCCTAAGTGTAGTAAACATAAATGGGGTAAAAAGACAGAAAATTATCCAATAAGCAAAAAATAATTTTATTCTTTTGGATACAGATGGTATTAGATAGTATTTCAAAAGCATTCATTTTTGGCCTATCTTTATTTCCAGTGATATCAGCTCAGCCATTGAATTCTATGGAACTACTCATTACTCAGTCCTTTTGAAAACCCTACCCAAGGTGCAAAGGAAGAAGAAAAATTACCAAGTCAAAGATCAACGTGGTTTAATTGGCTATTTTGTTATTTGTACCTCCCAAAGAGGCAAAACCACAAATTTGTATGCTAATCAAAAATTGCGTTTTTCCATTTGTTAAATTATTAACCTACACTAAACTCACATTAAGTCAATGAAAATTTGGGGGTTTGAATATCCATGCTGTCAGTAGTTAATATAGATAAAGATGAAATCATTACGTTCACATGGAAGTCTGAGTGCAAGTCATTTATCTAAATACGTAATGGAATATTCTTGTTCAACTCAGTCAATGGCCAGAAGTGGCAAATGCCAAGTCCCTCCTAAAGATTGTTGTTGTTTCTTCATTATTCACAAATTGTGGGACACAGTTAAGATATAGTTGTTAAAGTTTGTGTGTTAACATCATGCCTTACTCATTACATACAAATTTCATTTTAAAGTACCCATCAAGAAAAGGAGAGTCTTTAATTTTCTCTTAAAGCTCCATCTTTGATAGGATAGTTTAACACATTCTAATTGCAATGTGCATAAATTGATAAACGTGTTGCTTTGGGATTTCCGTATCAGCAGTTGAAATGAAATGCGTACCTGTTCTGTATACTCATGCAGTTTAATTTGAACCTGAATAGTAGGAATATATTTAATAGTCTGCTTCAATCATTCGGTGTCGTTATGTATTACAAAGATCTCAGAATTTGTCAAATACATTCATTAAACATGACACTTGCAAGGACGGAGTAGGTTTTTTCTTGTACTAGCTCTCCATTGGGAACGGCATATTTCATGGTGAATTTTTCTTGATGAACTGATAGCAGTGTTGAGCTATTTTAAAATATATTTCCCATTTTTCTACAGTGCTTATAATCATTGGAGACTAATGCAAATGTCACTCCCCATAAAACTGAAGTTTTAATGAGAGGAAATTAACTGATTCAGTATTGTTAGCAATATAATTCTAAAAGTCTTTAAGATGCTGATTCAAAAAGTCTTCCATTAAAAAGAGCCTATTTAACATACATAGCTCTAATTTTCCTACATGAGATTTCTAAATTGTCTAAGTATACCCTCCTAGAACATTTAGTATTTCACTTTCTTTGAAAAAAAAAGACAAAAAAGGACACTTTTATATAGGCTACAGTTACAGTATTTTGCTTTGCCTCTGTCAAAGTACATATGTCTACTATACGTAGTATATAACAAAGGTGAATATTAATAGATATTTTTTTAAGCTACGCATGCTTTGTGCCAAGTTCAATTCATGAGTTGTAAAATATTTTCACTGATCGGTTTTTCCTTTAGTAGTACAGTATTCACAGCAGGACATTGTTAGTGGACAAAATACATGAATGTATTGAAAGCTTGTTGCATAATCCTTAACAAGTTTGTCATTTCAGAAATCACACCACAGGGGGAGGGAGTACGTATCCAGGTGCCTTTATGATGCTCTGTATTGGTTCCGTGTGACATAACAGTATTTGGGGTACACAGCCTTCGAAAGACTGATTTTGTGTGGTTGGCTGTCATGCTATTTACTGCCACTTTAGTTGTCAGACCTTATATGAGAGAAGGAAGATACATGAGAGAAATAAGCATGAATGATGAGAGAACAAAATTCCATGGGAATGCTCCCAACAGATAACATATTGTCCTCAGAACCTGTGTTTAACAACCAGCCTGGGTTTGTGCATAAACCTGCATCTGTTCAACATCCCAAAAATCTCATTGCTTTCTGATGAACATGCTGATTCTCCATGTTAATCAATATGCCATTGAGAAATAACACCCTAGCAAGGGCACCTGACTGACAGGACCAATTCATGGTTGCTAAGGAATGTGAATCCTTCTATAATAGCTGGTAATTTGGGGTATCCGGAGGCCAAGAATGATGTTTAACAAAACACGCTAACTTTTTACGGCTTTTCCTATAGCGCAGGCATCTCTTAATTGTACAGGAAAAAAACTAATTATTAAGAACTAATGATAAGAACTAATCAAGTAATATATTAATTAATTTCATTTCATTTCCCATGGTAATATCTCCAGCTCATTTATATTTGATTTACACGAAGTATAAATGAACCTTAAGGGCTGTATTAATTAAATAATATGAGAAACTCCAAAAAATCAGAAACAACGAAACTAAGTACTTTTTAATTACCCGTAAGAAGTGACTTTGTCTCAGTCTTTTTGTGATTCATCTCATAATATTAGGTTTCTGTACATTTGGGGCTACGACACCAAAGTGACAGTTAAGCACATAAATTCAAAATTTGGATCCTATAATCCTTACTCCCCTGTGATCTCACTTCTGAAGTATTTTGAATCCTACCAAGAAAGTTCTGCAGAACCTTTAGTTCCCGTGCTGGGCAGGTCCTAAAATTACTGAACACCTTAGTCCCTAATCCCCAGTTATACACTGTGTGTATATATATATATATATATATGCAATATTTATACACTGGAAGATTGCCCTGGCTCTTCCACCAGCATGGTGTCACCAGGAGGATGGCGACGCTGTCTTCCCCTCCCCCGCCCTTTTCATAGGTAGAATATTTGCCTAGTAACTGGGGATAACTTGTCTCAAATCTTTGCTTAGCCCAGGCAGGGAGAAAACCCAAACCGAGTTCCCCTACATCTAAGTTAGTTTCTACCCACTGAGCTAAAAGGCAATAGAAGCTGGCACGCTCCTAGTTTTTCTTTTAAAATGCTATACTTTTTACAAATTAAATAGATTTTTGCACTGTTTTAAGGATGATCCAACCCAGCAACTGTTGTAAGCGAGATATCACCTAGTCTGTATTTCCACTGGGGCTGATGCCAGACGATTTGGCACCAAAACCATTGAAACAAGCCATGTGTAGTGCCAGCCGCAGAAATGTGGCACTTAAGGGTCAGAGCCAGAGGAGTGTTTTTAAGGTACGCACCTTGCACTTAGCTGTCAAAATGACATTTGGGATCTAAGCTGCTGTGCAAATCTTAACTCTAAAGCTCTAATCTTAAACTGAATCCATTTTCCCATGTCACTGCAAGTTCTTTAGGTTTACAAACAGCTAATAAAGGAAGCAACTGAAGTGTCAATATACTAAAGTCTGGTTTGTTCTCTTTAAAGCCCATTCAACTGTGTTAAAAATCTCCCTGTGACCAAAGGAAGTCAGTCTCAATTAGCACTCTTTCTTTTCTCTTTTAAACCATCATGCCTGCTCCCTCTGGATTTAGGTGTTTGCAACAGAGATACACAAAGGAAATTGCTCTGTTTAACTAATTCCTTTGTAGTGCTTTGTACAATTCATTTCTCACTGGAATAAGACAAGACTCCTGGCAGCTGCCATCTCGGGAATGAAGCGGTTCCATAATATTTCTTCTTGCTCTTGAAGAAGAAACGCCCACAACCAAAGTTCTTAGGGCATTCCTGGAATCAACACATCAACCTTGTTAGGTGACTTAAAACGTTTCTGAAAATTAAAAGTGTATCTACTGTCCCAGCTGAATTCAGCTTATATGAAATACAAGTAATCTGTTAGAATACCGGCATAATTTAAGGGGAAAAAAAACTAATTAGAATAATGCTTAATTTGTTTTATGTCAACCTTGGAGAGGAAGCAAGTTAGCCTTAAGAGAAAGTATTAATAACCAGTGATTTCCTAGTATTTTTAAAGATTATGTAAGGATGTTTGCACCTAAGAAAAAAAATTTCTGAGTTAATGGTGGTTTTGATTGGAAGTGCGCAGCCACAGTTGAATAAGCATTTGGTGCCATATTTCTAGAAGCAGCGTGATGCAGACATCATCTTGTGGGACTGTGACTGTGTCTACAATATTAAACGACGCAGTACCTGAGTACAATTTCTTGTTTATTGCCAATAAAAAAGCACAAGGACTTCAGTGATAAAAGAAAGAAGTTCAACACATTTTGCTAGTGAAAATATCAAGAAAAACGAGGACTTCTATTTTGGTGTATACACTGATCCAGACTTTGCCTTTTTCCAAATACCCTTCCTCACGTTGTTATGATGGATCTTCTGACTGTTATGACTAGAATAGTCCGACGATCAAACCTGTCCCATATAGCTGAGTACAGCTATGAAGTATGGTAAATTCTGATTATTTTTCTATGTTCTAGTCATATTCACCACAGCCTTGAGCAGTGACAGCTACGTGTTTGCACTGTTCCCCTCCAAGTTATTTATGGCAGAAGTGGTATGAGAGGGCTACAAGCTGCCAAAGTCATGAGTTTTTCATTCATGTCCTGCCCAGTCATTTTTGAGTGTGTCTTTCAAAATTCATGGAATACCTGGGGAGGGTAATTGTCCAGGCATTTTTTGAAGATGTGCAGAGGAAGGGAGAAGTCTCTGACAACTGAGCCGTCTGGTCAAAGGTTAGAGACGTGCAGATTCCAGTAATGTGAGAGTTTAAATTAAGCATATGAATTAAGAGCCCTGATTAGGTGGCCGGGCTATCACGTACTGTCTATACAGAGAAAGAGTTGCCACTAAGACCAGTATGCAACTATAGAGGTATTCAGTCAGGATTAGGTTTTGCGTATATTAAAGTGAGGAGAATAACCTGGTGGTGTGTCATAATTTGTGAACTGCCATCATTGCGACATCAGGCAACATTTTCACACACCTTAGAGATTCCTAATGTATTAGAATTAAATGGTCTCTTGGGTTCCTTAAGCTCAGTGGCAGGTTAGTCTTCTCCTTGAATGAATAAATATGTTTTTTTCTCCAGAACCAGGGGAGTGTTGCTGGGGGTATTAATTTTTGCTTCCTATTTTGAAAAGATATTTGGATGGCATAAGCGGAAGAAAAAAAAAATTATGCAACTGTCTTTTTGGTGGGTTTTTACTCAGTTTTCACTGGTACTCAATGCTCAGATTTTATTTGTATATTAACATCACTAAAAGCAATTTTTAAACAAGACACTGGGATATCTCCAGAAAGTTAATTTCAGCTTGTACTATTGGCAATCTGTTATGTGTTGGCTAGTTACATCAGTCATATGGTACTGTTTATATTAAGTTATATAGCTCTCTTGGAATCAGGGAACGTAAAACAGGACTGCATAACAGGCAAATATAGTAATTTACTGTACATACTTCTGACTATTTTTGAATAACCAGCACATTCAAACATATTGAAAACTAGATGGGCAATTTGCAAACAGAAGTGAAAGAACAATGATGAAAATAAAATATCAGCAACTTCCACTACTAATTTGCAGGAGGTTTTAAAAATTTGTCCATGGCATTAGCTGGTAAAATTCTTTAATTTTGGTGTTTTGTTAATAAATCTTTGTACTCTCTTGTCTTTATTTATGATTACCTCCAGAATTAGGCTTAACCAGAGGCAAAGAATGAATAAAATTCAGAATGTAAAAACCATATTAATTTCAGTGATGTATATGTCTTTAATCATTAATCTTAATAAGGTTAATATCTTAAATGAGTGTATTAATATTCATTCTACATACACAATTTGAGACCTGTGAGATCATGTCTAGAATATTATGGTTCTAAAATGTTACTGTATTGGTAATACTCTACTATTCAGCATATTTTCTTGTTAATATTTCATATTAATACATTGACATTTCTTGTACATGTAATTTAATTTTGTAGATATGGTTACTTTCACTAAAAATTTGCCTTTCATTTGCAATTGCTTCTTTCAAGTAGCAATACTATGCAACACAAGTTTTTATACTCTTAAAATTAATTTGAAAAACTCGATACTCCACAAAAAAGTGCTCAGAAGTGTGTTCTTAATTTAGAGATAATGTCAATGGAAACAAAAGTTGTCTTAGGTTAATGGTCTCCAGCTGCCACGGTAATGCTGAGGCAGAGCCAAGACATTTATTTTCAAAGTTGGAAACATTGATCTTATGACAGTGCTCTATTATGATGACTTCATTCCTATTATGTCAAGAAATTGATTAAGAGTTAACCATTTTATCAGATGAATTGCAGTGAAAGAGAGTGGCAGATGTTCAGTGTAATAGTATTCATTTACTTCATCCTAAATTGACCTTATTTATCCAACCAGGTGCTAGATTAAATTTTAAAGTAAGTCACACTATTTGCAAATGAGACTCTTTATCATAATGGTAAGTGAAAGAAAAATTATTGTGGAATGAGAGGTGACAATATTGGTCATCTCTGTCTTATTATAAAGACATTCGGCCTTATCACTGCAGTATAAAAGGAATGTTTTAAGGTTTAGGATTCATTTTATGTGCAATATATAATTTACATGTCTAACTTCCACAACTGCACTGAACGTATCAATTTCCTATGCATCGATGAAGCGGTCAAAATATCAATATGACGATTAGAGAAATAGATTATCTTAGATGAATGGTTGGCTTAAACCATTAACTCCCATAATACAACGTTGTGCAGTCAACAAATAGTTTAACATTGCGATGTGTTCTAGAGCTTACCAGTATGATATTACAAACTAGAAGCTGAGGTTATTCAGAAAGGCAAAGTATACATAAATTAATTCACTTTTCCTTTTGATTATTGTCCCTCTTATTTCTGTGAAAGAAGCATTATTTTTTAATGAAGTAGATCACAGAGTTTACCCAAGTCCAATTTTTGAGCTTTTCAGTTGTTCTCAGGTTTAATTGTCAATGTTTTCTTTGAAGTCACAACACCTTGGTGCCTTAAAAGTAGGAGCTACTTGTTTAGGGTTCCACTGTTGCCAAGGCACAGTGACTGGCTCCACAAGAGTCCAAATAAAAAAAAGGAAGCTTGTAGAAGTGCTCTGTACCTTGCTCAGGAGAAGTCTTTTTCTACATATAGACTGCCGAGAAAGCCTAGAGAGTCTGTCTTCTTGAAAGAAGCATCTAAAATAGGATCACTTAAGGCTCAGTTTCCACATATTTGAACTTTAAAGTTTTTTCTTCATGTGGCCGCTTCACTGTATGAGCTTCAGCTCCTACAATGAAATTATTAATTGGCAGCATTCCCAATAGACCACACCAAGTTTTAACTTCAGAGATGATGCTGTTCAGAAAACTTTGTAAAGTAACTGTAGCTGTTGCAATCTTTTTGCCCTTTTAGTCCCTCAGAGAGAAGAGGTAATCTAATACACTGAAATTTTAAAATCACATTACTTTGTCAGAAGCACGTTTCTATTTCCTCAAGGCTTTCTTACTGGGATGTTAAATTCACTGTGAAGTTTAACATTTAGACATTTGTTCTACATGACAAATGGAGATGGAAGTGGCCATCAGGTCCTCAGAAACAGCATATTCGGAAAAATATATTTTGAGTTCCTTTTTTAAGTAGGCTAAAGAAAGTAATCAATCTTTTTCTTCTTGGGTCAATTAAAGCTGCGGATTTTATGAGGTCACAAGAGAGTGTTTTGCTCATTTGTATGAGCATGTCTTAAATCAATATTTATCTTTATGGACTCTTTTAGTTACAATTTCTCTAATGCATGTTTCACTTAGAAAAATGTAATGGTTTTGGCTTCTAATAAAGAAAGAAAATTATTTTAAAAAATAATATGCAAAATAAAAATAAAAAACAGGTGAAAAATCTCCAGAAAAAGGTTAGATAATTGTTTTTAAACACCTTGTTTTGTTGGAAGAATAATGAATATGAATTTAAGTAACTTCATAATGCAGAAAAAAAAAAAAACAAAACAGCACATAAACAAACAAAATCAAAGCCCTAGAAACAAATTCAAACTGGTTTAACATTTTCTGTGCTATTCCTGTGCTTTTTTAGTATCATTTTAATGCAACTAAAAGTAAACAGTATGAAACAATGCTTCCATAGATCTCAAGCAGAGTTTAGTCACTAAGTTCTATAAAGCTGGAATTCAAAGACTGATCACAAGGCAAAAATGCTTTGTTGGAAACTCAAATATCACATATCAAAGAGGAAAAAAGCTGCAAGCTGGAGGCTCTCGTTTCCTTACGAATTAGGTATCCCTGCATCTAAAAGCCAAGGTAAGCCCTCCATATTCCCCCAGTGGCAAGCATGGAGGCAGTCTCTGGAAGCACCAGACCACCTGAAAGGCCTTTTATTGCCTGAGTCTCCTGCTGTTTTCCTTCTGTTGACTCACCTCCCTCTGTGGACAGCTGTGGGACATCTGTGACCTGCTGTGTTTTCCTCCACCTTGTCGCCCAGCTGGTGTTGTAAGGTGGACTTTGCCCCACTTAAGACCTTTGTCTCTGCACATCACTAGTGTAATGTAGTATCTATAGGAGCTGTAGTATCACAATTACTGAACTTTGGCTTTCTTTAAAGTCACTGGAGAGAAACGGGTATTTGCAGGTTGCAATAAATCTCCCCAGATGTTGATGTCTGCATTACGAGTCTTGCCTCCATGACTCTAAAGGATGCCTGCAAAAGGCAATAAAAACTACATGGACGTTTGCAATTAGTCAGGTAAATCCTATCCCTCTAGCAACAGATGTAGTCCTCACAAAACATTCTCCACTTTATCACATTCAGATTCATTCAGTATTATTTCAATAAGATAAAGATTACACAACCCTGCTCCTACAATCCTTAGCTAGTAAAAATTACATTAACCACAGTCTATATTTCTCAAGGTTAAAGCAGGGGGCATTTAAATATCCTCTGTTTCTATTTCACATAGTAATTGGGAGTTTAGCAGTGATTTCATCACAGGTAAATTTTGCAGTCCCTCCAAGAGAAACACTGTAAAAAAGCCCAATTAAAACCACTATCGATACTGAGACTACTGTGAAAATGGGCACTGTACTATGTAATCCAGATCTAAAGAAAAAACACTACTAGAATAAAGGGAAAAATTAAGGTGAAAAAAACCTACTATGCATTAGGTTTAAATTAATTTTTCATAGCGCATGATTAGACTTGAATATCTGATCTTATTCTATTAGGAAAATGAGGATGTGATTGATGGAAGGCGAACATTTTAATATACACCCCCCCAGATTTTGGCAAGATACTTTTCTGGGTTCTCAGAATTATCTTCTGCCCCAAAGCATATTCATAAATCATTCAATGTTGTTATAAAAATGGCTGGTTTCTACAGAAAATCTTGTTTCTGAGGCCCTGGAATGATGTTGTAGAATGTTTTAGTGCATAAAACTTGTAATAGATTAATCAATCTGGAGCATTTAGGTCTTCTTTTTAAAAGTAACATTAAAATGCTTGCTAACTTTTCCACAAGACAGTTGAAATGATTACCGATTCATTTGTTTCAAAGCGTTGTATGCTTATCACAAAGCTTCACCAACTTATCAGTTAAACTTCAAGGATTTTATGTTAAATAAAATGCTGAAAATAACAGATACAGCATAATATCTGCACACACTGAGAGAACAACAGTATAAAGAAAAATCAAAAAAGCTTGAAGGAAATATCACTTATTATTGTGAATGTACCAGTGTTTTAAATAGTATGGGTTTTTTTCTCTTTAATGGAAAAGAAGTCCTTGATTTTTTTAATTGTCTGTTCCTTTTCCAGTTTTGTTAATTCCTTACATGTTAGTATTATAGCTCTCTCCCTCGATAGATAGTTTCTGGTTGAAGACCTAGTGAATGTTGTCCACCAGGGTTGATGTCACCCCTTACTTCTCTCCAGCCGTGCCTTTTCTTTCTATTTCAGTTGTTGGTCTTTCCTGGTGGTTCCAAGATTGCACAGAGCAATTTTAAATTGATAGCATGCTGTTAACTGAAGAGTATGGCAAATTAGTGTAAATTACAGGGTTTTATACAATGTACGCTACAAAGTTCTTAGCAAACTATCGATGGAGTTCTAAGAAAATAAACTGAATTCTACAGTTCTAACACAAAATGCACTATTGAGATCAAGGGGAATTGTATCCTAGGAGCAGGAAGGAACTTCACAGACTAAATTCCATTTTCTTGTACAGCCAACACAATATCACTAGTGTCAAAGTGATTTTCAGAGGGAGTTCAAAAAATCTAAATTTGCTAATAAGTTAATAAGCAATAAGGGGAGGAACTGCCAGTTGCATAAGGAAGGAACACCTTATTGCAAGAAAAAGAAGTGCAGTGTAAAAAAGTAACAAAGGAAAATGCTAAAAATAAATCATGTGATGACTAGAGAAGAAAAAAAAAAGGGTAAGAGACGGGAAGTAACAGAAAAAGAAAAGAAAGCGGATAACAAAAATAGACAGGGAAAATGCATCACACCAACAAGGGCCTTTTCTTTTATCCAGAGTAATTGTATCTGCATATACCTGAATATTGAATCATATATAACGTTTCTTTAGCTTAAACCTCTCTGCTGTTTAGCTATATTCTCAGTAATATTTCTTCATGGGGTCATGAGCTAGTAGAGATGGTCCTCTTTTTGCAGCACAGCTCAAGCCATTGTCAATATCAGGCGTCAGAAAAATTAGGTTTCTACTTTTCAAAAAGACTTTTCAACTAATTTCCCAACATTATAATGAGTTGCCCAATCTGTTGAGAGGCCACCCTCACTGGGAGAGGCCACCCGTGCTTTGGCCATCCAGATTCACATGAAGTTTGACCACTGGGATAGTCCATATGCATGGAATGGGATACCATATCAAATAACCTTCAAAGTGCTGTAGAAATATAATCCAGTTTGTATGGTTCACTTCCTTGTGAACAGAAAAGGCCAGGAGTGAGTAATCCATGCTGTTCTCAACAACTTTGATAAAACCTTTGTATGATATTGTACTCATAGACATTCTGCATGTGTCACTATATGTCATAGTAAAAATAATTTTTCAAAGCCATGAGTTTTATTTTTACTATGTCTATTTTTGTCGTATTCTACTTGCAAAGAGAGATCCAGACCTACTACGAAGCACTCGTGAACATTATTAAAACCTTTAAAAATTGCCTAAGGAGCTCTTACACACATAAAGATGCAGCCATTATATTAAAAAAATAAATACATTTTAAAAAAAATACTATTTCAGACTTTTTCTCTCTGAAATCTGTCACAACTTATGCTGGATCTTACTTGGGAGCAGACTTATCTTCCTTCCATAGAAATTGCTAAATACACTTTCCTGTGTCTTAGGTAAGAAACAGTGATACATATAAATCAAGAATCTCTAAAATCCAGACGGTCATCATCTATCTGTGAGGGAACAGGTATTGTGAATGGGATCAGTTGTCTGTGTCTGAGCTGCTCAACTAGACTCTTGCAGTAGCCGAAGGAGAGAAACAGGTATCTTTCAAGCTTGATACTTGTCATCCTAAAGAAATGATGGATGTGCTCTTAAAACAGGTGAGACAAATTGTATCTTAAGAGTGTCTTTTTCTCTTCCTTGACTATAAAAAGAGCCTAGTGTGGCTAGTTCTGATACAGACAACTACACTGTGGAAGTTTTAATCAGGATGCAATAAATTTCATCATGTAGCTGGACTATAAGTATTATTATTGGATTATCACACTCGCACCAACAGGAGCTAACTTGGAACCCCACTGCACTAAGAGATATACAAAGAAACAGTAGAGGAAACTCCCAGCCCCAGAGAATAGACAAGAAAGAAAAATAGATGTAATATACTTATTTTATAGATAGGTGACTGAGACGCAGAGTAACTAAACTCTTCTCGGTCTAGACTTTCCTTTTTTTACCTGCGTAGTGTTTAGTGCAATGTGGCCCCCTGAATGCAGTTCTCAGATGTTAGTGCACTACTGATTAAAGAAATTATATTTAGCAAAGGCCCAGAGGGAACCAGCAAAAGACTCAGTGGCTGAACCCTGCTTTCCTAGGCCTTCATCCAGTGCTTAATCACAAATCTATTGTTCCTATTTTATTTTTCTAAGATGTTTTTTTACGACTACAACTGATGCATTTCTCAGTGCTTGACTGGTTTCTACAATAAATCATGCATTTGTTTTGCAAATAAAACCTCAGCAAATGTGGATGAAGACCAATGTGTCAAAGCATAGCCTGGGGAAAGAGAAATAGGTCCTTCATAACAGAAGAGGATATTGTTACCCCACTTTTCAGTTCCCCAATCTTACGAAGATTTATAGATTCTTTACGTCGCATTTAATATAAATTGAAATTAATTCCATTAAAAAAAAAAATCTACCTGCATTCAAAAGCAGGAACAGTCATTTTAAAATATAAGGAGTACTTGCAAATAATTCAACGTGTTAATACCCGGTATTAACTGAGTAACAGAAAAGAAGGAGTAGTTTCAGCTCTGGAATTATATTCTGCAATTATGTCATAAATGATCTTTAATTGTTTTCTCTAAAATATATCTATCTATCTAATTTTCTCATGATTGCATCCTCCTATTTATAAACCATATCCAACCACTAACACTATTCTCTTTCTTTGAAAATAGTCTAATTTTACAGACCACACCATTTCCTGATGTAATGTATTAATAACATTCTTAAAGTTTTCAACTGCGTAATCCTTTTTAAAACGTCTCAGATGTAACCACTTAATTATTTTGAAATTAATTCTATGTGTAGCAGGTACAAAACACTGTCAGTTTGCTCTATAAGAGGAATACTTTTAATTCTGTTACAGTCATTAGCATTTCAAAAACAAGTGAATCTTTGATATCTTCTCCCCTCTCCCTCCTCTTTCCCTCAGTTATTTGTTGGTATGGCATGCTTACTAAAAAGGAAGCAGAGCATTTGATTGAGAGAGACTTCTTCAGATTATTGTTGTCTCTCCTGAATGCTGTTACCTCACCCTTCTGAAAGGCTGACCCTAAATTAACAGGGAATGAAGGGGATCCAAAACTGCAAAAGCAAGTTACAAATAGCAATGTGCGGAGCTTTTTCCCCTAGCTGGTTTGGGTGTCGTTGGGCTGATGGTGAAGAAAGAGACTGGGATGCAGAAAGGCAGAGAGCGAAGGACAGGAACAGTTTTCACAAGATCAAGACAACGCATCCAGTTATAAAACACTGTGCCACAGGAATTCAAATATAGCTGGAGGGGAAATTTATACCGCTTTTTCTTTTTAACTAATGCATCAGGTTTCTTTGCCACGCTCACGTTAAGTTCCCATTACAGTGTGTTGTCATTAAAAAACAGTAGTCTCATAGCAGCTTCTCCTGAGGAGCAACAAATAGCAAAACGCACCTTGTACGGGCGAATAGAAGCACAGGACAACAAAACGCTATGCAGTATTTTCTGAAAAAATACTGCAAATACTGTCTTTTTAAAAAAGGCAGACTCTGACCTGTCTTTAGGTTCAAAGCCAGTTACAGGGAATATGCACTGTTACTTTGGTATCCAGATGTTTTCGGTTTTAATCAGATTTTGATGATTTGATGCAATCTCTTTATTGAAAGTCTGGAGATTTAAAATCTGAAACTGAGCTGCTTAAAACCTCAGTCCAGTTACTTGCCAGAAAACTGACTGGAGACTTAGGTTTTCAGATCTTGCTTTTGTTTGTTGTGTATCAGAAAATGAATTTTGTAGTTATGTATCTTACATATTTGGGGTCTGCCGAAATTCCAAAAACTCAATTTTATAGAGTATTGCTCCATTGAAAAGATGTTGCAGTGAATTTTAACAGCAAAATATGTTAAATTCATTTTTACATACATTTGTTTATTATGTGTATTTCTCAAGCTTCATAAAAGAACTGCCTGTTCTTGGCTTTAGCTGATGTTGAGGACAGGAATAAAAGACAACCTCTGAAATACAGTAAAAACTATCATGAAAAATTATAAACAAAATTATTTCTCCCTGTTCTTTACCTTGTACATTCAATAAGCTTATATAAAAATAAAGGCCTCGTGGTACACCTTGACAGTGAACCACAAGGGTCAATGGATTTGGAGGTTGAGCCTTTCTCAAAGACAGTTCCACTTGTTTGATAACAGAAGAGGTCTGCTTTTAAATTCAATTGGGCTTACACCGTTATCTGCAACTGATTTAGGATTCTGTTTTATGAAAAATACTACCCTCGAGTTTTACAAAGACTGGATTTGCAAAGGACCCAAATAAATGTTTGATCGAAATGAAGTGTAGATATGAAAGTTAAAAATATCGGCTACTTGGCTTAGTAAGAAGTATCTGATCAGTGAACAAGAGAGGAGATACATTTAAAAATCAGGTTGTGGATGGAGAAGGGGCAGTAAAAAAATTATTTATGGTAATTTTAAATCTGTATCATTTTGTGCTGATTTTCTTTCTATTTCTGGGTTGTCTTATGTGCAGTAGTAATGTGTGCAGTAGCATAGGGTCTTCCATCCAAGCATCTTAAATACTCTACAGATTAATTAATGTCACATCTTAATAGCACAAAAATGGAATTTCTGAACAGGAAAGCACAAATCTAGTAAATTGGAAACATTTAATTTTATTCAACATGGGAATAGAACTCAGAATCCTATATCTGAACTTTCTTGGCTTTGAACAACCCTATAAAGAGGAGTATTTTCATTTTCCTTTTGTTTTCTTTACAGAGTTCTGGAAGTTGTCTATTTTTAATTATTTCCAGTGCTAGTAACTTCTGAACAGACAATTTTGTTGCCTTTTTTTATGATTTGCTTAATTCTTCGTCATGAAAATTAACTACAAAGAAAATTGAATTTTCTTTAGAGGGTTGGACTTTGTTTAGCAAAATACAAATTTGTACAGCATCTCTTCTTTCCATGCTCTGTATAATAGTGCATTTCCAAAGGATTTTGTATACTGTGTAGTTCCATACTTCAGGAGACAGGCACATAAACAATAGATAATTGTTTTCCTAATAAGTATATTAGGTAAAATACCTCTCACTTTTGCTATTTATGTGTCATTAGGATGGCTAGACAGACTGCCACAGCATCGCTCAGTACCAATTTCAATGGCAGGATTATTTTTCTAGTTATGGATTCTTAAAACGCTTCCGTAGTACTGGAACATGTAAGAAATGCTAACTGCACTCTTATTGTGTGATAAACCAGCACACACAACTCATCACGTAGTTATGAGTGTACAACACTTGCTATTTTGCAGTAATTATTTTTTCACTTAAATTCAGTTACATTATGGTTACATCACTGCTGCTGATGATGTTACCTTCTATGGCTTCCTTTTTTCACATTTATCATAATGATAGCCAGGGATCCTTTTACAGACTTCTGTATTAAGCCCTTTGAGCTAAGGACAATTTAACATGCTGCTAAGCGTTATGTCAGAATGCTTTCTCCAGTATTTCAACTCCTAAGAAAATATCTGTGTATGAAACAAATGTCTTGTTTACATTAGCTCTGTAAAAAAAAAAAAAAAAAAGAAAAAAAAATTAGGGACAGGAAACAAAAATATATGTTATATGTTTAGGTCTTTTCTCCCAGGAAAGTATAACAAAACCCAAGCTGCAAGCTGTTATTAGGTTTTTGAAGGACAGTTCTTGTCTTGTCCTTGCTCAAATAACAGCTTTTCATGACAGTAAAACCACAGCAGCCAGTGTGTAAACAAGAGCTTAATAACGGGTATTGTGCTGTGATTTCTAACCTGACATGGTCCAGATTAGTTTTAAGAACATATCAAAGTAAATTACAATAGCAGTCCTGGGAATGATTTTGTATTTGTTTGCACGCCGTTAAAATGTTTTAATTGGTTTCAGAAATCTGTTGACATAAAATAATTCAATTCATTATGCTGCCTCTAACAATAAACTCTAAATTACCTTGTACCTTGTCTATAGTTAAGCACAGTATGTTCTATAGTGAGTATCTGGAATACTTATTGTACAGCTTACTACGCAAAAGCCTTGTATTACAGCACACACACATTGTGTACCTTAGAGAGTTGCCTGTATTATGAATGATTCAAGAACAGTAAATACATATTTTGTATTGAAATACTGAGCAATTTGTGGCAAACTGCAAAATACAAACTAAAACCTATAATGAAAGCTCTAGTCTAATTCGCACTTTCAGCTCCAGTCAAACTGTAGCATAATTTAAACAGAAAACTGGCGCAATGCATTCAGCTGAATTTCCCTTAGATCTCTCTGCTGTCCCAGGGAGGTACATCTGGTAGGTAACTTCCCAGACAGTGCCTGCTGTAGTGTCCCCAGTTAACAGCTTTGAAGAGAAGCCCAGATACAAAAGATTTTAACTTGTACTGCACATATGTGGTAAAAGTAGCATTGGGACTTCCCTAGGCTATAAATACAAGTGGAAGATGGCTAGGGATGGCAGGGCGCCAGTAAATTTTGCCTCCCTAATCCCAGAATGCTGGGATGTGCCGTGACGTTAATTGAACTAGTACTAAAAAGGAACCTTTCAGATTTTCGGTATACCTGAAGAGAACTCATTCACTTTAAAATTAATAATAGCAGGCAAAGTATTGGTAATAAAATGCAAATCCACTTAAGATCTAAGGTTATTTTCGCATTTTTTGAGGTTGGATATTTCTCTCCTAGCAGAACCTGTCACTAAGTACTGCTTATTTTTAAAGCAAAAATGGGAAAGCTTTTGAAAACATGAAAGCAGAATTCTTCAAAAACACGCTTGTTTTTCCCCAGCAAATAAGAAAATATGAGCGGCTCTCTCTCTCCACCAGCCAAAAGCCTGCTGCCCTTTTAACACGGCGCTGTGCACGTTGGTGCATTTCGGGTCTGTACATGGGGTGGGCAGGTCTGACATCACCCTGCCAGGAATAGAGGGAGGTGGAAAAGTCATTCTACACAGGGTCGCAGCTCAGCTGAGCTAAGACCCTAGACCTCGGGAATGGAGGAAGGATCACAGTCAGCTCTGGAGTCATCTATTTCAGGACCTGTTCTTCTCTCTGTTTCTGGAAGGCAGGTTCCAAGGGTGAATTGAATGGAGGCAGCAAACAGCACTGCAAAACAGCCCGTCCCGGATCCGTCCTCCCAGGAATAGATGTAGATGAAGAGAAGGCTGCCAGGCTCAGGGCTCACCTGCTCCAGTCTGTGACTGGCTGTGACATCCATGGTGAGATCTGTGGCTGATGGCGTGGGACACAGCAGTCTGGAGCTTGTGGAGCCACACACCAAGCTCAAGGGTTTAGTGTATAATGTATATGTAGCTGGCAACTTACTTTTAAAGGAAGCTATGGGGGTCAGTATTTCAAAATGGGTAGAGGAGTCTCCTGCATTGAGGGATGAGATATGAGGAAGACACCCTGTGAGGATGAGCACTGTTAGCAGAGTAAGCCGCTATAATTTTCCACCCTAAATTGAACATAGCACCTTTTTTAATAGCTTGAGCATGGGAAGTCTGAGGAACGAGTGCAGGGAGGCTGGTGTGTCACCTGAAGACAGCTGGTATGCTCTGAAGGTCCTCACGAAGGCTGAATGTTCCATTAGACAATTTTGGCGCTTCAGGATCTTCAGATTCCTTTTACAGTCATTAAAATATTCTGAAGTATGCTGTCTTTAGAGGAACGGAGGCTGTTTCAAAGGGACTAATTATCAAATATGCTGTTTTCCCTGAAGCCTGTTTCAGTTCCTGATGCTCTTCAGGGACCAGAAGGACCTACATGTGAGGTTTAAATATAACTGCAGCCACATTCTTCAGGTTCTTCTTTGGGGAGTGGATGGAACTGCTTCAGAGAGGCAGGTGTATTCTCTTAGGACCAAACAGAGCAATTGAAGGGGAATAAAGTACTGCTGCTGTCCTCTAAGTGTATCACAGCCCTCCTCTTGTTTTTAGGCTTTTTTAGACAGAGGAGCTGATAAGGAAAAAATGTTTAATCGTAACAAAACTTGTGGAAGAGCTTTTTACGAGGAGTATTCTTGACTAAGACTGTGAATTTCAAGAAAATTAGAAGGTATTTATCCACAACACCTTACTGTGAACTCAGTAAGTTTAGGCAGCTTTGGAATCAGGGTTACATAGGTGCAAGGCAAGCAATGACTCCAGTACACTTTTTCACTGACCATGATGAAATCTAAAGAGACAGGGAAAGAAGAAAGCATAATGTTGATGGATCCAACTTCACCATTGTCTTTGAGCTATTCTAGGTTATTCATGGATTATCAATTTCCAGACTAAAGCAGAATTTTTCTGTGTAAGATGTATTGCTCTAAAATATCTTAATGGGGGAAGCAGAGTGTGATTTCTAGTACTGTGAAGAAGACAAAGGAGAAATGACATAACTTCTGTTGCTTTCAGAGAATCATAGAATAGGTTGGGTTGGAATGAACCTTTGACCAACCTCCCCTGCAATGAGCAGGGACATCTTCACCTAGACCAGGCTGCTCAGAGCCCCGTCCAACCTGACCTTCAATGTTTCCAGGGATGGCGCATCTACAGCCTCTCTGGGAAACCTGTGCCAGTGTTTCACCACCCTCACTGAAAAAAATTTCTTCCTTCTATGTAGTCTAAATCTTCCCTTTTTTAGTTTAAAGCCATTACCCCTTGTCCTATTGCCACAGGCCCTGATAAGAAGTTTGTTACCCCTGGAAGGCCCCCTTTAACTGCTGAAAGGCTGCTATAACGTCTCCTCGGAGCCTTCTCTTCTCCAGGCTGAACAAGCCCAACTCTCTCAGCCTGTCTTCATAGCAGAGGTCCTCCAGCCCTCTGAGCATTTTTGTGGCCCTCCTCTGGACTTGCTCCAACAGGTCCACGTCTTTCCTGTGCTGAGGGCTCCAGCTCAGCAAGCTATTCTAGTCCAGCTCTTTGCTGTGCCTCAAAATCTCTATCATGTTCATGTACAAGGCAATTAAGAAATTATTATCAAGAAGAGCCATGTGCTGAAGCCTTGTTATTTGGGTATCGGGAATGCAGCTTTATAATTAAATGCTGCTTACGTATTATCTACGCAATGTCCATCCTGCTAAGGCTAGCACCTCAGAACAGATTCTAGCAAAATGTTTAAACGTGTAATTCAAAAGTTCAAATTAATTCTGAAAGGGCAGCATAAATTCTTTGACTTTTTTTCCTTTTTTTTTCTAGTGCTGAAGGCTGCTACATATTATTTTGTGATTTTAAGTTTTATATGAAAAAAAGAGATGCAAAATGCATCTCAAACTACAATGTAAACAAATGAGCTGGTTCTTTTGAATACAGGGTGAAAGGAGTTTAGATCATAAGAACTTTATGGTAAAGCTTTAATACAAAAAGGCCTCACAATAAGTGAGGATATGAAGTGATTTATTCTTGTTTTGAAGACTTTAAAATGAATGGTGCTCTTGACTTTTTTACATTTCCTGACTGGTCTATCTGCTGGCAGGACACTGCGCATTTCAACCGGAATGTTTCATACTGATTGTTCAGTTCAAAAGAATAAAAGGAATAATACACTAAAAATGACAAGATCTACTCACAGCTACTAGGAAACTTTATAAACAGAAGGCAGATTTTGCTACATGAAGAACAGACAATACAATCCTGGTCTTCCTGTGATGCATGTAAGTTAGGAGAAGTGAAGCTAACCAAGTTTATAACTGTTATGAGTTGTTTCAAGATTAGACATATTATGATGAACAGTAACACATTAAAGTTAATGATGACATTTCATCTGACATTTGGTGGTTTATAGTTTCTCATTCAGGCTTTTCCAGATAGACTGTAACAATGGATGTGGTAAAGGGTAAAGAAGACTCTAGAAATAGTGATACTTGAAAAGGTCATCATGATTTCTCTATGTACTAAAGAACATTTATTTAAATAAAATACACTTGTTATAAAACGTCCTTTGTATATGGGCACATACATAATTTCTGATATACTGTTTAGGTTATCCTTTTCAGTGGGGTGAACACGTGAGCAAAAAAGTTGTCCTCCCTAGACTGACGATCACTAGCTGTCTTTCTGCTTACATCTTTCTATCATCACGTAGTCAATCACTTTCAACACTAAGTCTCATTAAGTCCACCCTAAAACTTGAAAAAAACATTATTTCCTTCTTTTTTTAAAGGCTTTCAAAGGCATCAAGCAAAGGAATTCTTGCTTGAACAACCACATAGGTAATGTTTAAATCTTAGTGCATTCTGAGCTTAAACAAGATCTTATCTTTTGAGTACGTGTAAACTAGTCTGGATACAAATCAATAGTCCATAACTCTTTCTTGTTATATATCTGGAGATGTGACTGGCATATGGCAAAAATGCAGGCATTCCTGCCACATGCTAGGAGCTCTTCTGGATATGTGACAGCACAAGGTTATGTAATTAAATTTCTATTTCCATGTTTTTTGTGTGATGGGAGGAAAAGAAAAAAAAAGAAAAAAAATAAAGTGTAGAGCATCAAAAGAACCTGTCCAGCCTGAGCATGATAAAGGATATTCCTTACCTAGTTTTGAAAGTGCCTTGGATGAATTATTCTCAAGGGAAGGATGTAGCCTGCGGGACACAGGATGGGTAAACCTGAATTAATGTACAGTGTTATCACTGAAGCAATTTCCAGATGATATCTACTGGTACTTCTGAGGGATGAATGTGTGTCTTCCCTTCTCTTCAGAGAAGCCCACCCTGCAGCCAGTAATGCACCAACCACAGCTAGGAGAGCAAGCAAGACTGATTCTATATTTACATAAACTCAATTCATAATTCCAAAAGAATTTCTCTTATTAAGTGATAAGTATACATACTCAGCCACAGGAAGTGGGATCCCCCTCTTCCAAGTGAAAATCAGGCTGCCATTTCCCTGACCAGGTTTCAGTGTAAACTTTCATTTCTTTTTCTTAGTTTTTCAGCTCTCATTAAATCACTTAAATCTTTCTGTAAAAGCTGCTGATCAGAATTCAGTGATTAGTTACCAAACTCCAGCGTATGACTTTCTGTTGCCTTAGGGTCCATACTGCTGTCTGTAAAAGCAAAATGTGAAATTATTTCTCATTAATTAGGCCAGCAGCAGGAAAGTTCTTAATCTCTTTAAGAAGAGCAAATAACACCGTGACTTTTCAGTTTATGAAAAGGACTTATTTCAGGAAGAAAGTTTGAACTGGGAAGGGTTACATGTATATTATTTTCTTATTTTGAAGTGGAAGGACCTTGTAAGAAACAAGCGATTGCACTGGCTGAAGTGATGAAACAATTCTTCTGAAGTGAAATGTAAACACTATCAGTGGCTGTTGAGTAGCAAGAGCAAAAAGCTTTGTTCTTATCTCTGAAAGTGCTAGAAATTGGTTTCCTTAGTGTTTTTAAGATTAAATGTTCCCCTGAGTGCAACTTTCTGTTGAAGAAAAAAGCATGACTTGATGAGTTCAATCATCCTGGAGGTGGGACATTCACAGAACTGTTAATATTGGCGTACAGACATGATGATAGTTTAGCTCCTCTTCCAGGTTGCTACAGATGTTTTCTCCCAATATGTAAGTGTGGTGAGGATTTCTTTTCCCTTTGGGCTCTTCCTCCTGCAGGATGAGAATTGTGTGCTGCAGAGACTGCACAAGGCCTTTTGGCTTTCCTTGTTATGTCACGTTCACTTGTTCTGATAATTCCTGTGGGTGGAGGTCTGAGGGACCTTTTTCTTTAGGATGTTTCACTGGAAAGAGAAGAAAATTACAGCTGGGGACTACGTAGACCCTTTTAAGCTCTTCAGTCTTTAATGTCAGAATGAGTTAATTATTGGATACTCATCTCTTCATCTGTTTATCTGCAGTATCCTTTTGCTTTGTCTATATTTAGACAGATAATGGCTAATTCTTCATGTTGCTTATCGCATGGCACTCCAGACTGTGACAAGCAAGTGATTCTGTTACTTCAAAATGCTCTTGCCTATAATTCCAACTTGCGTTTTGACACATATTCCCAGACCGACAGCTGTCTGACAGCTTTCTTTTGAAATGTTAGCTTTAAGCTTTTGATTTTGTTTGCTTCTGGTTTACTTCTGTTTGGCAGCTTACTCACACTTCGCTACCTAGAAATTTTATTATTCCCCACAGGTGTCTTCTTTTTTGTTTATTTAGGAATTTTAGTCTAGGCAAGACTAAAAAAAACGTATTACTTAAGTGACTGTATAGTATTAGATGTGATCTTTTTATAAAATTGTCAACAACATTCTTCTGTACTATATTATGCTTTGTGTACTGTTGTGTCTCTGAAGCCATAATATTCTTTCCTCAGAATGCTTAATGTTCATTCTCCTACTTATCTATGTCAGGAGGGAGAGAGGAAACTACCAAATTTTTAGATTTTTTGCTATACATCTATTTAGATGAATGTTAAACAGCACAGGCATAGGATAAGAATCAAAGTAGATTTCCCGACTGTAAATCAGGGTGTACAGACAAGTGTGGAAAATTCATTAATAGTTTGCATGGTTATCAGAAATTAAGGCATTCCAGGATTCAACAAACGTGCTGATGTAGTCTATGCTTTCATAATGTTTTTTCACTAGGAATTTGGTTGCTGTTACCTATTATCGGAAGAATTACAGTACAAAAATTATTTTCTGCCATGATCAATAAAGACTGTATGTTGAACAAGAGCCCTAGGCAAGAATCCTTGGAACTGTATTTTTCTGGGAAACTTTGGAGCATTCTGTAGTAGTCTTGATACTAAATTCTGAGACTCCGCCTTTTATTTAAACGCAGTGCAGAAAGTAAGCGCAACTGAAATAACTGTCAGATTAACTTCTAAAAATCTAAATTTTACTGCAGGTTCCTGGCATACATGCGAATGTCCCACCATGGATGTAAAGAAAATGCTGTTTAGGATGCCAAAGCAACCCACTATTCCAGCTTAAAAGTCTGACACAAAAGAATTACACCTTAACATCCTTTCTAGCAGGATTAGATAACACTCAAAAACTGTAAATTGCCCATAAATTATATGACTGCTTATAAGTACACTGTAGTGTTTGAAACAGTGATTCCATCTAGTGACAGGTCAGATTGCATACAAATGCAGGTTTCAAAATATAATATTTTTTAAAAATTCAATGACCATCTAGGAACCGTGAAGAAAAATGTAACTGCTGTGGTTTTGTAGCCTGATCGCAACAATTGAGCCTCCAGGCAGGTGTATGCCACCGCATGGGGTGGCTGCCAACATAGGTATGAACAACAAGTAAAAAAAAGGACTTGATGTCTGTGACTTTGCAGTTATTTCACTTTGAGGTCCTTAAGGCAAAAACAGGCTGTGAAAAAGTACATAAAACATCTCATCTTTTCTTTCAGAATTGCACTTTGGAAATTGATCCCAGAAAAAAAATAATTAACAAGTACTTTCATCTTTAGAAGATACTCCTTTTTTTGTCAGTTGACCTAAAATATCAGTGCTCTTTTTTTTTTTAACATTGCTAAGACAATATGCCTCTTTATTCCTCTCTGATGACTGAAGCATTTATGAAGATTTATGGGATAGCTACTGCCCCAAGCTGGTGGATTTGCTGTCCAGCTCAAGAGGATACACACATATTTTTTTACAGCCTAAGGTTCTAGGTTCATTGCTTGCAAGAAATTTCACAAGGCATCCTGAGAAGCATAGATACCATTATAATATATGTACAGGTAACAACTGGTTATTGGTCATACCTTAAACAGGATGGCCTGTGGCATTCATTTTCAGTCATTTCCTGGGATGAGGTACCACGTGTGGTACTCTTTCCTACAGTTATACACAATAATCAAATGCCACTGGATTACTTTATATTCAGCAGTCCATGTTTTGCTTGTGTTTCCTCTTTCGTTTTGCTTCGTGTTTGTTTGTTTTAACTTTTGTTACATTAGATGAAAGATGGATAACTCCAGTATATCTGGACTTCGCTAGGGGTCTTCTGTCTTTCAGTTAGTCCTGGTTATGACATTATGAGACATAACACAGTAAGTTCATCTGTTATATCAGACTGGTTTCCTTTTGGTATTAAGTCTACCTGTCTTCATAGCAAAATAGCAGAGCAGAATAGGTCAAGTGCAGTTATGTATTTAATTCAGTTCTCCTTATAGTATTCTTTTAAACTCTAGGGTGGGCTTTCAGCAAAATATTTAGGAGACAAAGTTGTTCTTTAACCTCCTGAGATTCGTTCAGATTAAAATCAATTCAAGAAAACACAGTCCAGTAATAAAATGCTTAAAGCACAATTTTCCCTAAATGTCCTAAAGAGCTAGCGCAATAAGTGCAAATAGAGATCTTGCTGTTTCTGAGAAGGATGATCTGAAGTCTAAAACCTTTAGCAATTCATAAAACTACGTTTCTTGTGACCAAGGTGGTGATGTCATACGTGTTCCTGCAAATATGCAGGGAGCCCCACCTGGAACTTCTGCCGGTCTCTCTGTTGGTAAGGGTGCCATTAGGTACTGGTGGACACATTTTGCATAACACCCCAGTAGCTAAAGTACATTTCCAATCATCTGGCATATTTGGGATCTAGATCTTCATCCTGAGGGACGCCAGGCACACAGCTGCGCTGTTACAGAAAAATGCCCTGCTGCTGTCTTCTGTTGTGGTGCTCTCTTCCAGCCAAGAGGGCTTGGAGCTCAGTATTTTCTATTTCCTAACTTCCAAGCTACTGTGGGGGAGAGGTGGTGTTGTCAGTTGAACAGTCTTCTGACTTTGAGTCCTAGTTAAGCTGTGCTAAGTAAGAAAGTTTAATCTTAGTGCAGATGCCCCATTGTTGGTTGTCATGAACAACAGGAAAGACTCTTCAAAATTATCTGGGTGTGAACTTTTGGGCAAACGAGTCTTCGGTACTCCAGTTCTTCAGCTGATCCCTGTCCCTTATGGAAAGCGTACTAGCAAAGCAAGTGCCTATAGCACATTTGCCCATGATAACTGATACGCTTAGCGGTGTCCAGCTGCTGCCATCGAGAGACAGTCAAGGTATGTGAGGAAACATTTGCCACTCCTTCACCAAGTATTAAAGAAGCATGCATGTCCCACACACAACCAGGATCTTCAGGGCTACCTGATCTGGTGCTGCTTGACCTGCCTCCCCTCACCAGTCGTGCAGCACCAGTGCAGGAATGCAGGTCGGTGAGTAAGGGCTGTTGCAGAAAAAGGATAGAGATGGAGCAGGAGTGGAACAGGGCTTTTTTGAAAGCAGTACATAGGTGTGTGAGGATGGAGAAAGGAGCCCCAAAAGGTGGTACTCTACTACAGGGATGTGAGGGAAGAAGAAAAGATGGTTTCTAAAGGGAATAACTGAGAGAAGAAACAAAGAAAGAAAAAGATCACCATTCAAACACACAGCTACCTTTGGACTCTTCAAAATTTTCCAGATCCTTCCCAGCCCTTGATCTCATCCAATGGTATAAACTCCTCATTTCTGTCCCCTACCTGATTCATACACCCCTAATGTCTCCAAAATTTGTCAAAAGACTCCTCCAGTAACTGTATATTCCTTCCATGCTCTCTCCCTCCCCAGGCCAGGCCCCTCGCACCATTTACCACTGTTGGAAAACCACGCCACACCTCCAGATCACCCCTGAAACCTCTCCTCCCCTCCTTGCTCAGTAAGCAACCCTTGCAAAGCTGCCCAAAGCTACTCACAAGGATAGGGACAACTGCCCTTTTGGGTAGCAACAATCAGTTTTGCCTGTGTTCATGGGCAACACTGAGCTGCCCCAGCTCTCCCATATGTCCCAGTTAATCACCCCATCCTGCCTTCTCCTCAGGGAGGGCTGTCCCATGAGGAGTCCCCCTGCACGGCTGCCTGCTGGCAGCTCTCGGGCCCACAGCACCCTGCCCTGGCATCAGGGAGGTGCAACAACCCAATTTCCTACAGCCACATGGTGCTGCATGCCAGAGAAATTGCTTGTCAGGCAGCATCTGGCCCACATGCGCGTTCGTTGTCAAACAAACAGCAATCACACAGCAGTAGTTCACTGGTAGGTTGACATTTTATATTTCATGTTCATTTAACCTTCATATAAAAGACAGAATCACACAAAATACTTTCAGGATATTTCATTTTTCAAGAGATTTTTGCCTTTTAAATGTACTTTGTTTAGTGATCAGGGGCACTTTACAGTAACTACATGAGTATCTGTGCTACTCTCCTCTTTGACCCACTCTTCTACTCTCAGGTGAAAGGTTAAGATCTTTTTCTGATTGATGGTATACATAATGAGAATTTTAAAGCACTACTTAGAAATGTCATAGTAAAATCTAGGCATACTCCCCCTTGGCTTGGAGCTCAAATGAAGCAATAATAGACGTCTTTGTTAAATCCTGAGATTTCTATCTTTACATTCAGATTATATTTTCAATGCCAACTATAGTGTGTAAGTAATAGAAAATCAGTCTTCTTCAGAAAATAGGAACTTCAGTCGGTAAATGGGGAGCGGGCAGTTAAAGCTTAGGAGTCAAACCAGCACTTCTATGTTGGGAAACGGAACTTGAGATCTGAGAAGGGCTGGGGGTTACCTGAAGAAGGAATGTCTTCTATTTCCCTTGTGACAAGCTGCCCAAAGTGGGAGAAACCCCTGTATTTACATAGGCCAGATGGAGGCTTTAGTCTACAGTTTCCTCCCTGTCTCCCTTTAATCAACATGGATCCCTTTTTCCCTCCTGGTTCTATTCCTGAATGGATACATACTGCTGTTCAATGCAAATGTAATAAGTGAGTCTCTTCTCCACTCCTTATTCGGGGGATTTCTCCTAGTTTGCACTCCTGCTGTGTTTTTCACTTAGCACTTTTCGCTGGTGTAATCCTCCTGCCTTAAATGGCTTTCCTGTGAGATCACACTGCTCTCAGAACCGTTACAAAACATTATAAATCACATACCATAAAAAGTCTTCATTGTACTACCTCTTCTCAAGCTCACAAGATTCAGATTGTTTTTAACGTTTTAGAGAAACCGTGTGCCATCTGCAGCAAGGGCGACAGACTGCTTTGTCTGAACCTGCTTCCCTCTTATTTATTCTCAGTTTTATGCAACACTTCACAGTGTTCCATATACTGGGAAAACAATCATCCTATACAATGAAATACTCAGAAGGTAGGAAATGCCAAGATTAACTTTACCGTGGAAATTTTAATCTCTGCCTTTTTGCCCTGCAAGTGCCTATTTATGAAGTTTATTAAAAATCTTTCTTAGCACACAGATTAACGTTAGGTCGCTCAGTGAGTCCTCAAGCCCTCTCATTGTGAACGAGTCGCTAAACTTAATCCTCTGAAAACCAAGTAGTACAAAAGTCAACAGCCATGTCATGAATCTATAACATTGCCTCTTTACACAATGCTTGATGTGGATTCAAGCCTTTACCCTCATTGATGCTCAAGACCTCAGACTGCGGGGTAAATCTAGTACTTTACTAACATAGATTTGGGTTCAGATCAAATATAACACAGGGAGCTATCTACAGTTTGCCTGTAGTTAAACCTAGCCATATAACACACAAAGCTATCTACAGTCTGCCTGTAGTAAAACCTACTCACGCAAAGCTTATCACCCTCGGGAAACCGTTACCTCTTCTTTACTCTTGCCCTGATGATTTTTCCCAAGAAATATACAGAAGGAAGGTGAAGGACATCACCGCCGAGTATGCCACATGCATCTTGATGCTTTCTGTGGCCAGGAGATATCATATCTGCTTATTTCAGAACCAAACATAAAATAAATATCAAATGTCAATCAACACCAAAACTGCTTATTTCAGTGCTGTCTGGCAAGCGTTTAACAGAAAGTAAAGTTTGAGCCGAGCCATAGCAGGAATGAAACTCCTATATGAAAACCAAAGGGTACAAAACACAAAGATTTTAACATGAAAGCAGGATGGCTGAAACACCAAAAAATTAATGTCTTAGTATTCAGTTATCAAAGAAATAAAAAATATTGGTTTAGCCTGATCATATAGACATTCAAATGCTGTAAATTCCCTTTTCCTGTTTAGGGATTGAGCTGAGGCAGACACACAGATCACAACTGTGAGCTGTTGACACTGGTGTGTGCTCGTGCCTTTGCATGGGTTTGGCAGACAGACTCAACAGACTCCAGAGGTTATCAGTCCTTGGGAAACCTTCCCACACTACCTCCTCAGTGCGCATTTTTCCTCTCTCCAGCCTGCTGTGTTCCTGTAGCTATTTTTCTATCCAGATCTATAGATACTTGTAGCACTCATTCACCCGCAAAAAAAAAATCACAGAAAAAGAGTCGTTTCTGATGTAAAATTGTAATAGAAAATTTTCACGCTTTAAACCGTCTTTCTTTTTCTCAAATACATATATAGATACAGATGTATATGAATGTATACAAACACAGAAAGAGAACAAAAGCGTGTGTGTGGGCAGTGTGTTTTTATGTACAGTATGTTTTATTTAAGCTTGAATACACATTTAAAAGTGGCTAACGTATTTTGTATGGCTTTAAAAGTATCTGGTTTAGTATTCTATCCACTCCTCAGCCTCATACCAACGAATAATCAACAAGGGATTAAATTAAAATCCAAACAATATCTCCTACATGTGCTGGAGGAAGTCAAATGCCTCATTCTGCAAGATGTGGATGTGCCCTGTGTATGAACTCAGCACATTCAAAGCCTATTGATTTTTTTCCCATGGTGGGCTCTATCCAACTCCTACTAATGTCAGTGGGCGCCTTTTCACTGACTTCAGTGGGGTTTTGGAGCAGATTTTTAATCTCTTTGATTTTAGTGTGAACTTGCAGAAATCATGAACTGTAAACCTTTATGTTTGACCAGCTCTTTGATATGAACTGTTTTGTACCCATGCAGTTAATTTATTATTTACAGAATGATTTAAATTCGGAGCTACAATAAATGTTATTTTCTGATACATAAACACAGTTTGACTGCTCAATGGTACGAAAATGTATTCAGCAAAGTGAAAATCTAGTCTAGGCTTTACAACAAAGGGCTTTCTGAAAAAAAAAGAAAAAAGAAAAGGACATTTCTTAACAAGGAAAAATACTTTCAAAAAACCAGACATGTTTATACTTATATTATGAGTCCATTTAGACACCTGGAAACAATATTAGAATTTTTAAGTTGTACATTTAAAAAATAGAAAAAAAGTTGTGCTCACTCAATTTTAAGACTGTGAAAACACTGAACACATACATCCATTTATATCTTTCCACACATATTTAGGTAAAGATTTAACATTTTTTTACAAGGTAAAACTATTTAGGATGCAGAAAATCTGAAAAAAAGTTTCATCTTAATGGAAAATATCACGAGATAGATTTAATCACCTGTTCAGTTACATGCAAGGCTCCAATACTCTCTCCAATTGATATCCCTGACATGTAGGGCAATAGAAGTTAAACAATTGCATTTTAATGATTTATTCTCAAGTTCTTATTCAGAGCTTCAGCCATGTGTCTGCCATTAATGTTAATAGGGGTTACACAGCTAAAGCCAATTTAATCAAGTTAAGAACATATACCAGAGTTAAAAACCTGTTGCATGACAGAATATGCATTTTTGTTTAACTAATGAGATTATGGGTTGCAGTAGAAATTCACTGTCTTAATGTGAGCAAAAAGAAAAAGGAGGAAGACTACTCAACAGATGCTGGGAAGATTGTTATTGCAAGGAATGAATTTCCACCTCTAACAGCACCTTCTCTCCACCTCATCCACAAAAGTGCACTTGATGGGAAACAGGGCTCTGAAGCTGATGAGTCAGACAAAGCTAACACAAATAACTTTTCTGAGTCTGATGTGCCCAAGGGAAAAACACACATGCTCTTCCACCTGATTAAGGTAGTGAGCGAAATAGTAATTCTTGCAACAGAAACAGTTTAAGCTTTCAGGCTTTGTTTTGTTCTGATTTGATTTTTTTACTGTACAAGAGTGCCTTGCTGGGGATGCTTAATATGCAGAAAGAGTCAAATCAGCTTCGGGAAGCAGTATGAGATCCTGTCTCCTCCCTTCCCGAGCTGCCTTAGGTTGAAGGGAGACCGGGTTTCCATTACAGCCCAACAGCTCAGTGTGAAACCAGACTGCAGCAGCTGTGACTGAAAGGCAACTGGCCGAGACCAGACAAGTCTGGGTGCATTGGCAGGGATGGCTGGATGCTGAGAAGATCCCCATCTGATCTTCCTCAGCACCTTCACAGAGCTGATGGGGAACAGGGCTAAGGGGTGTGAGGTGAGATGTGATGTTTGGACAACTGGTTGTTGACTTTCCTGCCCAAATACCTCTCTCCCTTCCCCCCAAGATTGAACAAGGACAGATAGAAGAGGGGAAAAAGCGGAGCTGAAATCCCCGACTGTGAAGAAACCAGACATTGTCTTTTCTGGGACTTTCGGAGAGCAGCCATAAGGTCTGCTTTCCCAGCCATGGTTCCCAGCCATAATGCTGTCTATGGTTGCTGTGAAGTTCACCTCATGCAAAGATGGGCTCTACTCTAGGGTTGAGTACTAGAGGGATCGGCCTTTATGTCTGTATGCTTGGGAGTTAGCTGCTGCCTGGAGTTAGGGCTTTCCACCCTGCCAGCAGCTGGACTGCTCTAAACTATGACTATGCATTTCATGTGTCATTGTATGTAGGGAATGTGCAAAGATACTAAATTCAAGCAAAAGATGGTGTGATTTCAAGCTTTGTGGTCCTTAAAGGTTTCCCTTGACACAGCAATTAATTCCCATTTAGGAAAATATCAGAAAGGGCCTGTGATACAGATATCTGAGATTCCACATGCCAGTTTAGGTGATGGAAAGATGCATCTTGTGTATGGGGACAAACTTTTTAGCAGGGCCTGTTGTGATAGGAAAAGGGGTAATGGTTTTAAACTAAGAAAGGGAAGATTTAGACTACATAGAAGGAAGAAATGTTTTGCAATGAGGATGGTGAAACACTGGAACAGGTTTCCCAGAGAGGCTGTAGATGCGCCATCCCTGGAAACATTGAAGGTCAGGTTGGACGGGGCTCTGAGCAGCCTGGTCTAGGTGAAGATTGCTTATTGCAGGGAAGTTGGACTAGATGACCTTTGATGGTCCTTTCCAACCCAAACTATGCTATGATCCTATGATTCTATGAATTCCTAGAGATGGTGCTAGTTCTGTGTGGCGCAGGAAGGGACAGGCAGAGGAATGGGGAACATGTGGCTGTTCATCATCCAGGAAAGACCAGCTGGCAGCGCAGAAAGAGAACTGTTGGCACATCCTCAGGTGGTGGAGCTGGCACTGCAGAAGTTATTGATAGATCCCCGTTGCAAACTACTGAAACTACTTTTGGGGAAAGATGGTACCAAAATATGGTCTTGTTTTTCCCTGCATTACATTTTGGAACCAAGTTACATTTGTAACAAGTACTTCCCATCATAGGGGAAAAAAATATTGGCTATACCAAACAATCAGTCCTGGATCCTTCTGGCCAAATTTTAAGGAGTTTATTTTAAGTTCCAGCTTACAATAACAACCTCCAAATATGTCTGTGTATGGATGTGAATTCTAAAATGTTAATTCTGCAAACTCTAAAATATTCCAAAGCAGAAGGAATATAAGATGTGTGATAGCATGTTTCGGAGCCACTAATCTAACTAATCCAATTTAATCAACCCAATAATCTAACCATAACATTAAACAATTAACACTGTAGTGCCAGTGCCCCTTTTACTTAAAGAAAAAGGAAAGTGGAATGTAATGTTCCATTAACCTATCTTGAATATAATGAACTATGAAATTAACTGAAAAATGAGTGAATTGTCTTGTAAAGTCAGCAAGAGCTTCTTAGAGCGTCAATCATCCTTTAATTCATAAATCCCTTTACTACATCCTACAGCTGGTTGAAAGTATTCACATGAATTTTAAGTATTAACTAAGCATTAACCTTCTAGGTTCACTGTTCACTGTAGAAGATTATAGATTATGAATAGACTATAGAAGATTAAAATGCAAGCTCATTTGATAGCTCTAATCTTAAAAAAAAAAAAAGCAGTCTTAACAGCTTTTCAGTCTAATTTAAAAAATTTTTTTAAAAAATAATAATATTTCTGACAGGGTGACAGAACTTCCCTGTTTCCCTTTGTTTCCTTTTTTTCTCTCTCTTCCACCACCCAAAAGTCTTAAAATCACTTTTTTCCTGAAGTTATATCTAGACTTGTAAGCAAACTCTTTTTATATGTAGCAATAATAAATGGTTGCAACCTCAACCACTGAAAAATGGTTGACTACACTTGAAACATTAACCTGGTGGCAGTCACTGAACAAGTAGCTGAACAAGGACTCTTCATCAACTGTCTCGCTAGAAAAGCCTTCCAAAAGTTGATTTTTAAAGATAAATAGCATTTTAATTCAATCAGACATCTTTCACGCTTCAATCTGCTGACAGAGGCCAAACATGGCAGATGTAGCTATCAGATGTACAACCCTTACACTGATGAACAAACAAGCTGTGTTCTAACTCTACATCTTTCACCTGTGTTTTTATATAAAGCACCATTGCAGGCATGACAAAAACGGGAAAAATCTTCTCAAGTCCACGCCGTCTGCATCCTCATCCACCCTTCACACCAGTCTACATTTCACCAGCTAATGGTATAATTTCTCATGACTGTGGCTTATCCTGGCAGCATACACAGCATCTCATCACCATTCCATTAATGCACACCGGTGCTTGCATTGGTGTCTACTGCAGGTGAATGTCTGAGATAAGCTATATCCCTATATGCCCACAAAAACAAGAATCCATGTTCCTCTTTGCTGGCAGTCCAACACTGAGCGTCTTCTTGTTTTGTGCATCCACTTGGCACCTTCTGTCAGAAATGCTTCACTTCACACTTACAGATACTGATACCTAACATGTATTTTTTTTTAGGTCTCATGTAGTCTACTTAGAAAAAGTGAACTGTACCTCTATTAGGTGAAATGGAAATGTTTTGCAGAACTATTGTGGCAGAATTCCAGGCAGGGACGATGTAAACCAGTTTCCCAGCAGATCTGGAAAGTGGAGTGGTCTTCTGACCACTCACCTGTTTTGGCCCACAGCCCAAAGCCATCTGCCAGATGACCTGTCCACAAGTCCTCCACGAGCCAGTGAACACACAGCTGACAATGATTGCCCCAAAGGGGTTTGTCGGAAGCCAGCCAGGCCTATTATTTCACTGCGGTGGCTGCATTGTCTTTTTAGAGAACCCCGCCAAGTTTAGGCCTGTGTGGTAGTTATAGTAGTTACCCATAACTACAGATTTTAAGTCTTGCCATTACAGCTCTAACACTGCCGCAATTGGGTTTTTGTTGCATCAAAGTAATTTGCAATGCAGAACTTCCACAGGTTGTGGAAGTAGATAATAAACATAAGAAATAGAAAGGCACTGAGTGGAGTGTTCTTCACCTCAGTATGGAGAAAGGCAGACATGCGGATATGTTTGGGTTTTTTAATTGCCAAGAAGTAAATCTTCAAAAGTATAGCTTGTATCTTACAACATAATCACTCACTCTCCTCTCCCTGTTTTAATGTCAGCGTAAAGAAAATTGTGCCATAACACAGCAGGTGTTAAACATAATAACATTCTGCACTAGAAAAACCTTTGGCTGGTAACTAAATTAAGAGGAAATTGATGGAAAAGGTCTAACTGCTCTCCGGAATATCCAGATCTGGATGATGATAAAGACTGCTAGTTCTTTCCTCCCTTTTAGTTTAGGCAAATGAGTGACTGGGATCTGACCCAATTATTCTATTTCATTTCTGGAGATAACTTGGAACATGTCTGGATATGAACAGATGCCAGAACACCCTAACAGAGACATTCATTTTTAATGCTCAGATTCTTCTCTGTCGAGTAATTTGGTTTATATAATACAGAGATCAGTAATTATTAGACCTCAGTGAGAAGCTCTCTACTTTGCTTTGAAATTCCCTTTGTGCCTCTTGTTGCATTTAGGCCAGTACTGATCTTTCTAAGCCTGAAAGCTTGGCCTTCTGGATTGTTTTGTGGAATTCATTAACACCCTCAACTGTACTGATTTACGATTTACTGGTGTGCATAGGAGCCTTTCCACTCTTCATAGGAGTTAAGCCTGCAAAACGTCTCAATCCGTCTGACTTGCATCTAGCCATCCCACACTTTCTGCATCTGTGTGATGGAGAAACAAGACTGATAGTATCTTAGTATGAAAACAGAAACTCTGCCTGTTTGTAGCACTCCATTTTCCTTTGGTTTGCCTCAGGTTGCCTCAAAGACTATTCAGGGTTCGCGCATTTCCAAAATACAAAAGGAACTATCTTACTTCCTTATTGATATCTTCTCCCAAATTTACATTACTACAAAATGATCCAAATAAATGCATGTTTATTACGTATAATTGCATTGCAAAAAGCTTCAAGTATATACAGAATTCTTTTTTTAAAGATATAATGTCTCAAAGTTCCTTTAAAAACCTTCTAGCTCCATAGTCTTGCCTCTATCTGTCATTAGATGCACTCCACTGCAATTTAATTTGTGGGGGCTAGATATGTACTTGAAACTTCAGGAATTTACAAGTGACCTCTTCTGTGTAATGTATCATAGAATCACAGAATCACAAAATGGTAGGGGTTGGAAGGGACCTCTGGAGATCATCTAGTCCAACCCCCCTGCCAGAGCAGGGACATCTAGAGCAGGTTGCACAGGAACGCGTCCAGGCAGGTTTTGAATGTCTCCAGAGACGGAGACTCCACCACCTCTCTGGGCAGCCTGTTCCAGTGCTCTGCCACCCTCAAAGGAAAGAAGTTCCTCCTCATGTTTAGGTGGAACTTCCTATGCTCAAGTTTGTGCCCATTACCTCTTGTCCTGTCCCTGGGCACCACTGAAAAGAGCCCGGCCCCATCCTCCTGACACCCACCCTTTAAGCATCTGTAAGTGTTGATAAGGACCCCCCTCAGCCGACTTTTTTCCGGACTGAAGAGACCCAAATCCCTCAGCCTTTTATGGTATGCTTACCATTTTACGTGCTAAACTTTAATATACATAATGCACATTGATTTGACTGCAAGATATTATTTTAGCACAACTAATGCACTTGAGGACAACGGCAAATAAAGGCAAACAACCAAACATGAAGAATATGAGAATCCTGGTGATTGATTCCACTTTCCTGAACAGTGTAGCACGACTAAACACTGAGTGTCTCTGTATTTCCTTCAGAGACCTTTGTTCACATTTCTATACTGTATAGACCCTTAGCTAGGGTCTTCCTGGCTGGCGTTTGGGGCCAGCCCAGTTATCCGAGGAGCGCTGTAGGTGAGAGAGCACAGACTCCCTAGGGACTCTAGGGATTTTCCAAGTGGACTGCAGACTTTATTAGCTTTTAACTTCAAACAGTCTCATAAACATCCTTTCAAAAGGAAATCAGCAGTCTGTGGAGGTAAATTGTTTTTTAAAAATAGGTAAGTAGGGTTACAGTTATGTAGCAAAAGTGATTAGTTGGGCATAGTTACTTTCCAATAAAATAATATTGGTGTGAAATTATTGCCTTTTAGTCCATATTTTGTGCTGTGACTTGAAATTCTGTTCTGTTTTTAATTTTTCTCAGGATTTTATAGATGTCTTTTTTGAATATCTAGTAAATGGCATCTTGGTCTACTAACTAAACAAACAACTTGCTATTCCAGGCATTGTTTTCTTGTTCTCTATGTCCGTGACTTCATGGCTTTCATCTATGACAAAAATACCATGATGAGCCTCTTGTTTTTTTTAATATCTGATTGATAAGTGCATTAGCCTTCTAGTTGTCAGCCATAGAACTAAGCAGGAACTGCAAAAGTCTCTCAAAGAAAGAGTGGAATCCCATTGTAAATTGGTCTATATTATAGAATAAGGCTTGTGTATATACTTTAGTGAAGAATTTGTGGAAGCAGAAAACTACCTGTTCTCCCCTCAGGGCAGTGAGGCTGTAGTGCCTCATTCAGTGTTGTTTATTGCTCAAGACACAGAATGAGGAAGAAGTAAACAACACTGAATAGGCTGCAGAAGGAATAAGCACATCAGAAACTATTTCACCTGCGCTGTATTGAGGTGCTTGGCAGAGCTCTTACTCAGTCTTTCTATTCAGAAAAGAAACCACTGCACAAAAAGTAACGCTGGAGACCAAAACTATTGTTTGTTTTCTGTTAGCAAGTAAACATGAAGCCAGCAAGCCAAAACAAGCAATTTTACAGAGGAAAAGGAAAGTACAAATGAAAAACAAAGTAGTACTAATATATGCATATTTATGCATGTCTATTTATTTATTTATTCCATACATGTGTATACATATGCATATGTATATATACTTGTAATTAGGAGGGGAACTGCTCCACCTCTAATAAATCTCATGTTCCTGGGGGAGCGTGCCTCTTTTAATTGTATTCCAGCAGACTCAGAGGAGAATGGGTTGACTTCTGCTGGAATGCATATGTGGATTCTCAGAAGGCACACAGATATATATATGCAGAATAGTTCATAAAGACAGGCAGATCTGCCCAAGTGCTGCTTTTGATTCAACTGGTGTTGTTATAGCTGGCTGTGATCATCATGACTGAAATAGAGAGCTGTAAACCAAAGGCAATGAATGCCCTTTAACATGACCTTAGAACATTCATCCCTGATGGGACAACAAACAACATTGCAGATGAGGATTTCACAATACTAGCTACAGATGGATCGCTATCTTGGTGACATTCAATACCTTCTCTCAGGGTTGCTTAAGTTTTGCCCTAATTTGAGCTTTAGAGATAAAGTGGTAAGCAAGCCAATTTTAAATATACCAGAAAAGTAAGGGTATATACGGGGAGAGAGACAACTTTTACCTAGGTATTTTCAGAATATCTTGTTCTGCGCAGATAGGGATAAGAAATTTTTACGTGGCATGACACATTGACACATGTTGATGCAGACTGAGATGCAGAGAGAGAGTTTGCTCAGCCATCAGAGCATTCCAGGAATCCTAATAGAGAGCTCAAGGCAATAACAACTAGGCATTGCTATCTTAGAGGTTTTGTTCTTTTATACCGCTTCTTTTCTTATTTCTCATGTGATTTTATTGACTATGTTTAGGTCTGTGCCTAAGGTCTATCTGCCTAAGGTTCATTATTGTTAGAGTTTCTTATGTCAGCCCACTATAATGTGATATTATGCGTGATGGCAATGCTGTTTAATAAGCCACACAGTGTGAATACCTTGCCTAGTGTAGAAGGTTAGTGAGCAATGTTGCATCAAATTTATCTAGCTATGGAAATCTCAGGCAGTAACCTGTCTGGTATCCTTTTATAAAGCAATATAATTTTCTTTTCTGTAGTTTTGAAAAAGAAGCAGGGCTGATAAATAAACAGATGGAACAGAATATCAGAAATAGATAGGCAAAATCAGAAGCCAGTCAGAAAAGTTAAAAAGAAGGAAACTAATTTATCCAACAGCAAAAACCCTACAATCTTTCCAGACTTTATATAGATTCTTTATTTTTAACCTATGGAGAGCAGATGGAACAACAAAACAAAAGGGTATCTATGACTAATCAAGTCTATGAAAATGACCAAGGCAACTAGAAATGGAATGGAAACACATGGGGTTTTCTAGTGTATAGCTCCTCTATTTATGCCTGATTCTGTACAGTACATTTTCTCATGACTTTTTAAAAAAATCTATTTGGATGTAAATAGATTTAAAAATCCACCTTGGGAACCAGTGCAGCAGCCGGTTAGAATCATCAGACAAATGTTTTATATCTGGTACCCTGTAAATTTGTAATACATTTATATATTTGTACTTTAGATACAATACATACAATGCATATATACATACTTTAAATCTCCTTTCACAGGAATATGAAACAAAACTACAGGAAGAGAAGTTGTGTAAATGTTTGATTCCTCTTTGTGAGAATGCAATAATTTTACATTTGAATTCTCATAAGAAAGAGAATTTCTGTGAACAGTGTAGAAATGGTGGAATATGACCCTTAAGGTAACCATTAATGCTTAATGCTTAATAGTTAAGACACTATAATTATGGTGGGCAGTCATATAAGCTACAAAGTATGTAACAATTGTGTCTAATTATACAATGGTGCTCTTTCAGTATCAAAAATTGTGTACATTTCTAAAGACTTCTTTTTATACTAGCAATATTATGGAAAAACACCACTGAATATATAATAAGAGTTTGGTTTGGACATATGTATTAGAACATAAATGCGTTTCTGTATGATATATGTTTTCAGATATTTGTTGCAATGGCATGTATGATTTTATTAACAGACAGTGCTATAGCACTGGTAAATCTACCTGATTTTGTTCAAATGCTTAACTGAAAGGACGAAGGTTGTTTTCTGTTGTCATGCAGTAGGGAATACAGGTGACTTCATTCTTTGAGTGGATCTGCCCTATTATGTCCTTACAGAAGGATGCTGCTGTTAATGTTTAACCCAAGAGTTGACGAAGCTCAAGATCACTCAGGTGTGATGTTGGCTGTGGTTATTTGGTAGTCAGACAGTTTCACAGAAGTGCCCAGGGTAGACGTTAAGAAACACTGGATGCACTGATTATAGGACCCAGTACTTTAATGTCAGATTCAACCACTATCATAACAAATTAACCTACTTTTTAAAATAGGAAGTTTAGGCTTTGGGTGTGTTTCATATTCTTCTGATTATTCATTCTCATTATTCAGATGGCTAGAAACATTAACTTTCAAACTGAATTTACTTATAGACAGTTTATATTCACTTGTTCTTTCGCCTGTATTATCCTTTTATTTAAATAATTATTTACCCTTTCCAGTGTTTACCCTATTATATGTTTTTAGCAGCATCGTGTTCCCACTCAACTGCTTTTCTCTGCAGTAAACAAGAAGATACTGTCTCCTGATCTGTAGGAGGCTCTGTATTCAACTGATCACACCAATACCTCAGCTCTGGTTTTGTCTCTGAATTCATCTTTTTTGACACAGGTAACCAGAACTGCACACATGGCTGTACCAACATCATTCGTGACAGCAGCACATCCCACATTCTACTGTTTCTATGTAAACTAGCCATTGACTATACTTCAACACACATACACACACATGACAGCGTTACAGTAATGGCTCTTGATAGCAGCATATCTACTAGATCGTTTTTCTCTTTAGTCACCTTCAGCTGGTAAAGTGCTAGATCTTAGCAGAGATTTCTGGGTTTTATCCTTAAGTGTATGTCTTTGCATGTCACATTAATGATTTTGATCTGTCACAATATAGGTGTAGACATAGTATCCCTATGATATCCTAGTTTTTCCCTTGACAGTACTTCTCAACTTTCTATATTTCTCAACTTTCTGTTACAAACAGCTACAGTGCAGAAGTAATGTAGCATGTTACCAAAAAAAGTAAAAAAAAAAACAACAGCATCATTATAATACATACAAGGGCATGCTTTGCAAACAGTACAAATATCTTGCAATGCATTAGATATGTTTTTCCAAATGCTAGAAGCCATCAGTAGGAGCCTTTGTTCAGATCTGCCTACGTCTCTGACATGGCAGAAACATCACCTTCCCATCCTGCCAAGCAGTTCTGCATCACACCTGCACTTCTCAGCTCACAATGCTGCCTCCTAGGCATCCTGTTCTGAGAAGCCCCGTGGAAAGCTTGCCTGGGACAGAGGATTCCACTAGATGTGTGAAGGCATTTAAATATTAGACACTGCAGTTCTGATCATCAAAACACAGAAGTCCATCTGTTCATTTAGCCCTTGGTTTAGTGCCTTGATGATGCTTCTCTGTCTTTTGAAGTGCCTAAATACATTAAGTAGTGGATCTTTATCTAAAAAAGTGAAAATATCTGTGCACGCTTCTCAAAACTTTAATTTATCATACTTGTTTCAGGTGTGTTTCTATAGGTCTGGTCTGCAAAGTCTCCGGACCCAGCATTGCTGTTTTCAGACTAAGACACAGCCAGGTAGTGCCTAACGGATGCCTGCTAGATGTAGCCAGTAAGAAATAGCTAAAAGGTTTGACCGAGCTCTTTCCAAGAAGTGCAAAAACTATTACTTTCTGTCTGCCAGTTGTTAGATACCAATATTTTCCACTCAACCAATTGTCAGGTCTGCTAACAGGGAGAAGTCCATGCCCAGCTTTGGAAAGCTGATCCCCTTCCAGCATTTTGCAACCGTGTCAAACTGCAGACAACAAGAGCTTAAGATTCAATTTTTAAATTGCACTCAAGCTCAGAAACAGGTGTAGACCTAACACAACATACCTGCACAATTCAGGAGACTGTGATGGGCATCCTGAAAGTCCACTGAAGCTAGCAGGAGGTGCAGGGATGTCACTCTGTCATGCTCCTTAGTTATTTCTCTCCATCATGTTTAAGTTTTACAGCTAGCTGTCATTAAACTATTTACAGTTACATTACTAGGCTTATATGTGATTCAGAAGCATTATGAGATTTGGGCATCACAGTGTCTGTAAGAGGACAAAGCAACTTAAAGCTCAAACATTAAAATTTAAAATATACATCAAGAATATAATAAGAAATATCTACAAGAGAGGATGGGATTACTTAATCTTTTATCATACAACATCACAGTATCAAATCACAGGCAATGAGGGACAGGTAAACAAGAAGACAGCATTTCAATTTAGACAAGCGGACATGAGCAAAGGTGGTGTTATAAAAACACATCCTGGTCCACGGTAATCTGCTCATTATCCAGCCCCTAAAACTGAGCAGGGAGAAAGATCCTTATTGTAGAGCATAATCTTAGGAAGATAATTTATCTCTAGGGCTTTTCAGTGTTTTTTTTTCTCCTCTTACAAATCTGTGTTTCAAATAATACATATGACTTCATTGTTATATAGCCATACAGTTGAGTTTCTCATTTCCTGGTATACAGCAATCATTAAAACATTACTGGGGCATTGATAAAGCGCCCTTTGGGTGAATGGATTTCTCTAGTGTATCCCTATGTAGCAGAGTTCACCTCCATTGAGCTGCATGGCTTGCTTTTAGGTATAGAGGAATTTACAAAGACTGGCATTATCTATGAGATAGTAAGATGTAGAAAGAAAAAGCTGAGGAAAATGTTAGCACTGCAAGCATCCCATGGACAGTTAGAGGAAGTTAAGCTTCTAAGTCATTTAAAGTTCAAACAGAAGTTTCATGCTAAGATTCACTAACACTAGGACCTACACATATAAGACATGTAGGCTCATTTTAAAATGTTTATCCTACATGTAGCTTTTAAGAAATTAATTTATGACTTTTGGCAATCAAATGTTTCTGTTCCTTTTCATAATTTTTTTATTCAGCAGGAGGGCTCTAATTGAGTCATAACTGAGGCATGCAACAATTAACATTTCTTCAGTCATTTGTTTAAAGTGGTCATCATGGTCAGGAACTTGCTTATGCCAGATCTTATTCATCAGATGCACAGCATTCAGTCCTATGAGTTTATTCGTATTTACTTCTTTGACAAAAAAATCATTGCTAGTGGAAAGTCAATACAACTATGAGACAGTGATCTGCTGCTGTTCCGGCTGGCAAATCATCTGCAGAACAGTTAACTAAAAAGCAGATTCTCCATTACAGCTTATATGTCAGCCAATAAGAAAACCACTCTGAATTTGTTTTCTGATTAAGTTGAAAGTTTTTCCTCCTCTTTGTTTACAGAGCGAGAAAGCTTGTTTGCCTGCAGCGCAAGAGAACACAGAATTGCACGGTGCCGTGTAGAAAGGGTTGCTTTATAGGATGTAACTGCACCTCAATACCTTTGCATATCTGCAAAAAGTATCTGAAGAATTAATCATACAGCAGTAGTGCTATTTTTTTAAAAAAACAATGCTCATTGTTCTAGAATGTGAAAATTGTATTAAAAAAGTTTTATGGTGAAGATAAACATATTTTCTAAGATATTTTTAGAACTTGCGTGTTTTATTTCATTACATTAGAAGCAGTAAAAAGCACAGATCTCCTGCCCGGAAAATGCAAAGAAACCCATCTGTACGTAGGGAAACAAAATAACAAGAAACAATTTGTCTCACCTTTTTTTTCTTACTTTTTAAAAAGCTTTTTAGATCTTTTTTTTATCTAACTCCCACAGGTGATGTCAAGATTCTTTAAGCAATATTAATTATTTTAGCAAAATTTAGGAAAAATGCTAGAGTCTAGTTTATTTGTAAAATCAGTACAGATCATTCTGCTTTACCAGACTGTCTCCACACCTTGTGGTAGACAGAAGATTGAATTCTGCATGCCAATGAACCCCTGGGAGATGGATATACATAACTCTTACACTGCAGAAATAACCGCACCCTTCCTCACCTCTTCTCCGCTTGCAATGCCCAGTGCCAGGAGATGTTAATCTAATCAAAGGTTTGAAAGGGAGATTAAGAAAATGGAGATACCCTGCACCGTCATTGCTTCTCTCCATAAACGTAATAGATGATCATTTCCCTTATGTCAGAATTACTGCAAGTTAACAAATTTGACTTTGGCAAGGAACAGAAAGCTCCATACTCTGTTACCAGTCCCCTGAGCCAGTTTCTTCACCCTGCAAATCTGCCTTTTGGGCAGGATAAGTTCTGTGCTACTTGAGTTTAGCATTCACTTCATCATATGTTCACACGCGTTATGCAAAAATGATTCTGCATTTTGTAAAGCTTTTAAATGACAATGTCCCTTAGCAGTTGGGGGTCACACGGCACACAAGGAAGGAGGTAAGCCAGTTCTGAGGTGAGTGATATTTCCTGACAGGGAGATATTACATTCATAATAGGATTCAATTTTAAGTGTTCACTTGGCTGAGGACCACAAGTCATGGAATGGCATTGTGGTGTACTTCTTAAAATAATCATGCACAACCTAGTTGCTTACAGATGCATGCACTTTAATTTAACTGAAACATACAGTCCTGAGTAAACTTAAAGAGCCAAGAGACTGTTATTTTTAACCACTAATTGATGTTTTCCTCATTTGATAGATTTTAATGTAGTAAGAAGACTCCTTTCCTGCCAATCTGATGTCAGCTGAATCTATCAAGTAGTGTTCTGTTTATATCAGGTTTACACGTGACTCATTTGAACACATTTTTTAGATATTACATTGAGATGTTAATACGTGAATAAGTTGAAAATATGTCTCTCCCTAAAAAATAGTTGCCAAAAGTTAATGATACTGACCAGTTTCATAAAAATTATAATACATCAAAAATCACTGAAACTCACATTTACAGGTTTATGCGCTATTGTTTTTATTTATATGCATTGTGCGGAGAGAAACTTCAGTGGTACGAAGAATGGTAATGACAATAAGGGCATTGTCAAATACTGGGAACCGTATACTCAGAGACACTTTTAAATTGTGGAAGAGAGGCCCCTTGCAAGTCAAGTGAAGTCCAGCTTTTAAAGACTCACGATCTATACCAGGGATAAAGTATGTGAGAGCAAGGGCTACATTGTGTTTCGTTTCTGCACAGATGAATACAAGGACAGAAGTGGATTAACTACACCTTTTCTCTTTGTAGCTCTGTGTTAACTACCATGTGTTTTGCAAACAAGTGAAGAACAAAAAGAATAAAGTGTCTGGTGGAGATGGAGGTCCGGGCCCATTCTGTTTGACTTGACTGAGCCTTCCAAATTAGGATGCTAGTAGCTGTAGGTTACCTTTATGATCAATGGACGAAGGCAGACACCTCCAGGAGGCAATTCAGCCCACTTCAATAAGTTATTCAGGACTTGCTTTCTCTCTCTGTGTTGATCCTGAACTCAAACGCTTTGAATCCAGACCAGAATTGAAACTTTACCTAATGCCCTTGTACAGTCATGGCATTGAAAGTGTAGTATTGTGTGTCTGCTTAGAAATGAGTTGTATCTGGCTTGCAGAAGTGATCCAGTGAGTATTAACAGAAAGTAGATGCCACATAGCTTGTTTCAACTGAAAGCAATATGTGGTAGCCCTCGCATTCTTTAACACAGAAGCAGGTAGCACCTGAAGAAGCTCATTCTATTAAATACTGAAGGTAAAAAGGAAAATATAGGTTTTCTTATCGGTTGCGTGCTTCTTAGTAACTTGTCTGCATGGGCTGCATAAAGAAATGCTTTCATTAACAGCAACCACCCTGATGAGAGAAATAATCTTTTTTTATTCTTTTAGGCAACAATTTAATAATTAAGTTCAGCATCTATAACCTCAGTCTACAAAAGAGATGAAGGAGCCTTACTTTTTTTTAAAAAACTAGTAAGATCAAATGTATATGTGTACCACAGGTCATCTGTGCGTGATAAGGAAAAGTCTGCACCACTTCTATGTGCATGTGTATAGGATTATCTAAATATAGGTTTATCTAAATATAGGTTTTCTTTTATTTATCAGTGTATCCGTATATAAGTTTACTTTTAAAGTTTCTCAGGTAGCTTTCTGGAATACAGAACTTCCCTAATTTTGGTGTATTAGAAGCTAATGTACATTACAGCCATTACAGCCATTAATCAAATTAACATCATAGTGACTACTTCCCAGACTTGCACACTTAAAGCAGAGAAAAGAATGATAGTAATTGTTAACAACCCACAAAACAGATATTCAAAAGCACCTTTGAAATAAAAGGAATGTGTTTTGTGAGAGCCTAAAAGGATCCTTCATTTCTCCTCACCAATGACCCTATCAAAGATCTCAGCTTGAACTGTGCTACCTACCAGCTGATAACATTGAACCCAGTTGTCTGTGTAGCTCACTTCATTTATTTGTTATTAGCATATTTTTATAGTGGCAATTGCAGGAAGCTTTGTTTAGCCCCGAAGGCCAATGCTCCCACTGTAGGGAACTGTGAAACTCTGATTCATACTTTATTGGATTGCTGGGTCACAGGAAACGGATTACTGTTAAAAGAAGAGACCAGACCCGTGTCAAATATATTTAAATGGAAAGAACATTTATTTTGTAATATCATTGTTGCTTTGGGTCCAATTTGAGAAAGTAAATCTCTAAGAGTACTGTAAGGCCTGGGAGGCACTGGAAAATCACTTTTCTGTGTGCTTCAAAAGAATCCTCAAAAGAATTTAAGAAATTAATCCCAAACACCCTGAAATGATCTACAGAAAGTTGTCATTAAGATAACTTATGATTGTTGAAATGCACCAATATCTGCCAAGCCAGTATGAAAGTCTTTGAGGGAAAACATTAAGGGATTCTGCCTATGGCAAAATATTAAACCCTTGACACAAAGGAAAGCAGAGGATACTCATTTGTCAAGCTTCAGCTTTGCTCTACACTGGCTGTAACAAAGAATGCAGGAACAAGCATAGAGATTGTGCTACAGATTTTTGAAGATGTCTTCTCCATTTCACAGGCTGAGCTTCCATACACAAGCTTCCCATTAGTACCCTACCAATGGTCCTTGTGATTCCTGTGGATCACAACTCCAAAACGCCTCACAGAACATAAAGCTGGAACAGATCTCACATTATCCAATCTATCTGCCTATGCCATAAAAGCAAAGTTAAGATTTACCGCATTCAAGTTATTTCTTCAAGGTTTTGCCTAGCTTGTTCTTTGATTTTCCACACATTTCCTCTTCTGTAGTATCTTGCCCAAAGCAATATTAATTTTTTAATTCAAATTTCCTTTAATGTTAGACCTTGCTCACAAAATGGCCTGAAATTCAAGTACAAAATTATTAGTGGGACAGACTTGGATATGCTGTATATATTTAAGACGTACAATTATATATCAAGGTGAAATTGCTCTGGAGTTATACTGCTTTGCAGATTGACAGGCTGGAAAACTTTCTTACAAGTAAATTATTCGGACCAAATTTCTTGGTGTGACTAAATAATACAGCCTGAACTAAGAAAGAGAGAAAAATGCAAGATGACTTTACATTGTGTTCATACTGCATAGATCTTGACGCCAGATGAAGACTAGGCAATATCTAACGTAATAGGTACAATAATGTCCAACCATAAGAACAGTTATTATATCTGGCAGCTTTCAACGCCAATTCCTCTAATTCCTTGAGACACCAAGCAATAGATGCCCTTTCCTCAGATCTTATCTGTTGTGGTAGGAATGGAAGTGTATAAGGTGATAACAGAGCACATCTGTGTCCTGAAATCATACCCCCGAGCAAGGTAAAGTCTCATGAGACAAAGCTACTGCCTTCAGTGAATCACCAGTGCAGGAAAATTGGGAAAGAATCTGCCACTTTTCTTCCTACTCAGCTAAAAACACCGGGTGCAAGAGGAGAAAAGGAGAGACATGACTGCAGAGTACTGCCTGTGAAATGGTTGATAAGTATGACTATATTTGTCTGAGCAACACATTCCCCCTGAGTAAAGTTTGCCCAAAAAGTTTACAGCATGCAAAGGAATACTGCATCCTTCCCAGCTCCCGCTGAAAACAACTGCCATTAAGACTGGCCATTAGTGATGAAAGAAGTTTTATTCCTCTTTCCAAGGTGGAAACCCTGCTTCCTTTCTTTTTCCCTTGTTTTACAAGTTTCACCTTGTTTTCTCTTTCACACCTGCAGAAGTCCTGTCCCGATTATATATAAAAATGTGGATCTGCCCTGAGTAATTCCATTTTTCTGGCCTTACACTTTTGTGGATAAGCCATGAGAATGTGTCCTCATCTGCCTAGTCTGTACATCACTGGTGAGTGTTAAGGAGTGGCTGAATCCATTGGGCTTGGGGACCCAGGGTTTTCCCCTTCCCTCTTCACCAGGGTAACTATAGGTCCATACTGTAGCCATGGCACCAAAAAAAACAAGACATATGCATGTGCCCACATACATGCACACACAAACATGTACAGAGGATGCTTTTCCTTGATCCTGCCTCATATATACACATTCATTCATACATGCATTTGCCTTTTACATCCTCTCTTTTGCTTTCAGAGAAACAGTAATTTTTCTTATTACAAAGGCCAATTTGGTGGGGGGGACTATAGGAAGAGTAAGTTGGTAGTAGAGCAAACAGAAAAATGAGTTGTGCATGTGAGTGTGTGCATATCCCAGAGGAAAAAAAGGTAGATACTATTAATGTATTTTTAATTTAGACAAACATTCTGCAGGAATATGTAGTAAAATTTGCAGATCTGATGATAGCAGTCTTCTAGTGGAAGGATTTGAGTGGGATAATTTCAGGTAAAGAATGGGAAATAAGTGTTTCATGTCTCCAGCTGAAGGGGTCTGCACATTCAGAAGACAGGTAATGCTGCCACCTGCAACATCTTGTACTTTAGATCCCTAAAAACTTTCTCCTAACTAACACTAAATTCATGACAAATGGAGAGTATTGAATAAGAAATTCTTAAAACTTGCCTTGGTGTGTTATACAGTTTAAAAATATTAATCATATTCTGTTTTGAGTGGAAATATGAGAATGCTCTGAAGTATTAATTCCTGGATAGCCTGTACAAGTGAATTTTATTTCAGTTATCAGTTACCCTTTAAATCACTTTAAAGGGTTAGGGTTTTTTAAAGGATTTTATCCCTTTAAATGCCTCTAGATAACCATAGTTTAAAGAAAAATTTATTTCACATGACTACATATCTGAGCTTGGACCTGCTTATAAGTCTTCTTGCAAAATACCTGATTTCCTTGGCATATATTTTCAATATATCCACTCACTGAATACTAGTTTAGAGATATTTTGTACTTTTACACAATACACTCAAGAGAAATAATTTCTAGAACAGCTGGTGATGATTAATTTTTTATACAGAAAAGTGGTATTGAGAACATATTGAGCTGAGAAAGTAATACAAATGTTTGGCAAGGGGGCATATACCTAAGTTATTTTAGATGGAAACAAAAAACAATCAATGTTTTGGGGTTGATGATGCTATGCTCTTTCCTTCAGTTATAAATTATAGAATGAAAACAGATGGAAGCTGGTTCTCTGTTCCTTATCTGCAGTTAATACAATGATCTTGTTCGCTATTAAGAAAGCACGGTGTATTCCTCCACTGTGCATTTCCTTCCTTTGACTTCATTTAGTCCGCCAACAGGATACCTTGCAAGATTCAGGCACTCCTGCATGGAGTCTACAGCTTAAGAAATACAAAAAGCTTGAATGTCTGTCTCGTAACTTTTAATACTACTCATTAAAATACTTATGTTAAAATTACTTCCTTTTTAAGACAGCTGTAGAAGAAATCTTGTGGGGTTGTTTATTTTACCAGCCACCAGAATTCCTGAGTTATCCAGCAGCTGGGAACAAAGAACCCCTGTCTAAGGTTCAGGCTAGTGATTGCCTGGCTGCGGAGCAGCTCTGCAGAAAAGGCTGTGGGGGTCTTAGCAGTGCGCAATCTGAACATGAGCCAGCAGGGTGTGCTGGCAGCTAAGAAGGTCAACATCATCCTAGACTGTATTACAAGCAGCATAGCCATGAGGTTGAGGCAAGTGACTTTCTCCCTGTACTCAGCAGTTGCTAGACTACATCTAGAGTATTGTATCCAGTTTGGAGAAAGACTTGATAAACTGGTACAAGTTCAGCAGAGGGCCACCAAGCTGGTCAGGGGACAGGAGCACTTGTCCTGTGAGGAGAAGCTTCTAAGATGGTTTCTTCAGCCTGTTGAAAAGAGGGATTAAGAGCAGCTTGCCAATACGTGTAGGGAGGTTACCAAAATAGAACCAAACTCTTCCCAGACGCCCAGACGGTGCATGGTGCATAGTGGGAGGACAAGGACAACAGGTATAAGTGGAATCAAGAGAGGTTTAGGCTGGACATTAATGAAAACAGGCAAGTCCTGTGAGGACAGTCAAGCAGCGGAACAGGTATCTCGGGGAGGTGGTTCAACTCCACTTTTGGAATTTTTCAAAATAAGAAAGGAAAAAAATCCTAAGCAAGTCGGTGTCAGCTCCCAGCAGAGTCTGTTTTGAGCAAGCAGCTGGCCAAGAGAGCCCTGGGGTCCCCGCCAAGGCGGATGGCCCCGGGCTCGGCGGCCCCGGCCGTGGTGGCAGCGCTGTCCATGGTGCTAATCCTGCCTGGCGTTGTTCGGTGATTTCTGGCACTAGACAAGAGAGTTACTAAGCACACATTTATGGTATTTCATAGTAACAAAAGTTATAGGATCCTAAATGGCCCACAACTCATAATTACATTATATGAAGTGTTTATACGTCGCTGAGAGATGAAGCTGCTGTAGGAAACGTAGCAGCAAAACTCTAACAGCACATAAGACTAAGGGGGGACCTTAGCAACACTTATAGATACTTAAAGGGTGGGTGTCAGGAGGATGGGGCCAGGCTCTTTTCAGTGGTGCCCAGCAACAGGACAAGAGGTAATGGGCACAAACTTGAGCATAGGAAGTTCCACCTAAACATGAGGAGGAAATTCTTTACTCTGAGGGTGACAGAGCACTGGAACAGGCTGCCCAGAGAGGTGGTGGAGTCTCCATCTCTGGAGACATTCAAAACCCACCTGTATGCATCCCTGTGCAACCTGCTGTAGGTGTCCCTGCTCTGGCTGGGGGGTTGGACTAGATGATCTCCAGAGGTTCCTTCCAAACCTACCATTCTGTGATTCTGTGATTCTGTGATAAGGAAATTAATTCAGTAATAGGGACTCTTCAGGTTCCATTTCAGTGGAAGTGCAGTGCTCAGCACCATTCAATACTGAGTTCCAGTGCACTGAATCAAGGGACCTAGAAATGAAACAAAACTTACCAAGTCAATTTGTTAGACTCAATCTGATGGGCTGCTTCCTACTTATGTTTTCAAACATGAAAAAAGAGAAATTTGAAAAGTGCATCTAAGAACTCAGTGCAGCCTCACATCTTTTAAATCAAACTTAATAGCTTTGAACTAACAAAACTTATGCTGACTGTACTAAAAAAGATTGATTTTTCTTTTTGAATAGATGCTCTTCTGACTTCACATAAATGGATACTATTTACATCTTTTAAAATATTTATTTGGCACCCATCACTGAAACTCCTGAATGTTAATTAAGATGCTGAATAAATGCTAGAAAATATTTACATAGCCTTTGTCTTCTATTGATTTCAAAAGAGAGAAGAATGAAAACTAAACAAATGTTGCAAACTAAATATAGTGGTCACTTATCTGAAACCAATGAAATGCAGATTTCATACCTCAATCATTTTCAGCCTTTTCTACCCTCATGCAAGAAACAGCAAAAGAAAAATTCTTTACTGGTGGAAGACGATGAAGAGCTGCATTTGTAGATGTGAGCAATTTAAAGACATGATTAGTAATACCCTAAGTTCTCAGAACAGAAATATGTATTTGTTAATGGAATGAACACAGAAAGAGTTCACAACTCTCTTCTTATGTTACCCTTATAACTTTTGAAAGAATAGTTTGTTATACATTTTTATCAGAAATGGTGTTATTGCCACATCTACCTTCTTGTGCCGAAAAGTTCATTAGTATTTTCAAAATGAATTGAAGATGTAAATAAAAATAATACTAACATTTTCTGCTTTTGTCTTGCAAAATTTGATATCCATCTGACAAAGCCTTTTTATATGGATTTCTCAACATCTCTGGCTCTGTAACAGAACTTCTAACTCTTGGAAAATATATTATTAACATTGCATTTATTTTTCATTTCATTACAGCAATAAAAAAATAAACAACCTCCATTTCTAACAGTTCTCCAATAAAAAAGAAATTTTCATTATGGTGTCAGTCCTTTTTAGTACTGATTAGTGTATTATCTCTTATACAGATGAACAGAAAATTGAGTCCTGAATTATTCCACACTTTTTTTTAGTTCTTTCTATGGGCATGGAAACATAAATATAAGACTGTACAATACTATTCAAAAAAATTATGAGTACGTTAGGTGTGATGTCTGAAAACTCCCCTTAAGTGCTTTCTAAATTCAGTCTTTAAAATCAGTCCAGTGGGCAGGTCTTGGGCCCGTTTTGATAGAAAATATTAGTGCCTTCTTTTAAAAAAAGCCAAGTACCATTATCACTTAAGAATATAATTCTTAGAGACACAGTTATCAGTTTTCCTGCTTTTTTTTCAGATCTTCACTGAGGCAGCATTGAGTCATCTTATACTGGTCTTAAGTAGGAGAGAAAGTGGCAAGCTGAGATTTACATTTAAGTTCCATTTGTGCTCTTTATTATTAATATAATTTCACTCAGTAGTGACTGCAAAGCAAAGGGTCAACGTGTTTTAAATAAAACTTCAGCAATCAATTACAAATCAGCCATTTAAATATCTCATTCACAAAGGAGAGTAATTACTGAGGATCATTAAGAATGATGGCGTCTCTCATTGGGTCTTATTAGTTGAAAAAAGTAGAGCAAAACGTTTATACAACTTTTTGTTATATTATATAGCAATAACATGTAACTCTGTATATGACAAGTATCATAGTGCACAGTATCAAATGATTTAACACATCTTATCACTTGGAACTGATGAAGCAAATTAAGCAACTGAAGAAACACTGGAAAAACAGCAAAACAAAGCGGTAGATATTAATAGCAGAATTTTATGATCTTTTTAAATGTTGCCAGCACAAGTTACTCATTCTGGCACTGAGTTCCTACGTAGACCTTCTGACTTCAGCCACATGTCTTTTCATCTTAGTACAAGCTGCACAACGTATGTATGTATCCCAAAAGAAAAACAGAGTAATAGGAATCACAATCATAAAACTGAGCTGGCCCTCTCTCGTCTATAAAGGCATGGTAAAACCATTGGTCCTAGGTATTCTGAAAGACACAGAATTACAACTCTTGCTATTGTATCTTAGCCTTCTTTCCTTTTGCTGTTTCTCTTAATTCTTAGTTTTCTACAGACAAGTGTCTGCCATGTCTGCCTTCCAATCTAGCTTTCATCTACCTAAACTAGTAGAAGCATGATGAAGGCTGTAGTCTTTTTATCTACCTACTCATTGGCATATTTAGGCCAAAGTATCCGAAAAAGTCCATTAATTTTACATGCCTCCACCATTTCTTTTAAAAAACTGGGTCTTACATTTTGATAGCTGCCATCATATCTATAATCAAAGCCATAAAATTTCAAGAACTAAGAAAATAAAGCTTCCCGTGATTTAGGTTGAGTCTCAGGAAATGAGACCTCCATGTTGAAAGAAGACTGCCACGTGACTCACTCAAACTCTTACATTTTCCTGTAAAACGTTTTTCACAGACCTAGCATTCTCCTTTTGAAGAATAGGAAATGTTCTTGGAGCTCTAATTGCAGTACTTCTCTCAATCTAGACTTAAGACTTTTATGTGTGCACTTAGACAAATAATTGTACGGAATGCTGTGGTGTTAAGAACACAGAGGAGAATGCTTAATTAGTTTACACTGGCTATCTACCTACATGCTGATACTGACATTCATTTTATCATTTCAGAGGTTATCCATCATCATTTCAGTGGGCTTCAAAACACCTAATTTAGCAAAACCACAAAATGTAGCAAAATAAGAATAACTTTAAATTGATTTTCAGACTCTACAGTAACGAAAAACCTCTGGCAGGTTCTCTGATTGGAAGTTGAATACATCTTTTGCAGCTTTTAAGGAAAAAAAACACTGATGGAACATTCTGTTCCACAGAACACTCCCACTCTCTTGCACGTGCTTATCAATAGTATCATCTTCATAGTGATATTTTCTGTGGAAGGAACTAGAAAGGTACCAGTTGTTTGCTCCCTTTTCACAATGTAAGAGTAATTTCATAACAATAAATCCATTACTGACTGGCAGAACACAAATTAACTTGGCAGCTCTAGACCTAATATTTGGACTGAAGGAGCAAAAAGTCTCAGTGTATTTCAAGGAATTTCTAACATTTACTTTGGAAAGAGTTCCCTCTCTGTCAAAAATGTTCTTTGTTCCTTCAAATTTTCTAGGAAGGGGTTTGGGTGTGTGGGGAGGTTGGTTAGCTTGTTGGTATTCTTTTGCTTTAAATCTGATTCTACAGCTTTAACACAAAAATGATTTTTACACTAAGCCAGCATCTGAGGGCAGTGGTTACCAGCTGGCTTTCATTACTGGAATTCACTCCAGTATGTGTTTAGCTACATATTATGTCTTCCACAAAAAGCTTTCTTATAGAATAATGCCTTTGCCCACTTCCCCTTTGTTTTAATAATAAAGATATTTGGCATTTGAACAGTATGACTTCCACTAAAAGAGTTGTTTAGGATGCAGGGAACTGGCTTGCTCACTCCACTGAGCTATTTCTTTAAATTTCTGAAGTCTTCAGGTTATTGCAAGTTATTAGAATAGTTCCTCTGTTTTGTTCTTCACTATTTTTAGTTTGCTGACTTCTCTGGAAATGTGATTATTCAACAAGCAGCTTTTTGACTAACTGTCTCTTTTCCTGCATAATCGCAAACAGCTCATACAGTTTATTTCCTACATTAGAAAAAAAATGTACTTTACATTTTCTCATTCAACCCGCCCCGTTCAAAGCAGGGTTAACTAGCTAGATCAGATTGCTCAGTATATTGTCCAACCCAGCTTTTAATTTTCACAAAGATGGAGAATCCACAACCATTTCAGCTCTCAAGAGGTTAAATTCTTCTTGCTTCAGGCTTTGCCTCCTTTTGGCTGGCAAAAAGTGAACAAAATATTCATTCATTAATCTGATAAAAAAAAAAATCTGGAGAACAAGCACAAAGGATTAGGGGGGAATAAATCTCATTGTCCATATCCTCATGGTAAGTAATTATTTATTCAGTTGCAAAGCAACTAAAAGAAAGCACTAATTCTGCCTTGTGAATGTGTGTGAACACATGCACATGCACATACATGCATGTTGATTTACCTTTCTATATTTATGCATTTAGATATGTATCGTTCATTTAGGAAAGTTTTCTAAGAATAGACACACATTAATCATATGAAAAAAATAAACATTTACACCTGTGGAAGACCATGTGTGAAAGAATTCATGTCCATAGAAAAACCCCACGTAATAAGGCTGTACATTCTGTGACTGGCAACTAATCGTTAATATTGTTGTTAATCCAGTTGCCAAAGAAAATGACCCAATAAAAAAAATCCAGTCAAGCATCCATCCTCTAAAGGTGTCTGTCGTTTCCTCCTCAAAAGTTTAGGTCATTGATTTTGATCTGTTGCATCAATAGGGAATCTCTAGATGCATTTCCTAGCAGAGGCACACTGGTCCTATAAGTTGCCCCAAAAGATTTTCAAGAGGTTTTCATTTTGAGTATTATATCTGTAAGAATGGACACTAAAGACAAAGACAGTGGGCAAAGTAGGAGAGATCCAAAGCACAGATGGACTTCGTAAGAGAACCCAAACCATCTGAATTGTGCTAACTACATAGTCTCTCCAAAAAAAGTAAAAAAATGTATACCTCCTTTTTGTTTCTTAAAAGTGTATTAATATGCAAATTTATACTTGCCAGAAGCAAACTTTTAATATAATCTCATATGGCAGAATTGAAATCAGGTGTGTATGACTGTTAATGTTATAGGAGTGCTGCTAACTACATCTGCTAACTTAGTCTGTTAATTAGAAAATCTTCTGGCTTAGTGATCACATCAGCCTTAAGGAGCTACCGTTTAAAAAGGATTATGTGTATTACAACAACTGTTTCTAAAGCTGTTGACAGAAAGATAATGCACGATCTAATATCTTAAGGTTCATCTCAAAAAGTGATCAAGGTAACATTTTTGGTCCATTTTTCACCTGTGTAGCATTACAACAAATGTGGGTGATCATAAACTGCTGTTTATGCAAGCTTAAATAATGATTTTACACATTTTTATCTACTGAGCCATTCCCTATTCAAGGCTACTTACAGTGATGATAATACTTTCTCATCATAGTGAAGAATATTACCTTTGTTTCTAAACAGCAGGCTCATCCAGCTTTTAAATAGACAGCAGTAGAATTTGAGCAGGGAGCTCAATGACATTTGAAACAAAATCAATTTGATGTTACTTGATAAAATTATTATCTGGAAGGTAGGATATAAAATCTGATATAATGTAGACCTGAACAAGGAAGATTTTAATATCTGTTCATACCCTTTAGGAATATTTATAGAGAACACTAGAGAAGCACCTTAAAGTATGCTTTTCTTCCTAGATCCAAAGCAGATAAATTGATGCCAACAAGGATTTTCCAATAACTTTTGTTTTATAACTAGTTCTGATCTCATAGAGATAACAGAAAATTCTCCTTGACTCTACCTCCTAGTGAGAGGCTGCACATCTCCAGAAAGTCAGAATTTTTCAGGTTTTAATGCTAAGAGGCATTGGACCTGAGACCAGACGAGGTTAACAGTGCCTGACACTAAGGGATCTCTCCAGCCAATCTAACAAGGCATTTAGGGATTCTCCTTGTCAGAAGTCTCCCAGGAGTGTACAACAAAAGCAGAAATGGGGAGAAGGAAGTATTGGTGATCTAAGGCTGCTACTGCACTGTGGCAATGCCAGCTCAGGCACTGTAGTCTGAGGGCTCTTTCAACTTAGGTGCTTCAGAGACCCTCCAATGTGACTTTTGGGACCAGTCTTAAGCCCAAATTCTTACCTCAAGATCAAGAAAATAGTCTGAAATTAAATAAAAATAAAACATAAGAAATAATTTTTTCAGATTTCATTGTAATATTTTTTTCATAGGACCTAGAGAACAAAGTTTTCCAGTTGCTTTAAAGGGGGTGCAGCCCAAAACAGGAAATGTGAACCAAAGTCATACTTACGATAATCAGCTACTGAAATATGGGTGGCATGGTATGTACCTGATAATCTACCCTTTGGGCTGAGGTCTCAGCTTACCTGAGGGCAGCACAGAAGGCTGTGCTGTTCCCTGCTGTTCCTTGATTGACTGACTGATATGCAGTGGGGCAGATCCAGGAAAATCCGATGACCACAGAAATACATTCGATGTCACGACTGTGGGAAAGTATTACATCTGCCTCATCCCGTATTTTGATAACTTTATCATCTCTGTCACCTCTTTCTTTCCCTGTGTTCTTCAGGAGCATGCCAGGCTGAGAATTCATTACTCCTGGTGGTACAGCTGCGGTTTCTTATACTAACTGAGCAAACCTGATGAACCTGACACACATCAACTCAGGGAATAGACTCCAAAATCCTCAATGATTTGAGGAAGTAATACAATATAAAGCCAGAGAACATGTTTCTTCCTTTGTCGTTTTGTAAACTAGAGCTTACAGTTGGCTTTCTGCTGTACGTTTAAGTCCTGATCCAGTAATTGACCTGACTCCTAACTTCTTTGGTGCTATAATAGCTGTCACTCACAGAACTGATTTCTTTGCAGGTACTGAGCATCCATCAGCATCCGTTGACTTTTCATCTAGGAATGTTCAGCAAGTAATAAGAAAGACAAAATACACAAAGGTATTTAGGAGTTAAAATGTCAATTGAAATATATCAATGAAAGTTCAAGCATCTAAACAGAAGCCTACAGAAAATGTTTCCCAGCTAAATAGAATCAAAAAGTTAGTTCTAGCTGTGAGTTTTTACAAAACTGAGAAAGAGACGTCAAAACATGACATTTAATCCAAAGTAGGTCTGCATATTTTTTTAATATTTGGGAAACATTCACTGAATTTCTCACCTCTACTTTTCTCCTGCATTAAATGCCATCCCGAATAAATTAAACCTGAGTTCACATTAAAGTATATGTATATATTTTGGTAATGGAATTTTGTGTTCAGGTGATAACCTCCAATTTACATAATTGCTTATTTTTAACAATAAATGGTTACTATGTAACGCAAAAAGTTACCAAAACAACTTTATTCTTTATAAAATCTTCTGGTGCAGCTTTCCTTGAGATGGATAGCTCGCCTTTCTTTTAATCTGATCCAGTTTGCTCATACCTAATAACATTCATCCCTGCACAAACTGTGAATGGAGAAATACAGCAGAGATAAATTTAATCTACCAAGTACATGTTCCTTCTTGCTCAGTTACTCATGTTCTTGCTACAAATCTATGGATGAATTTAATTTCAACTAGGTAGCAGTAGGTAAAAACTGGCAAACACTTCAGTCAAGGGAATTTCCTTTGCTTTTGTCAGCCTTTGACCATACTTTACATTATTAAATCGTACTGTACTTCATAGTAAGTACTTTGTACACAGTAGTCTTTTTTTCAAAGCCTTGGAAGCAAATGGTCCCTGTGTAAGAAAGCAGAAAAAGCTAATGGAACCCATTCTTATGTCTAATCTGAAACTTCTGTGTACGTGTCATTCCACTTTTCAGAAACCAAATTTAAATTACAGGTATCTTAAATGTGGTTTCCTAATAACATTCATTGCTTTTGAAGATTGATTGTTCAGCAGTATTTCTATTTTTCCCTTTTCAGTACTTTCAGTCTACCCTGTGGACTTTCAAAAGTCTATAATATAGTGAGCTTTCAATGAAATTTATTATCCTTTTTAGGCTACATATAAATATCTTAAATAAAACTTTGGCATCAACATCAAAGCACTAAAATATGTCTTCTGTTCTCTGCAGCTGTTCCATATTTTATGTGTTTGATGTTAATGTGAATGTGATATTCAAACTTAATAAATGTATAGCAAAGGGAAGAGTAAATGTCAATAAGTGTCATTGAACACTTTTATTAAACACTTGTGTTGTGTAAAAAAAATCTTAAAGTTAAGAGATGCTGTAAATCCTCTGTGCCACCATTATGTAGTTCTGTAAGTTACAAAAAGATTTATAATCCTCTATAGAATATGTTAAAGAAGTTATTCCGATATACTAATAAAAACCATTAACGTATTAATATTGCCCTTATCGCTGTAGGCTCTTTCAGCTATCTGCTTCTGCCAGCCCTAAATTGTACATGCTGTGTGTGCACAATGAATAATGCTATCCCAAAAGAAAGGATGTTTTACTTTTTCTATTTTGTTAAATCAAAAATGCAATAATTAAAGCATTTTCTACTTGGTCTTAATATTTTCAATTAAAATTTAAGAGCTCTAGAAATGAAAGAACATTATTTCTCTATGTTAAAATTCTGTGCATTATACATAAACTGTGTTTTAAGAATCTCTTTATCTACACAATCTGTATGAAAGAAAACTAACCTGCATGCAATGACTCTTCCTAGGACTAGTATTCAGTGTTCCAGCAGTCTCTTTTCTAGGAGAGAAAAGAGCAGCAGCCGTGGATTATGCCATGTGCCTCTGTATGTGAGATTGAGATCATTAGGAAAATGATTTCTGGGGCTGTAGTCTCCATCCTTATGGATCCTTCGCTGCATGGTTCATATTCAAGTCATTTAACAGGGTGGTATCTGCAGGGAATCGGCTCCCCTATTCCCAGTATCCAGCTCCTCCAAATGTCAGGTTGCTCTGGTTTAAAGGGTACTGTGATCACAGCAGCTGGAGAAATGGTTTATTTCAGAGTTCGGAAAGAACTTTAAATAGTAACTGTTCAGTAACTATCACTGGCTGCTGTGAAGTCCTTGGTGAACATAAGTTTTACCTCAGCAATAAAGGTAAGAGTTACATTAAAAAGAACGAACACGCACACACATCCACCTGCTCTCCCTCGGTGCTAGTCACCTTAGTGCCGTGATGGACTCCATCATCCTAGGTGAATCTAGCCCAAGGTGTGTTTGAAATCACAAATAGCTGGTGGGCTGCTTTGGCAAACGTGCTGGAGACCAGTTTCCTTGGCAATGTACACCAGATGTACCAGGTGATGTGGTTGTAACTCTGAAACAGCATACGTATGGTTTTCCCTTCCGCACTTGGACTTAGCTATGCAGGGCTTTGCTTTGTGACTTGGTCAGTACCTTCTGGAAGTATTTATTTGCTATCTTCAGCCCTATTCCCCATTTCCCTCATCCTACTTGGCATCATTCATTTATTTCCAGTGCTTGCAAAATCAGTGCTGGTAATCTAGGAGCTGCCTTCTCCAAACTAAAGAATCTTATTTCTGTCTATTGTAAAACCACTTCCTCCTCACAGATGGAACATAAATCTTGAAGGGAATTTATACGGGGTCTAAAATTGGGGGAAAGTTTAAAAAATGCCAGGTACAAATCTGTGTCCCATCCTTCTATAGAAAACTTTCTCTGTGCATAGTCTTTCCCCATGGCAAAGCCAAAAGTATGAAACCCTCAAATATGGGTCCCTGTTTTATGAACAGGTAAATTACTTTGGCCTTACCAGGGGGCACCTCTGTGCAAAAGGCAGTTATCACAGCTAGCTAGCACCCTGCCAATTTACACATTGTCAGGTTTCCCTCTCAGTCGTTTGTTTGAAAGTTAAAATTCATGGTGTTTTTCCACGGCTATTAAAATTATAATCCTTCAAACCAAAGTGGAGCATTAAAAGATGCGTCTTACACTTCCAGATGCACCTGACTAGACCCCAGAACAGTTCTGCTAACCTCCAAGGATTTATGCATGAGTGGATTGACACGATTAGCTGTTCTTTTTAACTGCCAGATAGAGCATTTTAAATTTGGAATTAGCAACAGTATAATAATTAGATTTTAATCCCTGTGAATTTTAACGGATATGAAACTTCAGGCCACATATAAAGAAACACTTAAACACTTAAAGGAGAATTCAGGTGAACTTTATTTTGCACACAACCATGATTCCAAAAGCTCCTCTTGTCTGAGCCCTGAAAACCACCTGCACTGCTAACCAGGTTTCTGTCTCAGACCCTCAACCCCCTGCCAAGCTGCTTCTGCCACTCCCCAGCAGCACCTCAGTCCTGACAGGACTGAGCAGCTTGTATCCTTCCCATGACTCTGAGAATCCGGGTATCCTGCTGCCTTTCTCCAAGAGGGCTTCCCAGGAACTGGGGAAGTCACACTTCTCAAACACCAATTTGACAGCCTCTTTCTTTTAAAACGTGACCAAGTTCTGCTCTTTCAATTCCGCAGCTCCAACCACAGCCTAGTGATTAACACACTCATGAATTCATAGGAGGTGAAGCACCAGTTCCTGCCTTTGGGCCAAGGAGATTCACTCCCATCTCCTGGGAAGGGACGTGTAAGCAACAGTGAGACACTGTTAGGCCTTTTATTTTGAGTGGGTGCTAGAGTGAAGACTCATCTGTTTGCCTAGTCCCAGCTCCACAGATGGTATGTGACTAGCACAAAGCACACAAACAACCCTTGGGTCTAGAGCAGAAACTCCAGTTCCCAGGAGAAATCCTACCTGAGCTCACCTCAGCAGACTTGCTTCCTTTAGCCTCCTCTAGACCGGCAAGTCCTGGGCAGCTCCTACAGCAGGGACAGAAAGACTGAATCACATCACCTTATTTCCACTTTTTGTCCACAGCAAATAAAGCTGGGAAAACAAAGAAAGAAAGAAAGAAAGAAACAAACAAACAAACAAACAAACCCAAACCCAAAACTACAAAATCTGCTTTCATTTAACGAAAGGTAACCACCACCTACCTTCAGGACAAGCTTCTGGGCCCTCAATCCTGCCTGGACAGAGTATGCAGGAGACTGGCAGACTTCAAGATCGAGGTTTTCCCCTGCATTTTTCTAAAGGCTGTCCCCAGCTGACTCCCCACTTGGTTGGCTGCCTGATTTATCCCAGGTTGGGGTGGCTAATTCTCCCCATGCACATTGTAAATTTTCTTTTGTGGCAGATGGTCTTCTTGGATGCCTCACTACCATGCCAAAATTAGGTTGTGCAATCTTACATTTCCTTTCTGATTTTAGTCTATAACACTCATAAATTTCCCTGCAGAAAAATCTCTGTTCTCCCCCATCTCCTCAATATCCCAGCTGAAGTTTTGTTTCCTTTAGCATGTCATAATATCAGCAAATAAATCTAACTTTTTCAATCATTGATTGATGATTCTAGTGGTCGACTTGAAGCATAGCACTGGGGCCTGCCAGTCAGAAGCCGAGTTCTGAGCATTTTCTGAAAATCAGATCTCTCAGTCTCCAACTATATCTCTGCTTTTCCATTTTTTTGAGCTTAACTTGACTGGCACAAGCGAACTCCCAGACTCCCCAACATCAGCAGAAGCTCTACCATTGATTTCAAATTGTCATATAAATCTTTGTCATGAGCATACAAAGCCTATAAAAATCAAATGGAAAAGTCAGAAAATGCCAGCTGCCTATCCGACGTTCTCTGACTTTCTGCTCCAGTGATGTATACTGAAGTTTGATTCCATCTGCTATTGAACTTCAAAATGGAGGGAATTAATTAGTGAAAACCAGTGAAAACTGACAAGTGAGATGGAATCAGGCAGACCACTCTACATAGCCCCAAAATATAAGCAGAAATGTAACCTATTTTCTCTGTAAAGTTGTCGCTGTTTGCAATTTAGACTGTTTACCTACTACTTTCTATTAACTTTAAACTAAGTGTTTTTCTAATTTAGCAGATTGCCTTGAAGCCTGCTGCTGGCTTTCTAGTAAGCTTGATCTTTTATTAGCTACAGTTCTTTGTGGTATTCATTATACATTAATTTACATTTACATTTTTAGATTTCAGAAGTACATTCATATTAGCATTCTTTTGTAACTAGCAAATGGCAGAATAATTAACATAGAATATTTGATCTCACTAATAGAATTCATGTTTGGTCTTTTGAGTCAAAGCTTATAAAAAATAAGCACTGAAAAAAATAGTAAAATATTTCTCTCTTGATATGTTCAAGATACTTTTGTTGGCTTATCCTTTTATGTTGCTTTACGTTCATTTTACCAGAAATGCATCCTTATCTGCACAATCATATTAATGTACTTTTTTATTCTATGGGAGATAACACACTCTAAGTTGGAACTGATAGTTTGAACATAAAAGTGGTAACACTATATATACTTTTCTAAAGTTAAAAACCAGGAACTTTTCCTTGCTCATGTCATACCATGTTTACTCCTGTGAAATTCTACTAAAGAGGCCAATTTCTTCCAGAAAGACCTAGGGGAATGTACAGAGCCAAATGTGTTTAACTTTTTTACATAAGTCAATGACTTTATATAAAATGTACCGTGTCTCTCTCCCATGCGGTTGATTGCCTTTCATTTGGGAGATGAGCAGAATTTGCTCATCAGTGTTGATGTGTTGAACCCAGTAGGGAAATGGACAGTACCCTCACAGCTTCTCAGCAGGTGTTGCGTAGATATATAATCTAAGGCCAGGTAAAACAGGCAAAGGAATTTCTCAGTATGATTGCTAAGTCTAAGCTAAATGTAAATGGTGAAGCAAAGTGCTCTTTAGATGATTCCTCAAAAGATACTGAAGGCGCTTCGCCTGAGGAAGGTGCTGGTGAATACAGCATGCTCAACATGAGCTGACAATGCGCGCTTACAGCTCAGAAAGCCAACCGCATCCTGGGCTGCATCAAAAAAAGTATGGACAGCAGGTCGAGGGAGGTGATTCTACCCCTCTACCCGGCTCTGATGAGACCCCACCTGGAGTAGTACATGCGGCTCCGGAGTCTTCAGCACAAGAAGGACATGGACCTGTTGGAATGGGTCCAGAGGAGGGCCACAAAGATGCTCAGAGGGCTGGAGCACCTCTCCTGTGAGGACAGACTGAGAGAGCTGGCGTTGTTCAGCCTGGGTAAGACAAAGCTCTGGGGAGACCTTATAGCAGCCTTCCATTACCTAAAGGGGGCCTACAGGAAAGATGGGGAGGGACTCTTTATCAGGGAGTGGAGCAATAGAACGGGGGGTAACAGTTTTAAACTGGAAGAGGGTAAATTTAGATTAGATGTTAGGAAGAAATTCTTTAGTCTGAGGGTGGTGAGGCACTGGAACATGTTACCCAGAGGAGTTGTGGATGCCCCTTCCTTGGAAGAGTTCAAGGCCAGGCTGGATGGGGCTTTGAGCAACCTGGTCTAGTGGGAGGTGTCCCTGCCCATGGCAGGGGGGTTGGAACTAGGTGATCTTTAAGGTCCCTTCTAACCCAAATCATTCCATAGTAGTAATCTCACAAAGGTGAGGCCATACGTTTGCCAAAAGGCTGTAGCTACATATGACTTCACTGTCCTTGGGTGTTACCTCAAGACCAGCAATGAGGTGATTACTCTCACTACATCCGTGCTTAGCTAGCTCTGCACAGAGTCTGGCAGGCTAATTCAACCTGCTGGAGCTGATGCTAGCGTAAGCTGCCAGGGAGTGCCCTGAGGAGCACTTAAGTGCTGTATCCCAGCCATTCGGCTTTGGAGACGGTAACCTCTGGCAGCAGAAAGGGAGCAAGGAACCACAGGGGAAATAACATCAACTATCAGAGCTATTTCAGCAATGTGTGACTGCCTATGGCCTGACACATTAATTGTTCTTGTTCCTGTGTTTTCTGAATGGTAAATTTTCAAATAAAATGACATGGGAAAAAAATCCTGACTTTTTTAATACAGGGAAATAATTCAGTTGACATGGTTTCCTACTATTGTCTGCATGAGGAACTACCACAGCAGGCAAGCAGTTCCACGAGAGACCGTAGAGCAAACTAATGCAGCTTAAAATTGTTGGCTGTGATAACTGGCACATCCGGCTTCAGCCAACTACACTGATGGTCAGTAACTCAGGGAGCAACAATGGGTGAAAGGGCACCACGGGTGTTTTAAGAAATGACTGCAGAAAGAGCTAGAATTAAAAGCTGAAGAAAGGCTTTGGTATGTGCAGCAGCTCTCTCTCTCTATGGACTAGGATGCTTAACCAAATACAGACGGAAGGGGAATCAGTTTTCCCTTTGTTTCTGGATGAAAAATAAAAGGTTTTCAACTTTTGCTGTAGTAAGAAAGTCTGAATTTATTAAGCAAAAGATTTTCATAAAGTCCTCCTCTATGGAGGAAACAGACTATTCTCTTGTTAGATCAGCCCATGCTGGTTTGAAAGCATCCAATTCACTGCTGAATTTAAGAAATAACACAAAGGGGATGGCCCTGTAGGGAAGGCTCTCTGGGGATCCAGATTCTTCAAACAAGATACTGTGCAAACTGAATGAGGCACCCCCGTGCTCTGTGAGAGCACTCTGCTCCAGGTTACAGCCTCATATTAAAATTTCTGATTTGACAGGCCCTCCTGAAGCTAAAACGGAGCTTCACGATGAAAATGTTTCTGATAATCTTCATTATTAACACAGACTTATATAGCAACATTTTATTATTTACCATTTGGTCTGAAACATGATGGTCAAAAAAGCTGCAAATAAGATTTGTTGATTGCCTTTTCCACTGCTCCCACTAAAAAAAAAGAAAAAAGAAGCCCCCCAAAACACCCTGTTATCTTCGGAAAACTAGTTGACAAAGAACATCTAACTCCACCTGAAACTGGAAAAAGAGGGGAGGAATCATATGTTTATACACTGGAAGTCTGTATTTTTTAACAGTGTAATATTTGGGGGTTGTGCTTACTTTAACCCATAAGAAACATTAGCCCTTTTTGATCTTATAAATCTTATATTTTTGAGTAATGGCTGAAAGACATCTCAGCTGTATGCTGAGATTAAGAATAGCTAGCTAGCTAGTTAGCTCTCTGCTTCACTATTAAGTTTGTCCAACTGCTGTGAAAGAAAGGTACATTTATGGCTTCAGTTCAATACTGGAGAGCGGTTCAGCTTGGTAAAAACCTGTTTCTATTTTCTGGCTCCAAACTCTCCTCATATCGTGCCAGAAGGTGTCTTCCAATTGTTAAATGACAAGTGTATTTTCCCTGGTTTTAAGTGCATTTTGAATTAAATTGTTTGTAACCAGGGTAAGCATACAATTGGAGTTAGAGTTTTCCATGTGTTTCACAATCCCATTTAGTATAATTCTCTTTTGAGCCTGCTTTATTGGTCAGACCAGATGCACACACGCAAAGAGATTAAAATAAGTAGTTTTGTAGCTAAAATTACTTCACCAGCCACAATTTAAGTTTTGCAAGATACATTTTTTGCGACTGTTTTGAATGAATACTCATTTCCTTCGTAAGGAATTATGAACTCTTATCAGCAATATTTTTCCTAATGAGGTTAAATGATTGCCTTTTGATGAACAGCAGATTTACTCCAAAATATATCTATAAAGAGCCTACAGCTATTCTCTAAATTAAGTTGAATCTAGCCAAAAATACGGGCCAAAAATATTGAGTGGAAATTTCCAAAACATCAAGTATTGTTTTTCACTAGTTCTTAAAAATAAATGTATTCCAAAATGAAAACTCTAGTTGACCTATTATTTTAAAGAATAAAGGTTTCTAAAATCTTTTTATAACACTAACACAAAATGAATTAAATACTTCAGTAGCATATTTCAGGTTTACTTAGAATTAGATATTTCTTCCTTTTTCATCCATCTTATCCAGCATTTCTAAATATGTCATCTCATTTCAATCAAAACCAAAGTAGTTTTTATCTACCAGGCAAAAACCTCTACCCCTTTTGCCAGTCCTATTTCTAATTGTAACTTTAGCAACTGTCCTTGCAGGTATATTTTCTTTATTTTTAAGCATGACTGACCAAAAAAATGTATCTGAGACATTTCTACACATTTATGGGGAAAACTATCAAAGTTTTCATTCTTACAGTAAGAATAGTTTGTAAATTCACTATATTCTGTTTTTCCTGCAGCATGCCATTGAACTGCAACTACTTTACTCCAAAATGGCACAGCCAGCAGTTTAAAAAAAAAAAAAAAAAAAACGACAAAAGGAATTATTCCTGTTATTGATAACGTGAATGAGGCACCACAATCAAAGAGAAAATTTCTGTAACAAGAATATGCGTAAGCCACTGGATCTGTTGGGCACTAGTCATTTATACACCCACTCTTATTCAGGAGAATGTGGTAGAAGCAATACTGATACTAAGGTATTTCTTAAAGAAGCACATGTTTCTTGGAAAAATACTTCATATTTTTGTGTGTCCTGAAAGGAATTGATACAAGTAACAGGAGAAAGGAGGTAGGGTATCTGAATTTTTTTTTATTATTATTATTAAAATTTGGCCAAGATATACCAAATTTAAATTCTGTGCAAGAAAGGAATCATACTAGTGTGTCACTTCTATGTTGTTGAAATAGCATGCTAGCATATAGAGGGAGGATGCTATTTTAACAATCAGGGATTAGATAAATGTCTATGTGTCCAATTCATTGATTCAAATATAATTCACATTGCTCCAAGATTTAGTCAGTTTCATAATTGCAGCGACCAGAGCAGCCAACTGGAAACCACATTTACCCCAGTTGCTTGATTTTGCCTAACAAGGTGGGTGGGATATGTTGGTCATGAACCTCCAACATGATCATCAGAAGTATTTTTTATGAGTTGGCCATCATCACCTACTAATCACAAAGGGAACGTGGAGTTCAGAAAAATGGTTTCCTCCCCTTATTTAAAGTAATAGTGGTTAAAACTCTCCTAAAAAACTTCTCGGGAGTTTCTTATCTCTAGTAGTCTTCTGCCTGCCTTTAGTAATATGTTTGCTGGCTTCTACTGGCAGATATCCAGGGGTAGGTGTGTGGTCTGAAAATCTGCTGGAGTGGAATTTACAGCAACATAAACTGCCTGTTGTTTCCTTTCCCAGTAAGGGCTTGAAAAAGGCCAGCTTGGCTTGAAAAATTGGACAGAGAGTGCAACTAGAAGATTGCACAAAAAGCGCAACTAGGGAACTGGAATATGCACAGAAGTGCCATCCCTGCAGAGCCCTGGCCACACCGAGAGGTGACCTTTCTCTTAGTGTGATAGAAAATGTGTTGCACTCTAACCAGATGAAAAACAAATTCAAGATGTCATGTTAAGGGAAGAAGGGGAGATATTCATCGGTAATAGTTCAATATATGTTAGCTGTATAATATCTGTGCCAGGAGTACTTAGTGTAGCTCACAAGTTTTTACTGAGTTCCTGGCAAAGAACTAATGTTAAATGACCTTAGCTGTATTTTAATCCCATAAATGGTTGTGCCTATTCCATGCAACTTTGTCAGAGACAGCTTGCGTTCCCGAGTCTCATTTGAGTATGAATTTATTTTCTTTTTTGTAGTTGGCAAGTGTTTTTTTTCATTCTGTTGCTATTGTACTTAAGCCTCTTGTTTTGGACATCTTTCTCTGATACATAGCTCATTCTTAATTTTATCTGATGTTCACTGCAATATGGTACAGCTAGAACAAATGTAATTCCCATTTAAATGACATGTGACATCTTCATCAGTAATACATCTTCCTATAAGTTTTTACAAACACAGTTCACTTACATAGTTCACTTACTATTCCAGCTCTTATTACAGGAATTCTCTGTACCTACTTAAAAAATGTTGCTCTCCTACCAGATTCCCAACAGAGCATAATTCAGACAAGTTCCTCAAACTGACACTGGTATTTCTGCTTCCGAGGGTATGCAGATCACTAATACACATTCTCTGATTAACATTATCACTTACTTTAATACATACTTATTATTATTTGTCTACTGGTAGACTAGAAGCACTGAAGCCAGGCTCGTATTCAATGAGCTACTGTACAAAATGGGAGCAAATGATAAACCTTGTCTCTTAAAATCTAAGGCTATAAATCAGAAATGCATTTAAGTGTCTATGAAGATTTTCTCTCTTCAGAAAAGCACTTAGGCAAATAATTTCAGTGAAGCACATGGATAAGTATGTTCACATTAAGGAATGATTTCTGGATTAAATCTCTGAAATTATAAACCTTAGATAAATTCTTAATTTTACTTGCAGAGTTGGAATAATTCCATTAATATTTTACAGTGCTCTGTGTCTCTGTAAAAGGCAGACACATTTAAAAAATTTCGTGTAAGGGGTAGTGATGTCATATCTACCATGTCTCTTAATGCTATGAAAAACCCTGACAATTCACAATGCAGACTGTAAAGTAGAGATCACTTCATTTACACTACCCTATTTCCTCAGCTTCTTGATGAATAAAGTTGTAAAGGTACGGTTCTGATCCTCTGAATTTTATAAGCAGCAAAGGGTTGTTTTCATTGTCAGTTGACAATATTTTTTTATGTTTTTATCCCATGAGTTAGGTCCATTACTTTATAAAATGGATTCTTTTCAATGAAGATTTAATTACTTTGTATTAATTCTTTCATGGCATTATTCTGCTGAAGAACTTCACTGCTCATTTATATTTTTATGTGTCTAAACATTTGCATTTAATAGCTTTTGAAAGGCAAGTTCATGGCTACTCTAATTAATAGCAATGATATAGTGTGGATTTTATCGCAAATTAACTGTCCAACAACAAGGCTGAACAACAATAACATAAAAGTTATGGCATGTGCTTCATTCCAAAACTAACTTACAGAGAAAAAATAGACCTCACATACAGAACATTAAATAATTCCTCTATAAATCAAGCTTGGTCCTCATTTACAAATTTGTATAAGAAGTATCTGCCTTAGTTAAAAACACTTTATGCATTATTTACAGAATACAGAAAAGAGGAGGGCAGAACAGCATTTTTTGCTTTCTTGTTTTTTTTCTAAAAATACTCATCATATCACTTAAGTCATCATTATATATTTATATAATATATATTATATATAAAATATATATAATTGTATTTATAATAATATATATAATTATATAAACACCCATTGTTTTCAGTTTTCTCAGAAGAGTTTAAAACACTTTGTAATCACTTTGCAGCACCTCTGCAAATTAGAGGACACTGACATTGACCAAAAAGATTCAGTATCATAGAATTAGCTTTTCTCAGTATTTCTGTTGTGGTCAGCAAAATTTCACTTCTAAATACCAGGCAGTAAAGAGTTACTTTTGTATTTTGCATTCAGAGCTTTTAAAAGTAAAACCAACTGAGTTGAAATGCCAAAATAACCATAATTCTCAGTCACCTGGTGGGCAGAGTCGTTCTGAGCGTACACACTCCTTCCTCCTCCTCCTTTCTATCATGTCATGAAAGCAAGTGGCAGAGATGACTGAGGTCCTGACTAATGGGAAGCCAAACAGGGAACAGGTAATAGAAAAATCCACGAGGAAGACGAGGAGAAGAGCTCTCCTACCTTAGGTGACGTCAGGGCCTTGCATCTTCACACTTTCATCAGAATAGAGCTGAGCTGGAACGTCCCAAGGGTGGCAGGGAATCACAGCTTGAAAAAGAGAAGAGGATGTGGAAGCTAATAAGCACTCTCATTTATTCTCTCAGATTACTCCTCCTGTTTTCCATTCCTCTACTCACTATTCTCCTTATATTAATGTTTTGTGTTTACCCAGACTTTCCCTCATGTTTATCTTCTTTACTAACATATCTCATCTCCTCTTCTCACTTTCCCAAATGTCCCTCTTGTTCCAACTGTTTTACTCTTTAAATCCTGTCAAAGAACTGATTTCCTTTCTGAAAGTATGTTATGAGGACTTTGACTCTTTGGGGGACTCTGATTACATTTTTGCTCTATCCCTTCAAAAAAATTCACGTAGGCAGACAGATAATGGCATTTTCCACTCACTGACAGTGATCAGCATGCTATGCAATTTGGTTTTCTAGGTGATGTTTTAACACCAAGAATCAATGGCAATTAGGTTACAGGATTGTTTTACTGCCAATACTAGACTCACCCCAGTGCCTAATCTAACTCAAGTACCTGATTCTACTGCAGCCTCACATAATCTTGCGCATGCAGAAACAAGATTTTGTGAAAAAAAAAAAAACCACTCTATATCATTGCACAGATAAATTGAATGCATGACAAAACCAAATGGAATCAGTCATATTTCTGCAGAAGATCAGCTTGCAGAGATATTTCTATAGAAGGGAACATCTGAAAAAGTCATTGTTTTTCCTGGGAATAAGTAAAACAACTTTCCTCAGATCAAAACTATTTGTCTCAGCATACCTAGTCAGAAGGAGAAAACTCTTCTGAGGTTTTAACAGCAGAGACAAAGGGAAATTCACCTTTAAACAGCGTTGAGCATTGTAGTGTTGTATATACATCTAAAAGGTTGAACCAGACCATCTGGGTTCTCATGGAATAACTTAAGAGGTCAGAACCACAGGCATTGACGTATTGTGCCTGTGATGCGAATGATAACATTTGTAAGTAAACCAACACAGTTATCTTTCCAATGAGAACTTTAGAGTTTCTGCTACATGGCTGCCACGGCAGGCTCTGTACAGAACTATGTTATTCTCTCAGTTTTGTAAACTGAAATCAGCCCAATGAGATAATTGTCTTCCTGTCCCAGTAATGAACACATCAGACTATGGCAAGCATTTCATTTCTAAAAAAAAAAAAAACAAACCCAAAATTAAAATACAGTTCACTGTTTCTAGAGCCTGCTCAGTGTTATCCACATTTTGAGTAAGTCCATACACAAAGGAGAGGGCTGGGGAGGGCAAGAAGGGACTCTTGCTTCATCCTGTTTATTCTTCTTTCTTTTGTTGTATAAGTCTCAAAGAGCTGGATGATATCAGAGTCTTCCCTGTTGTAAGGAGGTAGGGTGAAGAATTCTTTGAAGATGTACAGCCTCAAAGGCAGTACCTGGTAATTGCTTGGGAATTCTTCAATGGGAGAGGATATATATACTATTTTTTTACCACTCCATGATGGAAAGCCCTGACTACAGGTGAACCCCAAATCCTAGGACAGAGTTTAACTCATGGCATTTCCTAATTTTTGTCCATGTTAAAGATAAGTCTAAGTTCTCCTCTGACCGAAGAAACCACCGTTATGAATATACTTTTAGGAGGCAGCAATCAAACGGATGTGGAAGAATTTCTCTTTCCATTAAAGAAATAGACTGTTCTTCTCTGAAGTACTTTGATCTAAAAGCTAAGCACATCTGTAAGCATTTTAAAGTGCATTCTTTTTCTTCACAAAAAGTAGGAGAGAAGGAGATCCATCATGAGGCACAGAATCACAGAATTGCCTAGGTTGGAAGGGACCTGTCAGATCATGTAGTCAACCATCAACCTAACTCTGACAAAAACCATCACTAAACCATATCTCTAAGCACTGTGTCTACCCATCTTTTAAATACCTCCAGGGATGGTGCCTCAACCACTTCCCTGGGCAGCTTGTTCCAATGCTTAATAACCCTTTCAGTGTAAAAATTTTTCCTAATACCCGGTCTAAACCTCCTCTGGCGCAACTTGAGGCCGTTTCCTCTTGTCCTATTGCCTGCTACTTGGGAGAAGAGATTGACCCCCATGTCTCTACAACCTCCTTTCAGGTAGTGTAGACAGCGATAAGGTCTCCCCTCAGCCTCCTTTTCTCCAGGCTGAACAGCCCCAGTTCCCTCAGCTGCTCCTCATAAGACTTGCGCTCCACAACCTTCACCAGCTTCACTGCCCTTCTCTGGACCCACTCCAGCACCTCAATGTCTTTTTTGCATTATACGGCATAGCTTAGGGAATGCAACATTTCCACTTTCACATCAAATTGACTTTGAGATTGAAGTAAGAAATGATGGACCTCAAATTTGATATTAGGATAGAAATCTTGACCCCACTGAAAGCAAAAGCACCCATTGAAAGGAATGGCAAGAATTCACCTGGCCCTGAGTACTGACTTCTCTTCTCGAATTCCATTAATTCCTACTCAGCTATGCTGAAGCGTCCCCCTCCCCCTTCTTTCTTCTCTGAATATAGCTTTTACCCTTAAATGACATACTCCAGTCCATTGTTTATCCTTCTCTTGCAGTTCAGTTTAAAATATCACTTCACCAGTAGTTTTAGTTACAACTGATTATAATTCATACTCCAAGCAATTGGTAGATAGATGCAGGCTATGATTATTTCACAACTGATACACATCTAGCACTTTTCTTTTCTTTTCAAACACATTTGATCAAGTATGTACTTTGAATTTTTTGCTTTGTTTGCTGCAACAATGCAGAACTCTTCTTTACATGATATACCAGGGCATTTTTGCTATTCTAAATTGATGAAACTCCTCATTAACTAATTTTATTATTATAGAGTATTTTGCCAGCATAACACTAGGAGAAACACAACAGATTTAAGTCATAAAGCTTTCTTCATAATGTTTTTAACAGCTTTTGTTCCTTGAGGGCATGAGGAAAAGGTGTTGCATATGCATGCAACTTTGTTGCCAATAAAGCTGAAATAAAATTAGTTAAAAACCCTGGGAATTCAGAGTTTTTATGGAACACTTTTACTATTCAAAAATATACTACAGTAATATAATTTCCGTTCCTATTTATATTAATTGACTAACAGATTGTTTCATACAGGATCTTTAAAAGATTTATTTCTCAAAAAAATCTTCCGAAGAAAAGAGGAAGGCAGATGGAATAAGCTATAATTATATGCTGCTCTGTAGTTTAAAAACATACTGTTGACAGAAACCTGGTAGGAATAACACCACCCCCAAATTTGCAGGGGCCTCACTGAACTGCTCTAATTGTAAGAAAAAGTAATAGTGGACTAAGCAGTACTTGTGATTCAGAAACTTGCTCCAGATCAACCAAGCAGCCTGTGAAAGAATCCAGTTGCTGATCCTGGTGATTCTGCACAACAGATGCATTTTTCACATAGTCTGGTCTCCCTCAGGTCCCTCTGCAGTAAATGGCAAAAAAAAAAAGGGTCCTTCCAAGGACTAACCTCAACCACCCAAGATCCTATTCTGAATCTTTTGGCTTGCGAGTCTCACAAAGATGGGGATAATACTAACTCTCTCTCCCCGAGAACTGTGATATAAAGAATCATTTGTCTGTTTACTATTTAGGTAGGAAATTAGATAAGCTCATTTGAGCAGAAAAGAACATCCCTGCTCAGAATAGGTTACTATAAAGTGCTTTGTTTGGTCCCTCAAAAACTGACTCCTATTTATTTCAACAGCTGAATACTCTTAGTGATTTCAATGGTACTACGTGTATCATGTTAATTCATGCAGTTGTCTGCACCTTTGCTGCCGGGAGTAAGCATTCTTCTTGACTCTGCACATAGAGTGGAGTGAACAAAATATGAAATATTTACAAAATTCGAATGAAATGTAAAGTTCCTTTGTTATAATTCCAAATATCGTGTGGTTGTTTCCTCCCATTCTTCTCTCTGTTTTTCTCTCCTAACCATCCTTTGAGAAGGTAGCAACAGAAACAGATAGTGCTGAGAGACAGTTCGATTACAGTCTGGCAGGGAGGGTACACATGTGGTAGAGCATGGAAAAATACGAGAAGCTGTTGTGAGAGCAACTTACTCTCAGTGCTGGTGCCACCACTGAAATACAAGAAGCAGTGACTGATCTTACAATTAGGGGCAAGCGAAAATGAGTGAAATAAACTTAAACATGATACAAATGAGAAAGGGGAAAAAAAAGTGTTCTAGCCTCTTGTGGTCTATGGCACATGGACAGCACCTAACTCAAAAATCTTGCTTCATTGCAGATCAGTTCTATGAAAATCTCATACCTTTTGTTTTACTGACGTTCTTAACTATTTGATCACAATTTTCAATTTTCAAAATGCTTTTTACTTACATCATGTTTTCATGGGAGTAGATGACAAACCTCTCAATTTCCAGCAGCTTCTTACGCAAACATGTTTATCTGAAAATTGATTTGTTTCTTTGAAGGAGTTCGTGGAGTTTTGGATTTATTTTTTTGCTGGATAACAGTGGGTCCATTTTTGCTTAAAACATTTGTGTACCTTAAATGAATATTCTTTCATAAGTTATCTCTTTGTGGATTGTGTAATGAACTGTGAGAAATAAGTGCAATTTCAAGTGAAAAACCATAGCTGCATAATTTTTACACATACATATTTTAAATCATCTAAGTATTCATACATGAGTGTTAGTCAAGTAAATAAAATACAAGGTTTCCTTGACAAGGTAAAATACATAGTTTAGCAAAGAATTCAGGACTTGTATAATAAAAATTGCCTAAAGGCCCCCTACTTAAAAATATATTAGTTAGGAATTAATTTTCAACAATAATTTGACCTTTAGGGTATTTCTTCTTAAAAGAGTATCATTGTGTTGAAAAAGCAAAAACCCAAACAGAATGAAAAACAGCGTGGTATGCAGGGGCATTCTCAGATGAATACCTGGTGAAGAGCTAGACGTGTTCAGAATTTTTCTGTGCATCAAGGTTATCCATTTAGCTGGTGTCTTTTTTACTATCTAAGAGCATGCATTTTTCCAGCCTAGAAGATTTCACACATGAATGGTAGTAACACATTCTGTAATTATCCTTCATCCTATGTCTTTGTCACAATGTGTAAAGCTGCAGTTTTTCATCATTAGAAACAGGGCAGGAATTTAAAATACTTCAAATAAATTTTACACATAACTGTTTTTTCCCAGAATTCTTAGAATACAAGGGAATGCCTTCTTAGGCATGGAAGGGGAGAAGTCATTAATAATACTGTTAATAATCATTGTTTTGAGAAGAAGCATAATCAACAAAATTAACTATTTCAGATTTTTTCTGATTTTTTTTTTCAGACTAACTACTTGGGATTGGGTGGGTTAGTAGAAAAAATACAGAATTCAGCATTCTGAAAATTTAGACAAAAAATTACAAGTAATTACTAAGAGATTTAGTTCTTGGTAATTCTTAATCAAAATGCCTCTAATGATTTTGATGCTCTCACTGGCTAGCCTAGGTCCACGGAGTGGATGCAAACCAACTTCAGCAATGACAGATAGGCATTTAATAATCTTTGGTAGAAGATATTATCTACATGCCACTTAGAACCGGAACAGGCACTGCAAATCTATAAAAAAATAGTGCCAATTTCATAACCTCTATAATTATAGTCTTTTCAGAAATATACGATGATACAAATACCACATCATTTCGTCTTCCACGTATAGTCGTTTCTCTGTTATTTCTCTGTAAAGCATGATCAGCTTCTTGCAGAAATATTTTATAGCAGCTCAAGGTTTCACAACAGCTGGAAGATCTTTAACTTTTACTACCCATTCTTTGCAGGCGACATACAGGCATACCTGCAAACCTGTTCTTGTGAGGATGTAGGGCCATGGCAAAACGTAATTGCCAGAGGTGAGCAAAACAAGAAGTGGTCTTCCAGACCAATTTCATGTGGGTTAACCACAGATGTTTCATGTTCATTATTTTGCTTATTCCCCCTTTTCAGTACTTTGTCCGCCAAACTTAAAAGTTATATACACTTGTAGCTTATGCTTCCTGTTGGGAGCGGCAGGGGCTTCTGAGGGTGGCTGGGCAGGGTCCTCCAGCCAGGGCCCATCCCACCGCTGGGGTGGGGGGACGGGCCCTGGCTGGGGGATCCTGCACTGAGGGAGTAGGGCAGACCAGGGGGGTACAAGGAGCAACCCTAACCCCAGGCATCGAGCACCTCCATAGGGGTGGGGACAGACCAAGGCCAGGCCAGGATGTGGACACAGCTTGTCGGGGCCCATGGTTGGGCAGGACTGTGGGGAGATGGAGACCTGCCCTGCTGTGGCATCCCTGGGCAAGGGTTGACAACCCTGGCAAGGCCCTGGGCCATGACGGGGGGGGGGGGGCAAGAAAGGCCTCAGGGCCCTCAGGGCGTTGGCAGTACCAAGGACCTTGGTAACCCCTGGTTAACAAAGACAAGCATGCTTAGTTGTAACTGTTTCACTAATAAAGCTTAATTTCCACTATCAGGACAATAAATTAAGCATAGATGTCCAAGTTTCATATTGACTAAGGTATTTAAAGCCAGAAGCAAGTAAGTGAGCAATAAAGTGCCTTCTCAGCTATGGTGCATTCTCACGCTAGGGCAAAACTCTAACACCGGTATCATTTGAAGTATCTGCTGAGCTCCTTTCATCATTTAACATCTTCCCGTTCCTTAGATCTACTAGCAAAGGCTCTACAAAAGAGAGTCTACCAAACACACCAGAAGTTTGGTTTCCAGAGTTTAGCATAACCTCCATCTGAAACACGTGTGGCCCCCGGGCAGCACTCCTCCAGCTTGCTAGTGACAGCTCCTTCTCTGATGAAAAAGGCTATATATACAGAGGCAGAAGATAAAAAGACTTAGTAAACTTTGGTACTTTCAGGCTGCTTTCTGTGGAAGTAGAGGAAGAAAGGGTGTTTTTCATGAGGGAAGCACTATAAGGAGAAGCAGTAGATAAAACTGTCCCAGTAACAGAAGACCCTACCATTTAGCAAGAACCTTAGCACAGGACTGTGCTGCATGCCAACATCATTCTTGTCTCAGCAAATTGAAAGGGGCATAAAGGAATGTAATGATTTTCAGAATACCTCCTTTCTTTTGCTATAGGTCACCAAGGCAGCAGCTGCTAGAGGTTAACATTGCACTGGCAGCACTTCACACTGCTCTTCCCACCCCTGAAAGAAAAGAAGAAAGAAAATAACGACGTGTGTAAAGTTTGAGACAGGACACAAAAATCAGAAGGCGGCAAATAGATCTTACAGATGTCCTAAGCCATTCCTTTCAGATATCTGATGAGAATGAAGAAAAAAGTGTTGCTAAAATTTATCTGCAAACTGAATAGGTCTTAAAAAAACCAGTAGGATACACAGGCTTTGAGAGACTAAATTAAATAACATTTCAGCATGAGCACCATACGCCTCATAGGTTTGAGTGGTATGGAACCTGAGCACAGGACAACATTACTTAAATTATCCCAAACATATAAGTATCTTAAATATTACAGGTTTTTTAATAAGTTCAATATTAAAATTGATACTGAATATCAATGTAATGTCATTGTTATTTGCTGCAATACATTGAATTATCAGATACTTTCAGTTCAGTGTTGGTTAGAGGTAATGGTCTCCTTGTGATGTTGACAGCAGGTATTAATAAATACCAATGCTTACCCCGTTTTAAAATGTTTGAAAAGTTATGTACGATAGACATATGTCGCTGGTTAGTACCCCATTTTTTCCCACCTTTGGGTAAGACATTTCAGCATAAGGCTGCAGCAAAGAAGCACACGCTTTGTACCTGTTCTGTAAATAGCAATAGAAAGCAAGCCTGTCATTTGGAGATCCTTCAGTGATTGATAAGTTCACTTGAAAAGGAAAAAAACAAAAAAAAGTAACTCAGGCACAATAAGCCATGCCCTCCTTCATTACTGAAATATTCTGAACACTAATGCATTCTATGGGAAGTGTCTTGATGCACCTCTTGGAGTTTAACAACAAAAATGCTTTTCAGTTTTAGATTTTCTTAAGCTTCAAAACTAAGCTGCATGGAAAACAAAGTGTGATTATGAACTAATGAAATATACAATAGGGTGGGCAATTGAGAAGGAGAGTGCCTTACAAAAGCACTTACAGAGGAGCCATATTCTGTTCCCATTTTTAACTCTACAATCCGTGTTAGCTTCGGCATGAGTATGATGAGAGCACAATTTGTCATGCTAGCTAAGCAACAGATTGACTGTTCCTGAGAGTTCTTCTTCCTTTGCATAAGTACTTATTAAGGAGAGAGCAAGGATTGTTTCTCAAAAGGTGTATCACAGCTGTCAAGGCATGTTTCGGCAGCCCTGTTCTGAACAGCACTCAATACACAAATTTATAATGGACTCCTGTCTTCTTCAGGATGTCCCTTTTCTCTGCATTGTTCCTACAATTGGTACTATTTTAGTTCATGCAGCAATTTATATCAATAATTAGATGAGCGTCCTACAGGTCTGTAACACCCCTTGATTCATTATTTCAGGGTGAGCTTTCATTTCCTTTCTGTTTAGTCAAAAAAAGAGATATTTTAAAAAATCTGGTATTTGTTGCCATTCAGCATTTTTGGTACTGTCGATCGATTTTCAAAAACATGGTGTGCAGTAAGTTATACTTCCTGATCTTTATTATGCCACCATCAACTCCATGAAGAGTGTGGAACTATGCCAGCATGAATCAGATGCACTGGCTTTTAATTTTATCAAGTAAATAGGAACCAATTGACCTTTTCTGTGCCATACTTCTAATAATATCTCCTTTATTTATCTAAGAGCTTTCTCCATAGCTTTTAATTGCAGTTGCACTGTGTTTTTACAGACCACAGTACTTTCCTTCATAATTTATAGTGTTACTGCACAATTAAATGAAGTCCACAGATTCCCTAGATTTCATAGGGAATACTTTCCTTTTTTTAGTGCAGAGATACTGGAATGCACTGTACACAAAGCAGTTATTTTTAAAAAATATTTTGCCAGAAAATGTGCTTACTTTATAATTCTTTAAGTGTTTATGAATGCAATCTATTTTGCTGGAAGGAAGACATGTTCCAAAATATCACAGATAAGTTAAGAAATAAAAAATAACATGTGCCCTCATCAATGGATTCCTTTTTTTTCCTGGTAATGCTAATGCATATATATATTTGCCATGGTAACCAGACCATTTTAACTTTCATATACAGACTTTTCTTCTCTTTGTTTCTGAATGTTTGAAAATATAATGAACCACTAGGTTCACAGATGCTGAAGTTTTATAATGAAGGGCTGTTAAAAACGATTCCTGCAGTTTAGAAGTATCACAACCTGAAACTTCTCAAAAGAGAAAAACGTCTAGAAGCAATTAGTCTGAAACCGTTCATTGGTCCTGGATTTCAAATGAGAAAGCCTGGCTGCAGTAGAAAGTCAAGATTCGTATGAACATTTCACCTTGGCTCATAATGGCATCGGTCTTGTGCGGGTTTAACTGGCGATGAGCAGGCAGGGAGCTGGTGGTGTAACTGGCCATTTAAATAGTATGTAGTAGATTTCATTCTATGTGGAGCAGTTTGTCTGAAACATCCTTAAGGCGTCCATGACCAAAAGGTTGGCCAAAATGTAAGTTTAGAAAGATAACACAATATGAAATATATCCCATTGCCTTTAATGTAAACTGTATCTCTTAAGAAAAATAAAAATTAAAAAATTGGGATTTTACCATGTCATTCAGAAGTATTGAGAAGTTTTATTTTTGGGTACACGAAACAAATGAGAAATCCATATACTTTAAACAGGATTGCTGTGTATATCCTGTAGTGACAGCATAATCATTAATTTGTTAGCCATTTTTTGTTGAACTAGCTGTGCAAAAAATGGCTTTTGTGAATGGACTCTGAGCATCTCCTCTGCTCCATTTTGTAAAAATAAGCCTTGACCGTTAAGTGTACTCTGTCAGTGCACTACACTTAAACTTTGTTATAATTCTTGCATATTAGCTTTGAAAGAGTTACCATTATCTGCCCATACTGGGAGCACAGCTGACATTTGCAGTCATGTTGAAATAAATGCACTTCACTTACACATAGCATGTAGCTATGCTGATTTCACTGGTAGACATCTTTGGATTTTTTTCTCTAACAATTTCTGTAATTAATCCATAGGCAAACTGTCTTTAGGAAACAGCTAAACAGTTAAAGGTCCAGTAACTGGAGCATAGATTATAAAAAACAGAGAAACGGTGGTTTCAGCTATTTGGTATTGAGGTTAAAAAGTCTACAAACACCTGAAGTTATGGGTGATTTTTCTGCTGAAGATAATGGGCCTGGGATTATACACAAGCAAATATAGATATTCATCTGCTTTATTTTGTATGCCTTCCATCTAATGATGACAATTATTAGATAGAATAACTGTCATACTTTAGGCAGCCCGTTGTGGATTTCAGAGTCTTACAGATAATTTCCTTTAGAAAGAGAAATCAGGGATATGTAGCTGCATATTTTCTCCCCTAACTTGTTTTATTCATGCTGCAGACAGGAGGTCACAAACGGCAGAAAGAATAACACTTTCCTCACTCCTCAGCTGTGACATTAACCCTGCTCCTTAACAAGTAGTTCTGCCCCAAGACAAGATTTTGGTTAAAACCTAAAGGGCAAAGGGCGGATTCCTTTGATCTACCCAAAAGGAGACTATATGACAATACAAGCAATGATATTATATTTCTTCAAAGATATCACATAGGTTCAGAAAACACTTTGTAAGATGGTACAAGCTTCTGACTCCTACAGTCCTTCTATTCCACATGTACATACATTTTTCTATTTGATGAAACTCACCCCATCTCTTACTAGTTTATCAGGATTCTTTTTCTGCCTAGCCTTCATTGATTGTCTGCTCTATTTTCTCTTCCTTTCCTCTTTTTGTTTTTTTTCCTCCTCAGCACTGTTGCTAACTCTTTGCCACTCAGTTCTTCCAGTTTTTCATTTCCAAGTCACAGCTGTCTAGGTCAGTCTGCAAGAGGCATCAACATCCTTTGATATCCATTAATTATTGTGCTGAAAGTAGGCAAGAAATCTTTGGATCAAATTAAGCAATGTTTCAAATGATAAAGTAAGATCTGAATCTGATTTTGCTGTGGATTTAGATCAATGCAACGCCTCTGGAATTATACCTCTTTTACAGTGGTGTAAGAAAGTACTGACTCAGATTCGTTCTTAATAAATATAGCTCATAGCTTTGTTCTTAGTTGGGATTATATAATGTAGCCCAGAGAAAAAGAACCACCAGAAAGGCAGTTACATTCCTCCCTCCACTGCCAGCTCCTTACCAGAGCTGTACATTACAGAAATGAGAATACTTCTTGATTTTTACCACTGTAAATGAGATCTAGATTGAATTTATAACTCCCACATTTTTCAGCCTCCCTTCAGTAGGTGGGGTTTTTTTCTAAATTTAGAAAGAGATTTTGATTCTAGCAGTATTTAAAATCCTCATATGGGAATTAGAAAGGATAACAAGTTTGGGGACTACATGTATAGAAGTCTCCTTAAGTGATTCCACTGGACTAAGGAGAGTAATTGCATAGAAAGGCACTTCCAACAGGAACTAAACAATTCCAGCTTCCCAATTTCAGCTCCACTTTAAATGTCAAGGATTTGCTCTCCTCTTGTAGAGCAAGGATATAAAAAGTGTGTGATCAAGACTTAGTCTTTAATTTCAGTTATGATTTACAATTGCTCCAGCACGGGAGGTTAAATTATTCCTCTCTCTTAGTTGCCTTTCATTTTTGGATGTTGGGAGTTATCGTCTTGCATCCTAAGGAAACAGACCCATATTCTGAAACTCTTCTTATCAAAACCAGCAGATTATTTACTTTTTAACTCCTGTGCTTATGGCAAAACACAAAACAAAAAATGGGCAAAGGATTGCATCTTGAAATAAAAAAAAAGACAGAGCAAAAATAAACTGCATTGGGTAAAAGGGACCATATATAATGCAAATAAGAAAAGTTTTGAGAGAGATTCAGGCTTTGAAAATCTTCTTATACAAACAGTATGAAGATTCCACTGTACAATATTATTTTCCTGACGTTGTCAGGTGTGAAGCACAAATGATCCTTAAAGAATTATACTTCACACTGGAACTTACTGAGATAAAGACATAGCAGATCTTCTAAGGAAACCATTAAAAGGTCACCTTGTTTTGTTTTTTTTTTTTAGTTTTTTTCTTTCTTTTTAGCTTTTTCTTTCTTTTTTAGTTTTATCTTGGAATTCAACTAGAAGGCTAAAGTATTTGGGAAGCATAAATGGTTCCCGTTACTGGTTGTTTCAACAACCTTTTGCAAAAAATTCCCAAAAATCTGTTTGACGCGTAGATGTAACTTCATAATTCTGCAAGCACTGAAATTTGCAGAAAACAGTGCTACACATGAAAGAGGCAGTCCTCCTCTCATCCACCCCATCCCACCTTTTCCTCCTCCATACCACTGCCTACATGAGGCTGGCGGAAGTTTTTGGACAGTCATGGACCAAACTGCTAAGTAACCTGGTTTAAACTAACTTGGGAATTTAAATATTTGAACCTGAGTCCATTCTCTGAGTCAGCTCACTGTGTGTCCACCAAAGTGACTGGGGAATTACAGCCCAAGACAGGAGCACCACTCATTTAAGAAGCAGTGCAGAAGGGTAGGTGCTTGTAGGATCTGCAACACAATGGGTATCAGAGAAACCTGGGCAATAGACCTAAAGAGGAGTGTCCCAGTAAGTTGGCTGTGATTACAAGGGTGGTATGGCTGGTCCTCAATTTGAGATCATGTTTTCTGTTCATCCTAAACTGATTTTTGTGGATCTATTTTGGGTTCATCTGCATTAAGATGAACAGCTCTCTGAGGGTTTAGGAGCTTTTGCCAAGGACCAGCCCTAAACTGGCTGGCAATGTCATGCCGCACTACTTAATCTTGTAAGAGACCCCTAACCACAGCACTGGAGCCATCTCCCACATGCATCCAAGTGGATCTGCTTGAACCACATTGTGCCTGGTTGGGCTTACAGGTTGTCCTGCCCATACTGGAGCTGGTTGGAGATGTCTGTGGTCCTTTGTATCCTCCCTGGCTGGGTCACTGTGCACCCAGTGAGACTGATGTATCAACAGCTGCACAGAATTCTCTTGCATGAATAATCCTGCCAGAACTGAGCTGGCCTCCCCCAGCGTCTCTGCATCTGTGGCACAATTAATCTGTCAACTAAATAAACTGTCCGTGGATAACTGAGCACTGGCTGTGCACAGTAGAAAATGAACATATACAGCACGCTGTACTGTGGTAGGGTAAGGACAAGTAATGATTAACAGGTAGGTCTTCCCATCACTGTAATTTACAAATATTCTTTGTTAACATTGAAGGCAATCTGCATTGAAGGCAAACTGAAAGTGGTGGGCAGAAACTGTTTCCCTAAGCTTAAATTACAGTGGATAGTAGCTAATCAGCTGTGTAACAGGGTAGGAAAACTCAAAATAAAGTTGTGTTCATTACAGATGTGGTTTAGTAACAGGTATAACTGCAGTGTCATCTGTTAGCGAGAAAATAATTTCTGCATTTCTCAGGAGGAGACCTGTGCCATAAACCCTGCAAAAGCTTGCACAAAATCAGCTGCTGCACTGGAAACCAGAGTCCGTTTCTTCCCCTGGATGTCAGTGAATGGACTGAGCAAACTGTATTTCAGGGGGGATGGTGGAGAAAATCTTGTCAGAAATACGAAATCACCAGCACTCGTTGGCTCAGACTGGACAACATTGGATTTCTAGAGCAGAATAGCTATTTGCAAAGTGCTGAGCGGAGAGGAGCTAACCAAACAAGGCTTGTCCCAAGAGTGCCGGCAGGTGGCTTTGCAGCTAGTATTAAAAAAAAATTCTGGCGACAAACACACATAAGGGGCTATTTAGGTATGAACAGAAAAAGCACCTGCTGTGTTTCAAAGAATAATGAGCTAAGTAAGGCAGGGGGTAAATGGTGTTGTCTGTTATCTGGATGACATGCTAATAACTGGGAAGATTTCAGATGAACATTGGCAAAACCTAGAGGAGGCTTGAAAGAAATTGCAAATATGTGGTTCTAAAGCTAACAAAGATTAGTGTACTCATTTTTGTTGGATTTTTCATCCCCCCACACTCCCAAGCCAGGTAACGTCATGTATGAGCTGAAAATTAAGATCACATATCTTCCAAAAATTAAAATCCAGTATACATAGAATATAAATAGGACCTTTAAGAGTTCTCCAGGGTTGAGCTTTAAGGCCATGAGAGGAGCTAGATGTTGGATGCTGCAGTGGGATAGAGGGAAGAGTCTATTAGATTGGCAAAGTGCTGTACACTGTAGAATGGCTTGTGTGATTTTATTTTTTAAAATATGATTTGTTAATTTTTGCTTCTGAAGCGGAAGGGCTGCTTCAGATGTTACACGTCCGAGGTATGCCTCAGAATATTTAGCTGCTTAGATAGGACTATGGAATATTCATTCCAAATATAACAACTTTAATTGGTTTGATAGCTGTTCTTATAAACTAAAAAAGTGAAATAGTTGTGGACAGAAGAAAAACAGAAATCAGATAGTTCAATTTACATCAAAATGACACATTATCGAAAACAATAGTGTGTAATACCTCTCTTCCAGGAATTGAGCTGCATCTTCAGGTATCTATAAATCTAGGATTGAAAGCATGTTACATTTCCTTCCAAAATATTAGCAAAAAGTGAGAGAAATTACTAAACAAGAACTGAGAATAGGGATTATTAAATTCCACACAGAAAAGTTTTTTTCAGCTCACAACAAAAATCACAAAGAGTTGGTAAAAATACTTCAAAGATGCACATTCCTTAGCAGGTGACAGTGAAGGGCCTGGATCTTACCAGATCATTTTAAAGACCGTCAGAGAGATATGCTAATCTGGAGTTTCTGTCCCAGATGCCATTTGTTCAAGGATAATGTTCATAGACAAAGAAATGCTTCACTTTCTAAATGACCTCTTTATTACAGTTAAAAATACTACCCTATAAATAGGAAAAGCCCCTGTACCAGTTAAGAAAATGACTTTTACACACTCTGACTAACTTCATCACATAACAAAAGAGAAACTTTACTCTTTCTAATTCAGGAGATTGAAGTAACCATGGAAAATGCTGGGGACTAAATGTAATAATACCAAAATATCTACAAAAAGTATGCAAAATAGGTTCAAATGGGAAATAAAAATGAAGGAAGAAGTTAATTTAGGAAGCAGAAATAGAAATCAATACATTGAAAAAGCAAGAAGCAGGCCTGGACAGCCATCAGAAGATGGAATAACATTAACAAGGGACATCATGTCACCTGTGGCTGAAACCACGGATTTTTCAAGGCAACACTATGCAAACATAGCCAGGCAAAGTAGACATGATCTCTCAGCGCCCAGAAGTTGAGGTCTGTGATAACAGCCTTTGCTATTAAAACCTGAAAAGTGTTTGGAGAGGTGTTTTCTTCTTATAAATGTCATTTTAGAGAGACGTCTGTGATTTACTCTGGATGAACTTCAGACATTCTCCCAGCAGAATTCAGTGAAGGTCCATTGCTGAATGAGTTAGTGGAGCAATTTGGGCTGACATGCAAATAAGGACAGAGGAAAAGTAGTTGTAGAATCCCACAAGGCGGCAGCCCAGATTTCTTGTTAGCACCAAGGTTTGGCCTACCACCTCCTGCTCAAAAGACTTATCCAGAGCTGATGTTCTGCATTTGATTTCCTAAAAACCAAGACCACTTGAAAAAGGTCAATGCACAGTATAAACCCACATTTCACACGTTTTATTCTACAGTGAGCCAAACCAGGATTGAAGGAACGGAGAACTGGTTTAGGGAATGTGTATCGAGATCAATGGTATACTAGGGGAAAAGAGAAGATAACAAAGATGAGAAAAGGCCAGCTGTTATCAGATAAGAGCTTAGTTATGGGGCATAAACTTGGAAGTAAATTGAAATTATCAGTTTTCCTTGACCGGGAAAGAGAAGATAATAACAGAAAAAAAATTAATGAAAAGGAGCAAAAGTAATTCCTTTAGGTAACATTCTAGTAAAAAAAAATGAGACCTTTCAATTCTATTTTCTTTCCTTGATCATACAGCTCTAATCACAGAAGATTTTCAGACTTTAATAAGACAAACCATATATTGTGTATCGATTCTGTATTGCATTTATTATTTACAGAATTTACAAGAATGGCTGTGCAGCAGATTTTTTTTTTTTAATTTTGTGATATGACTCCTAGTTCCATGGATTTGCCTGTTTCCTTTTCTCAGAATAGTGAGTTTTAAGTACATATGGGATTGAGAAGGTTTTTGTTTCAGCTATGATTTAAGCTTTTGCAGTAACATAGGTTATGTTGTTTCTCCCTGTTGTTTTCCACTTTCTTGGCAGTGTCTTGCAGATAAAAAATAACGTGCTGTTCAGTATCTGCCTTTAGGAAGGAGTGCTGGAACTTTTGATTTCATACCCACACACATGGCAAAAACATAACACAAAGCTAGAAGGAACACGCAATGCCTCTTGCTGCAGCTCTGATGTTAGAATCACAAACCCATTTTACTCCAAATTAGAAAAAAAAGAAAAGTTTCTTCAAATTATCCTCGGCACAGATCACATTTAAGGCCTTTGAGGACAAAAGTCAGCCGTGGGGAGTTGCAGCCATGGAAAGCAGCTGTATCCTCACTTTTTTCTTGGTGAGGCTATTTTATCCAGCATAAAAAGGAATAATTTGTAGCTGAGATTATGGAAGGATCCAGAATCCTCCATTCACAGTTTCATGCCTTCTAACCCTTAAGCCCTTAAGGGTGGCCGAACAACCCCTTCTCTGTAAGAAATTGCACTCCCTCCTTTCCTAAAAAAAAACGGATAGGCTGGGGCAGGTAAAAATACATTGCACATCCTTGCATTCACGTCAGTGAACCTCAGCTGTTGTCTACAAGAAGAACAATTTTCAGAAAGAGGTGCCTGCCTGTAATTCAACAGCAATTGTTCTTTTTTCCCCATAGAAATAGTTCCTGGTTCAAGCAGGCAGGCAAACATATGCATTCCTTTCACAGAGAAAAACATGCTCTCAGCGGTGCTCAGGTAGGCAGGCAACCAGGCATGAAACTGAAAACACTCAGGCATAGACAAAACAAGTGCAGGCAAATGCAGCCTCGAGTTATGGGGAAAAAAAAAAAAAAAAGATTAAGAGGTTGAGGGGCACAGATCAGATCTCAGATCAACTCCTACTATTTTTTTTTTCATATTCTCAAAACATTTCCAGCAAAAGCAGGAAGATAATTGAGTTATCCCAGCATCAACAACATTTCCCATCACCAGAGGAAGGAGTCACAGCCTCATTGTATCACACCGTACAGCCTGTGACCCTTGTTCCTCAGAGGTGTGCGCACACAGGTGGGCTGCGAGTCTTGCCAGCGCTGACGGGAGTAGCACTGGGTATCGACCTGGATCTCTGCAGAGCTGAGATGCCTCACAAAGGTAGCTGAATGAACCTTTGTCATCTGAAGATTCATTTAAAAGGAACAATAGGACACTCTTCTTTTAATAGAGAGAAGGCAGGGGACGACGGGAGCACTGGGATGGAGAGAACTAGAATGGCCCAGAAGGAAGGAACAGCAGAGAAAGGGAGCAGTGCAGTGCCAGCCTGGGGTCCGCTCAGCCTCGAGCGGCAAGCAGTTTTATACCTCCTGAGCCCTACAGATCCCTGACTGGATTCTCCCTGTTTTTTGAAGCGGAGAAGGAGGTGGGTGAGCCATTAATTTTGGCCCCCTCCATGTCACAAGGTAGTAGAGAGGATGAATTGTTTCATAATCCTATTTTTCCCCGAGCAACCATCCAGTTGAAATAAATTATGGAAGCACCCATATGGACTTTTTGGGCAGAATTTCATGTTTCTAAGGTTTGGAGTGCAAGAAAGAATAAGAAATGCCTACTCATGGGCAGAAAAACACAGTATCAGAAAAAAGAAAACAGGTCCACAAAATGAGCTTATTCATCAGCAAATTACACGTTTGATTGGGTGTCATGAGAACACAGTTCCCCTCAGAGTGACACTCTGGTGTCCATGTTTTTCTTTCAGAGAAATATCTGCTTTCATATCAAGTTAGTTCAGTTTATCAGTCAAAAGAAAATATGTATTTCTGGCAGACATGCAAGCACATTTTGGGATTTGAAAATTTAGCTGCAATTTCTCTGATTCATATTACATATATATTACCTCTCTTTCTCTCCCTCTTTTTTGTTTCTGTCTTGATACTGAATGATTCTTGTTTTTACAGACTTTGGGTGTCCCTCTGGTTTTCTGAAACAGGAAGAACAATAACTATCTCTTTTTATTTTCCTCCAAGACCAAAGATAAAGCTACTTGTTTCTGTTTATTTGCTTGCGGTTGTATGTATTTATGTGATAAGGGGCAAATGCGTGTCTCATTCATGTATAAATACATTATTGAGGGAAAATAAGCTAAGTGTTATCTTTTGTTCTGAAAGCTTTTAGAGTAATGTGGATATTCTTATCTTGTGCAGAAGAGGGCGTGATAATGTCCATTATTCTCTGCAAGTTCTGTTCCCTGCACACTGCAGCCTGGTGCTGTTCCATTGTTTCAGAGGATCATACGTGTTATCAGAGGCAACGGTTAGCACAGGGCATGCAATTTCTCAGCAGGCGGGTTTTAAAATTTAGAAATTTAGTCAAACCCCCTGATGAGAATTAATGGGAAGCCAGAATAGAGAACTGAGAAACAAGGCAGCAGGTTTATGGACCAGAGGACAAAAAAAATCTATGACCCATCCAGACCTGAGGCCAAACTGGGAAGCGCCAGCTCATAAATTGGGATTAGAGACCATTTGTGCTGGTTTATTTGGGATAGTCTGATCAGTAGGTGAGAAGTTATAGCATCTGTGCTATTTAGTGAGAATTAATTTAGAGCTGAGCAGGTAATGGCCTTTTTTTGTGATGAGCGGTTATTATCAGATGAGGTGTTGAAAACCTTTGTTGCCATCCAGTTGAGGCAGGCGTCAGAGCCAGTGAAGATGGGCCTGGCTGTTCTCCTGTCTTCTAGGTGTGATTTTTGTGTGAATTGAATTGAACTGAAAAAAAAAGTCTGTTTCAGTTCTTCTTTCAGGCTTTCTTTCAAAATCCAGAGATTGTCTGTCAGGCCACCCCATGTGTGGGTGTTGATCTCTGAGCTTTGTTCTCAGGGGCATGGAAGCAACAAACAGACCAGCAGAAGTTCAGAAGTATTTGGCAAGCTGTTATTTAGCCAACTGTTTTAGTCATTCTGAATGGGTCTGAAAAGAATCTAGCCCACTCTTTGATAGAAAATTTCTGGTCTATTTTTGTTCATCTGAACTCTGTGAATACTCACAATCCTACTAGTTCAGGGCAAGACTGAACAGAGCGGAATAAGAAGCATCAGCATAGAGTCTACTTGCCATCAGCCGCTGTAATGCAGAGCTGTGGTATCTCAGAAGCCAAAATACTTCCTACTTCAGGATTGGTGGAGACCAGGAGTCCACAGTCCCTTGAGGTAATGGGAGGCGGGAGGCCTCAGTGCAGCGGAAAGTCATGGGTCCAGGTGGGACAATCCACCTGATGCTGGTGAGCTCTGTTCTGGTTACATTGGTTCCATTTGAGCCAGTTCAGGGTCTCATCACCATGTTCCCCCTTGTTGGGTTTACGTAGCAAGATTTTGATTGCAGGATGAGGTGAGGGGGGGGCTACAGGGGTGGCTTCTGTGAGAAGACACCAGAAGCTGCACCCATGTCAGACAGAGCCAGTTTCAGCCAGATCCAAAACAGAGTTCCCCAAAGCTGAGTCCATCAGTGATGCTGGTGGTGACTCTGTGATTTCAGAAAGAGTAAAAAATGCTGTGCAGCAGCTGTGAGAGAGAGGAGTGAGAAAAATGTGAGAGAAGCAGCACTGCAGACACCAAGGTCAGAGAAGGAGGGTGAAGAATACTCCAGGCACTGGAGCAGAAATTTCCCTGCAGCCCCTGGAAAAGACCATGATGAAGCAGGTTGTCCCTCCATGCTGGAGCAGATATCCGCACTGCAGCCCATGGAGGACCCCACGTGATAGCAGATGGAGATGCCTTGAAGGAAGCTGTAGCCCATGCAAAGCCCATGCAGGAGCAGCCTCCTGGCAGCAGCTGTGGTTTATGGGGGACTCACACTGGAGCCGTCTGTTCCTGAAGGACTGTACCCCCATGGAAAGGACCTGTGTTGGATCAGTTCTTGGAGAACTGCAGCCCAAGGAAGAACCCATACAGAAGCAGTTCATGAAAGACTGTATCCCATGGGAGGGACCCCATGCTGGAGCAGGGGAAGAGTGTGAGGAGGAAGGAGAGACAGAGAAGCAATGTTATGAACTGACCACAATCCCCATTCCCCTGCACTGCTTGGGGGTGGGAGGTAGAAGAGTCAGGAGTCTCCCTGCCCTATCTTGACCCATGGGCTTTTTCATCGTATTTTCTCCCCCTGTCCTGTTGAGGAAGGAGAGTGAGAGAGCAGTTTGGCAGGCACCTGGCGGCCAGCCAAGGTTAAACTACCATATTCTGGATTCCAAGTGACGTCCAGACATGTTCCAGGCAACACAGTTTAGGTGTTAGTGATCCAGTGCTTACAAATATGACAGTATTGTATCTATATCCAAAGTGGCAGCAGAACCAGAATTTAGCTATGTGCAGGTGGCACTAGGCCCACGTAAATCCGACTGGATTTTATGTAGCCTACAGGTGCAACCTTGCACAAATCCTACCTAATTTACCAAAAATGAAGGCCTGGCTACACTTTGGAACAGACTTTTTTGTAAACACTTGCAATATCCAGTACTGCAGAGATTCTTTAGAGAAAATACATTCAAAACCTTATGATACTGTCGTGATTTAATCCCAGCTGGCAGCCAGGACCAAGAAGCCGCTCATGCAGTTCTCCCTCTTACCCCTAGAAGGGTAGGGAGAAGAGGGAGAAAAGGAGGAGTTGAGATAAAGACAGTCTAATAGAAGAATAACAGAAAAGGAAAATAAGAATAACAATAATAATAATAATGATAAAAGAATATATAAGATAAAGTAATACAACAGAACAACTCTCACCATCTGATCAATTGCTTGCCCAGCCCATCCCAAACAGTGATCATGGATCCTTGTCCCCCAGCCAACCTACATTTATCTACTGAGCATGATATCTATGGTACAGAATATTTCATTGGCCATTCCATTGTTTTGTCTATGCTCCTTCTAAGCTTCTATGGGAACCTGAGAAAAGTCCTTGAATACTATAAACGTCACCTGTCAACACCTGAAACAATATGCATTATTGACATTCTTTTCATACCAAGTCTGAAACACAGCAGCCACTAGAAAGAAAATTAACTCTATCCCAGCTGAAACCAGGACAGATACACAATGTAAATAAATATTAAAAAAATTATTATGCTACAGCAATGCTAAAGAAGGTGGCTTACAATTAAATGAGAAATAAAATCGGGGGAATTCATCAATTAATTTTAAAAAGGCAGTGGTGACTTGAGTACTACGTTACATCATCTGCTTCATTTTAGAATCTCACTAGGAAAGCTAGCCTGAAGCAAGAAAAAAACAGGGTAACAATTCTGAAATGCTATTAGCTCAATCAGTATTTCAGTAGTCTCTGACTGCTAAGCATTACCTGTTCTTAATCTGAGGGAGGAAGGCGGAAATTGATAATGACGCTGAGCAAAAGTGAAGATATAATATTGATGCTAACTGGGCACATTACCTGCCTTGGATTGGTTAGGGTTAGACTTTCTAGGACAAAATTTCACTTTTCTGCAGTATGAAAGAGTTTTTTATTATTATTTGTGCAATATGCACAGCAAGCATAACTAGATGCTCTGTGTTCACTCTGCAAACACAAAACAGTCTTTCCCTGGGGATCACGTACCACAAACCTCACAGCAACTCCAAGCACAAGAGAGGTCAAGGAAAGGGAGGCGAAATAGAAGTGCAAAGGACTTACATTCAGACTATATATCTCATGGTGCTTCAAACCAAGGAGAGTGATGGGAGTCCGCCTGCTGTTAAGAGCTGCTGGCTCATTACGTAATCATAGAATTGTAGAAAAAACGTTGCCAGAGGTCGTCTGGTCCAGCCTGCTCAAAACAGGGCTAACTTCGTAGTTAGGTCACGCTGCTCACGCCCTTTCCAGTCCATTTCCAAATATATCCAAGGGCACAGACTCCACAGCCTAGACGTCTTGGTGGCCCTCTGCCAGTTTACGTATGTATCCCTTGTATCAGAAAGTCCAAAATCAGACACAGTACACCAGAGGCAATCTCAAAATTGTTGAATAGAGTTCTAGAATAACTTTACTGATCCTGATGGCTAAACTCCTGGTAATGGAGATCTACACGTGTTTATGAAGAACATACTGTTGATCCATGTTCAGCTTGCCCACCACAACACACAGGCTCTTCTCTGCAAAGGCACTTTTGCCAGTAAAGAGCACAGCAAAAAAGACATTGAATATCTCAGCCTTTTCTTTGTCCTATGACACTCAGGCCCATACCCCGCAGCAGGCTCTCATTTTCCTTAGTATTCCTTCTTCTGCCAAAGTTCCGATCGAGTGAAATAGTGTGAGTTTGGTACCACATTCACATTGCCTGTGGTAAGGTCTCATTCAGGTGCTGTTGGGTGGGTTGTTTCCATTACCTTGCATGCCGCAGTGGACAGCGTGGCCTAAAGAAGCACACCCCATTTCACACAGTATGCCAGTGGTAGAGGATGTAGTGAGTAGCACTCTGTCCTCTCCCTTATCCCATTCTTTCGCTTCAGTCTGGTATTTTATACAACTTTTTGGTGAAAACGCTGCCTGGATTTGCTAGACTGAAGACACGTTAGCAATGTGCCTGTATCCAAGGGATACACAAACCAGTGCAACTGGCAGCCTCCCCTTCTGCTGAGAGTTCTGGTTTGCAAACCCCGCAGGCCCCAGCAGTCATTGGGACATTCCTTACACCAACGTGGGCAGCACATCCGTATTCCTACTGGATATGACAATAAGACACTGAAGAGCTCCAGGAGCATCATTTTGTGTCTTTCAGCTCACATCATAGTTTTTAATTTCTCAGGGACTGGCTCTGGGTCCTTTTTATAAAACGAGTATCAGTTACTGAGACCAGCATCTCAGATCACAAAAGAAATCCCGCTGCATAATATTTTCAGCCTAGAATAATTGCTCCAAATATTTAAGAAGTGGCATTGCTTTTCACTAAGGTATTGTTTGCTGGAGGAAATCATTTGAGCTGAGCACTGATGAGCATACAGGCTGCTCTTGTAAGTGAAGCACTGCTTTATGTTTTATTCTCTTTTAAATATGATTTTGGCAAGTACAGGAATAAGAAGAAAGAACTTCAATCTCTGGACAACACGTTACTGACATATATAATTTTCTTTTGACTTTGCTAACATCAACTTGCAGAAACATTATTATTTTTTCTGCCTCAGTAAGCAATCTAGTCCTGGATTTAGCTGCTTTGTGTGGGTTGCGGTTGTTTATTCAGGCTAATGGAGATTAGAAACCTATGAAACACCCAGTAAGATACCTCACAGTAAAGAGGTTCCAGTCTGGTGTGTTAAATAGGTTTGAACAGTTCTTCTATAATATTTAGAACATACTAATATAGAACTTGAGCATGATCTGATTTACAGATAATCCTTTAAAGAAGTATCATAAAAATGTATGAGCATATAAAATGGAAAGGAAAGGGAGAAGAGCATGTGTATCTTAATAGACCAAGTACACGAAATATTGAAGTACATATTCCATTGCTTAAGGCAGAGTAATAATAAAAATTGTAATAAAAAAGAAGTAGAATATCTTTAGACTAGAAATGACCTGTCAGCCCCAACTGTAAACCAAAAACAGTCAGAAGTATCATCTCTAACACCAGGCATTAGATACTCTATCCACAAGTACCACACTTTTTAATAAAAAGCAAATATATTATTTATTAGACTCTAAAAGTCTGGCCAAAGGTGATTAGTATACATGCACTTACAGATGCTCAAGTACACATGCACTGACAGGTAAGAACAGTCAAATAAGGAGAAAAAATGAACAACTGGTTAGAAGTGGGTTTTGTCAGGGTAGGTTAATGGCTGGACTTGATGATCTTAAAGGTCCCTTCCAACCTCAGCAATTCTATGATCCTGTGATTCTAACTGAAGCATTCAGTGCATCTCAGAGAAAAAGACATGTTTTATTTCCCTGAATATTTACTGATCTATTGGGAAGAAACGTTTTTGATCTTGGCAATTGGAAAGGGAGTCTGAGGAACTTCTAAAGAGCCCCATCATTGGTCTCTGAGCCTCTTGAACATTGTTTCTGAAGACATTAACGTGCAGGCTGAGATTCCTCTCTTCTGCTTTTTAGCTCTCCATTTTTAAGCACTTGAGTTTACCTAGGCTTTCAGATGACAATGAGAAAGAAGTTACCCTGAAGTCTTTGGAAATTGCTCAACTATGCATTTAGAATTGAGAGCTCTCCGATTCAGATTCTTCAGATAGCTTTCCAAAGGGAGGTAAGGTGAATCCAGGTGAAGGTCTGTACAACCATACATCATGTGTCCCACCATTCTTACTACAGAAAGGAGCATTCCCATCACAAAACATTCTCAAAAAATGTACAAGCAACACTATGTACTTTAATTCCTATTCAGGTTTTTCTCCATTTTGGCTTTTTGTCCTGTCTCTATAAGCTCTGCTAAGGTTTTTGGAGCATAGGCACTGCCTTCACCTCTGTCTGTAAGTACATTAGGACTTATAAGTACATAAGTATATTAGCATTGCAACAGTAGTAATAACTCCTCCTCCTCACCAACAACTGGGAGCTTATTTCCTAACTTTCTTGAAAGACTCCAGATGACAGAAGTTGGTTTACAAACTTACAGGACCATGGATTCCAGTGGGGACTCATTGGTGTAAATGAGCTTAGAATTTAGTCAACAGTGTTCATGTAGCGCCATGTCACAGCAAAACTTTTTGCTTCACTACCTTGAAAGTTGTCTTCATGAAAAGCCCTATTTTGTGTTCCCTGTCACATTGATTTCAAAGCTCTACTTTATAAATGACATATTTTCATATTAGAAGTCAAAAGGAGACTGAATCTCCAGTGCTTAAAGAACACTTATTACACAAACTTGTAATTGTTGGTCATTATGGAATTATCCTCCAAGTAAGTTTCAACTCAAAAGTAGTTTGCTTACAAACATTTTTTGCATTTAAATCCTAAAACTTCATGTGCAGACTGGTTTTGAAGAAAATAGGTTGTTATCAGTAGTTTTAACCCTAATCCGCCTCCTGCCAATTTGAAAGAGTATTATGGGTCTAATCCTGCTCTTGATAATCCAAGGAATAAGATCAGACAGCACACGTAAGGGCACACATACTGCCTTTGCATTGGCTTCAGCTGAGAAAGTACCCCTCTCTTTCTTTGTAAGCTCTTCTTGCTCTCTTCAAATACTGCAGACAGGATCTGGAATGGGGTTTTAGGGCATTCCTCATAGAAGAAGGACAAAAAAGACTGTGTTAGGCCTCCATGACTGCTACTCTGAGACCTTGAGAGACTAAGGTACGAAAAACCAGCAGCCATGACTGCGTTACAGCAGGATTTTTACTCCAACAAAGCAGAATTATTTGTCTGTAAAAGGAAGAGAGAAATATTTTAGCGAAGTCTCCACTGCTAAGTGTTCTTTTTTCATGGTGCCACTCGGCCTTTGGCAAGAGCTACCCCGTAGCCCTAATGCATTTCTTGAGTAACAGCTCAGCTGAGTAAAAAGGGCTAGATATAATGCAGTACATGACCTCTACAAATTCATCCCTTTTTATGGCAATAGAATAAAATGAGTATCAGTGTAATTACATCTGACATGTCCAAAAAATTTTTGGAAGAACAGCAGCATTTATTATTCTTGTTGTTTTACGTCACATTCTGATTTATTTTTCAAATAATACATTATATAGATTTATAAACTACTTAAAATGGGGGGGGGGGTGTAAGGATTAAGTAAATCTGCTCAATCCCTTAGCTACGAGTTAAAATGCATCAATTACTTGGACTGTGATGAAGTTTTGATTGTCTTTAGTGTTTCTCCAGCACTATATAGGGCTTAGTTCTCTTACTGCAGGAAACACTTGTACTAACAGGAATTTGGCACCACTGTTTCAGTCCTACACTTTGATGAACTCTGTATTTCAGGAAAACAGACTGCATTGGCTGGTTTTTTTTGATCGCTCATTTTTAATAGTTGTATAATTATTATGTCAGAAGGAGAGGATGGATTCAGATGAGCCGGGTCACTGTCTTCCAGTCACCAGTAACTACACCCTAAAATGTGGTCCATGTTGTCCACTAAGGGTCACAGACCATCCTTTCCTCAGAGCAGAAGCAGTGCCCCTCTCCCTATGGGATACCAGCAGTACCAAGTAGCAAACGCGTTGAGGGTACAGCCACGGGTTTGCACGTCCCTTCTGCCCACCCTCTGCGCTGATGGGATGAAATCCAGTCCTGATCTGGGGACTATGCCAGCACAGCATTGAGCTAAAATTGATAAATCTCTTGAAAAAGTGATCAATGCATCCACCTGGTTCCCCCACCTGACCTTCACAGAACTGAATCACCGAGTGGGAGGACCACATGTATGGCTGTCCTCATGGACATGTCTGTAACAATGTCCCTGGCCACCTCTTTCTTCTCTTCCCTTATGCCCTTTGGTTTTCATTCCTTTTGTGAGGTTATGCTCATGTTATGCATGTGGTGACATACAGAGTTATATGAAGGCAGGATCCCAAAGCCTGTAGGCCATGCTCCTACAAACTGAAATTCTAGGTTGAAAGACTGGACAGTAGTTCTTATGACTGAGAGGATCAGAGATTGCCAGACAGATGGAACATTTTTAGGCTGGGTAGAAGAGGGGAAAAACAAAGTGGAGTAATATAAAATCATAAGGAAAAAATACTGCTCAGCTGTGTTCTGATTATTGGCATAGACGGGAATTGCTGCTTTATTCCCTAAGAAGCTCCCATCAATTTGGTCTTTTATTTTCTTTCTTGTGAGAGTTGACCCCTTGTGGATTATTTGTCCATTCCTTCCAATTCCTTCTGAAGAGGAACAGGCCAGTGATATGCCTGCATGCCTACTTATTGGTAATAGAAAGTAGAGATCTTCTAGCTCCTATGGCAAATGCATTCAGTGGATAATACTGATGAGCACATTAGAGAAAGAAAGGCTGGAGAGAGGGCTTGAATTGCTATCTGACATAAGAGCCTGTAATAGCACAGTTTTGAGGAAGAAGAAAGAAAAGCTCTCCTAACATTTACAACCAAAATTTGCCCTACTTTGAAAAGAATGAAAAATGGTTTAGTGGCTTTTTAGCTGTCTAACACACAGAACTGATCTATGCACTCCAGCACAAGTAACTTTGAGATCTCCCAGTCTAAGTTTACCAGCAGGGTGAAGAATGGTCTAAAATGCACCAGAGGAAAAGCCAGCAAAATACGACAGGAGTCATGGCAATAAGACTACATGATTACTCCCCCTGATAAGCAAGACTGACAAACTGGTAATAATGGGCGAGGAGAAAGCTGAGGTCCTCAACAACTTTTTCCCTCAGTCTTCACTGGCAACCTCTCTCCCCACACCTCTCGAATGGATGGACTGCAAGGCAGGGACTGGGGCTGCAAAGTCCCTCCCACTGTAAGAGAAGTTCAGGTTTGTGACCACCTAAGGAACCTGAACATACAGAAGTCTATGGGGCCTGACAAGATGCATCCCAGAGTTCTGAGGGAGTTGGCTGACGTAGTTGCCAAGTCACTCTCCACGATATTTGAAAAGTCATGGCAGTCAGCTGAAGTCCCAGGTGACTGGAAAAAGGGAAACATTGGACCGTTTTTTAAAAAGGGGAACTACTCAGCCACACCTCAGTGCCTGGGAAGATCATGGAACAGGTCCTCCTTGAAAGCATATGGAGAACAGGGAGGTGATTCAAGACAGCCAACATGGCTTCACCAAGGGAAAGTCCTGCCTGACCAACCTCATGGTCTTCTAATGGAGTGACTACATCAGTGGACAAGGGAAGAGGTACAGATGTCATCTGTAAGGCCTTTGACATGGTCTCCTACAACATCTTTCTCCGTAAATTGGAGAGATTTGAATTTAATGGGCAGACTGTTTAGTCTGGGGACCAGTCATGAGGAACCGGTTGGATGGTCGCACCCAGAGGGTAGTGGTAAACAGTTCAATGTCCAGATGGAGACTCCTGACAAGTAGTGTCCCTCAGGGATCTGTACTGAACAAGTACTGTTCAATATCTTCATCAATGACATGGATAGTGAGATTGGGTGTACCCTTAAAAACTTTGTGGATGAAACCAAGCTGAGTGGTGTGGTTGACACACGTGAGGGATAGGATGCCATCCAGATGGACCTGTACAGGCTCGAGAAGTGGGTCCATGTAAACCTCATGAGGTTCAACAAGGCCAAGTGCAGGGTCCTGCACCCGGGTCAGGGCAACCCCCAGTATCAATATAGGCTGGGAGATGAAGGGATTGAGAGTAGTACTGCCGAGAAGGGCTTGTGCGTGCTGGTGGATGAAAAGCTAGGTGTGAGCCGACAATATGTGCTCACAGCCCAGAAAGCCAACCATATCCTGGGCTGCACCAAAAGAAGTGTGGCCAGCAGGTCGAGGGAGGTGATTCTGCCCCTCTACTGCACTCTCGTGAGACCCCACTTGGAGTACTGCATCCAGCTATGGAGCCCTCAGCACAAGAAATACATGGACCCATTGGAGCAAGTCCAGATGAGGGCCATGAAGGTGATCAGTGGGCTGGAGCACCTCTCCTGTGAGGACAGACCAAGAGAGTTGGAGTTGTTCAGCCTGCAGAAGAAAAGGCTCTGGGGAGACCTCATTGTGTCCTTTCAGTACTTAAAGGGGGCCTACAGGAAAGATGGGGTCAAACTTTTTGGCTGTGATAGGACAAGGAGTGGTGGCTTTAAACTAAAATAGGGGAGATTTAGACTAGATATAAGGAAAAATATTTTGCAGTGAGAGTGGTGAAACACTGGCACAGGTTGCCCAAAGAGGTGGTAGATACCCCATCCCTGAAAACATTCAAGGTCAGGTTGGACAGGCAACCTGATGTAGTTGAAGATGTCCCTACTCATTGCAGGGGGATTGGACTAGGTGACTTTGAAGGTTCTTTCCAACCCAAACTATTCTGATACTATTCTATGATCATTCAGTCTCAGATGCTTGAAATAATTTTACTCTTTCTATGAAAATTGTTATTAGTTCAGTTTTTGTAGTGCTAGAAGAAATCCTAAGCATGGAAATGAAAAAGATGAGAATGGTGAGGCCCACTGCTGTGCATTTTTGCTGTGGCAGTGAAGTAGATCCATGCCCTGTCTACCTCCAACCCTTCTTCCCAGCTGACTCTGCAATCTCTTCCTGTAAGAAGGGTGCTACAACTGCAGCTATGGGGGAAAGCAGGGTAGTGAAAAGGGAGACACAGAAGAGATTCAAGGGGAACTTCTGGTGTGGTACCAGGTGGAGTTAAGCAGAGTGCCAGGAACCAGTACAAATGTGAGAGTAGAGCATATTCTAAAAACAGAAAATGGGGAGGTGTCTTGCAGAAGATAAATTAATAGGAATTATGCAAATTATCTCATTAAGTAATGTGCCTTATCATAACAAGAAACAGCATTAACATCAGCATTGATGGGGTCTCCTCTGCAATCGGATCACAAACATCAGATACTTAGAGCTGAGAACAACTACTCATAAAAGAAGCCCCACTGAAGTAAGTGAAACTGTTGTTGCAAGTGGAGAGGCCAGAATCTGGTCTTCATCAGAAGTTATACTTCACTTGAAAATATTACTTTTGAAAAAATTACCCTTGAAAAAAATGGAACATCTCTGGTTTTCAGACTACAGTGACCCAGTGTGTTAAATCTCTGGACTAAAAGTCAGTGTAAGAGTCCTTGCAATCATGAGACACCAACTCCCATCTCCCCAGGAGAGCAGAAGTCAGTTCTGGATGTAAGGGTGTGCAAGAGGACACAGCAGCGACATGCAGCCATACCTGTCGCTCCTCTGTCTCTTGTACCGTGTAACAGCTCGAGGCCAGTAAGACATTTCTTCACACGTTCCCTAGACACACAACTTCTGTATGGAGCTGAAAATCAGTGGGGAATTGTCAGGCAGTTGTCAGGCAGCCCCAGCCCAGTTCACGGAGAAGCAGTGCTCTGAGGTATATAATCTTTTTGCACCAGGACTGCAGCATTGAGTCTCTTCTCCCAGGGTGCCAGCTCCATCCCCCAAGCTGTGCAGTCACAATGTGGGCACAAAGAAGTACCTATAATAAGAAAGTCAAGGAGAAAATGAAGAAAATCAGTGTTCAACACACTGAAAACAACAAACCTGATAGAAGAAAAGGACAGAAGACTTGCTATATAAAAGTCTCTAAAAAGAGATTTATGCTCAGTGAGAAGCAAAACTAATTGAAAATGCATAAAAAGGAGAAGGTTTGGCAGTCCTCATTAAATTGTGCCTGTTGTTGTAGAGATAAAAGAAACACAGTTTGAACCAAAAGGTTGAGTAGAAATTTGAAATCCAAGGACAACATTTTCAGTGAATGGCACAGGCAAAATTAAGCATGAGAGTTGTCAGATATTGGTTAGAGTTCCTGATTGATTTTGACAAACAGAAAGATAAATACATCGAATATAGTTATACTTGAAGTGGAGACAGGTAGAGACTGTTAGATTATTCTTTGATGCTGTTGTGGACCTTGAGGTCAAGCTGGAGAGAGTGGCTCAGGGAATAATCTTCTTGCTGTGGTCAGAGTGCTGGTCGGAAGGAGCTTTACTTGCTTGGTTACTGTTTACATCAAGGGGTCCAGAAACACAGCCTGCAAGGCCAAGATAAATGATCCGCAGTATATGGCTTTTATAGTGTTTTCAATTAGCAATGTGATTCTAAAGGTTCGCAGTAGGTCAAAGAAAGCTGGTGTGTGGTTCAAAACGTTCAGGAATCACTGGTTTGGGGAATTCACTGCTCGGTGGATAAGCAGAAGGAGCCCTTATTTGCAGCACAGAAATCATTACCGAAAAGGCAACTTTTACAGTGCTTCCATGCTGATGTCTGACATACCACAGCATTTCTCCGAGCATGACACACAGCCTTTGGAAGGGGAAAGAATTACAGCGGAGGCATAATATTAATGATTCAGAAAGTCTCGTGTCACAACCCTGAGCACTGCAGTATCTAATTATTAGGCATAACGATTTGCACACAGGCTGTGCCAAATAATGACAGGAGAATTAGACACCTAAAAATGGAGTCTGCCCTCCGGGGAAGGTCAGTGTAAACCAATTGGTGGGAAAAAAGCCAAAATTTTGCTGTGGAACTGAATTCCTATTCCCTCGCAGAATTCAGAGCCATGCTACAAGAGGGCTACATCCTCCAGGAATACATACTGAGCCATCTTCTTAAGTGAAACATGTTTGTCTTTCAAAACCTGAAGAAGGGAGAGGATAGGATAAGGCTTTTCTTCCAAAAGGCAGAGTCTCCCTCTGAATTCCAGCCTTGGTGTTTGGTGCAGTCAAACTAGCTGTTGGAGAGCTGGGATCAAACAGATTTTTTGCATGAGGGATTTGACTCTCTGTGAAAGCTCCAGCCTCCAAAAGCTTTACTCACCATTGGAGGGTAAAGTATTTTCTCTATTATGTAATTCAAAAATGAAAACCAATTAGTCAAAAAAAATATAAAACTTCTTGTGGCTGTGGTTTGATTGTTCACTTAAAACAGTACCAAATGTCAGGCTTGGCTTGATGAATATTTAAGTATTTTGTGAAACACAGGCTGCACAGGAAGAGACAGAAAATCCCTTTCCAGCATTCCCTATAGCATGATTTCTTGACTACACATGTGAAGTATCTATACTCATATCGCTCTGGACATGACCTTCCAAAATCCTTCCTTTTACCATAGGGCAGCTGGTAAATTCTCCACAAAGCTACAGACTTTTTAACGAACACTGAAACTTTACAGAGTTTGCATTCAAAAATGTGATGGAAAGGATGTGTAGTGGCCCACAAGCTCCATTTCTGAGGGATACATGAGAAAATTCAAGCATTTTCAGTGATCTTCAAAATATTAGATTTTGAAAGGGCTCTGTCACAAAGATTTTAAATGTTGTAACCAACAGAGAGGGAGATATTTTTTTAAAAAATGGAGAAAACACATAGAAAATTTATTTCTTTACTACCTGTGAAAAGAATGGTAGTGGTCAGCCTTGTGAAGCATTACACCTGAATGACTGAGAGGATCGGTAGTGAGATACAGAACCTTTCAGTTATGGGACATGAATTCAAATAGGAATGGGGCAACAGTGACAGAAAGTCATTACCATGTCATGGCAGCTTGCTAACGTTTAGAGATTCATTGGTGGCTTGAGTCCAATTCCTAGCACACAAGAGGTCACATTACAAAATCCACTATCAAAACTGGCAGAGGTGATCAAACCCATTTCTACTCTTTGTAACATGCTGTTACCTTTCCATATCCAAAGTTATCCATTCACAGTCGTGTCAAGACTCAAAGCCGGTGTGGTGAAGCATTCAAACTCCACGCTGCACAATCCAATGAAGAGAGGACTTTAGTCTCCTAACCATTGATCCAATACTTCTCATGTGTAATAATTACAAATTTCCCTATTTAAACTATATAAACTATGTAAAGCCCGGCTTTTACAGCCTGCAGAGGCTGTGCCTGGCAGCTGGGAGGGTGAGGGTTAAGATGTCCATGGGCAGAGCAGCTCACACAATCTTTAGGTTTCTTTGCAAGAAAGGGGTTATAACTACGCTCAGCTGAAATGAATTAGTGTGCCAGGAAACTTTAAGAGGATTGAACGCTAAAGCATTCCCTCCTCCTTTCAAGGTTTGGGGTGATTTAGCACTGATGGAAAGCTGAGTTGTGAGGAGCCTTGAGTGAACTCAGACGAGGTTTTTGTTTTGCTGGGCTTGGAGGAGGTGAATTGTTTCATTTTTCCTAGACTTATCCGAGCAAGCTCAGAAATCCCTGAAAATTGGAAAAGAGCAAAAAAGACAATTAGACCAAAGGAGAAAATAATAACTAGTCTGTTGCAGGTAGTAACTTCCAGTGATGTGTTTTTTCAAATGTATTCTAAGTAGAAAGGCATGAAAAATGTCATGAAAGAGGAAAAAGCTGAATTTTGGAGGCAAAATAAAAGTAGATATTCTCAGAAAAATTACTCTTTTGACTACTAGCTAGAAAGGGACACTAAGATCCTGGACTGTGTAAATCTTCTAGTGCACAGAAGTAGTACAAAGGAATTATTATTACTTTAAAGGGAAAGTTCTTAGTCTTACCTAAGTGCCTGTGTATATATGTAATATATAGGGGTGTGTGCATGCACGTATAAAAATATACTAGAGTAGTTTTTACTCTTGGTTTAATGGATTTAGAGTTAGCATTAGAGAAAAATCAACTGAAGTGTTCAATATTTGGCAGAGATCCCTAGAGAGTTAGGCCAGTAACAGTGTCACACTGACACAAGCTATTTTGTGTTTCTCATCTTTGCCTGAAGGAATGTAAAAATAATGCTGGTCCATCGGTAGTTGTGTTGGCAAGCAAAAAAATTATCTTGGCCTAATTGGCCAGTGCTGAAGGTGACACAATAGCCTGTTTTCAAGTGAGGTGAAAATATTTGAAGCAAAACAAGTAATAAAGAGAAAGCTGGGAGGATGGGGCGTTCTGATTATTTTTAAAGAGAAGGAAGTAATTCTGTTAATATTTCAAAAGTGCTCTTGAAGTAATATTTGCTATCAGTATTTTAACATATTAAAATCCAGTGTTATCTAATGGGATTAAATATGTGGAAGAAAAAACAGAATGGTTTTCAGTTACAAGACGTGCCAAAGGGTGAAGACAAACCAGTACTGCGCACTGGGGACTTTGTTTAGTTCTTTGCTGGAAAAAAAAAAAAAAGGCAAAACAATGGTCCCTAGATCTTGATCTGCCCATTAGAGCGCTGAACAGCATTAATGCCAGCAGTGGCTAAAACCTCTGTCAGTCAGAGTTTTACTTGAACGTGGGAGCAGCTGGATTTGATTCCCAAGCGAGATCAGCTCACTGATCTCAGCACTGTGCCCAGTAGCTGTCACAAAAAAGGCATGGCTGTCCTTGCAAACTTCCACAGTGCTTTTCTAGTGTTAATGTGATTTATACTTGGAGCAGTTTGACCTGATGGCTAATATATACTCAAGAGAAATTTAGGAATGTATTGGCAGATCAATGCTTTGTTTCGACTTGGCTGCTATTTAGCACAAGTATTGCAACTAAAAGAAAAATCTGTAGGAGAAATTAATTACATAAATTTTTCAGCAATATTTCTGGGATGAAACAGTAACAATGGACCCAGACTGTATCTAATCATACTGCTAATAGGAAAATTCTCTCCTCCCTTCCACTGAAGCAAGGTGGCACATCAAAACATACCCCTGGGCTTCAGAAAGGTACATTTGAGTCTGTACCGAAATCTTTGCTTCACAGCTCAATCCTAATTTCAGTCACGACGCTGAAAGGTTTTACTAAACAGTGTGTTCCTAGAATGCACAAAAGTGTGGTGTTGTCATCTTCCACGTGCTTCTGAGGTGTCTGAGGGAGCAGAGCACCCACGAAGCAAGGCCAGGTAGAGGAGATGGGTGATATTTAGCAGCTGCCTTTGGAATTGTTTCCCAGGGAGGATGTGTCAAACGCTCGTCCACCCTGCTGGGAATCAATGGAGCCTGCAACTGAACTCTCTTTACAGCCAACCTTGGCGTAGTCAATAAATCTCACATTGTTCTTGTTTACCACCTTTATTATGGGTTCTTTGTTAATTTTTTTACTGGGTGCGATGGCCAGGCCCTTACTTGAAGGCATTGCCCATCCTTTACCCCTAACCTTTAATGTGAAGAGTGGATAGAGGTGGTGCTACTTTTGAAGGTGGGGCCTTTTACATCCTGATGGCCATGTTGCTTCCAGTTAATGTCTCAAGTAGGAACTGCTGGAAATTCTTTATACTCTGTTGTATTTGTATCAATTTATTTAAAATGTTGAGCATTTGGTATTGGTGTGCATTCATCCTAGTGCCTATTTCTCCATTTCTCCATGATATAATAAAACACTCTCTCTTAACTTTGTATTGGTTTTAGTACAGTTGTCCCAAGAGAGGATTTTCTGAAAGAACTAAGAAAATTAAATAAAAAGAAAAAAATAAACCCTAAAAATTCGTATTCACAGGACAAACAAAGATTAATTTCTTTTAACCTAAATGTCGGTACAAATCTAGGAGGGCATTTTCTTCCTCTGGTTAGCACAGGTGCTGGGTGAGCTCTGCCGTTTTGCTGATCATTTTGTAAGGATTGTGTCATGATGGTGATCCGAACCCCCATGCCGTGCTGGAAGCCTCACAGCTCCTTTTCCTCTGTCAGCGATAGAGATCTGGGAAATAAGGCAAATTTTACCAGCTCCCACCAGTAAAGATATGGACAGAGAAATAACAGGGCTGAGAAATCACATATTAACATTGTGAATAACAGTGGCTCACTGTACAATTTGGCACCAGAAAAAAAAGCTATTCTGAACTTGTCCTTACCTCTTCTTTGAAAACTGCGTGCAGTTCTGGTCTTGTTTTCTTGTAAATAGTATAAAAGGATTGGAGAAGATTCAGAGAAGGGCAAAAGGTGTCATCAAATTTAGGGAGCGGAATCTGTATGAACAGAGTAGGATTTGAAAGGCTAGAAAAGACATAAGGTAAATAAGTATGAAAACACAAGTAGCAGGAGGAGGGTGGCTAGAGATCACGCACCAGCTGCTTTTTTGAATACAAGGAGCTGGCTGGGGGCATCATACGAAGCAAGGAACAGCAGCCAGAACAGTCAAAAGTACACTGACCAAGGAACTGCCAAACGGTGTTGTGAATGCCAAAAATGTGCACGGATTTAAGGGGATAAAATAATGCCCATGGAAGTGCAATCCACTAAGGATCACTTACTGCAAAGAAATTACAGTTCTGGTACTTCTTGAATTATTTGTAAGTGGTTGGAAGATGGAAGAGCATTCAAGAATCATGTGTATTTAGCCTTCTCTTTTTCCCTAGATGTTTGTTTGCTTCAGGTTCAATTTTGGAGACTGAATTCTAGGGTGGGTGAAGATTTTGTCTGACCTATTACTGGTAATCTTTTGTTCATTTCTAAGCCTTGAGCTGGTCATTTCATCCTATATATATGTTTGCGTGCGGGTGCTTGCACTGACAAAAGAACCATTGAAAAATTAGATCCTGACTAAATAGGTGATATAAGTCATTGATTTTTAGGAGCGAAGACCTTGGAACATTTTCTCTTAGGGAAGTAAGTCAGAATTGCAGGAGCAAAGATCAAATTGTCTTTTTTTTTTTTTTCTTTGAGTTACATTCGGCTTCACATAAAATAGAATGAAAAAGGGACTGTCTACATCAGGCCCCAGAAAATACAAAGTATCTGAGTGACAGAGGAGAAGTATATTCTTCCTGCAATCATTTGTACCATCTTATGAATAATTATCCAGCCAAGCATTTATTCTCTGCTTGTCACCATGGTATCTTAAAGGCTTGAAATTCTGAAGTAATACAACAAAGTAATAAATGAATTCTATGTTAATTACACATAGTATTCTTAGGACTAAAGAAGATTTTAGGAAATGAAGACTTTTTTACTTACCTCTGTCTCATTCTTACAAATCTAGCCCTGCATCATTTCACATTCACATACAGTGGTGTTTAAAAATAGAATTAGCTCCTAAACAGCAATTTAGATACTTTTCAAGTCGTAAATGTACAGGTTGAATCCTAAGGCAACACAGCTTATTTTTAAATTCCACTTTAACTTATTACCAGTAGCAATTTAAATTATCTGTTGTTGGATGTAATGTTGAAATGAATGACTAATTAGTGTCAACTTGCCAGCATTTAGTCACCAAGCAGCTTGGAAACTCTAGGGAACAGCTTTATAACAATTTACAGCACCTTCCTTAGACAAGGACACCATTTTGCAATTGTCAGATATAATTTGACATCGCTATAATATTGCTTTATGCATAGCACCTCTTTTTCTACTCTCAAAATGGATAGTTTCTGTTCTTCACTGATGGTCTTTTTTAAACCAGTCTCGAAGTTCAAGTGACTAAGTGATATTTGCTTCCTTGCAGCATATCTGCTTAGTCCTAGAGCTAGCCTTATTGCGAAGGGAATTAGTTGAGATGATTGATTGGTTAATTCACGCATCCATGATAGCACAAAGGCAGAGATTAACCAGTCACTCCTCCTTTCTGACGCGCGTGATGATGAATTTTATTAGTGATTTAGAGTCCTCCATCCACTGTACTAAGCATAAAACCCCACCAAATACTTGGTGGGTCACTCACCAGGTAAGTATCTCCATCAGAAGCCTCAATTCTGAGGTACTCCATAATGGGCCGTGGTGTCACATCATTAAAAACAAAAGCCAAAAAGGGGTTTGGAAGTGCAAGCCACTGCCTGCCTTGGCGTGTAGAGACCCTCAGCAGGAATTGTCATGTCTCAGTGTCGCCTTTCGGTAGGAGAGGACTCAGGCACTGGCAGGGGCCACTCAGGGTGAGGGCACCTGCACTTGCCACAGAAGCATTCAACCATGTGAAAGGTTGTGTGAAGGTCCCTTTGCCTGCAAACTCTAAAAAAGGCGCCCATTTTCACCTGTGAGTGTGGATGATGGCCAGTGCATTGTGAGAACCACCACGATTTAAGTGATTTAGGAAAGGCAGCTTGCAAATTTTGCACCAAGAATAGTTTCTCTGCTACGTTTCTTTGCTTAGCCATAAAAAGTGTCTGATGCATTCAGAAATATTCTCTTTTTCCTAAAAACAAAGATACTCATTTTTGTCTCTGAAGTCTGGGAAATAAACAAAACAAAACACCATCTCAGTAGTATGCCTGTGTAACTGCAATACATAAAGCTGGTAGGAATCAGCTGAGCCGTAGCTCTGGTAGTTTAAATAGCCCCCATTCAACATAGGGGGGGACATCACACTTCTGTGATGCCTTGCAGCGGCTCAGGAACAGTTAGGATATGAGCTTTTCCTATGGAGTGAGGGAGACGTGACAAAAAATAAGATTTTTTTTTACCTTTTTGGATTTAGTACTTTACGGTAAACAAGAACAGAAGGAATTTGGTTATCTGTATCTCTGTCTTGACTGCAAGAAGCTGCGAGTGATTCCTTGGGCAAATCTTTTAACTTTTCCATTGAAAAGTTCCTTTACTTTGACCTCTAAGTACTAAAGCCCACCTTTACGAATCTATTTAAGTTTCTTGGATGAAAGCCCTGGTGCACACACACACACACAAAAAAAATAATCCCTGAATTTTATTAGAAATTTTATATATTAGAAATTTTATATTTCAGAAACTGCAAACTCAGCCAGGTGCAGGGGCAATAGTTTGCCTCTCTTGCACTGCAGGCTGGAAAGCCCAGGGAGCCCTGCCACTCTTGAGAAGCAGATTTGGTTTTCATCATTCATGAACAATCATTCTAGCCAGCTCTTGGAGGAACATTTGTGGACCCCAGAGGGGACCACGTCCATCACTACTGAGCAGAAGAGAGGGCTATTGCAACAGAGGGCCCTTTGCAGCAGTAAAAGCAGCTGGGAACATTATTTGCAATTCGATGCAGAATCTCCCTAGGCTGGAATAAAATTTGGAATAATCTATGTAATGTTCCGCATCTCACATGAACAGCAATATTTTGTATTATTAGAAATTACTTTTCCAAAGTCATTAAGCTATTTTAAGACCTAGGTAAGGCTGCAGATTCATCATGATTACTGTTAGTGTCAGAGAGGCTAGGAATTGCTTTTCTTGCCTTCTCCCCCTCTGCCGGCATGCAAGTGCGTGCTCGACTGGGTGGCTGGATGCCTAAACACATGGGCCGATGAGCAACTGTATAATCTTCGCTGAGAGTCTCACCAGAGCATCCTCTGGGGCTCTGCCTGTGCCTCCTGGAGAGCAGAAATTGGCCACCAGCCCAGACGGGAAGCAATAGGGCAGGTGCATCATCATCCCACCCAGGTGGGTAAAGCACCGACCCTGCCCAGAGCAAGGAGGCAGCTGGAGGATGCGACCTTGTCCTGGCAAGGCAGGACACCAGTCTGTTCATCAGCTCCAGCTCAAAAAGCTCGAACTTTGCCTGGATGACATGATAAATCCACTGGGAAACGTGATTTGTCTCCCACACGTGAAAAAAAATGTGCCGTGCTGTCTTCTACAATGTTTGTTTTGTTTCCATGGATTTCGTACTGTTTTCATTGTTCTTTGGTCATAAATTCCCTTGCTTTTAAAATAAATATTACCAAGGTAATTTTAATGACTTTTTGTTTATTTTACAGCTACATTATTTTCTGACATGTTTTACAAGTTTGAAAACAGAAATGTTACTAGCTTTCCTTTTCAGCAAACAAGATGGGAGCAGACTACAGACCTCAATCAATGTAATTTTTTTTTTTTTAAAGAATGTAAATGAATGCGAAGGAGGTGGGACAGGGCACATGTATTTGTAACACGTATTTAAAAATGGTTTTGCATTAGCATTTATTGTAATGGCGTTTTCGCCCTCTAGTGACAGTAAACGTTATTGCGTCTAGGGGTTTTGAATATTGATCTTTTTTCCTTGGCTATTTCTGCCAGTTATCAGCCTAAACTGTTTGATCTTTGTAAAAATGCACATCCTGGATTTATTCCTATTCTGTATTTCCTATAGTCTCAGAGTTGTGCTGTAAAGGTTATCTGGAGGGCGGTCGTGTTTCTGTTTGAAGTAAGCTATTCCAAATATTCATTTCTAATGTGTCAAACACACAGAAAAATATTGCTAAATTACAATTTCTGTGATTACTTATCTTATCCTCCAAAATAAATTTATTTTTCACCTGAAAAAAATTACTACTGTGTTCCAACAAACAATCAGAAATTAAATAAGCAGCATCGTCCCTCTCATTTGTTAAGATTATTAAAGACCTTCTCTGCTCACATCAAGGAAAAATGGCCAAAAAATATGACTCGTTTTAATTATAATTCAGACCTTTGACTTATGAAATATTCCATCTTAGAAACATCAAAAAACAGTCTTTATTAGATTCAGGAATAAGACAAATAGCTGGTGATGCCACAAATACAACCTCTGTTGTCTGAGATTTCTTGAATTATGGGTATGGAACATCAGGTATATTCCACTCATCAGTTATAAAAGCAGTGTTGCTTTGGCAGGTGGATGTCCACAGGTAAGCTCTGACGTGGCAGTGCTTAGGTTACAGACTGGACATTTGTAAACACAAACGCAATCACGTTTCCCAAGTTCCTGCTATAGCTCAGCTTTTTGTGCGTGTTTCAAGGTGCATTTCATGCCCCCAGATCTGCCATGCAAAGCTGTAAGAGATCATGCCCATGTTACTCAGATCAGTACTCTGAGAGATGCAGTATTTGCAAAATAAAGGAATCCACTGGCCTGCTGGCTTCCCTTGCAGTGAGGAGTCAAATATGCAAAAGTGGTCTCTCACCTGTTGAATACAAACCACTGAGACAAACGCAGGTGCCTTCAAATCCATCCATCCCTGTACGATGTCACTTAGCGAACAGATACCCACAGACCGCAAGCAACAGCACACACCTGACCTGACTGGACTACGTCTAGTGAAACCTAGGCATTAGTTTGATCATGTAGTTTCTGACTTGTGATTTGATAAAACTTGATTGACACATCTAGTTTGTCATAGCCTTTTCCCTTCCCTTTTTGGCTAATGAAGTAGAATGCACCTGACTGATAACAGGGATCAGTACGACATCTCTTTTTCTTCACTCATCCAGAGCATACAATATTGGGATGACACTTTCGACGTTACAAAATTAGATTGTCGGTACAAATCATAAATACCCAAAGACTGCCTTGAACTTTGGCCACAATAACAGGAACAGGCTATATACAAAGCTATGAAAAGACTGCAACTAGGAAAGAGGCATGTGAAGGAGAATATGTTTGGAGTTACATCCTGAGGAGCAGTGTGGCAAGCAGGGTAGCGCTAGATAAAACCTTGAAATAGTTCCCTTTTGAAAAGTGACTCTGTGAAAATTGCTTAATAAGATTCCATATTTGTTGTGTCTCCATGACTGAAGGGATCAGATTTTCTGCAGAATTTAGAATTTGTTTTAGAGATCAAGTATAATTTTTCCACTTTGAAATACAAACACCACGAGGCTACCACAGTTTAGACTTTCCAACGGATAGAGCAATCGCAGGTGGGGTAAAAGGAAGAAATTTTCACTTCATTTTACGTCATCCGCTTCCATTGGTGATATTCAGTGATATATGAGGTATAATTAAAGGTAACATTTAATCCAGCAGGAGGAACTTCATTAACAGTTCTGGTCATGCCTGCACTAGACTAAAATCTGTGTCACTGTCCCAAAGGAGAGCAAGGCTAACCAGGGCAAATGTAGTAAAAACTCTCTTTTGTCACAAAAGTGAGCAAATATATTTCTCTCACTCTGTGCAGGAAGGCTCATTTCTTGGAAGTAATTTTTTCTGACCATAACTTTATTTAAACATCTCTGACACAGTGTTTATCAACAGGAGAAAAACTAATTATGTAAGAATTATTAATGATGTGAAAGATATTACTAGCACTAAACAACGGACAAACAACATTACATTTGGAAAATGTCAGCATACTACAACTTATCCAAGCTGAAATAGAAAAATAATCAAAAGCAAGCTATTTAACAATAAGCAGTATATCCATCTACCTGTCATTTTGTCCAGAAAGTAAGAAAAACCTTGCAAAATACCTTCATGTATCAAACAATCCTAATTTTTTTATTTCACTCTGTAACACTGAAACACTGTGAAAAGGCACCTCCTTATGTCAGTAGCTAGGTCCACACATAAATACTGAAATGTTAGGGATGGATCAGCTAATAGTTCCTGTCACCACTCCTAAAGCATCAGTCCGCACTTGATTCACATAATTATAGTGTCACATTATCTACAGGATGAACTGTATCCCTGAGCAACTTCAAACCAAATTAATTAGAGCCAGAAATGCCTTCTGTCCACAGCAGCCGTCAGTAACAACGTGAGCTTATGAAGGTTCAGCAATTTAGCATTTCAAGTGACGGGCATCTAAATATAGGTTTCTAGTTAAAGAGATCTTAACTAGTGGTGCTGGGCATGTGTAAATTTTGCATTCCAAGACCTGGTTGTGCCAGGTGTGTGTTGCCTTTTGAACAGCCTTCTGTTGATACACTTTGATTCAATTTAAGATAATACTTGGATCATATCTAAAAGGATGAAGTAAAACGGCAAAAAATAACGGTAAACTAGCAATATTTATCCGGGATATGATCCTAGGACTTGTCCCCTAAGCTCGCCGCCCTGGCCCCATACCCGCTGCTCACCTCACTGCTCCAGCTGAAAATAAAGCTGGTGTTAGTTAGGTGTTGGGGATCCTGTTTGTCAAAAGGACCTTGGAAGGTCATTTATCCCCTTCCCTGCCCAAAAGAAAGAAGAGCTGGGCATGCATCATTCCTGACAGCTGATAGTCAGCTCTGGCTTTAGGAAGATAAGCATCAAAAATGCCTATGTTGTGAGGTGCAAATGTTGATGTGAACGCTCTTTCTAGTATTTTTCCAGTTTTATACATCTTGTCATTAAGATCAGCTATATTAATGATTTAAAAGTTGTATTCTGTTACATTATGTCTTTTTATTCAGTCCTGCATGTCACAAAATCAGAAACTAAAAGCATTCAAATTATGAGCGGGGGGGGGGGGTGTTATTGATAGAAATAATGCATTTTTTCCTGTGAATATTCTACACTTGGGCATGGTTTGTACAGCAACTAAAAATTTATTTTACACAACATAATCTTTGCCAATAGTCTAAGACTTGGTCATCTATATTATATCTGCCTGCATGACAATTTATTTGAATATTTATGTTAAACACCTTCCTCATCTTACAAAATGCAAACCATTCATCTTCACCAAGTTGATACATAATCTCCTTTTGACATATGTGGAGCACTCATTGCTAGAAGGTGTTCTGCAACTCCATATATATTGTCCATCATCTGATATCCTCACCCCCTCACCCGCTCCTTCTCATGATTAGGTTCACAATTTGGACAATGTGGCTTGAAGACTTTCCTCCATCTTCTCTATTATTTTTCCAACTCCTGATGAACAGACATATTTTGTTTTGCAGACAGCGTTTTCCAAACCCTGCCCCTCTTGCAGTTTTATTTCTTACCTTTTCTTGTGTTAACAGTTTATAAATTCTTTGCAATAGGAAATGTGTTTTCTCTCTGCTCACAAGCGTACTAAACTCACATGCTACGATCAATGTTTATTAATAACAACTAAAAATCCAGTAAAGTTAAAAACAGAATGGTACTTGAAAGTAATTTATCTCTTTATTAAACTCTGTAGTATGTAATTCTGTACTTGTCCTATAGAATATGGCAACCTACAGAGTGCAAAGGGCTGATATCTCTTGATAAGCTGTCACTGGAACGCCTTTACATGTTGCAGTAGCACTATGTTCTTACTTGCTGGACAAAGCAACATCCAGCATCATAAAGAAAGGTGGTAGCCTTAGTAATTTTGAGCACTGACAGAATTCGCAGTTAGAATTTGTTTTGTTGCTTTCCTGTGTCTTGAGTTTTTGGGGTTTGCTTTCATCTAAACCATAGAAGGGACCTCTGGAGGTCAGCGGGTCCAGCCTCCCACTCCAAGAAGGCCTATCAACAACAATAGATTAGGTCAGTCATGCTTTTGTCTAGCCAACTGTTGAAAATCTCCAAGGACAGAAAGTCCACAATCTCCTGGGCAACCTGTTCCAAAAATGTGCTACCTTCCTAAATTAAAGTACTTTATCAACTTAAGTGGGATAGCAGATTATTCAGCTTGGCATCTAACTTACCAAGTGTTCTCCCTAGGATCTTGCTGATGGAAAGTGATGAGCTCTTCCAACAAGCAGGATAAGGACTTAACTTCAACAATATTTTTTTTTTTTACCTTAGCAAGGTCACTCTCTCTTCATTGCAATAGAGGCAGCCTGGGAAGACTACAGCAGGCAAAACACAGATGCCCACAGTTTGATGGACAGAATAACCAACATTAGCCTCAAATTAAAATTATGTGTGCACAACTATGGGCATGCTGTATGTGTAGGCATATGTGTATAAATTATTATTTATATGCAGCGAGTATGGTTTGCAAGAGAAGTATAATCTATTCTGCAATTAATTAATCTTGAAATTCAATACTTAAAAGAGATTTTGTCTTCACTAAGCCTTTTGTTTTCTTTAACCCAGGTATGGTGACATGGTGCCGAAGACAATAGCTGGTAAGATTTTTGGTTCAATATGCTCCCTGAGTGGGGTCTTGGTCATCGCTCTGCCGGTTCCTGTAATTGTCTCCAACTTCAGCCGTATCTACCACCAGAATCAACGAGCAGACAAGCGCAGGGCACAAAAGGTGAGCTCCTAATTTTTCCCCCTGTTGTTGTTGAGCAATATACAAAATGTGACTTTACATATGGTGTGTGCCCTAAACATATTTCTTAGCAAAGGGACTACTACATATATGTACTACATGCCTAGCCCATGTCCTAGGTACAAATAATGTGGGGGGGGAGGGGAACAAAAAAAAAAACACCAAAAACTGTTCATTTATCTTTTCTGTCAAAATTTACAGATCTATTATTGTGGTAATTCATCCTACTAGTTAGGCTAGATCTAGTATTTTCAGGCAATAGCTGCAGTCCCACCCACTGAAGATTTTTCTGTGTTTTTCAGGCAGACTTTCTTTCCACCAGAGTCTTCTGAGAAAAACAAAACAACCAACCAAAAAACCCAACTAATAATGATTTCTAATGTCTGTCCTAACAGCCTGCTTCACTAATCCATGTGTTTAATTCCCAGGTTCAGTCTCTGGGGAATCTGATTATTGGGGAACTTGTCTTCTCAGCTCTAGTTTGCTTAAAAGGCTTCAGAAAAAGAGCTTAATCAGGAAATGCTGAAAGCAAAAGTCGTTTTTTCCAGCTTCCTTGATTTGCTGAATCTCTTACTAAAATATCAGCCATCTCTACAACAAGACTGTTTCCCTCCCTGACCTGTATGGCAAGGTCAGCAACCAGGAAGAACTATTTGCCAGCAGAGATACAGCCAAGCCTGGGTAGTCACCTTCATTTCCACATCACTGCCAAAATACTAGTCCTGATCCACTTCACCCAACCTTATAATGCTAAGCAGCTCAGATAGCCTCCGTTGGCACCTGAAGCCCCAATAAGAGAGTCAAGATGCATTACTGTCGTGGTTTAACCCCAGCTGGCAGCTAGAACCATGCAGCTGCTCCCACAGTCCCCCCAGTTTGAATGGGGGAGAGAATCAGAAGAGTAAAAGTGAGAAAAAACTCATGGGTTGAGATAAAGACAGCTTAATAGGTAAAGCAAAAGCCACGCATGCAAGCAAAGCAAAACAAGGAATTCATTCACCACTTCCCATCGGCAGGCAGGTGTTCAGCCATCTCCAGGAAAGCAGGGCTCCATCAAGCGTAACGGTTACTTGGGAAGACGAAATGCCATAACTCCAAAAGTCTACCACTTCCTTCTTCTTCCTTCAGCTTTATATACTGAGTGTGATGTCCTATGGCATGGAATATCTCTTTGGACAGTGGGGTCAGCTGTCCTGGCTGTGTCCCCTCACAGCTTCTTGTGCACCCCCAGGCTACTGGCTGGCAGGACGGTGTGAGGAGCAGAAAAGGCCTTGACTGCTCAGCAACAACCAATATATCAGTGCGCTATCACACTATTCTCATCCCTAATCCAAAACAGAGCATGACACCAGCTGCTACCAAAAAAAAATAATTAACTCCATCCCAACTGAAACCATGACAATTACCTTCTGCTGGTGGCAGTCAGAAGCCTCTGGATGCAACATGGACTTTGCCAAGGCTGAGGTTGTCACCACTTGGACTTTTTGTAGTCCTATGGCCTCTCTTCAGAAGTCCTAAGTCTCCAGTGGTACAGGGAGAGCAGGATCACTGCTCGCAGAGGCATGCAGGCAGGCCATGGCTGGGGACTACATAGATAGACCAGGCTGTCCCAGGCTGCGTCTGCTTGATATAGACAACAGCACCAGGTTTAGAGATATAAAATGTTTGTGTATTTCTTTCAGGCCTTTGACCAGAAAGGTCACCGTTTTGGCTGATCTCTTTGTGGAAATGAAGTAAATGTACACAGTGATACTATTCTCAGAATGGTCTTAAAACCAGGAGAAACAGAGGCACATGGCCAAGGAAGTCAGTCATAGGCCCATGCTAAGATATTGTACCCTTTTATGGCCACATCTTGGAAGAACGCTTTCACATGGGTAAAATGGCCATAAAGGAAATCGGGCATATCACAGAAGTGTCACACCTTTCTAGAAACCGTATTTCAAATATATGCTGCTTCAGGGATCCAAATACTATACCTTACCTACCCTACTAATTCCACCCACCCTTCTGCATGCTGTTTTGTCCAATGTGCTGGTTCCAGCTGTGCATTCCCCACTCCCACAGCTGGAACATGCAGAGGAACGCGTCACTTCTGCACTACGTTGCTTTTTTCGAGAACTTTCCCACTTCTGTTTGCGTAATGGCAGCAGACGCAGAAAGAACAGCATATATCAGCCAGAACACAGAGCTTCATTACTGTGCCTCCGAGCGTTGCGCCAGTCACAGATAACAGATCTGCTTGATCCCAGCAATCAGTGTGCCTGTTCTGAGCTTTCATAATAACTGCAGACCCAACCACCTTACTTCAGTTAGAAACTGTCTCCTGCTGCATGTCATGAAACAAAATTTTCTATGCCTGCTTTACACTTGCCAGTGAAAAAAAGATAGACACTAGAAAATACCTTGCAAAAATTAGATTGGCAGACTGGCTGATATTCCCCATAATCTCTTCCTGAATAGAAACTTCTTGAGTGAATAACTGACTGTTTCTCCTCGGAAAACAGTGAGCTCATTATATGTTTCGAACAGGAATATGAAATGATGAATGGCAATCCTGCCAAGCATTTTTCCTCTGCTCCCCAGAACAATGCCAACAGTAAGGATGAAAGATTTCTTCTGACCATGTTTATGCCCTTCTTGCTTTGGAGAAAATGGCTTTGAGGTCTGATTAACTTAGCACTGGATGTGTGTTTCATTGATATCTCCTATTGCAAAGCTAATCTCTGTCAATCTATCTAAAATGACTGAGATGTTGAACTGAGTATTGCTTTGATGAACTGAAAAAAAATCAACACAAAGCACTTCTTAGGTACTGTATAGTCCATATTTAGCAATATTTAACTGTGAAGTATAGCCTTGCATTTCACAGGAGGTTTCTACTGCATTGTATAAGAATATTCAAGCAAGAAGGTCACATTATTGAAGTTTGAAATTCCTTCTTCATTCCATACAATAGAAGCTTTACACAGTTTTCTAAAACGAATGTTTCTCTAGGCACCAATATTATTTCTATTCTCTAAGGCTGAAGAACATAAGCTTGAAAGAAGATGCTGTTTCATGGAGCACAGCATGAACCCCTACAGGTGATGGTACCTCCTGCTGGCTACAACAGCTTCTATCTGATTGAGAGTGTTGTATATTTGAATTGTGCAACTTCCTTTATCAATATCTCATACAGAAGTTCAATCAAGGTAGTCTTCAGAAATGGCAAAATGTTTGGGCTATAAGAAAACTCAAGAGAAAGTTCTCCAGTGAAGAGCTGAAATCTAGTCCCAGGAGCACTGGCAATTTTCAGCAGAAAAGTTTTGTCACTTATATTAGGTTTGTTCAAGAGCCTCAGTATATGAATTTACTGAGTTCTGCACAGCCATTCAAGATGAGACAATCCCATTTTTTTCTTTTTTTGGAAAAAAGATGCTGCACATTAATGTTCAGAAGACAGAAGAGAGAAATTTATTTATATATCATCTTATTTGGAAGCTTCTGCTTCCAACCATGGAAATACATTTTTTTAAGATAGACTTCAATATAAACAAAAAAAAATAGATTAAAATAAGCAACAAAGTAAAATAAACATTTTATTCTATTGGAAAATAAGGATTTGACCTATCCTGACAATAATTAAATAAATAATCCAAAATAGATATTGGAATTCAGAGCAGAACTAATTATGCCCTGTAGTCTTCCTATGCCTTTTCCTCAAGCAGATTTATCATAACTGAGACAGTTTTGAAGAATCCTATTTGTGGAGCTTTTCTCAGCTAGAGACAACTTCAAGAAGCCAAGTTATTTTCGTTGCCCGTCAAGTGCCTTCAGGTGTCAAAGTCATGACAGATGTGTTGTGACTGGTCCATGTATAAAGGAAAGGAAAGGAGGGGAAAGGAAAAAGGAAAGGAAAGAAGAGGAAAGGAAAGAAAAAATAAAGGTTTAGGTATGCTTGGATACAATTTCCTATTTCATATTTGATAGGTATCAAAGGTTAAGGTGTGGCTAGATCTCACGGTGCCAGATTCACTGGGATGACTACCAGCAGAGGGCCAGCAAAGAGGGAGGCACAGCTACCCTGTTAGAACAGGTGTCTACTCCATCCCGAAGTACTTCAGCAACTCTTATGACAACAATGCCCTCCTCACCCTGAACAAAGCATTCCTTGCTAGATGCCTTCCCTGTTTTCCATACATCTGGTTTTCTGCATCTTTTGAAGGAAAGAGCCTTGTATCCTCTTAGCCAGCAAGTCCTAAGTGCGGCTCCACCTGCCCATTACTTGATAACTGGAGGAGCCTTAATTTTAGTTGTGTTCTCCCAAGAGTGACTTTGCATGGTGCCTCAACAGAACGCCCAAACTATTAGCTCCAAAATCTGACTTAACACATAAAATTCAACCTGAATCTTTCATGTGAGTATGGTCTTCTACCTTTACATAGCAAAATATATCCTGAAGATTAGCTTGGCTTTATGATTTATTGATTGTACATGATATATTTATCTGTCAAGTTATGAATAATTAGTTACTAGATAAATCTAAATAGCTCTAGGATAAATTGCACCAACTGTTTCACAGCACCTGGCAGCCTAGAGCTGAGCATTTGCAGTAGGGAACCCTCCTAGCCATTATGACTTCCTTAAACAAGATAGGCTCAGTGGGGTTGCAGAAGCATAACTAGCAGAATAATTTACCCAAGATTTTTGAATTTAGCACAAAAGCACATAAAACTTGTGTTTACTGAAAAATAATTTGAGTAGATTGTGAAAGCAAGGCACGACAACAAATATATGAACCTTATTTAATTACATATCCATTAACGTACAAAGTAAGCAGCCTTTTCTTCTCTGCTGCATGCTGACATACTATAAATTATTGTCAGCTAATCTGAAGTCAATTATTTGCAATTACTGAAAATTAGAAAATCAGAGCATGAAATGTGGGCTTGATTTTTCACTTGAAAGGAAACATAAAGGATGGATTTATGAAAGGCCAAACAAAAAAAATGATATAAACAACAATGTGAATGATTTTTGGATGAAGTTGGCCATTCCTCTAGGAGCCACAGTGTCATGGTTTAACCCCAGTAGGCATCTAAGCACCACCCAGCCGCTTGCTCACTCTCCTGCAGTAGGGTGGGGGAGAGAATCAGAGGGGTAAAAGTGCAAAGCCTCGTGGGTTGAGATAAAGACAGTTTATTATTTTTTTTTAAAGAGGGGAAGGTGGATGGTGGGCAGGGAACAGGACTGGACACAACAAAGAGGAGCAGGGAATCAAAACCAAGAAAAACAAGTGATGCAAAAGAAAACAATCGCTCACCACTGACCGACTGATGTGCAGCCAGTCCCTGAGCAGCAGCAGCCCCCACCAACATCCACCATCCCCCAGGTTTATTGCTGGGCACAATGTCATATGGTCTGGGATATCCCTCTGGTCGGCTGGGATCAGCTGTCCCAGCTGTGTCCCCTCCCAACTTCTTCTGTACCCCCAGCCTGCTTGATGCTGGGAGAGTCTGAGGAGCATGAAAGACCTCGACTCTGTGTAAGCACTGCTCAGCAGTAACTAAAACATCCCCGCCTTATCAACACTGTTTTTATCACAAACCCAAAACATAGCCCCATAACAGCTACTATGAAGAAATTTAACTCTGTCCCAGCCAAAACCAGTACACGCAGAATGACTGTGAAGGAATTCTTGTATTATAACTGTGCAAGATCATTACAAAATAATAAATATAAGGAAAGTAATTAGTAATTTTTGAGTTTTGGTAGTAAGATAGTTACATGGTCTGGAGAGCAGCAGAAGAAAGACAGTAGGAGCTATCTAAGTATTAAATTACCTAGGCTACCTAGGCTTCTTTCTTAGCAAATTGAAGAAAGACTCTTGCCAAAAATGATTCCCAGTATCACAGTAAGCCCTGCCCTAAAGTGTTCCTGATAAAATCTCTCTCTTAACACAGCTGGACAGCTGAGGGCATCTTGAATGTTAAAAGCTGGCTGTTGTAAATACCCCACGGTGCTACATTTAGCAGCATTTAAAACCTTGTGAAAATAAATGTTTATATTTCTAAAACTGACAGAGCCAGCTGTTATTGAATAACAGTGAATTCCTCTTCTAAGTTTTAAAATTTGAAGCTAGAATTAAAAAGTGATGCATTCAAAAGAGAAGTTCAGTGCAAATAAAAGGGATGCAGTAAGAATTAGAGCTGATCGTCAGTTTCTTTAGGAAGTTTCAGATGAGTTGATTATGATGGAATTTCATCAGAATAATTTAAAGAACTGTATTTCAGCTACATTGGTTTTGTCCTAGACAACGTCAAAATTACCAAAATCAAAGTTTTGCATTCAGTGGCCAGCAGGGAAAAACCTCACAGCAAAGAAGATAATCTGCTTCAGAACTTAATCCTTTCTTTTTTTTTTTGCTAGATATTCCATGAAAGGGGAAAGTTAGGAAGGACTTTGCAGTGATTGAAAGGGGCAGTTATCACTGCCTTTCTGTTGTACATGGCAGAAAATGCTGTTCACAGACTAAAGGAAAAAACAGTTCTTCTGTAATCACAGTTTTCCTGATGTCATCGCATCATTTTGGTGTCCTTCATGGGGAATTCAATCCCCAGTGTACAGCCCTTAAAATCCTGTGGCTGACATGAGCTTTTAATGATTCCTTGATAGGAAATGTGAGGAGGCACTAGACTACTCATGCTACAGGCTCTGATATAAATCAGGCAGGAGCACTGAAAGAAATCATTTTAATGGATTTGTAAACACCTCCAGTTTTAGAAGTATTTTCTATAAGCTGAAGTATAAACAATATCTGGTTCCTGTGTCGGTAATAGATGTATTGTCTTCTCTTTGGTAAATGATGTAAATTCAGGCCATCTGAATGAGTCTCGGCTAGAAAGATGTAAGCTATTACTTTCCACCTTACAAAAGCTTTCTAAGATGCAATAAATTCATATTTGCAAAGCACTTTGAAATCTTCACATGGAAAGCACATATTATACGTGTTGTAGCACATTGATATATTGGGACAGTCTGATGAACTGCTATATTTTTTATATTTCCTTATTAAATGGTGCTGCACCATAATTATTATTTCAATCACTGAAAGAGAAAATGAATATGCCTGCTAAAAGAAAAAGCATAACTAATGTATGTAAAATGTTTGTTCATTAAACCTAATTAATTTCCCTGTATAAAGAGCACGCTGAAAAGTACCACAGCTACAAAATTGGTGACTGAAATCACTTATTTATGGGACTCCACGTTGCACTCTGCAAAAGCATCTCTAAAGTGTCTCGAGCTCCTAAGGCTAAACAGTAGTGCTAAGAGAGACCTTTAATATATTTATGAACATAACCCAGTGCACATGTCCCAGCCCATGACTGTTCTGCGATGCTCTTCTCCCAGCCTTCAGCCAGTCGTGCTGGTGTTGCGTCTGAAGAGCTCCACCTTGAAAATAACCTATTTTCTACCTGCCCAAGGGTATTTTTTAATTGCCATCCGTGAGGACTCAGCCCTAACCATTGTTACGGCACATCATCGTCCTTGGGTGTGCCTGGATGAGCCTGGAGGGTCGAAGCTGTTAAGGGTTTCCCCCACTGGTGGGCTCCTGGGGACCACAGGTCAGCCTGGCACGTAGCCCTCCCAGGTGGCTCACTGCAGCATGCCAGGCTGCCTGTGGCCGGTCAGCCGTGCTGAGAGAGACCTGTCTGGACATTTACCCACAGTGCAGCCCTTGGGGACTCAGGGTGATGGAGCCTGGGGCTGCAGGTGTCCTTTCAGTGCTAACAGGAGGAAGGGGATGGTAGGAATTCACCCGTGCAGAAGCGCTGTGCCAGTGATCCAGGCACTTCGCTCCTAACCACTAGAATAAGGTGTGTTAACTGCATAGCTGGAAAGCTGTGCATACCAAGGAAGGTGACAAAGCAACGTGTTATTCTAAAACGGCCAATATCACGCAAAATCACACAACAGCCTCTCATGCGGGCTTTTTGACTCGGTGATGCACACACGCACAGCATTATCTTATTTTCTTTCCGAACAATTAAAAGATAATAAATACAGGACATATAACACAACCCAGATTCTAGCCATGTTTGCTGTTAGCTGTCATGAATTTCTTGGCTCACTGTTGAGAAGATCTGCGAGTTTGAGGCTGTGAGTGCAAAGAAGCGTGGTGTTGAGTCATTCCTCATAGGCAGTTAATTATTAATCATGCCAGAGAGAACTGGTGGCTGCAGTGACCAGGACGCCTCCCGCTATAAGCGTTCAGGGATTTTCGATCGTTTCATGCTGACATTTAATGCCACAGAAATTGGGGGGAAGGGGGGAAGTGCTCCCTCTATTTCTGAAAATATCCACTGAGAAATTAGCAGATATGAAAATCCCTATTAATATATCAAAGTCGTTTTTTTTAAGTTCTTCACAGTGTCTCCTTCTGTGCTTCAGCAGCAATTCAGCTCCAGATGCTGCTCAACATTTGGCTTTCAGGATCAGAAACCAATGCATGAAGATAAACCCAGACTCCCTTCTTACATGTGTAACCAGCCACAAAAATCACAGAACCAGAATGCCATCCTAGAAATCCCGTAAAAGCTTCTGTTTTCCATATTAGTTGTTGAGAGGGTCTTTTCTTCATGCTTTCCCCCAGTGTTGGCTTTTAACTGTTGTACAAAAGTCAGTGGATGCAAAGTGTCCTTCATTCATGAACCACCTTCTACTCTGGAATGAAAGTCACTTTCACAAGCAATGAAGCTCACCTGAGAAATCTTAAATCTCTCCCAGCAATTTGACGCCTGCAGTCTCTGAAAAATGGGATTATGGATGGATTATGACCTATGATGGCAAGTATCAAGTCTGATTATACCAATAGACATGAAGAGGTAAAAAGGCTTTTAAAAGGCCTGGCAAGCATTCAGGAACCTAGCTGGGAGACAGCATAAAACATACTATCACATTCTGCTGCTCTGAAAACGCAGAAGGCTCTGAGAAAACAGCTCACAGCGGTTACGATATTGTGTTTTTCTGAACCATTTCTTCGCCTTTAAAGAGATTTTCACTGCAGGAGCAGCTGAGATGGAGGCCCGTGTTCCTGACCCACAAAGCATAAGGAGTGGCAGAGTTGCAGCAATGAAAAAAAATGGAAGCACTTGCATGCTGATCTGTCTACTCCCTTCTCCAGAATCATTGTTCTTATTAGCTGATGCGTGCAAACAAATAAAAACTTCTGTCATTTGCATTTTAAATAGGAAGGCACTTACGATTTGCTCCACCTGGAGGACAGATGCAATGCAGACTTTCAGTGGTTATGATATTGGTATTCATAAGCAGCTGATTCCAATTAGCAGTTTTAGATAAACAGAATAATGGATGTGAGTACAAGTGACGCTCTTCCTTTTGTCTATTTACACAGAAAGCCAGACTTGCTCGAATCCGTGCAGCAAAGAGCGGGAGCGCTAATGCCTACATGCAGAGCAAACGAAATGGCTTACTGAGCAACCAGCTGCAGCAGGTAATGTTTTTATACCCTCCACCTCCAGAGAAACAGCTTAATGACAGCCCAGCAGTTGCTGATTCTGTTTATCACCAGGGCAAGCCAACTTGGGTCTTTAGGCCATGCTATGTTTAAAGGTAGATTAAGGAAGGATAAATTGGACAACTACTTTTGTTAAAGGAAGCTCATGAGAGTCGATGACGGGGTGTTAAAAGATGGGGAAAATGGCCAGATAGAAATAGCTGGATTCAAATGTAACCCACATTTTTAGAGTTAGATCCTGTAGCAGGCCTCATTAACAAAGTCCAGTGTTTGCCTCTTAGGAGGTCGGTTGGATTTATCTCGTTTGGCTTTAGACAGGTAGGAAACGGGTGGCAAAACCAGGGTTCACCATCAGTGAGGGGAAGAGGTAGCTGCGGGGTACCGTTTGCAGGGAGGGGTGTTGCCAAGTGAAAAGCGTTCCCTGGAAGCACCTGCTTTGCTCTAAGGAGAATCTTGGTGATTACTTCGAACGCATTGAAATCTAATGTTACCTGAAGCAAATTCTCCCTGTATCCCTTGCTGAGGAAGCCAGGACCAGCAGCAGGAGCCACGGGCAGCGTCTGGGAGCAGGATCCACAGCGACCGCGCTGCCGGAGACGGCCCCTTGGCTGCTGGGAGCTGCAGCCAGATGAGAAAGACTGAATACACAGTGTTTTTTAATCCCTGCCATTTTCTGGCATTTGGGCAATTCCCTGAGGCATACAGGAAGGCTTTCATTCCACTATGCCCTTTCTGTTCAATACGTGTTAAGAAGCTGAATGCTTTAACCTATAGCCAGAAGAGGAGGAAGGGGCTGTCTGTCTGTCCGTCCGTCCGGTCTCGCACAAAAGGCGAGCAGTCAGAGCCCTCGCTTCCTCTCCTGATTGAAAGAACACAAACCTTTGAACTAAGACGACACCAAATAGCTTAATTGCCATGCAGATTTCAAATATCCCAAAGTGGAACTGTAATCTTTCCTATTATCCCACTTCCTCC